>NC_052048.2:8043379-8693379 GCF_903992535.2 Arvicola amphibius
CTCCCTCCCTCCCTCCCTCCTTCTCCCTCCCTCCTTCTCCCTCCCTCCTTCTCTCTCTCACACAGTTACCTAGTGTTACTCAGTGTACAAATATTTCGGGCTGACCACTCGAGATTGGATAGCTTAACCTGAACTTGGCCCAAGAAAATAACTGATCCTCCCTCAGTCCTTCATACCTGGTTCTATTTTTAATGACTTACCTAATTATGTTCGGTTTAAAATCTTTTGGTAGCTGTTTCTGGTAATTTAAGGAGGAGATACATCTGAAACTTTTAAGTAATTCTTTAATAGTAATTGGTGTTTAGGAGGAAAAAAGAGCAAGGGTCTTAGATTCATAAATACCCGGGTGGGTTTCTTGAACCAGGACGATCTCTCTGCCCTCTGTCTCCACTGTAGCCCTAGTCGCCTGCTTGGGGGCGAGGCAGCGCAGATAGGGAGCCCCACCACCACCCCTCGGGCGCTGGGCTCACTCACCTGGAGGCGGCCGGTCAGCGAGCTCCTTCCTGCGGCCCTGGTCGGAGATGAAGCGACGGCCCTCTGCGGGGGAGACACCGGCTGAGCTCTGACCGCCAAACCCCTGGCCAGGAGAGGCCGCAGGTGGCGGCCTGCGAGGCGACCCTGCCTGGGTGAGCAGCCCCAGGAGGGTTCGAGCATCCCTCTCCCCTCTACCCGCCCAATTCCTAGTTTTTGTTTTCGTCAAGTTCATTGGTTGCTTCACCAGCCCCAGATACCTTGTTTGCAAAAACAAAAGCAAAAACAAAAACAAACAACAACAACAAAAACCCAAACCACCAACGACAAAAAACAGTAGTTTTTTTCAGTTTACTAACCAGTGCTCCCTCCCGTATTTCCCTTTCTCCTTCCCTTCCCTTTGCCTTCCTTATCCCGTTCTAGAACCCTTCTCCTCCACTTTCTTCCCTCCCTCCCTCCCTCTCCCTCCTCCCACCTTCCTTAACAGGATCGTCCTTACACCTGAAACCTTCTAGGTAGCCCAAGCTGGCTTCACACTCGCCGTGGTTCTCCAGCCTTAGCTTCCAGAGTGCTGGGGTTACCGCTGTGAGCCCCGACACCGGGGTCCTCTCTAGTAGAGTCTCTCTCGATATCAGGGAATCTTTCTTGGTCCCGCCTGCCCTCGCCCACCATTTCTGGATTGTCTAAGATCCCAACTATTTTCTAGAGCCAACTGTAACACTGTCTCCCCAGGCTCCTGCTCCGTGGCTTCCGGGATTCCCCGGATGCCTCCCATCACTTCGGTGAAGAAAATAAAGAGTTTGGGACTCACGAGCGCCCTTCAGGTAGAGCATAGCTTGGGGGGTCCAGTTCCTCCTTTCAAAGAGTCTCTGCAGCCCAGATGGGAGAAAAAAGCAGTTAAGGCAGGGTAGTGGGATGGGAAGGAAGGAAAAGCCAAGACGCCCGAACAGCTCCCGCTAAAGCGGTCTTCTCTGCTTGCAATGCGATTGATTACCTGCGGAGCGCCGCTGGAGTTTCCCAGGACAGACAGCACCAGGAGAAGGGCTAAGGCTGTCATCACCAAGCTGCTGGGGCCCTACAAGAAACATCACCTAAACAGGTCCATCTGAATTGCGCTGGATTTTTTTGTCTTCTCCTCAAACCAGACAATAAGCTCTTCACTCTAGTATATGATCCTACCTTCTAGATAATCCACACAGAGTAACTTTAAAAACTAGGAATATATGATTTTCATAACTTCACCCAAATTAAGAACTGGGGAATACGTTATTTTACTCATCAAAGCCAAACAGTTTCACTAAAGGCATATTCTTCAAATATTCTGCCGCTAGAATGCTCGTTAAATATAACCTAGGTATAAAGGAACACTTCTCAAAACAGGTGTCGGCGGCTTACCTTCATGTTCTGGCCCTTTCCAGAGCCCCTCGATCGCTGTCCCTCTGCTTGCAAGTCTGCTAACCGTGTTGCAACCTGGGGCTTTTTAAAACTCTTAGTATGAGTCTGTACAGGGAAGAGGAGACTACCGGGGTGAGGTTGTCAGTCTTCGGAACCAAGCTGATGGATGACTCCTCTGGGGAGATCTAGTTGGCAGAAATAGGACAATGACTGATGAGCGGATATTATTTGTTTAGGAATTGACCACACCAGCCAGGAGACATTCTGCATCACCTTTGCTTTCCCTGCTAGCCGCCCAAAGCATCCTGTCATCATCGCTATTGATAACATAAGGAGCTATGGCGGAAGATGAATCACCCCAGTGAACATGAAAAGGTTAGGGAACCTCAGAGGAACTGGACATCAGCCATTCACTCAAGTATCTGTCTAGTCAATGACTTAACAAATATGTGTTGAATGTCCATCTCCTCCTTCAACCCAAGCCTCCCTCTTGGTCCTAAGCTAATCTTCTAGTGATGGGGGGACGGCCTCTAAACTATTGACGAACAAGGGAACAGTGCTGAGCTTAGTCAGTAAAGGCAGGCAAGATGACATTAAGGGGAGGTGCAGGGCTACTTTAGAGGGACTGAAAGTCAAAGGGGATTAGAAAGAGAAGATTCTAAGGGATTAGGAATTGGTATTCCAGTTACACACTACAGACAATTGAAAAGGAACGGAGAGACAGCAAACAGCTTGGTTTCTATGAGGCGGCGGAGGCAGTAACACTATAGGGGCACAGGGAAGGGGGGGTTGGCACTGGCTGGCACATATGAAAATGTGGTCACAGACAAAAGGCTGTGATGGTAGGCTTGAGTGGCAAAGAATGGGGAGCTAGAAGTGATTCTGGAGGTGGAAGATACAGGATTTGTGGGCAAATGAGAGCTTGAGAAAATAAATCAGTCAAGGGTACTGCTTAGATTTTTGCTTTAAGCACGGATAAATGAAACAGTTTATCGGAGCAACAGAGGCTTCCTAAGGAAACAAATTATGAACATGCAGAAACCAAAATATGTATTTGAAATCCAAGTAGAAATGCAAAATAGGTGACCGGAGATGCCAGACTTAGGAGCCCAGCAAAGAGGCCATTAACTTAGCTTATGTGTTTCTAAACAAAGGAGTAATCCACTGTAGGAACTGTAAGGATTCTTTAAAAGTGGGGGAAAGACTGGGCTTGAATGAAGGTATCAACAAGAGGAAACGACAGAGCTATGGAAATAGGTGTTCAGAAAAAGAGGTGAGGGAGAGCAATCAGGAAAAAGGAGCCCTTTCGGCGGCTGTTGTCAAGCAGGTCAGAGAGTGTGCAGTGATAGTGAGAGCCCAAGTGACAGGCGACATGGCTCAGCAGGTCAAGGTGCTTTTTTTTTTTTTGCCACCTCTAATTAATGACTTCAGTTTTAGCCCTAGGACTCAGGTGGTAGGAGAGAACAGATTCCTGTAAAATTTCCTCTGACTGCATACATGGTGTTGTATACACACACACACACACACACACACACACAGAGAGAGAGAGAGAGAGAGAGAGAGAGAGAGAGAGAGAGAGAGAGAGAGAGAGATCACACACACACACACGTGCGCGCGCACGTACACACAAAGACAAATGTAGTTTAAAATTTGATAGCTCAAGCTAGATGATGCGATAGCCGATGGATTTGGAATTGTGATGGTGTCTGAGGGTAGAGGCAAAATTGGAGTGGGTTAAATACCAACTAAAATATAAGGAAATCAAAAAAGCATTGATAACTTGCCCAAAAGTCACATTTTGGGGAGGAAAAATAATGAGTCAGAGTGTTCTAAGCTGTGGGTTGTGGAATTATGATGCCATTGGGTGGTGGAGTTTTTCTTCTTTTATGTAGAAGCAAGCAAATGCCTCCCTACCTTTGTATATTTCTACCCCCAGGCTTCTCTAGCATGCTTGTGTGTTTGATGTAGCCTTTGGCTGGGACAGAAGGCACCCCTGGCACAGTGTGCACAGATGTAGGTTCTAGAGCGATTGTGAATTCCAGAGCTCAGGTCTGGGGTGTGATTATCTTTCCTTCGTGTCTTCTTGTTTAGATCAGTTAGATTTGTCATTATCTGGTGATAACAATCATTTGAAAAACATCAAAGATAATCAGAGCAATTGATAACAAAGAGTAAAGATAAGGGGAAAAGGTAAAAGAATGTGTGTTACAGAATATTTGTTTCGTTGTGTAGAGATGTGTCACTATGTTTGGTTCAATAAAAAGCTGAATGGCCAGGGGCTGGAGAGATGGCTCAGAGGTTAAGAGTACTGGCTGCTCTTCCAGAGGTCCTGAGTTCAATTCCCAGCAACCATATGGTGGCTCACAACCATCTGTACTGAGATCTGGTGCCCTCCTCTGGCGTGCGGGCATACATCAAGGCAGAATGTTGTATACATAATAAATAAATAAATCTAAAAAAAAGCTGAATGGCCAATAGTCAGGCAGGAAAGATAAGCGGGATTTCCAGGCAAAGAAAAAAAGAGGAGGGGGAAGCTAGGCTCGGATCACAGCAGAAGACTCTGAAGTCAGACATACAGTATAGAGCAGAGGCAACTGAGCCACATGGCAGAACACAGATTAATAGGAACAGGGTAATTTGAATTATAAGAGCTAGTTGGGAACAAGCCTAAGCTAAAGGCTGGCAGAGGCCTGAGACTCTGTGTCTATCCTAGTCAGGGTTTCTAATCTCAGGAAGAGGCACCATGACCACGACAACTCTTATAAAGAATATTTACTTGAGGTGGCAGCTTACAGTCAGAGGTATACTCAACTATCATGGCAGGAAGCATGGTGGCTGGGCATATGGCAGTGTGCAGGCAGACATGTTGCTGGAGAATTCTATATCTATATCCAAAGGCAACAGGAATTGAACTGAGATAATGGGCATATGATGGAGGAGTGTCTATGTGTTACTTTCATTATTAATAAAGAAAACTGCCTTGGCCCTTTAAGAGAACAGAAAATTAGGTAGGCGGAGTAGACAGAACAGAATGCTGGGAAGCAGGAGTTGGGGAGACGCTTCAGGCATTCGCCATAGTGAGTCTCCATGCTGCTCCTCTCCGAGATGGACGCAGGTTAAGATCTCTCCTGGTAAGCCACACCTCGTGGTGCTACCCAGATTACTAAATATGGGTTAAAGGAAGATGTGAGAATTAACCAATAAGAGGCTGAAACTATGGGCCAGGCAGTGTTTAAAAGAATACAGTTTCCGTGTAATTATTTCGGGTGTAAAGCTAGCCGGCGGCCGGGTGGTGGGACACAGCCCCGCCGCTTCTCACTACAGGCATATCTTGAGAATATGTGAGACCACAAAGCCAGCCTTTACAGTGACATACTTCTTTTAACAAGGCCACATGTCCTAATAATGAGTGACATTATTTTTCAAACCACCTTTGGTAGCCTTTTTTTTTTTCAAACCACCACATTCTACTCCCTAGTCCCCAAAAGTTTGTAACCATAGTAATATCATAATGTAAAAATGCATCCAGTCCAAATTCAAAAGACCCAATAGTCTATAACTGTCACATGACATCCATGGAGATGAGAGCAGCTGGTCACATTTCATCCAGAGGAGCAAAGAACAACGGACACTTCTGCTCATCTCACCTTTTCCCTTTATACACAGCCCAGGATTGGAGCCCAAGGAATGGTGCCACCCACATGGGGTTTCTTACCCTGGTAAACCTGATCAAGATAATTCCCTCCAGTGTGGCCCCAGTGGATAAATCTACATCAAAGCTCCAGCACCTAAGGCACAGGGGACATCTGGGAAGAGGGACTGGACAGACTGTAAGAGCCAGAGTACTGTGAAGTCTGCTGTGAAACAGTCTCTCCAAGAAAAGGCTGAACAAACAAGACTGCAACAGCACAGGATCAACGGATGTACTAACACGAAAGTGTTGTGATGGGAGCGGCGGAGGGCCGCTTCCCGCCACCTGGCTGGCTTTACCCAAAATAATCACACGGAAACTGTATTCATTTAAACACTGCCTGGCCCGTTATCTGTAGCCTCTTATTGGCTAATTCTCATATCTTGCTTTAACCCATATTTAGTAATCTGTGTAGCACCACGAGGTGGTGTCTTACCGGGAAGGATCTTAGCCTGCGTCCATCTTGGAGAGGAGAGCTATGGTGTCTGCCTGAGGCATCTGCCTGAGGCGTCTGCCTGACTCTGCTTTCTTTCTCCCACAATTCTGTTCTGTCTACTCTGCCTACCTAATTTTCTGTCCTATTAAAGGGCCAAGGCAGTTTCTTTATTAACCAATGAAAGTAACACATAGACAGATGACCATCCTCCATCACGAAAGGGGGACATTTGCAAGGTCCCACCCTAGACAAAGGATGACAGGTAACTGATGCCTGCTAGGAGAAGAACCTCATTGGTTGTTCAAGCAGAGTGATCAGCCTGGAAACCATTTACACAACACAACAAAAATGGACTCAGCAGATTGTATTTATATATATATTTGTGATACACACACATATGTATATAGCAAACATAAAGAAAAAGAGGTTATTGACTTTTGAGGGGAACATGCAAGGGGTTTGAGAGATGGCAGTTTGGAAAGGCTGGAGGGAGGAAAGGGTGGGACAAGTGATATAATTCCATTTTAATTAAAAGTACTTCTTAAAAAAAGGAACAACAATAAGAAGGTAACCTCTCAGGGCGTGCCAAGGGCTCTGAACCTCACTCAGCAGGGTGACAGTTGATCATCCATCATAGCCAGTGTGACTGGAAAATAGAGAGAAGTTTATATGTAGGGATTTGGGACGGTTCCTCCCGTCAGAGCAGCTGGAGCTGCTGAAGCTGTGGCTGGTACCCACTGCCTCAGGGGACAGGTTAAATGAAGCACTAGGGGCCAGGGAGCCGCTGTAGTAGGTACAGCAAAGCTTGGCAAATTTGAGGGTCTATAAGGTGAAAAGTTGTTTTCTGACTTATACATGTATGCTGTGGTCCATGTACTTTCTCTCTCTCTCTCTCTCTCTCTCTCTCTCTCTCTCTCTTTCTCTCTTTCTCTTCTCTCCCTCTGTCTCCCTTTCTCTCTGTCTCCCTCTCCTCTCTCTCTCTCTCTCTCTCTCTCTCTCTCTCTCTCTCACACACACACACACACATACACACACACACACACACACACACACACAGGTAAAGTAATGTAATAAAACATTTAAAAAAAACCGACATGAACGTTTTAGGAAGAGGAGCAGGAAAAGGAAATCACCAAGATCACCAAGAAAAACTCCCAGTCAGAGGAAGATTAAGTACACCCTCAGTTTATCTGGTGAATCGGTACTTCCGGTCCAAGGAAGGATAAGTACACTCTCAGTATGTCTGGTGAATCGGTAAGTAGGCGTTTTACGTCAAAGCTGCCATTTTCCATTTTGTTGAACAAATGAAGGGAACGACTCTGACATGTTGTCAATATCAGTCTTATCACGGACAGCATGCCAGATGCTGCTCTGAAAGGCTGGCAGAGGGCACCACCTCCAGGAAGATACTGCTGCCAAAGACAAGAGAGGGGGCCCCATTGTTTGGTTCAAAATATGACAGGTCACAATACTGAACTTTCTTCTGCTGACAGTATGCACAGGCAGGTTGTCAAACAGGCTCTTATGCCTTCTCTAAAGGAATATTCATTAGAGAACATTTTTGCCTTTGCCACTAGCATAACGTGGATTTTGAAACTTGGCTCTAGGATGCCCAGATTCCATTTGAACAACAATCATTGGGCACTGTTCAAAGTGCCATCCCCTCAAGTTACATATATTTGAATTGACTGGATGCTCAGCTAAAGGTAGTATCGGTACCAGTGCTAACACAATTGCTGAAATCAGAGCTGCCTCACTGGCTCAAGCACATGGGAAGAGGCGCTCAGAAGTTCACTTTTTTTCAGGAAGAAGGCTCCTCATCCAGGCCTAGCAGCAATAGGATTACAACCTGATCCTTATACCTCGAACTGCTAGGATTTACAGGTGTGTGCCATCATGCCTAGCTAATGACTTCGTTAGACCCCGTGGAATCAGAGCTAAGACAAAGCATTACTGGCTACACTGTAACCAGAGCTGCGTACCTATTGCACTTTCTGCCCCAATCCACTGCTGCTGAGAGCTGCCACTCCTATTAGCCTGCCCAGCGATGGACTGGGGCTCACTGGGGCCCTTTAGTCCCCTTCCCATGCACATGGAGAAACATCTCCTTTCTCTTCTTTCCCTAATTATCTTTTCAGTGGGGTATTGACACCAGCTGGCAGCCCTCTTTTGGGGCTGCCGCAGCAGGGCTTGGCATTAACACTACAATCGCAGCACCACACCGAAAGGCTCAAGGCCCAAGGGTTCCACTGCCTCTCTTAAGCAGTTACACCTGCCAGGGATTGAATCATGCTGGTGTTTACAGAAAATTCAAGTAGGGAGTAAGTTTACTTCACTACTTTCCCCTTAGTAGAGTTCTTTATCATATCAACCCTAATTACAAAGTCCTCCCCACCCCTTTATAGAGGTTGACCTGAGAACCAATGATTTATGCCCATTTGCCCTGGCATCTTGCTTTCCTAGGAAGGAAATGCTGCCCTTGGTGATCCAACCTCTCCTCCAGCAAGTTACCCTGCGTAAAGTTCAGGATGTGGAGTAGAGGTTCACCTCATTCACTGTGGCTGAGACCTCTGCTTCCAAAAAACTGACTTCAACACACAAGGTATTGAAGGGGACAAAGCAAAGCTGGATAACCACACTTCCAATTGTTCAACATTTACATGTGAAAGGACAAGGATGGATGGTAAGAGACTGGAGCCTTAGGGATCACTTGCTGCCCAATCAGTATAAAAGTAGCAAGGGACAGGAGCCAGAAGATCCAGCTGTCTTGGCCCAAGCAGACAGGTAAGGGAGACATTCTAGTGGCATTTAGTGAGGTCTTCACAACTGAGTAATATAGGTGTACTGCAGCCAGTAACTTTCACACATCCTACTTCATTGAACAACAGGACTCAAGCTAAAACTGGCTCCAGGACAAGGTTTGAGAGATGCGCTAGATCATCCATCCATCCATCCACCATCCACCCATCCATCAATCCATCCACCCATCCAATCATTTATCGACCACCTATCACCAATTGCTGTGGAATAATCATGTACACCGAAAATGTGTTGCTCTCATTGTTAATAAAAAGCTGATTGGCTGATAGCTAAGCAGGATTTTCTGGGCAAGAATGTTGAGGATGGAGTCATTGGACTTGCAGATGCAGAGGGAGCAAGACATGCTAGAGAACAGGTAAAAGTCATGAGTCATTTGGCAACATGTAGATTGACAGTTATAGGCTAATTTAAATCGCAAGAGCTAGTTACGAACAAGTCCAAGTTCTAGGCTGAGCTTTCGTAATTAATGTCTGTGTGTAATTTGGGTGCTGGCTGGCAGAACAAGAAAAGTCTGTCTACAGCCAATCATCTATCAGTCATGACAATGTTACATTAGTTAGTTAGTCTAGGCTGGCCATGAAGTCCTGGCAATCCTCCTATTTCAGCCTCCCAAGTGGTGAGACAGATACTTAACAGACTCAAGATGTCCATTTACCAGTGACAATAAATTACAATTAATATTTAATATGGGACTTAGTAAATACTTAGCAGGTTAGGGGTGCACTGACCCATCATTTTATATTTTTATTTGCTTATAACAGAATTTATGATGAAAATACTATGGATGAACATTCACTTCATCCAGGTCACAAGTATTCAAGGGCAATAAATTTCTTTTCCAGAATAAAGTATTTTGAATTCTGGAATTAAAGGCAGCAACCGCAATGGACTTCCCTCAAAAGCTCAGTTACACATACTGATAGAAAACCTACAGTGAGCTTATTACAGTGAGTAGCAGTGACAGTTCTGACTCTTGAGGCTTACAACAAAAAGAAATGAAAAGGACTGTCTTCCAACACCCATCCCCTCACCCTACAATAAACCTATCTCTTGAAGAGCAAACAAAATCACATTTTGAGGGAAACTCCCCAAATTAATGCTGATAGCATTTTTTTTTTTTTTTTGTCCTCTAAAGATACTGTGATGTCACTGGGATCAACTAGGAGACACCTGTGGGCAGGCTTGTGAGGGAATCTCCTGAAGGTTTGACTGAAGCAGGGAACACGTTCCAAGAATGATATAATCAGCCAGGCCACATGGTTGCCAGAAACCAAGTCTGGATCCTCTGCAAGAGTTCCAAACCCCTGGAACTTCTCTCCATCCACTCAATATTCTTTTATACACATTAATAATTTCCAAATGTGTTTGCTAATTGACTGTATTTAAGCAATTTAGAAATTAAAATGTCAAGGCCATTTGACAGAAAAACTTGCACTTAGGCCCAATTTTTTAAAGAACGTAATTATTTTATAATGCTATTTAAGTTTTAAAATTTTAAAGATAAACTTGACCACCAATGAATAGAAAAGTACCCTTTTATTGAGGTAAGACAAGTGTATTTACAATACGCCATTGTTAGAGTATATAATTTGACCATGAGACTTCTAAAGCAGCTGAATTCCAGAGAATTGTAAGGGAAAACATTGCAGGCATGTTTCTGTTACAGAAGATACATTTGAACATGACAGAAACACTTAAGGCCGAGTACTGGAACTTTTCTTCCATCTGGGGGAATAATCAAAGGGATTTTTTTTTTTTTTTTTGTCACAAAGACAGAGGCTGATTTTAGAAGGGGTGGTGGGTGAGGGAACCCTCAACAAGAGGGCTAACAGAAGTCAAAAGGCTGTTTTTTTTTTTTTTTTTTTTTTTTTTTTTAAAAAAACAGAGCCTCTTCAAGGTTCTGACTAATAAGTGCAGTGTTGGTAAGCATTCCAGTTCCACTTCAGACTGACCTGAAACCGAAAATCATCCTAGCCCTCTGTCTTACTAAAGTCTATGAACTTCTTGCATCTTCTCAGGTTCAGTGTTTTCTGAAACCAGAATGCCAAAAGGGGATGTTAGCTGTAGTGCAAAAACCACTTTGATAGGGTCATGTCTATGTGGATTTAAATGGCAGACTCCTGTTCTAACAGTGACACCTAGCCACTGTAAATCACATAGGCCAAAGCCTGTAAGTCTACAGGGCACCTCACACAAGTCAGTTCTCAAAGCATAGCACTGAACTCCAGGAAGGTGACTTTTTGATGAACATCAGACAACGCCAGGTCTTTTATTATCCCATGAGCTATTGAGGTAGGATTCTCCACTTATCGAGTTTTCACAGGTTACACCGTAGGTAAGGTCAGATGCCAAGTACCAAACACGACAGTACTCCACAAGAATGAGCCATCTCACTACAAACCAGTCCTTCCTTCTGCAGACCAGCAAGGCTGGGGATTCTCCTGGCACCAAGAAATTTAAAAACAACAAACATTGTAATTGTAATGTCTTGTAGAAATGGTTTGTAAATAAATACAGTTTCAATTATGATTTTCTGCATCAAAAAGCTTTGAGACTGCTAAAAATAAATAGTGCAATCATTAGTGGTAAGATAAATAGTAGTACGTCTGAGGAAGTGCTCCCATGTCCAACAGGAAAACTACGACCCTGGGGAAGGAAGGAAACCATGGTTGCTCCTCTTGGCAGACTAGCAACAGAAGGGAATGAATGACAAGATTGCCCCAAATCATCATCACGCATCTGAGGAACCATGGCGAGTTTAGTTATGATGTAATAGCTTTTGCATGTCACACTGGGGGCATCTTCTCTCCTAACTCAAGATGGAGAACAGTGCAGGAAGCAGATGAGGTGTATGCTCATTTTTGGATGTTACAATAAAGCTGAAAATCATGTTACAATAAGAGGAAAATCACGATGAAATAAACAGCACTCTTCACAGTCACAGAATCAAGTCCTTGACAAGCTACAGACTTTCAGTGTCACCACAAGGTATGAAACCAAGGTGGAAAACTGTGGCCAAATGTCCTAAGAACACAGTAGGAAGAACTACAGCATGACATGGGAGCAATCACCTGGTGTGCGTCACTTAAGATCTCAAAAACTGACTCCAACACCCTCGGTAGAGACTACTCCACGGTCAGAATGCTGTGTTTGGCGTCTGCGTGCAGCAGATTGTACGAACACACCCAGGCCACACTCAAGAGATCTGTGCATCCAGAGTGTTGTAGAGTCAAGAAAGCACTTGGTCAGCTATGACTGAAGAAGTAACAGCTCAGAATGACCTCTGCGTATCCCAAAAAGGAATATCTAGTTTGGATTTTTATCTGGCTCCAAAATATAAAGATTCAAAAGGATCACAAAAGTTTTATTTTCATGTTTACAAAAAAAAGTGATTCACACATGAAACTGGGCTTTCCCTGGGCTGATACACGGAGACGACATAATCTAATCCAATTCAGGTATCATTACTGGTGACCCAGCACACCTAGAAATATCTGGGCCACCAAAATAGACATTATAAAAAAAAAAAATCAAATGCCTATCTGTGTTCCTGAATCTTCTAAAAAAAAAGTAACAGACACCATGGTTCTCTATGGATGGCTGTTTCCAACGTTGCAGCAAAACTAAGAAACAGCCTTCCAGTCACTAAGCATCGTCAAGACTTCATCCTCTCCAGCCGCGGATCTCAGATCGCCTGACCACAAGTCTGCTGTCACTGTTTCTTCGGCAACTGTTGGAACTTTGGAGGGTGTATGTTTTAGACTTCTGGAAGGATTTTACAAGCTAGTTTGTGAAACTTAACTTTGTGCTGGATATTCTTCAAAGGGTTTTATAAATAGTATAGCATTTAAAGTCTTCACTTCCCTCGCTGTTATACCATATTGTTGCTTTCTCCAACTTTATCTACAAACTGTAAGGAGAAGAAAGACAAAATTAAAGGGAGCTCAGGCATTGTTTAGCACTGAATCAACACTAAATGCTGGTTAAAAAACATCCAGCTTTATAAGACTCGCGGGAAGTCAAGGCATGACTGATAGTGGTTAACTGGATGGTCTCCACCACCATCTTCTTAGGTGTGTATAAAATTGACTTTTCTAAAAGTTGCTTTTGCATGACATGTTATACACATGAATTTAAGGGTGAACATGAAAAATGCAACACAATGAATAAAGTAATGTATAAAATGGCACTGACACTGCTAGCTCAACGACAAGACTGAAATGCCGGCCACTCATGCATTAATGAACCCAATGAGATATTTCCACTGACCATTCCTGTGGATCTTCTGGGCCTATGTGGTCTTTGGACAAACAGATTTAACTCAATTAAGTTCAGTAATAAACAACAACTATCAACTAAAATATGTTAAATGAGCATTCTGGACATCATACTGAAGGGGGCAAAGACACTGAGACATTCAGTGTTGCCAACATAAATTTATAATTGTTAAATATGAACTTTAACGAACAGTCATGTCAATGGTTATTGACTTCAGTTACTCCATCCCAAATAGAAACAGTTTGTCTTTGGCATCCCAGATAGTGACCTACAGCTTCCAACAGTGTATATAGTCATGGCAATGCTGCAAGGTAGGGCCCTGCCCAGTTCTAGCCAGCAGGGCCTTTGTACACAGTTCCACATCTGTTACTTAGGAACTGACTACTGACCCCTACTGTGCTGGCTGAGCAATTACACAATTACTACTGAACTCATAACCATGGATACAGTAAGCTACTACAACTACAGGTCTTAGTAAATTCAAATGCCATTCTCTATAGAAACAATATTAAACTGAGTTTGGTAATAAGGATAAATGGAGCCGGGGTCCACTCCACCCCAAGCAAGGTACCAACCTTTGAAATGATCATAAACAGGTGCCTGACAATATTTGTGGATTCACTAGAACCATACATTTCAGTGGAAAAAAAAAAAAAAAAAGAATGCAAAGAATGCAAATACGTTGTCTGTGCCAGGGTGCTCTGCCTCTAAGACTGACCTGGCATGGAAAGGACTGGGCTTACAGTGGTGTTCATTTTCCTGGAAGTACTCATTAGCTGAGAACTTGGCCAACACTGTGGCCCTCCCTGCAGACCAATGGGCTTAACTACCTTTTGTACTTTAACCTAGTTGTTTCTTTCCATATTTTAGGTTTACTTAGTTTTCAGACTAAGAAGATGGCTAAAAAGAAGGCATTTAGAGTTGTCATGAGAAAGACTAGGTCTCTGGGGTCAGTTAAATGTTATCCTTCATTCAGCGACTTGGGAAAAATGGTTGGCATTTCTATTGTGAATGGCAGATGTTATGCTGGACCCTAGGGAAGCATGGCTAGTAGCCATCTGTCTGTCTCTGCCCTGAAGGACTCTGATCACAGCTCTGGAGCTTTCCTCTTGATGATTAAAACAGGTAAATGCTACGACAGAGGTGTGTATAGGGAAAGCATGCAAAGCCATCCTGAATCTGCCATAGGAAGCTGGGAAGGCAGGTAAATCCTGAGAGGGTCTGGAGATCCTACAATAAATGGAGCCTCCATGGCAGGTTAGTACCATGTGTCCACAGAATGCACCCTGAATGCAGGAAGGGTTTCACTTATCAATCAGAGTGACACCAAAAATAGAAAATAATACTGAAAATACCATGTTCAAGCAAAATGTCAGGTTTCACAGATCTACAAATGATTAGTTTCTGGCTTTCACGGTAACCAGAATCCATATGACACAAAAATCTATATCATAATGACATAATCACATCAGTGAGTCAAGGTCCAAGTAAAAAGGCATCACAATCTATTTAGTCGGGTGTTTTGCTAAACACTGAATACATACCGATCTGATTCCAGGTAGATTTAGGAGGGATCCAAGGATAGGCACTCTTCTGATAAAGCCAATGACCACAGGAAAGAAGCCCCTGGGAGGCAGAAAACAAGGTTATTAGACTTCAGTGCTTTCTACCAGGAGGAACCACCAGCCAGGGGAAACAGCAACTTCAGTCACCAGTTACCACAAATGCAGCTAACAATTTGATTACTGCTAAAATGGTGCTCAGAATACAATGGAACTTGGCTGTGCTGTGATCAGACCATGAGCTTTCTGTTCCACTGCTGAAGACAGGGTTGTTGGGGGAAGGGGCTAAGCAGAAGAAATGAGCTGCTGAGACTGTATGCACGAAACCATGAATCCAACACCAACAGAACACCTAGCAGAGGGTACGTCTCTCAGCCTGCCAGTTTTTGGTGTGGATACACGCCCACAGAAGCGACACAGCCTCTAATTAGCTTATCTGTGGGTCAGTGAGGACACTTCTAAGCTGAACAGTTTAAGAACACAATAACATGTACCTGATTCTTAAAATGCAGTTCACAGGGACGAGAGTACAAGAGAGAGGTCAGGAGCTGCCAGTTTCACCTCTGAGAGCACAGGAAGGGAACTGAACGCAACCCAGAGGAACCGCTCTTACAGTCCAACCAGGCACGTCTCAGAGATACACTTTCTGAGCAGTATTAGTTCAAGTGGGTGTTTTTAAAGCTATCTTTAAAAACACAAACGTGACTTCACACGTTGCTACTGAGGGTTTCATGTATTTGGAGAAAGAACAACAAACACTCTTAGCTCTAGATCTCAAGCCAAGACCCTCTCAGAATAAACAAAACTCAGCAGAAGCACAAGGGTTTTACCAGAAGCCTCCTTAAACCCTGAAGCTGAGGTATTAGTGCAATTCACCAATACAACAATGGCAGTCCTTCTGTAACAGTATCGAGGGCCAACCTGGGCCATTTAACTTCACTGCTGGAGACTGCAGGTGCCAGCACCCAGTCTCTCATGTTCTCAACTTTTCTTTTTTAAGATGCATTTACTGAGAGCTGCCCTTCTTTCCTCTCCTTCCTTGGCCCAGTGATTCTTACTATTAACTTCTCTCTGCCCTCTTTTTCCCACTTCAATGGCAGCAGTTAGTGTTCAACTGCCTAACTTTATACTGGGTGCCAAGTCTGAGCTCTTTAACTATTTTACCTGCCTCCAGTTGTTCTTTCTGAAATGTACCCTCAAATTTTTCTTGTATTGATGTGTTTTGGGGCATGCGGCACATACTATGACATATGTGGAGCTCAGAGCACAACTTATAGGAGTAAGCTCTCTAACTCTGCCATGTAGGTCCTGGGCATCCAACTCAGCTCTGTCTTCAGGCTTCGTGTCACACACCTTTAGCACTGGGTGACCTCACTGCACATGTCACCTGACCACAGAGCAGTCTCCCTAAAGACGCCTATCTGGCTCAACTCATTTCTGGCTTAAAAATCTTTGTGTCCCTGCCTCTCTGCTGCAGACATGGCTCCTTAGTGTAGCATGATTAATACAAACCCAGAGACAGATATTGAGGTTCAACCTGAAAGTCAGAAAAGCAGAACAGCCAGTCACGGGCTCTTCCCTCTATCTCAGTCTGAAATGCAAATCCTGCCTCCAGGAATCTCAGAATGAGACCAACAGAGCTGTCTCCTCCCATTTTATATTCCTCTCTAGGGCTGGTATTGTAGGCATGCACCACTACCGCCGGTTTCTATGGCAAACTAGTGTGCTACTGGGATTAAAGGTGTGTGTCGCCACTACCTGGTCTTTAAGGCTGATCAGTGGGGCTGTTTTACTCTCTGATCTTCAGGCAAGCTTTATTTATTCAAATACAAATGAAATACCACTACACTTCCCCCTTTTGTCTAAAATAACAAAACATCTTAGTCTAAATCTGACAATAAGCAACTCGTTTAGCCAAAGAGTGCTGTAATTAGTATAGTTTTTGTGTGATTATTCAGGTTTGGGCAACTGTGAAATGAATGGACAGTCTGTCTGCAGGCCCAGCCCATGGTGGATAGCGCGGTTCTTGGGCTGCTGGTCCTGGGTTCTATAAGAAGGTGTGTTGAGCAAGCCAAGGAGAGCAAGCCAGAAAGCAGCTCCCCTCAATGGTTTCTGCATCAGCTCCTGCTTCTGGATCCTGCTCTGCTTCGAGTTCCTGTCTTGACCTCCTTCGGTGATGAGCAGCAATGCTGAAGTATAAGCCTAATAATAAACCCTTCCTGCTCAACTTGATCTTTTGTCATGGTGTTTCATCGTGGCCACAGACCCCTAACTAAGACAAAATCAGGAGTGGGGTATTGCTGTGACAGACCTGACCACATGTCTGAGAGGACTGTGGAAGGACCGGAGTCCTTAGGAAGAATCCAGATGATCATGAGTGGACCCCAGACATTAAGACAGTTGGAATTCTGTTTTGCTTTGATTTGATTGTGACTGTGCTAATTTTTTTCCCTCTTGAAGAAAGAAGGTATTTTTATTAGAGCCCACAGTTGGGAGACTTGGATTTTAAAACACTTTGTATTTTTAAAGAGATTGGCTATTTTAAAGGAACTTATATTTTAAATATGT
This sequence comes from Arvicola amphibius, assembly GCF_903992535.2. NCBI lineage: Eukaryota > Metazoa > Chordata > Mammalia > Rodentia > Cricetidae > Arvicola > Arvicola amphibius. Next base: position 8,060,601 of record NC_052048.2, read on the forward strand.
TTGAATATGTAAAGACTGTGGGACTTTTAAAGTTATTTAAGATCTTGGAGATGAGTAAGAAGGAACAGTGACGTGTCTGTGTGTCAAGCTGACAAGGGGTCAGTGGTGCTGGGTGGCTTTGTGTGTCAACTTGACACAAGCTAGAGCCACTGGAAATAGTTAACAAATAGTCTATTACCTTACCCAGGCAGTCATTTACATTTAGGAAACATTTTTATAGTTGGCTGACTTAAATTAAAAGACTCAGTCTAAACAGCAGTCATTCAGGAAGTGATCCTCCCATGTTAGCCCAACTACCCAGGGCTCTGCAACAGTTACCTGACACACTGACTGGCTCACTAAAAGAGAAGAAAATAATGGCTTACCTGAACAAAAGAAAGAATCCATAAATTTCGAAGATCATGCCTATCAAAGGCCATCCAATGAGAACCACGAACACACCACCCAGGAAAAATCCAGTGGCCTTCACTTTTTGTTTCTGGAAGAAGAATCTGAATGTTCTTTCTAGACCAATTACAAAAGCCAAGCCAGCCACAAACAGAACCTAGGAGAGAAAGACAAGCAACACAGAATGGGTCAAATACCTCATAAAGTGAAGAGCAAGGGGATGAAGCAGTTTGCTTGGCATCTGCTATGTGCACTGCCAGAGTCCTGGGTGTACGCACTGCAACAAAGCCAGGCGTGGGGCGCACATGCTGGAAGTCCTGGCTATCTTCACGGGCCTCTTTCCTTGTCTAATCCCATGCGATGGAGAAAGATGATGAAATGGGACAGAGGGACCCCCATTGGCAGCAATTCCCCAGCTTCGCTGGATAGGCAAGGAAACGGCTTAGTCAAGAAGACAGCTGGCAAGGCCTGGATGGCCAGCTTGCTTTAATTTGCCACCGAATGTAGTCCCTGATTCTGCAACAGTCACCTTGGGGTGTAGGGGTTTCTATGGGTGGGCGATTTGGGCGGTGGCTATGCAGACAGCAGAGGATCAGTGCAAAGCCAGGGAGAAGAGCCCAGCAGCAGAAGAGACACACACATGGATAAGAAATTGTGTATGAAATACTTCCCCCCACTAGCTTTCCTCAGGAAAATGACTCTTTACCAATACACACCAGGCCCACCTGCTAAGTATCATATTCCCAGACAACAGAGCTATTTATACCACCAGGTGAAAACACCAACTTTGCTATCCTTTCTCTTTTCAATTAAAGTAGGTCACAGACTCCAAAATCATTTCAACATTGTTCAGTGACTTTTCCACCTTATCACAAGAGGCGTTCCTTCCTCCTGGAACCCGACACATCGATAGGGGAGTACACAGCAAGCAAGCAAAGCACATCCTTTCTAGTGTGGTCAGGAACACCTCAAACAAGTACTCAAAGAAATTACATTGATTTATTCACTTGTTTACCTGCACGTGGGCAGGGCATGGAAGTTAGAGGAAGGTATCTTCAAGAAGTTCGTTCTCTTCTATCATGTACGTTCCAGGGATAGGTTGGTGGCAAGCCCTTTTACCCACTGAACCATCTCATGACAAAAGATGTACTTTAAAAAAGCTTTTAGGTTATTAAAAATTTGTTTATTCAATTTAATAACATGCACAGTATGATTAAACTGAAAAGTTTGGTAAATTTACTAGACAAGGCGTTAGCAAGTCATCTTTCTCTTCTTTACTTTTTGAGATAGCACCTTGCTCTGTAGCATCAGGCTAGTTTAAACTTGTGGCAATCCTCCTGCCTTGGTTTTCTACATGCTGAGCTTACAGGTCTGAACCACCATGCCTGGCTAGGTCTTCTGACTCCAATTCCTATTCAAGGGCAGCATTCACTTAACTTAATCCAATGTAAATCACACCACAAACACTTAAGAGTGATTGATCAAGTAGGAACCTTTTAAGTTAATCTTCTATTCACTCAGAAAGCTGATGGGGTCACTGCTGCTGCAAACAGCAAACCTAACAGTCAAGTAAGAAGTCACTAACAGATAAAACTGTTTGATGAATTAAAAACGTACATATTTAAAAACTTACATTTCCAATAGCCAGCAGCGCTTTGTCAAAAAAGAGAATCATTCCAAAGAACAGGAAAAACACTCCAAATCCTGTTAAGCCCATGCCAATTTCTGCAACACAAAGCGCATGGTTAAGGCAGAGGGAAATAAGGTCTCTGACAATCCCACAAACTCAGCACAAAATCACACAGGTCCCAACCATGCAGGTCAGCTTCTTAATGGCATCACGATGTCTAAAAAAATAACATAGCATCTGATGTGGGATTCCCCTTTGTATGCTGTGAACACCATTGGTTAATAAAGAAATTGGGCCTGTGCAGGGAATAGAGGTAGGCGGGGAAAACTAAACTGAAGGGTGGGGGAAAGGAGGTGGAATCAGAGAGAAGCCATGGAGCCACCACCAGAGACAGATGTGCTGAAACTTTGCTGGTAGGCCACAACTTTGTGGTGATGAACAGATTAATGGAGATGGGTTAAATTAATATATGATTTAGCCAATAAGAAGCTAGAACTAATGAGCCAAGCAGTAATTTGAATAATACAGTTTCTGTGTGATTATTTCGGTCCTGGGTGCCGGGATGAACAAGCGGCCTGCTGCTACAAGCACCAGCTAGTTATATGGCCAAGTCTAAATCAGGAACAAAATAAAACTTTCAGTTCTCAAGCAGGAGACAGGAAAGACAGGTCTAGACTCAGCCTTCACAGATGTATATATATATATATATATCTATATAGATATATATATCTATCTATCTATATATATATATATATATATATCTATAGGGTTTAACTATTTGTCTCCCACAGACATTACACTACCAATGTTTACACGCTTAAGACTAGAACCTGAAATTACAACCTAGCCCAAGTTTTTTACTTTTCACGTAGAAACTAAGACTTGTTAGTCCACTACTAGAGGCCAAGGGGTGTTATAGGTACTGAATACAGTGGTGGGACACAGTATAATCAAGGTCTCCCCTGCATATAAAATGCTTTATTGACCTTACATTTTCTAGATCCAATCTTTTGTCTGAAACCACAGACACACTCTTGTTACTGCTACAAAGCAAAATCTGTCTATCACTTCTCAGTCATCTTGCTTTAGTACTTAGAGACTAACTGGCAACCACCCTCGTTCCCCCTCCAGAACTGCTGTCTGTATTTGTGATCTCTGACTCACTAATTATTTTCCCTTCAGCTCTAAATAGCTAAATTTCAGGCCAGTCACACACACACACACACACACACACACAAATAATTAAGACTGAACCACATCAAGGGTCTGATGATCCAATACTTTTTTAAACTTTACCTCTCTCTACATCTCCATGGCCCCATTTTTTAATATAATATCTTTCATTTTGTTTCTAAAATTAGCCTCAAAGAATTTATATGCCCATCTACCATCATTCTAGTTTAAATGTACTTCAGATGCAAATACTAAAATTCCAGGCTAAAACTTTCTTGCTCAAACATTTTAGGAGAATTTACTAACACTAGAAGCAAGTGGAATTCTACTAAGCAATGATTAGTTAAGGGCATATCATAACAGCCACATTATCCAAAATATGACTAGCTTCTTGTGTTCATAAATTATCTTCACAACTATACAAAATCGAAGATGTTTGTTTATGGAAGAGGAAACCAAGCCGGTAAAGTGGTTGCTGTGCAAGCATGAGGATCTGAGTTCAGATCCCAGCACCCACCTACAAAGCTGGACATGCTTCCTGCCTGAGATCCCAGCGGTGGGGAAGAAGACAGGAGGATTGTGAAGATCACCGGCAGGCTAGCTAAACCAGTGAGCTCTAGGTTCAGTGAGAGACCTTGTCATTCATTCACTCACACACACACACCCATGGAGAATGATTGTAGAAGGCATCCAATGTCAATTTGGTCACAACTGTGCATGCACACACAAGTAAAAGTGTTCCCCAAATGGTGCAATTTATTTATTTATTTTCAAATGGTACAATTTAAATCAAGAAGAAAATTAAATGGAAATATGGTTGCTATGCGCTGAGAACTTGACAGGAGTCAGGCACTGTGAGGTGTTTCCCAGGGTACACATGCAATGCAATCCTCCCAGTATCTCTGGAATGTAGGCACAATCACATCACTTTAGGGAAGGAGGAAGATGGGGAATTTACGCTTCCCCAAATCGAACTATGGTTAAGTATCTGAACTAGGTCTATTTTAACCATCATCTTTAAATATTTGTACCCACAGTTTAAAAACCTATTTATGAAACTCAAGGGTACAGGACTGCACAGAACAATGTAACTGACAAGTTTAATCTCAGTCTAGAACAGCCCAGTAGGTACTAGAACTATTTAAGAGTCAGAGAGTGGACAAAGCGGCCCCATGTGGCTCATCATAGTGCAGTGTCCATGCACATGCCTCGTGATTCCTTGAACAGAGAATCAATGGCCTAAGCTTCCCACAAGCAACTGATCACTGACTGCTGTAAGTGGGTGGGTGGACTGCAGATCTAGTCTTCTCACCCCACAATCCTACTACAGCCCAGACAGGCCGTCAGAGGGGCAGCTGCCCGTGGAATCTTTATCAAATGAGCACTAGCACAATGCTGCCAGGAACAGCCCGCTGAGATGGGTCAAAAATCCTCACCACACCTTTTCTCATCTCCAGATTTTGTCCCTATCCTTATCAATCCATAAGTTCTCTAAGTCAAAAGGCCTATATGATGCAACCATCTTCCTGCCGGGACTATACTTGGGAAAACATAATATCCAATCTTCATTTTTTTCTGCCCATAAAAAGTTAATTTTGATATAAGTAATCTGAGAGGTTAAATTAGATAACATTTTTAAAAAAGTCTATTTTAAGAAATTTTATAAAAAACGACCAGTTTAACTTAATGTCAATCACAGCTGACATTTTAGTGACAGTGACATATCACAGAAACTGAGAGGCCCTTCTTTTCCTATCACACCCTTTAAGAAACAGATAACTTCAACCAGGTCCCAATCTCAGTAAGTCAAATACACAGCCGCATTTGATTGAATGCGACAATCCGATGTAACATGGAAGCTCTTCCTATTGAAAGCCTTGGCATTTCTGCTGTAATGGGGAGAGTACTGTATAGTGTCTTAAGTCAACCATGAGCTGTCACCCAGCCTTCTTAGAACTGAAAGCCCTGAATAATGTTGGCATCTCTCTGGGATGATGGGTCCCATCCTGCAGGAAACACAGACACAGACTCAATCTGAACCGAAAAAGCTCTGGTTCCCTAACCATTGGTTGTATCTCACCATCTTACCTTGGACACTGGGTAAGGGAACATGACAGAATTTTACCCTTCCAAGAACTTTGATAAAATGAGGTGGAAAGTGGCTTTTCCTTCAGAGTCCAATTCCTCATTTTTGGAGACTGAAGTTCTCTTTGCCTTGTGCACAGGGTAATTTAAATACCACAGACTTGTATCATTCCCAGGTGTGAATATTTACATCCAGTCTCCTTAGAAGCCAGCAGTCTTGGGACTATGGCCTTTTCTCTCTCTTTCTCTCTACTCCAGTTCATAAATGGCCTATGTCTGTTTGTCCATGCTCATGCTATCTCAAACTCAATAAAGCCAACTGCTCTTCCAGAGGATCTGAGTTTGGTTCCCAGCACCCACATGAGGCAGCTAACGACTGTTTGTAACTCCAGCTCCAGGGAACCTGTCCTATGGCTCTGATCTCCTCTGGCACCCACACGCATATGTCCATACCACCACACAGACACATTTAAAAAAAAAGCAGATCAAGCCCACTGTAATCTATATATCTACGTCTTACATTAAAATGAAAAAAATCATAAAACCGTTACTAATAACAGCAGGGAAAAAAGGATACTTGTATTTCTGATTAGAATCAAACGAAGCTGATAGAGCAATAATGAGCAACACTCCTGGTCGAGTCCAAATCAAGCACTGCGTGGGTAGGACTGGGCTGCCAAGTGTATAGGGAACCATAGACGATCTGTGACATTCAGGTGCACCAGGACTGGAATTTAAATCCTCACACTGCACTTGAGAATAACTCCAAGGAGGGTTTCGTTTTAGTTCAATGGGATGTGTGAATCTTGAAAATCTAAGGTGACTAGAGTAACGAGGAGGGCTGAGGCAGAAAGAGGTCATGTTCGCTAAAAATCTTCAGAAAGTGAACAGTTTTGGTAGAAAAATAATTGAGATGTCAAGAAAAGGTAGAAAAATGAAAACGATGGAGCCGGGATACAGCTCAGCTGGTCCACTGAACACTTGTCCAGTATGCTCTGATCTCTTCTGGGGCCACAAAAAAGGCAATACGGCAAAGCTCATCGGAATGATGAGATAGGCAGAAAGGGATGCTAAAATGAAACAGGCAACAAAGTATAGTACACAGCAACACTAATAAGGAAATCCTTTACCTGTAGAGACAGGCAGAATCGCTGATGCTTGTAATCTTACAACTTTAGAGGCTGAGGCAGAAGGATTACAAGTTGGAGGCAAGCTCGAACACAAAGAGCGAAAGGCCAGCCTTATTTGCATACACAGTGTGATCATGATTCCTGACACAGAAAACTAAAACACCGCTCCCAACAAAAGTCAACGCTCTGACTGAAGCGCAAAGGGACCTTAAAATTGGCAAACTCGGTTGGAACTTAAACGGGCAGAAAACTCAAGTCCTTCCTTGCAAGGGAATTTGGGGGCAGGTTGCTAACAGCAGCGTCGGGAGGCAAATCATCACCGCTCCCTACGCCCCCAGCCACCCCAGCCCCGCAGGAGCCCGAGTGCAGGCAGACGGTCTCCTTCCCGCCGCCCCGAAAACTTTGTCCGCTGGCGGCTCCACTCGAGCAGGAGCAGACCGACCGTCCTCCGGTCGGGGCCCCCTCTTCCCTCCCTCCGTCCCGCAGGCCGCCGCCCCACGCCGCGCTCGCTCCATTCATTGCGGGGCGGAGCAGAGGCAGCGGCGGGAGCGCGGCCGACGCGGGGCCCCGGCAGCGCTTACTCTGCGTGTCCGTGAGGGAGATCATGGCGGCGGCGGCGGCGAAGACCGCGGTGCCTCGGGGCCCACGCTGCGAAGCCTAATCCGGAGGAGAGCCACGGGGACGCCGCCCGGGCCCGAGCCGCCACGTCTTCCGGAAACACGCAGCCGCCGCCGCCGGGCCGTAAGGCCGCGCGCCATTGGCTGCAGCCAGGCCAATAGGACGTGCTCTTGTTGGGATGTGCGCCGGGGCGCCGTGCCACGCCGCCAATCAGAGAGGCGCTGGCTTGTGATTGGTGGAGGGAGCCGATCGGAAGGGTGGGCGCTGCTGGCTGGTGGCGCGAAGGGGTTTGACCGCCGAGCGGCTGACGTGCGTGGAGGAGCTGAGCCCCGCGCGTGGGGCCGCAGGTGTCTGCGGCGCGGGTGGGAGTCCGCAGTCGTCGCTGCCGCCGCTTTTTAGCAGCCCTGGCTGCCTCTGCACGCGCTTCTACCTCCCGGTGGACGCCGCGGGGCTGAGGGACGCGCTCCGGGTTAGCTTGTGTTTTTCTCCCGCATTGATGACTGCGGCTTTTGACGGACGGGCCTTTTCATCTCTTAACTAGTTCTTGGATATATTTTGTGCTGAGAGATCTTTTGTTGACAAGTTACGTAATTGGGCAAGGGACGGGTTTTTGGCAGCGAAGTCCATAAAAGGATTATTTGAAATAATGGGAGGAAATGGACGTAGATAGAACCACTCCTAGCGAAGAAAGAGTTTTCAGTTTGCAAAAGGCATCTTGCTACAGGGAATAGAGTCGATCTCTGCTCTGACCTTACAGTTCGTGGACGGACCTTATCTCTCTAGGAAGTGGTAAGGAGATGCCAGTATTCATGAGGAAATAGTTTTGATTTACAGTCATCCTTAAATGCCCGTTAGTGATGTGTGGCCATTCCATACCGTTTACTCAAGGCTCAGCCTCTCAACAGCTTTTTCACCGGAGCGATGTGATTTGATAAAGCAAACAGTCCAAGTGAGAAAAGAGGGGTGCAGAATCTGTCTTTGGAGTGCACCCTTAGCTTTAGCAAAATCTAAAGTTAAGCAAAATATAATATGCTCTGTGTGTGTGTGTGTGTGTGTGTGTGTGTGTATGTGTGTGTGTAATGGTGACAGATTGTCATTGTGCAAATAGTTGTTCATAACAGTTCGTGAAAGTGCATACTCAGATTTAAGTTTTAACCATTAAAATTTAATATAACTCATGTTTCTCCCATATTTAACTGTGCAAATTCTTTTGAACTAATAGAATACTAGCTGCAACCCCGCCCTCTGCCAGTAAGCTCTCTGTAGCAGAGAGGGGTTCCTAAAAATGACCTGCTTAGAGTACTAGTTTCTCTTTAAGGGTGAATTTAGTGGTAATTCTCAAAAGCAAGTGCTCAGTAAAATGCTAAGTGATTGGTTTATTTATGTTTTTACATAGTCTGATGTTTGAATTTATCCAACTTCTTATTTGTATAAGTCCTGCCAGGCATGGCTGTGCATGCCTTTAGTTCGAGCATCGGGGAGGCAAGCTAACCCAGGACTCGTGGCCTCTGTGAATTGAGGTCATGAATCCTGCCATCCCAGTTTTTAAGGCAGGGTACAGACAGGCTTAGAGGAACAGTGTGTCATGTTGCTAAGGTCCACATCAACCTGGTGGCAGATCTACCTAATATTTGGCCTTTTTTGGCTATATCACTTTGCAACTGTAGACTTGTTGTTGACTTTCTATTTGACACCATCATCTATAGGATTTTAAAAAGCCATTTATGCTTTCTAACTTTTTGCACAGAATAATGACAGATTATCATGGACTGAGCATTGTTCATTGTACTGGGTTGGTTTGCATTTTGTTTTGTGGTGCTGGAGATTCAACTGTGAACTTAACACCATGAGTTCATATCTTGATGAACCCAAAACCAAAGCAAGCACAGCCAAGACAAGACAGAGTGGAGAAAGATTTATTGCCACCAGGAGGCAGGGAGAACAGGGGCGTTGTTTTGAAAATGATTCTCTCCAGGGACGAAGGGTTAGGGATTGCTTAGGGAGGCCTGACTGTACTCATATGGGGCAGGGGAGCTGGGAAGGACACATTCCTGCACATAAGTGTTCACTGGTAGGAAAGAAGATTTTGGGAGTGTGTTGCAGAGAGTCCGCCCCTGAAAAATGCCTGCCTTGCCTACTCACTAATGCTTGTGCCAAGCCCAGCAGGGCTGCTGCTAGAAAGTGTTACCATATTTGTTCTTTCACTTTCAGAAGGACGCTCGGCTCTCCAGCTCAGTCTTAGAATGGCGTCTGCCTCAGGTTAGTGGATGCAATTATTCTTTGTATGTTACTGTGTCCTACTTTCATTTGCTCTTTGATTAAAAAAAATTTGAAGAATTCTGATTCTAGAATTAGTTTTTAGAAGCTGCTTTATTTAAATGCACAACAGAATTTCCCATTTCAGTATTAGTAAGCAACGGGTCACTAATGGTCAGTCATTCACCCTGGGATACTAACACTGCTGTCTATCTCCAGAACCTTCTTACCACCCAGACTGATTGCTGGTCCACACAGCTCCCCACACTTCTTTTCCTCCAACCCTGGAAAGTTACTGGTCTCCTTTCTCTCTCTGAACTTGATGTTTGAGGGACCTCAGACACAGGGTGTCTGTCGAACCTCATATGGCATTATGCCTTCAAGGTAGTGCATGTTAAAATATTTTTCCTTTTTTAAGGCCTATAATGTTCCTTTGTATGTATATGCTATATTTTGTTTGCTCATTCATCTATTGAGGAATAGTTATATAGTTGCCAAACTTGGCAACTATGAATAATTCTAATAATGGTATTCTGTATAGGGATGTCTGAAGTTCCTCTTCACAGTGTGTGTGTGTGTGTGTGTGTGTGTGTGTGTGTGTATGAGAGAAAGAGAGAGAGAGAGAGAGAGAGAGAGAGAGAGAGAGAGAGAGAGAGAGAGAGAGAGAGAGAATATGGGTGTGTTATGTGCCACAGCATTTGTGGAGAGGTCAGAGGGCAATATTCTGAAGTGCCATGTCTGTTGAAAGGGGTTCACTGCACTGATTAACCCTTATGTGACCGTGGAAAGTAGTTAAACCCTCTCTGTGTTATCTGTGTGTCTTACACTAGGTCTGAGGTGGCTGAATGACAGGCAGAATGAGAAGAGGCCTAGAACTGGGGAAAGCAAAGGCAAGCTACTGTCCGTGAAGATTGACTGCTAGTTCTTATCCCATGACTTGCTCCATGGCTCTCATGCAGTTTGGAAGAGGGGGAGACTGTCAGAGAGCTGCTGTACTTTTGCACACTGCCTGGCTGAAGGCTAAGAGAACTGAAGGAGGATGGGTTCTGGACGCCCTGCAGGCCCTGCTGTTTTCCTGAGGTTGTGTCGTAGCTGTTCCATGTGAGGAAGGTGACCAGTCCTGATACGACACTCATCTAGATATGTAGCTATGAGAAGGAGGGTTCTCCAGAGCTGCTGAGTGAAGGGGGTGCTGGGCAGTGCAGTTCTACCCTGGCTAAGGTAGCACAGCACAGATTCCACCACTCAGCCTCTGTCTTACTAAACCTGCAGATTCTGCATGGTGAAATTCTCCCTTGTGGTGCCTCCCAGAAAGAGCACTGATTTATCTTTATTCATCTGAATCACATCCTCTTGGTTAACTCGAGACTCACAGCCTGATATAGGCAGCTAGTTACTATTAACCATTTTATGTTAGGTGTTTGGGTAATAGGACAGGAACCAAGAAATCAAAAATAGAAAACCATAAGTTTGACCAGTAGGCAAGTCACAAAGTGAAGGAGAAAGACATGGTATGCATGTCTTCTTCTTGGTGGTTAGTGGTCAGAGTTGGTGTTTTAGTATTGCTGTCTCCAACTTCGTACTTGGGCTGTTTATGGTCTGTTTCTAGGCAAAGACTTCTGTTCTTGGTGTGCTTATTGGAGTCAACATTGTCACTTTGTAATAGCTTTATCACAAGAATATGTGGGAATGATGGAGGTGCCCTAGTGGATCCCTGTTCGTAACACACTCCTTATTTCTGTAGTGTAATAGTGACTCATCTTCCCCTTAGTGCTCACGGTCACTTTCCCCATCCAGCCCAGCCGCCCTTGCCTGTCCATTTTCTAGAGTGCAAGTGCGGGCCTTGGGCTTCCGGGTTTTGGAGCACTGCTTGCTTTCTTGGCGCATAGAGCCTCAAGACCAGCTGCATCTGAAGTTTGAGGAAGAAGCAGCAGTTCAAGTAGTGGCTCAGTCAGTGTCAGAGTTGGAGGGGACACTGCTTCCCAAGACTGAGAATTGAGGCTACAGCAGAGGAGTCAGTATTCACTGGTGTGGAACTGACCATGTGTCCCTCTGCATGTGTATGTGTGAGAGAGACAGAGACAGAGAGACTGCTCCAGCCGTTACACTATTGTTACCCAGCTGGCACTAAACTGATTTTTTTTTTTTAATGTCTTTTGCTATTTTCTGAGTCCAGCTACTTCTAAACACTGAGGGGCATGATTTGACTAGTAAGGTCCCAAGAACTGTGTGAGCTGTGGTTAGAAGTACTTTTTTAAAAATGTGACTATGGTCCACAAGGTGTTTTCTACATTTAAGTATGGAGGATTTCACAGAAACATTTCTGTGAAGGCAAGCCCATGTGCAGAGCAAGTGTACATAGTGAGACACTTCCATCATAGAAGGTTCTTGCATCTTGTCAGTCTGCTGCTAGGCATCTGGTCTTCCTTGTAAGAATGGTGCCGAGGAGGAGACCCAGTGACTGTGTGCTGTCTGAAGGTCGGATAGTGACCTGTGTGTAACAGGTTAGTCTCAGAGAGTGGATGTTGGTGCCGTAGCCCAGGCAGTTTGTTCTTGCACTTGTACAGATGGTTTTGTCCATCTGATGAATTAGTGTCGTCTTTGTTATTGTTAGTGGGCATTGCCACAGTACATAAGTGTCTTCACAGTTAGGGCCATGTGGAGTTCCTATGCCATCCTCCCAGACCCTGTACCACTTTTCTAGGATTCTTCTTGCCCAGCCCTAACTATCCCTCCAGTTTGTTACTGGCAATGTACCATGTGGATCTGTACCTGAGGCACTGTGAGGAGCCATGTGAGCATCGCCTGTGGGTCTCAAACTAGAACCATCTCCTTATTGTTCTCAGGGCCCCCTGCAATATTCAGGTTCGATTTTAGACAGTGCCAGTGTGTCACGTAGAATCTTCTTCAAGTTGAACCTGTGTTGATTTTCTTCCTCAGTCTAATGAGAATCTAAGTGTAAGGAACTCTTTGAGAGGTCACAGGTTCATGAGGTTGATAAGGCGGAAAGATAGTCTTGTACTCCCTGTTCTTGCCTTCACTTATAAACCTGTTTGAGCTCACTTTTTCATATACCACCTTGGTTGTAGTGTTGGCGATCTGCCTTATGAATCAGTATACGAATAAGAAGCACAGGTCACATGGTAGCTTAGTTTCTTGGGGCAGACCACATTGATTTCAGAAGGAAGGTAATAAACATCTGTTAAAAAAAATGTGTGGCAACCAGGTGTGATGGCACACGTCTGTAGTTCCATACTCAGTAGGCTGAGCGAGGAGGATTGTAAGTTCAAGTCTAGCCTGGGTTAGTCAGTGAGACCCTGTCTCAGAATACAGAGAGGGTTTGGACTGTAGATCGGAATAGAGTGCTTGAGTGGTACATCCGAGGTCCTAGGGCAGCACTGCAATGATAAGATAGCAGTAACAACAGTAAGATAGTATGTGTGATTGTGGGAGTTAGGTAGGTAGCAGTTCCTGGTTAGCTGTGCCAACAGTGAGAAAGGGAGATGGGTATGAGGCTTAGGAAGGTCAGGCTGCATTCAGACCTGCATGGGTGGGCCGCTTCCTATAGGATAAGCTGGAACTTAGGAAGAGGACAGCTTGGGACTCATCTGATGCTTACCGGGACTCGCATCAGGATGCTGTGTCCTGCTGAAGAGCTGAGGCCTCAGCCTCGCCAGGTTGCAAACAAACCTACCCCAAATTTCCAGGAACACAGAGAAGTTGCAGGCCACTTGCTATTCCACAAACATTCAGCAGGTACCGCAGGAGCTGACTTTTGACCCATGGCACCCAGGGCAGCCAGGGTCCCTGACAAGAATAACATACAGGAGCACCTGACCCTATGCCTGCCATCCCAGTGTGCACCTGATGACTGCTTCATTTCTTCCTTTAAGATCATGACGACAAGATTTCATCCCAAGAAGAGGCATTAAACTACACTGATTGCTTGGGCGGATGTGATCCCATTAGCTTTAAAATTTGCCTTGCTTCATTGATGGGTATCAAAGAGAGTTTCACTGTGACTCTGTCAATACTTGACTTTAATAGTGGAGCTTCACACAGAGACTTCCTAAGTTCGTCACTATGGTATTGTAGAGCAGGTTATCACAGCACTGCTTTTCATTTCGCGTAGTCCCTTGTCAAGTTGTGATTAGCAGGTTGCTATCATGCCCCTGCATCAGCTGAAACATGAAGCTTTCATGAAGTAATAGCTCTGTCACCAGGTGGCTTGCTTGGAGAGATTTAGGAGATTGTTAAACCAGTTCTGTGTGACATAATAAGAATGGCAGCCGTCATTGGTTGCATGTTTAGCCTCTGACCAGGTCCCTGTCCTGAACGTCTTGTGTGTTGTCCCTCCTAACTCCTGGCAGTGCTTAGGTCTTAATAATTGGACATCATGGGCCGTCAGTGGAAGGGGAGATCGAGGTGTTGACTCGGGTTTTGTTGGCATCACTCAGCAGGGAAGGGGGCTAATCCCAGGTCTCTGGCGTTTGAATACGTTCTCAGCCCGTCCCGCCACCCGGCTAGCTTTACACCCGAAATAATTACATAGAAACTGTATTCTTTTAAACACTGCCTGGCCCATTAGTTTCAGCCTCTTATTGGCTAATTAACCCATATTTAGTAATCCGTGTAGCACCACGAGGTGGTCACTTACTAGGAGAGATCTTAACCTGCGTCCATCTCGAAGAGGAGAGGCATGACGACTGTCTGAGCCATCTATCTCACTTCCTTCTTCCTGTTCTGTCTACTCCACCCACCTAAGGGCTGGCCTATTAAATGGGCCAAGGCAGTTTCTTTATTAACGAATAAAATCAACACAAACAGAAGATTCTCCCACATCATTTCCCCTTTTTCTGTTTAAACAAAAAAAGGCTTTAACTTTAACATAGCAAAATTACATATAGCAAAACAGTTATCAAGCAAGAATTACAGTTACAATATTTACATCTATTTCTGCTCTTCTACTTGTAGGCTTGTCATTTAGACAGTGAGGACTTTGCAGAAACCAATAGGGAAGCTTACACCATTCATTCTGTTTTGTCTGTCTGTTTCTACCCTCTCCTCAGCTCTAACAGAGGAACTGGAATCTGTAACCAATGAGCTCCATGCGATTGACATCCAGATTCAAGAACTTACAGAGAGGCAGCAAGAGCTCCTTCAGAGAAAGTCCATCCTGGCAAAGAAGCTCAAGCAGTGCTTAGAGGGCTCCGACGCTGAGGGGAGCAGCGGCTGTGACTCCTCACCAGCCGCGTGGAATAAACAAGGTTTGCCAGCCTTGTTCCTTCTGACTGCTTTAATCTAGAGTCCCATCAGTCCATGCGGGGCAGTCTGTCACGCCAAGTGTCATGGGGAATCCGCCAGGTGAAGCCATGAATGGATGCTTAAAAGAAATCCCACACTAGCCCAGAATTGAGAAATAGATAGTTGTTTATTTAGGGGTAAACTCACAAATCAGAATCCTCCGCTTGACCAGTTGAATCATGCTATCCAAAACGAGCTGCCGGCAGAAAGGAGCAAGGGGAAGGAAAAAAGGGACGGATGTCTGCCTATGTAGTATAAGAGGCCATGCCCCAGTAGGCGGGTAATTACAAACTGTAAATCTTCCTACAGCAGCAGTCTGTACCAGGAGATGCAGTGTCAGGCAGACCATTCTTTATCCAGTGCCTGTGATACAATTGGGGTGTTCTCTGCATATGGCTTCAGTAGTAATTGTCAGTGTCTATAAAATTAATATGGTATCAGCTTAATTTTTAAGCATTAACTAAAACAAAGATAAAAAGTTAGCCAAACCCTTGCCATAGTGAACAAGTCTTCTCCCTGCACCCCCATTTTTAGAGACAGTCTCTACATAGCAATAACTGTCCTGGAACACATTGTGTAGATCAAACTGAGCTTGAACTCACAGAGATCTGACTGTCTCTGCCTCCTAAGTGCTGGGATTAAATGCGCAGAACAAACCATTCTTTATTTAAAATGAATGAAGGGCTAGAGAGATGGCTCCGTGGTTAAGATCACTGATTGCTGGGTTTGGTTCCCAGTGTCTACATGGTGCTCACAACCATCTGTAACTGCAGTCCCAGGGTATCTTAACACCTTCTGGTCTCTGAAGGCATCAAGCACTGACATGGTACACAGGCATATTTACAGGTAAACACCCATATGTATAAGGTAAACAATTAAAAATGTCATATAAAACTTTGATTACTAACTTTGATGGCATATTTCTAGAAATTACAATGTGTGTGTGTGTATTATTTTCTGGTACTGGTCTCTAAATGTAACATTTATACCCAAATTCCAGAGTTTTGTTAATTTCATTCATGCTTAACACATCAGGGTACTGTGAACTCCCTAGTCACTATTCAGATGACCTTCCACATGCCTGGCTGGCTGAGCACCACCCTCCTCCATGTGGGCTAATTTCAGCTACTGGCAAGTGTTTAATTGGTTTCTGATGTAATAACCATGTGATAGTCAATATGCTTTTGTTTTGACTACTTTGTTACATTAATCACAAAATTATTATAAACATTTGGTGGTTCATAGATGTTAAGTATATGTTTGTGGGATTTGTATTCTGGTAGCTTTGTGAAAAAAGTGGACATTTACATTCATATTCTGTTTACAGTTCTGATCATTCTAATCTGTTTAGCCTATTTTTCTCTTTCTAGATTTTCCGTGGTCTGGGAAGGTTAAAGATGTGCTGAAAAATGTTTTTAAACTGCAGAAGTTCAGACCCCTGCAGCTGGAAACCGTCAATGTCACCATGGATAGGAAGGACATCTTTCTGGTCATGCCCACAGGAGGTGGGAAGAGCTTGTGCTACCAGCTGCCAGCACTGTGCTCAGAGGGTGTGTATAATAGGTGGCTGACATTCGAAATAATGTCTCATTAGACTGTCTTTGTTTCATTTATGTGTTAATATCAGTCATCTACTAACATGGGTACACTGGAGAAGGAACCTGTTTGAGGATGGAGAGAAATGCTGGTGTGGTTGATGAGAATATGACTTCATGATGCTTACAGACATGCAGGTGGGCTGGTGTGAGATCTCTCTGGGCCAGATGAGCTAGGCTGCCGTGTGCAGATGTGCCTGGCGCCACTGGAGTGAACCATGTCCTGTCAAGTGGCGTATGGAGAGAGGAGGGCTCCAAGTGCCACCCTGAAGTTGAAAGAAAGAGGAACTTGAAGAAAGCTGAGGAGTAGCCAGGTGCAGGATGATCCGGAGAACGTGCTGGGACTAGCCTAGGGACAGGAGAGCTTGCAGGAGGGAATTTTGATGTCTGTGATGTTTGCCTGCAGAAGGTTACATAAAAGTAGGACCTAAAAGTTAAAGGTTAAAGGCCAGAACTACTCCTTGACCTTGGGTAGGAATTCAGGCAGAGGCTGGCTGAGGCTGCCATGGGGCCCAGACAGCAAGTGTGAGTGAGGCTGACTGACTGGGAAGCCAAGCTTCCGAGGGTTGGGTACTCTGGAAAGAATGGCTACTAGGGAAGAAGAGAAAGGTAGTAGTCTGTCTGATGTGCTATAGCAAACTGTTTTAGACTGGATATAAATAATTAAAGTTCTGGAGTCTTTGGAGGCCAAGATCAAGGTGACAGCACATTTGATGTCTAGAATGGACTTGTCCCTTAGGTGTGGTCCTTTTTTGCTTTGTCCTCATATCATAGGGACAATCCCTTTACTTTTGTTTATCAGAATGTTGGTCCCAGACCTCAGCCTTCCTGACTTACCCTCTTCCCCAAAGGCTGTGCTTTTCAACACCATCACAGTGTGTACTCGGTTCCGATAAGGCTTTCACGGGGCATCAGTAGTCAGACCATTGCAGGTGTTGAGGATTTCTGAACGATGAAGACTGTGGTTGACGAGTGCGTGTGCCTAATGAGGAAGAAGGTGCAGGTGTGGGAGAGAGGGAACCTGACGGGGAAAAGCCCTACTAAGGTCCTAATGTGAGTAAATATATTTAAGTCTGTCTGTCTCCCCTCTGCCAGACCATTGTGAGGAACAGAGTAGAAGTGCAGAGCTGTGTCATGTCAGCATCGTATGTCTGATAGGAAAAGTGAATCCCATATGTGCCTACTATTTGGAGCAGCATGACTGTTCCTTTGGCCAGTTTGGGATGATTTTTCTTTGATATGGTAGTTTAGTATTAGGCCTGGCATGTGTTATTTCATTGAGATTTACTATATTAGGTGTTAAAGAGAGTAACAAATTCATAATAGCAAAATCTGTGTTTCTATGGGATTGAAGAAAGGTAGATATTTCTGTTATCTTAAAAAACACTTATTTTAGTTTTTATGTGTATGTGTGTGTATGTCTGAATACACATGCATGTGGAAGTCCTTTGAGCTCAGAAGAGGCATTGGATCTCCTGGAACTAGAGATACAGATGGTTATGTGCTGTTGGACAATGGTCTGTACCCTCTCACTTGTATTTTAAATAAACTCTGATTGGCCTAGTATCCCAGGCTTCTTATTAGTTCTTATAACTTATATTAGCCCATAATTCTTGTCTATGTTAGCCACGTGGCTTGGTACATTTTTTGGTGAGGCCGTCACATCGTGCTTCTTCTGTGTCCTGAGTGAGGACTGCAGACTGAAACTTCCCTCTTCCCAGAATTCTTGCTGCTCAGCCTCTACTTCCTGCCTGGCTACTGGCCAATCAGCATTTATTTAAAATACAAGTGACAGTACAATACCATTGTCCCACAGCAGTTGTGAAGTACCATGCGCTGGGAATTGAACCTGGTGCTGGGTGACACTCAGCTCTTAACTGCTGAGCCATTCCAGCCCAATATTTTATCTTATGATTTATTTGTTTGGCTTACATTCATCTTATTTTGTCATTTATTTTGCCCATCACCCTGCTTTATGAAGCTAAGAAATAGTTATGTTGATAAATCTGCATCAGCAGCTGCCTGAATAGTAGGTCGGGTCCACAGATATAGAAAGTGAGTAGTGCAGCCCATTGTGCTGGGAGTGTGAGGTTGAAAGTAGCTTTTGTTTTTTCTCTTTTAGGTTTTACACTTGTGATTTGCCCACTCATCTCTCTTATGGAAGATCAGCTGATGGTTTTAAAACAGTTGGGAATTTCAGCTACTATGTTGAATGCTTCTAGTTCTAAGGTGTGTGGGTATGGTGTGGGTTTTTAGATATATAAACTCTTTAACTGATTTCTGTCTCATCTGTCTCTGAGTCACCTCTAAGTTACCAACCCTGAGTCAGGAGTCTCAGTCTTCTGTTCATGAGCTGGTTCTGGACAAAATCTGGTTTTGCATGCCCCAATCATTTAAAATGCCCTTTATACTTACTAAGATAGGGGAAGAAAAACAGCAACCAAACAACCATGAAAAGCAGCAGTCTTCTGTGACATGTGAAGTCACAGAGATTTTAGGTTCAGTGTTCGTAAGTAAACTCGTGTTGGAACCAGCAAGCTCATTCTCTTACACACTGCTTCACGCGAGCTCATTCTCTTACACACTGCTTCACGCGAGCTCATTCTCTCACACTGCTTCACGCGAGCTCATTCTCTCACACTGCTTCACGCGTGCTCATTCTCTCTCACACTGCTTCACGCGTGCTCATTCTCTCTCACACTGCTTCACGCGAGCTCATTCTCACTGCTTCACACATGCTCATTCTCTCTCACACTGCTTCACGCGAGCTCATTCTCTCTCACTGCTTCACACATGCTCATTCTCTCTCACACTGCTTCATGCGTGCTCATTCTCTCTCTCACTGCTTCACACATGCTCATTCTCTCTCACACTGCTTCACGCGTGCTCATTCTCACTGCTTCACACATGCTCATTCTCTCTCACACTGCTTCATGCGTGCTCATTCTCTCTCTCACTGCTTCACACATGCTCATTCTCTCTCACACTGCTTCACGCGTGCTCATTCTCACTGCTTCACACATGCTCATTCTCTCTCACACTGCTTCATGCGTGCTCATTCTCTTACACATTGCTTCACTCGTGTAGCAGCTCAGAGTTGAATGCATGGAGAATGCGCAGTCCATGTGACAGACTCCTGTCTAGCACTTCATAGGAAACATTTGCTAACATGTTTTGTATTGTGTACTATAAAAGAGCAAGGAGGGACTGGGAGATGGTTCTGTGGGGACAGTGAGGGCAGCCTGAATTAAATTCCTGGACCTGTGTAAAACTAGTCATAGAGGCTCCCACTTGTAGTCCTGGAGCTGGGGAGGTGGAGACAGGAGGATTCCTGGAGCTGGCTGGCTGGCTAAGCCTAGTCTAATCCATGAGCTCAAGATTTAGTGAGAGACTGTCATAAAAAATAAAATGGGGAGTGTAGAAGTGGAAACTTCATTCTGACTTCTGATGTTGGCAATGTGTAAATATCTACACATGCTTACACGACATAGACACACGCACACACAGAAGAACCTTTAATTTAGATTAATACAGAAAATGAGTTACGACACATTTGTGTGGTGATGGACCATCTTACCCTAATCTGCACGGACAGCCCACTTCCAAGCTGTTGGCTTGTAAATTCTATTCTCAAACTCTTTAAGAATACACAAATTAGTGTCAGTCATAAAAAAACGAAAAACAATTTTGCTGTATAGTTGCCATTCTTTATCTATACTCTTAACCCCTTGATTTAGTCATATGAACAAAGCCAAGGCCTCTTGTTTCAACTGCAAATCTTTGAGTGTATACTGCTCTTGTTTTGTCTTCTGTGTGTCAGTGGAGTAGGACACGAGCATGCCGCAGTGCACGCATACGTGGAGGTCAGAACACAGCTTGCAGCAGTCACTCCTGCTACTGTGTGTTTCTGGAGGATCAAACTCAGGTTCTCAGGTTTGGCAGCAGACTCCTTTGCCTGCTGAGCCATCTTGCTCAGCATACCTCATGCATACCTCTAATGAAGAGAAAAGAGAAAGTGCACCACTGACAGCGTTCTGTCTAGAGTATTAATACCATAGAGTGTGTAGTGGTGAGTGGACCCAAGAGTCTCTATTTAAGTAGGTATTTGATAACTCCATTAAAATAGCTATAATTAAAAAATAAATACTTTTGTTCTTGGGTGTATAATTATAAAAGTAGTGAGTGAACTTGTAAAAACTACTGTGATGGCCACAGCTATTGTATTTGGTTCACATTTTAGCTCTATTAACAATTTAAAATTGTACACTTTCCTTATTGGAGGATCTTGTCACATCATGTTTCCTCCTCTTATTTGCCAAGTGACTGATTTTTATCTTCAGCCGTCTGGAGCAAGTGAGTCACTAGAATACTGTTTGCCCAGCTGCCGCTTAGAGACGTGGCTTCAGTTTTAGCGAGCCAGCATCTGCTCCAGGAAGAGCCCCAGACTGTTGCTTTTCAGTAACGTGCACCGTTTTCACTTACTGTCATGGCCCACCAGTCTCACCTGCAGCGCTTGTGTCTGTTTTGTCTTTAATAGGAGCATGTGAAATGGGTTCACGCTGAAATGGTGAGTAGAAACTCCCAGTTAAAGCTGATTTATGTGACTCCAGAGAAAATTGCAAAAAGCAAGATGTTCATGTCAAGACTAGAGAAAGCCTATGAAGCTGGAAGGCTTACTCGCATCGCAGTGGATGAAGTGCACTGTTGCAGTCAGTGGGGACATGATTTCAGGCCTGGTATGCATCTTTGCACTGGTTCTTGCTCAGTTCGGCATAGCGCCTGCTCTGTTGAAATTGTCCCCCGTTGTGGTGGGCACTCGTTTCCTCAGCCTCCCTGCGAGATGACCGCTTTCTAGCCCATGCAACGTCTCTAGCATTCTAGACCCCATCTTCATTTTTCTCTGTTTATTGAGGAATTTGCAGCATTTTAAAGGTATTCTCATTTTTCTGGGTTTTTCAGTATCCCACCCAACTTGGAACAATTGAAATTGATGAGACATTTTAGTAATACTTCAGCTACCAAACCTGTAGTCATCCTAGAGAAAGTTACTCATCATTATCTTAAAAAAAATTTTGGCTAAGGAGGTAGTTCAGTGGTAAAGTATAGTGTGGAGGCTGCTTGTTGGTTCCTGGTTGCTCAGCAGCTCCGAAATGATCACACAGAAACTATATTAATTAAATCACTGCTTGGCCCATTAGCTTTGACTTCTTATTGGCTAACTCTTACATATTAATTTAACCTATTTCTCTTTTTTTTTCCCACAAGACAGTGGGAGGGAGGAGGGACACACGCAAGGTTCGCACAAACAGCACATGGACACACGGGATTCGAACTCGCGGATACACGCATGATCGCAGGCGCCCTACACGATGAGCC
Source organism: Arvicola amphibius (assembly GCF_903992535.2). Taxonomy (NCBI): domain Eukaryota; kingdom Metazoa; phylum Chordata; class Mammalia; order Rodentia; family Cricetidae; genus Arvicola; species Arvicola amphibius. Next base: position 8,082,155 of record NC_052048.2, read on the forward strand.
ACCGCGCGGCTCGCTTAACCCATTTCTCTTAATCTGTGTATCGCCATGTGGCTGTGGCTTACTGGCTAAAGTTCCAGTGTCTGTCTCCGGCGGAGCTCCTGAATAGGACTTACTGGCAGGTACACTACTGGAGAGGCTCCCTCCCCCGGTAATTGTTTACTTACATGACCTCTTCCATCATGTGAGTTTCTGAAACCTGAATGACCTCCCAGAAATGTTTCAGTCAAAAGGAACTATCTGCACAACTCCTGCTTTTAACAGGGCATTAATTTGAGCTCTGTAAAGAAATTATTATTATTTGTGAAGAAAATGCAGTAAAACCTGAATTCAAGAAGAGTGGCAGGTCCTGCAAACTTAGTTATAGCTAACTCTGCGAGTAAAACCGGGAGCCTGTGCTCACCTGTGTGCTGGTAAGGATCTGATTGACTCTCATTCTCTGAGGGTCAGAGAGAGACAGACCATGTCATCTTTTTCAGATTATAAGGCACTCGGCATCTTGAAGCGCCAGTTTCCCAACACCTCCCTGATTGGGCTGACTGCAACAGCAACCAACCATGTTTTGAAGGATGCACAGAAAATCCTGTGTGTGGATAAGTGTTTGACTTTCACAGCATCTTTCAACCGACCAAATCTTTATTATGAGGTATACAGAGGCTACACTTCTTCATTGTGCTTTCTTACATGATGCCAGTATAAGCATTTTAATGTCAAGAAGTAATTATTAGGGCATTCTTTGCTTAGTTTATCTCTGTCTAGTGCAGTGTAATTCACGTTAGTCCAAACAGAAAATAATACTGCATTAAGTGATACTGTCTTTTATAAACAGTTTGAGCAAGTGAGGTTATATTTGTTAGATTCTTTCTTGTAAAATACTTGAGAGCAAGGAGGGTGTGAAACCAAGAGCCCAACTGACATCCGTGTAACTAAGTAATAGAAACATACATACTAATGAGTTCACCAGTATTTCCCATGTGGATTTTATCTGATACTTACACTTGAAGGTAAGATATCCCAGTGGCTTTCTGATTATTTTCAAGTTGTGTTAAGGACAGATTTTCTGTTTGCATTTTCATTGCTTTCATACTATGCTTCATGTTCTTATTAAGGCATCAGACAATAGAACAACATCCATCTTCACAAGTTACCTGCTGTTTCTCTGACAGACCAGAGACAGAAAATAAAGAAGAGAGGCTGAGCAGAGGCAGGAATGGGTCAGATGGGTGCATCCTGTGAGGCCAGGAAGAGAGTGACAGGAAGGGATACTTCCCGTGAGGGACTCACACCTCAAAGGCTGTAAGCAGGCACAACTTGGATGGCACTGGTGAATCCACTTCTTAATGAGACTGCTTTTCGTAGGTTCGACAAAAGCCCTCGAATGCTGATGACTTTATTGAAGACATTGTAAAGCTCATTAATGGACGGTACAAAGGGCAATCAGGTAATGTTAAAAACAAATCAACTTGGGGGCTGAGAGTCCATTTGTGAAATGGCATAAATCCCCCCAGTGCTGCATGACTGGTCTGAAAATGAGATCAAATCCATTCATTTGGTCACTAGCTGTGCGTGGCATCCCTGCCACAGTGGGAGTCAAAGCTGCCTGCCTTGCCTGCTGTGGAGTAGATCCAGTGATAGTATTGTTGACATGTTAGTATCTGTTCTGTACCTTCCTGAGTGAGCAGCAATGTTCTGGAGAGAGAGAAGGTACAGTACCTTGCAGGAAGGGCCATGTACATACTTACCAGGTAAAGCAAGGTGAAGTTAAGAACATCTGTCCTGAATCTCAGAGCAAAGGACTACAACCCAGCAGCTCTTTAGCACTGTCCTCTGGTTAGGAGCAAGTAATGGTGTCTAGGAAAAGGAGTTCCTGAGTCAAGTCTGAGAGAGACTGTTGCTGTCTGTCCCTCCCAGAGGGCCTGCCTACACACGGAGTTACCCCTGCCCCAAGATGCAAAAAAAGGTGCTTTAGCCAAATGGGCACATTCTTCAAACTCATATTTCCCAGCATCTCACAGACTTTAAGAAGTGCTATGTAGTGGGGATAAAGTTGCAGACACCCTCTTTTGGTCATGGGAACCCCAGCTGGTGGTCCAGGGTTCATTTCTGCTTAAGGCAAACATCAAACCTTGATTATACCCAACAGTCAGTATGTACACAGGGGCTTGGGGCCTTTGTGACTCATTTCTTTTTCTGCCTTGGGACAGATCACTTTCTTGAGCATGGTGCAGATTAACTAAGAATGTGCTGTGCATACGAACCTAATACTCGGCCATGTTTTACTGCAGGGATCATATACTGTTTTTCTCAGAAAGACTCTGAACAAGTTACCATTAGTTTACAAAAATTGGGAATTCATGCAGGCACTTACCATGCCAATATGGAACCCGAAGATAAGACCAAGGTTCATACTCGGTGGTCAGCCAATGAACTTCAGGTTAAGTATATGTATTTTCTATGAGAGCCTAACTTACCCTTAACAATATTTAAATGACTCAATTAACTAACCAAGTATTAACACATTTTAGGTGGTAGTGGCTACAGTTGCATTTGGCATGGGAATTGATAAGCCAGATGTGAGGTTCGTCATCCATCATTCAATGAGCAAATCCATGGAGAATTACTACCAAGAGAGTGGCCGTGCCGGTATGTAAGGCTCCAATCCAGAAATCATCTCAGGAGAGTTGGCAGAGGACATGCTTGAGAATTCTGAGTTTGCAATGCTTGTTTTTAGGTAGTAATTTTTAGAACGAGTTTTTTAAAATCCAGATTTTTACTTACTTACACACCTTCTGTTGTAATATTAAAAGTGGTTTACCATTTGTTGTAAGCTGTTGTGATGTTCATGCCGGCCACTTGGAGTTTTAATTAGTAGGTTCACATGTACAACCTAAATAACTGAACTGTTCGTGAACATTTGTTTTTATATATTAATAAGCTGATTTTTGATGATCCTCTTTGTAGTCATTTCAAACCCTGAGGGTAGCTCTTACAGATATCTACAAATGTCTTGCTGTATTGTGAAGCTCTGTCAGCAATTGATGTACACTTTTGCACGTTACGGATATTTGAAAGCAATGATGCAAACTGAGTATTCCTCAAAGCACAGGTCGCGACGACTCGAGAGCAGACTGTATTCTCTATTACGGCTTTGGAGACATATTCAGGATCAGCTCGATGGTGGTCATGGAGAATGTAGGGCAGCAGAAATTGTACGAGATGGTGTCATACTGCCAGAATATAAGCAAGTGAGCTACGTGCCTTCCTATATGTAGCATGTCATATGTCGTGTGGTCGTCGAGTACCTACTGAATGCACTGCTGTTAGCACAGAGCACTGTAAATGCAGAGTCTGCTGTGGGAGAGACCTGGACCCCTGACTGCCCTCCTCTAAGAAAAGAGGCTTTGTCAGTTTTTGAGGTCCTCCTCAAGGCCAGTCTATTGAAGTCTATGAATGAAGAGTTTTTCCTTTGGATCTGGTGTGTAGTTGCCTATAGAGATTATGGAAAGGCGTGTGGGAAGATAGGCATTGGGGAGGTGAGTTCAGGCATGTCCATTCACCCTGATGATGAGTCACTGAATAAGCCAGGGTGGGGTCAAGTTTCTCATTAGGAAATACATGGTAGTCTCTGCTTACAGCACTCAGCTTCCTTGGGGCCCCAGGGCTGTGAACATCCTGTGTCTTTAATACAAAAGAGCTCAGAAGTGTCCAAGTGAACAGTGACCTGCCACTGATAAAAACCGCATTTGCTTTCCAACTGATGCTGCGGTGGTCACAGGGAAGAAGAAAGTGAAAATTTCTTTGTCATAGGAGACTCCTATGAAGACTGTTTTCAGATTTAGCCTAAAATATAAGAAACTACTTCATTATCAAAACATTCTACTCAAAGTGAGACCCGTGACTTCTGAAGTGATGGTTGTCGACATACTGCTGGGAAAGTAGGAGTCACCTGAGACTCCCTGGGTGGGTCCATTGCAGACACAGGGGTCCTTAAGGGGCACAGGTCAGTTGTGATGGGAGAAGCCTCAGGCCACAGTTGATGGCTCTGAAGGCAGAAGGGACCAGGAACTAAGGAGTGTGGGCAAGCTCTAGACAGTGTTAAGGGCTCAGAGGTTAGGGCTTCCAGAAACATCCAGTCTGCCCCCACTTTGACTTTGACACTGTGAGACTTTTTTTAGACAAAGGTGAGATAACACACTTGCATTGCCCTAGCCACCACATCTGGGGCTGTGTGACAGCAGTGGACAGCCAGCAGGACATGCGCTCCTCTGGAGCAGGTCCTGAAAGCTTGAGTGCATGAGTGATTCTCCCTCTCGTGTGTCTGCAGGTGCCGTCGTGTGTTGATAGCACAACATTTTGATGAAGTGTGGAATGCAGACGCCTGTAACAAAATGTGTGACAGCTGCTGCAAAGACATTTGTAAGCTTGCTATTTACTTAAACTCTTAGAGCCTCAATGCAGCGTGGGCTGCATGTGGGAAGGGTTAGTCCCTCCAAATAGAATTAAAAGACAAACTATGACTAGAATTTTCCAGATTCAAAAATGATACAAAGGTAAGTCAAATGTATATGCACACATATTATATTACTATACTGAGGACATCAGGTTTTTTTTCTTTTTTTAATATTTATTTTTTATTTTTTTTATTAAAAATTTCCATCTCCTCCCCTCCTCCCACTTCCCTCCCCTTCCCTCCACCCACACCCCCACTCCTTCCCTCTCCAGGCCAAAGAACAGTCAGGGATCCCTCCACTATGGGAAGTCCAAGGTCCTCCCAACTCCCCCCAGGTCCAGGAAGGTGAGCATCCAAACTGACAAGGCTCCCACAGAGCCCATCCATGCAGTAGAATCAAAGCCCAGCGCCATTGTCCTTGGCTTCTCAGTCAGGCTTAACCGTCAGCCACATTCAAAGAGTCCGGTTTGATCACATGCTCCATCAGTCCCATTCCAACTGACCTTGGTGATCTCCCATTAGCTCTGTCCCACCGTCTCCGTGGATGAACGTACCCCTCGTGGTCCTGACTTCCCTGCTCATGTTCTCCCTCCTGCTCCTCATTAGGACCTTGGGAGCTCAGTCCAGTGCTCTAATGTGGGTTTCTGTCTCTATCCCTGTCCATCGCCAAGTGATGAAGGTTCTATGGTAATATGCAAGATAATCATCAGTGTGGCTATAGGACAAGGCCAGTTCAGGCACCCTTTCCTCTGCTGCCCAAGGAACAAGCTGGGGACATCTCCTTGGACACCTGGGAACCTTTCTAGAGTCAAGTCTCTTGCCAACCCTAAAATGGCTCCCGTAATTAAGATATAAACTTCCCTGCTCCCACATCCACCCCTCCTCCATCCCAACCATCCCATTCCCTCAAGCTCTCCCCATCCTCTCCTCCCTTCTCTTCCCCAATCTCCCCTTATCCTCACCTCACCCCCACCCCCGTGCTCCCACCCCCTGCCCGGCAATTTTGTCAATTTCCAATATCCAGGATGATAACAATATGTTTTTCTTTGGGTTCACCTTCTTATTTAGCTTCTCAAGGATCATGAATTATAGGCTCTAGGACATCAAGGTTTTAAGAAATAAGGAAAAAATTAGAATATAGCATAGAAATATTATAACATAAGGAAAGGCTAATGTCATGACAGTCTGTAGTACTGCCTAGTCTCTGTTCTTGATACAGTACATACAGGAACTTGTGTCCCGGTGCTGTATTCTTGAAAAGCTGGATCTAGCAGTTCTCATGGGAGAACCCTGGGTTCTGGTGCTTCAGTGGGTAGAGTTGTCTGCACTTTTAACTTGACAGCTACAGACACTAATTTGCCAGTTCACAAGACTGTCTTATAGAGGCCAAACTCACGTGAACCCTACGTGTAAGTCAGGATGCTAGTCTAGTGTTTGAAGACTTCTATCCAGAATATTCCCTCGGAGCCCAGACTGGCTTTCAGAGTGTGATGTTATTGCAGCATCAGGTAAGAAAGTAAGAGCAGGCTTTCTCCTGCAGTGCACACCTCCCAGTGATGTCTGGAGCATACTGCAGCCTTTGACAGCCAGGTCACCTTTACATTGCCATGATCCCTACATGGCTTTAAGGAGTAGAATTTATTCTATGATAAAGCCTAAGGAACATCGTGGTCTCAATTCTGAACATACTAAAAGAAGTTTGTGTAAAGGGCTCAAAGGGCTCACAGTGTAACTTCAGCTGTTCCCACCATTCTCTGTCCTTGCAGTGTCTGAGAAAAGGGATGTAACACAGCACTGCCGAGACCTGGTCAAGATCCTGAAGCAGGCAGAGGCACTGAATGAAAAGCTCACTCCACTGAAGCTCATCGATTCTTGGATGGGAAAGGGAGCAGCCAAGTTGAGAGTGGCTGGCGTTGTTGCCCCGGTCCTTCCCCGAGAAGACCTGGAGAAAATTATCGCACATGCTCTCCTGCAGCAGTATCTCAAGTACACAGCCATTTGTCTTCTGTGTCTTCATGTTTCTTCCCTTGACTCCTAACTGGAGCAGAGTCAACAACTGCGGTTATTTCATGTGAACTCTTAAGCATATAGAAAACAAGTTACCTAATAATCTTAGACCTTAATTATGAAGTCAGAAAAGTTAAAACAAAAAAACCACCACCATGCCCCACCCCCCCAAAGCCCAACCTATTTTCCTTAAGGATTATATTTGTGTTGTTGTAGTGTATTTTTAAAAATTATACTCCTGTAAGTATTTCCTATGGCTCCTCCAAGCTTTCTGCTTGGCTCCTTTCTTTTACAGAGAAGACTACAGTTTCACAGCTTACGCCACCATCTCATATCTGAAAGTGGGACCCAGAGCTAGTCTTCTCAGCAGCGACGCCCATGCTGTCACCATGCAAGTGAGGAGGTCCACACAGAGCGGCGCCAGGGTAACTCTCTTCATTTTCAGTGTGCCTGAAGTCTCTGGGCTGCTTTCCTCAAGGTCTCTACTAGGTTTGGTTGGACACAAATGCTATCAGTTTTCTTCCTGGGTTTTGATTTTGGACAGATAAATAGTGGAGGGCTTTAGACTGGCCCACTGTAGAGTCGGAGGGCTACAGCCACTTAAAATGTGAGGGCTGCAGTTTAAAGTTTAATTCTGTGAAATGTTTCCCTAATAATACTGGGTGGGATCCTCTGGTTAAGAAGTCTCTGCTGGGTTCAGCAAGTTGGCTTAGTGATAAAAGTCCTTTCTGCTGTCCCTGTCAGCCTGAGCTTCATCCCTGGAACCGATTCCTGTGAGCCGGCTCTAATGGAGGAGACACTCTCTTACTCCTGTGTGCTCTTCTCTGACCCCCATGGTGTGCATATATGTACACAATGAATAATCAATTTTTAAAAAACATAAAGTGTGTCCTCCAGAGGTTGCTAGGCAGTGTTGAGTCTGTGCTGCAGCAGCCTCAGGTAACTGCATGTCCTCTCCAGGATTTTGTTTTGTTTTTTTAATTTACAATATCCCTGTTTTATTTAAGACAATCGCCCATATTTGAATAGAAGTTTATAGATAGGGACCAGACCCCATAAGGAACTGACTGATACACAAGGGGAATTCTGAGACTGGAAGGCTCACAAGAAAGCTGATCAGCTGAGCCTTCCTTAACAGGGTGCTGCTTTGTCATTCTGCAGGCTGCATCATCTGAAGCATCGGAGCATGCAGAGGAGAAAGGGGACGTCCAGAAGTCTACAAACAGGCTTCAGCCATCTGGGGCTAAGAAAAGGAAGCTGGATGATGCCTGAGTGTCACTTAATCTTGCACAAAATAACTGTTTACTTTATTTATGTCTGGATCATTTTTATGCTTAATTTTTGAAACAATTTTGTATTTTATACATATAAAGTTATATATTCAGAGCTTATCTGAAGATGTGAGAATTCAGGATCATTTGAAAGTTTGAGATCAGGAATTATATTTTACAGTGTACAATAATGAAAAATACATCTTTTATGCAAAGTTGTCTAAGTGTGATATATTTGAGATTAAGTCCATGTAACTGTCATAAGCTCATTTGCCTTCTATGACTAGCTAGTTTTCTGGTGTGACTGCCTTTAAAGCAATACCATGCTGACATAGGCTCACCCTTCCAAGATGGTGCCATTTTAGGCTGAGCAGTGCAGATGATTTCTGAGTGGAAGAGCTGCTGTTTTAGCTCAGATGAAAACAGTCCGTCACCAGTACCAAGGGTGTCACAAGAAGACTCATCACGTTCTAAGTAAATCAAGACAGCAAGCCTCCTGAAGCCCTGGCCTTATTCTGATGTTCAGGCAAAGACGGATCTGGTACACAAGTGCATTTGTGGGAATCAAGGTTTATTGTCAACGCTGTATTAGGAATGTTCACCTGCTAATTAGTCATTAAACTGAGTTCACCCTGAAAGTTCGTGACTCCTTCCAACCAGGAATTTAGCTTCTATATTCTTGATTTGTGGGGCCATTCACTTGGTGCAGGTGTTAGTTTTCCCAATTTGTTTCCTTTCTCCTTATTTTGAACTTATTCCTGAAGAAATTCTAATGTCAGTCAAAATAATCCTCTATGTCGATATCTGGATCTAGGAGATCCTCTCCGTATGATGAAAGGTCCATCTGGTTTAAAATTAAATTTTCAAATGTTTCCTCTAAATCAGTTTCACCAATTAAGACAGCTCCCATCATGCGTCCATTCTGCATGATGACTTTGACATACTCTTGTCCTCTGGTGCACCTCAGCATTAACTCGTGATCTGAGCCTAGGCCTTGTGCATTGTATTTTCCCAGCAGCACAACCTGCATGAGGATGAAAAGGTCATTTTTTGGAGTAGCTCCTGACAACTCCCCACAAATAACATAATGTCCAGTTATCTGGGTCATGTAGCTTAAACAGGAAAAAAAAAAAAAAAAAAAAAAACCAAAATACTATTCCGTAGTCTCACAGTGGGAAGGGCTCAAAGAAAGCATTTGAATGGCATGAACATACTCTGTATATAACACTGCCACACAGCCTACAGTCACATTAAAGATCTCATCATTAATATTTTAACACTGAAAGTCACTGAAAGTAGAAAATATATGTGGATGATAATGCTACCCAGTCTTTATAAACGTAGGTGTCTACACACACACACACACACACACACACACACACACACACACACACACACACACACAAAAAGTGAACCACATTTTCCTGGAGTCATGGCTTAAAGATTTACTATGCAACTGAACCAGACCCTTCCTCAGAAGTGTAGGTGTGCTTTCTCTTTTCTCTTAAGTCTAGTTTAGGAAAGAGACCTGTCTCAGAAGGAAGAGAACTAAGAATGGTAAACACCTGCCAGAGCTCCTGTTTTTTTCCTGAGGGGTGTGTGTGCATATGTGTGTGCTTGCATCACGTGTATGCAGGCACCCATGGGGGCCAGAAGAGGGTGTTAGACCTCCTGGAACTGGAGTTACAGGTGGCTATCTAAAGTGGAAGCAGTGAACTGAACTCACATTTTCTCAAGATAGGCAATAACTGCTAAGCCATCTTTCCAGTCCCCAAAATATCATTTTTGATAACATAGTTTAAACCATAATTATTTGAGAAAAGAGCCACAGCTGCCATACTTTCAAGCAAAAAGGGTATTCTTACCTTATAGTTAAAGAATTTTGTGACATGAGCAAACAGTTCAAAGCTGAAATCCATGTCGCTAGACTGTCCCAGACCAGCTGCAGCCATGCACTTGGCTGCATACCAGCCCATCTGCCGTGCCTGGGTCCACAGTCTCATCTGAAATAGTGGGAATGGTACTTTATATTACTTCTGAATATCATCTGAATAAATTATATCCATGTGTGTGCATGTGTATGGGCACATTCGTGAGCATGAATGTGAGTGCACGCATGCTATATGCATGTATGAATGTCAGTGGACACCTTGAGTCCCCGCTTGCTTTCTACTCTGTTTGAGGAGGGGTCTGTTTCTCAGCTGGCCTCCTGACTCTCAATAGGCATGTTGGGTTATAGTAGCTTATGACGACTCCAGCTTTTACAGTCTGCGAACTCAAACTCTGGCCTCCAGGCTTGTGCAACAAGAGCTTTTATACCCACTCGCCTCCATCTTCCCCACAGTTTCAGTCTTAGAAATTCCCTTATGTGTACTTCCAGTGACTTTGTTCCAGATCGTGCTATCTTTACTGGTCACAGTGAACACCCGTCAACATGACTGCATCACAAACACATCATAATAACTTAATTAAGTTAACAGCTTTATGCCAGGCCATATCCAGAGCCATCCTGTTGGCTGTGGGTTGAGTTGAATACACCTGACAGAAATTCATTGAACCTGAAATTCCCCTAAGTCTGCATTATGGGTGATATAAAGCTAATTGTTTTTCATGCAAATCAGAACATAGAAATATGAAATTCACTCAGAATAAAAGATATCTGCTTATTTTGAGCTGTTGTTCCCTTGTATCAGATTATGACATAAAGTTATAGTTTGTCCTGGAGGGGTTAAGCAGAAAAGAAAGGTAACCCCACAACTCTTTCTAATTAAAAACATTTCCATCTACTGCAAAATGAAATGACTTTAAAGTAGGAATCTGTTACTTGTCCCCAAACCACCAGTGATGGCTTCCAGTTGAAGAGGAGAAAAGCTGGAACAGAAACTTGGGCTCATGGTAGTAACTGCTTTATTTTCACTGGGAATCGGCTAGACACATGGTCATAGGTACAGGCTCACCTGCTGCCAGACTGGGCTCGGCTGCCAGCATGCAGTACAGATGTCTCCAGCAGCATAGATGTCAGGAAGTGACGTGCGCATCTGGTCATCCACTTTCAGGCCGCCATCTTCTCCTAGGTCAAACTAAACAGTTTGTCACTAGCATTAGGATGACAAAAACAGGAAGTCTGAGCAAGCCAAGCCTGTACGTGTTAACCAAGCTCTGATCAGAAAGATAAAAGCAGCCACACAGTGTAGACACCTGGCCAGAATGTCCAGGGATTCACTTCTATCTGGGACCTCAGTAAGTCCCAGAATTTTAATATCAAAAATATTCAATAGTCTTGTTTACCCCAACCCCAAGCAGAAGAACATTCTTTAGCACTTCTAATGCTAAAATGCTAATGTAACAATCTGTAAGATTTACTCTTTGAAAATTCATACAGGGCAGTCCCTCATCAACCTTTAGATAAACAAATTGGACATTACATCTTTAGATAATACTTAAGCTGGATTGTAAGTATTTAGGGATGCTAAGTAGAAGAGAATACTGTAAATCAAGGCAGACATAAGCCACAGAGTTGCTGCCATCTTACGTTACAGTTAACTAAAATGAGGACTGAAAGTAGATATGATAAAGATTAGGAAGTGGACAGAATTCACCTTACATTGTTTCCGTGGAGGAAAGGGTGTACATTTGGTGTGACTCCCGTAGCACTGACAAGGAAATCACAGCCATAGATCTTCCCATTGGTTAGTTCCACATACACAGGCCACACTTCTTAAAAGAAAAAGAAGAGAATTCAGTTCTCAAGAGTCATCTTGAGCAGTTACTCTCAATATCGTGTGAACGGAAAGAAACAGAAAGGGCAGGCGGCTTTAGTCCTGTAGTAGAGGCTGTAGAGGCTGTAGTCCTCTTGACTACAGAAGGTCGTCTGGCTGGGACAGCTGAGCGCAATGACATTGTTTTGTGTTTGGCAGCTTCAAAAGCATAGTGCTCTAGGGGACTAAACACAGTCCTTTGGACGTGGGCAGAGACATTAACAGGAAAATTAAACTGATGATCACTTTCTAAGTTAATTGTGAAGCAATTTGATTAGTACTTCATGTCACTCAGCATTTAACCCCGCTCTTCTTGATGTTTCTCCTCACTGTCCACAACCCCAACTCTACCATTCTTTTTCCTAGAAAACACTAGACGAGAACAGAACATTAGCCGCCTAACTGCAGTGTTGGCAATCCACAGACTGTGCCTGGAGGAGTCCCTAGGTGGTGTAGAATGAGACCGGGCGTCTGCACTTTGTCCCAAACACAGAATTTTAAATTTGATCTACAAGTTATGTTACTTACAGCTGTGTTACTTGTGAAAGCTTCCATTTTGTTTTGATCTGTGAAATACCGACTAACTCACTAGGTCAGGTTATAATGGTCCAAATACTGTGAACCCAAATAAAATGGAAAGCCTCATAACATGGAATTTATTAGAAAATTTAACCAAGAGCAGTGAAATTAACTAATAGTTTTTTTAAACCAATTTTTATATGAAAATGTGAGTTTAAAATGGAACACCAGGCAGTGGTGATGCATGCCTTCAATACTACCACTTGGGGGTGCAGAGGCACGTACATCTCTGAGTTTGAGACCAGTTTGGTCTACAGAGTGAATTCCAGGACAGCCAGGGAGGCACAGAGAAACAAACCCTGTCTCAAAAAATTAATATATATATATATATATATATATATATATATATATATTTTTTTTCCTTTTACCTTTATCAACTGTAACTGACTTATGCTGATCCTTTGGAAAAGCCAAGGGCTTTTTCTTCATAATCTTAAACTCCTCTTGAAGGTAGATTTTCTTGACTTCACACTTGGTTTCAATGTGAATACTGTGTGAAAACTGGACAAAATGAATACTGGTCAGCACAATCCAGACAGTGCCTGCTGAGACACAGATATTGTAGTATAAACACAGCATGCTGATGCTCCCAAATACACCTCTCAAAGTCTGTGCAAAGGTGAGCAAAATCCACCCGACACTTGAAATGCCAAGGATGACGGACGTGGCAAGTAGAAGAGGCAATCTGGAAATCCACGAAATTCTACAGGTTTTCACTGCGGTGTGGCCAGCACACCAAGGAGGCAGCAGGCACCTGTGTTCGCTGAAGGACTCTTAAAACCCCGGATGGTAAAACTGCATAGGAGTCCCAGGAATTCTGGAGAAAATGATTTCACACTATTCTTATCCCCAATTAGACTCCGTTTAGGCAGCTCCCCTTCTACCCACCAAAGCCAGAAAAGGTTTCAGTGCAAATACAGACACATTTATATTCTTGAATTTTTGAATGACAGCAATTTTGTAACTTAAAAAATTGAAAGTTATCTATTAAGTGAAAGCAAGTTACCTACTTACTCAATGAAAATATGACATATTTGTTTTGACTCCACCTAGTAACCCTTGTAAGCACTTTGTAAGGGTGCTGCAAGCATTAAAAGGACCTTTAGCAGAAGACTGAGAACTGTGGTTTACCCCTGTAGTCTGCAAGTAGACATAGCCAGCTCTGCTGTTAGAAGGAAATATTTGCTATTTTGGGTGGGCATCTGGGTCAGTAGGTTTGAAGACCTTTCTTACATAGTATACTTAAACTCAGGTGACCCAGAGATTTGGCGTTTGGGTGGTTGGCATCGGTTTATAGAAACATACCTCTTCTGTTCCCTTCAGATCCAAGCCTCCATGCCAGTCTGGTCCGAGGGCACTGCCCACGTTTTCAACTTTAGCTTTGACTCTGTTTTCCTTTCTCGCTCCTAAGAAATGAACTCAGATGATTTTAAAATGGCTGGACAGAGAGTCAGTCATCTCTGGAGCCTTTGGGCAATGTCCTGATTCTCAGGCAGACATGCAGCATGGTGGCACGTCTCTGTCTTAGCTGCTTTGTTCACTGAGTGTTCTGTGACAATGACAGAATGGGTGACCTTTCACTGACACTGTCTCAGCACCCAGTGTGACTCAGGGTTACACACTTGCCAACGTAAGAGTGTGAAAATTAGCTATTAGAGTCTAAATTCTGTCAATCTGTAGCCTCTCCAAAACTTAGAAAACTCACTTAGAATTTTATGAGCCCAAAGCTTGTTTGAAGTCTATTAAATATAAACTAGTGGGTATTGTTCTCAGTGGACTTTTTAGAAAGTAGTCTTGGGCATTGCTTAGTTATAGCAACTGTTTGACAAGATGCAAATGGCCTGGTTAATTCACTTAATTTAAAATTCCTATGTGTATTAAATGTCTATTTTTTAAAATAACTAAGAAAAAGTTGTTCAGATTTTGTTTTGTTTTGAGATTGGATCTTACTTCATAGCCCTGACTGGCCCAGAATGCACAGAGAGCCTGCCACCTACTCTTGTCACTGAGATTAGAGGTGTATGCCATCATACCCTTTATTCGTTTCTTTTTACTTTGGTGTGTGTGTATGGGTGCTTTGCCTGCATGTATGTCTGTCTACCAGTTGTGCTCTTGGTTCCCTTGGAGGCCTGAAGGAGGTGCTGGACCCCTCAGAACTAGGGTTACAGATGTTGTGGGCATCTTTGTGGGTGCTGGGAACCAAACTTGGGTTTCCTGACTGAGCCATCTCTCCAGCCCCCAATATATTTTCTAATCTAAAAACTTCATATGGGACAGTATGAGCAAGGAAGTCAAGACCATGAGGGATTCACCCACTGAAACAATGTGATTGAGCTAATGGGAGCTCACCAACTCCAACTGGACTTGGAATGAACAAGCATGGGATCAAACTAGTCCATCTGAATGTGGTTGACAGTTGGGGCAGACTGAGGGGCCAATGACAATGGCACTGGGATTTGTTTCTACTGCATGTACTGGCCTTTTGGCATTCTATTCTCTTTGGATGTATACCTTGCTCAACCTGGATGTAGTGGGGAGGGCCTTGGACTTTCCACAGAGCAGGGTGCCTTGCCCTCTCTTAGGATTGGAGGGAGGTGAGGGGAGGGTGTGTGGAGGAAGTGGGAGGAAAATGGGAGGAGGGGAGGAAGTGAGAATTTGGATTGGTATTTTTTTAAAGTAATAAAATAAAATAATAAAAAAGACATAAAAGTAGATATCCATGTTCCTGCCCCCTAAATACTGTTTACTGAATTTTCTTATAGTTAAAAATTAGTTTCATCCATGAATGAAATAAGCCAGATATTGCACTTACCTTCAACGGTGTATATGGTTCTTCTATGAGCAATTTTAGCCTCTGATTTTTCAGACATGAGCTTGGAAATCAAAAACTCTGCTGCGCCTGCGTCAAAGAAAGTATTCCCAATGGCTTTATCCTTTATGGCCCAAATCACTTCACAGCCTTCAATTTCATACCTAGGAAGAATGTTACAATTTTCTGTAGAAAAGTTCGGGGAAAAAAAATCTCTGCAAATAAAGGCTGTCCTGTGCAGCAGAAGTAAAAGACACAGACTATAAAGGGGAGTGTAGTTCACTTTAAGGACAGTAAGACTTTAGCTGTGCGGTAGCGCACAACTTTAATCCCAGCACTCAGGAGGCAGAGGCAGGAGGATCTCTGTGAGTTCGAGGCCAGCCTGGTCTACAAGAGCTAGTTCCAGGATAGGCTCAAAAACTACAGAGAAACCCTGTTTAAAAAACAAACAAACAAAATAAGAGTTAAAGTAGAATACATACTAAAGCAAGTTTATCAACTTTACCGAAAGAACCCAGTGACGACATGTACTGAGTACTACACAACACACATCACAATGACTGTCCTCTCTGTTCAGTGGACAACACAGACATAGAAATGTGCTCAAAGGGTTCTAGGGTACTTTCTGGCTGTGACAGAAGCAGTGACGTATGTATGTATGTATGTATGTATGTATGTATGTATGTAAGCATGTATGTACGTTATGTATGTATGTACGTATGTACGTATGAACAGATGATACGACCTAAGGGCACTGAAAACACTGCTTCATCTGGTGACTTTCCTACATGCTCATGTCAAAAGGTTGGAAGGAGGCTTGCATGTAACACCTTCATGCAGTATAAAGAACTACCACCTGCTTTAAATTCCCTCACCCAGACCATCTAGCTAAAGAGATCCCGTTCAGAAGAAGACAAGGAATGTAAAGGGAAAAACACAGGCCTTTGGAAAGCAAGCTGGCCTCTCACCATTCACCAGCTAACCAAGCTCCCGGCACCTTATTTACCTAGGTTTGGACACTAAGAATGCTGTGTGCATTCCACCCACTCCCTGATGGACATCATCATTCAGATAATCATGAAATTTTGCAGAGACTTTCTGCTATTCAGTAAACTGTTACGGTAAAACTAATGTATATGTGGACAGTCTTAAACAAACTGGGTACACAGCCCTCCTACCACAGGACACTTGGATTTTACAACAAAGAGTATAATGTATTCTTTATCATTTAAAACCTCCATTGCCCTTGCATATGCATCATGTATGTGGGTGCATGTGTCACAGCATGCATGTGAAGTTGGTACAACTTTATGGAGTCCATTCTCTTAAAAATGTTTATTATCGTGTGTCTGTGTGTAAGCATATGCATCATGGTGTGTATGTGGAAGTCAGAGGACAACACTGGAATGAGCTCTTCCATCTATATATGGATGGGTTTAGGGGCTGTACCTGCTAAGCCATCTTGTTACTCAATTTTCCCCATTGCTATGGTATAAAGTACTGCCTCTTTATTTGTAGGCTGGCAGGATGACTTTTCAAGACGAATCAACAGCCAGATGATAGACAAAGGTTTAGTGCATGTGACTCCATGATACCTGAAGTCACATTCTGATACACGGGTAAGACTCCATTGCCCCAACCAGGCCAATGAACACTCATAGTCACCGAGTTTCTGATTACTGGGAGGACATTTGAGTTGGTCCTTCTCAGCCTGTATAGCATTGCTCATCAGAAGAAAGCAGAGAACATACTTGCAGGTAACATTTCATATCTTATACTTAAGCATGCTTATGAAATGCTTTGCTATTTATAATTTGGAAATCTTTGTATTTAATTCATACTTCTTTCTAAAAGTAATGTCACAGAATACAACAATGTGGCATAGCATCCCCATGACTGACTAGCAGGCCAAAATTATATCTGTAATCATGAGAGACTCCTGGGCTAGCTTTCTCCCAAGAGTACCCACTAATCCACTCCCCATAATGCTAACAGGGCTCTCTTGGCGAGATACCAAAGCATGATGCCATTACACAGGGAGCTACTTCCACGTTAGAAACTGCTCTACAGAAATACATTCCAGGTGTTATGACTTTATGAAATTATGGAAATTATTTGTTGTGTGTCTTTGGAAGGGACAGCAACAAACTGCCTTTGGAAGATCAGCGGGAACAGTAACTGAGATAAAGGTAAAGATAAAGTAACTGAGGGGACAGCATTGGCCTCTGGAGTACAGAATGGCACAGAACAGAAGGGGTTGCCTGTCACTTTTCATCATGAGTGATGATGACTCAGATCACAGAATCAGGAACTACATGGTAAGAGACCTTCCTCCTACCAGAGCTTGCCAGATACAAAGCTGTAAGTTAACTCAAGTAATAATCACCAGTCTCCAAAAAAGGTCAAGAAAGAGTTAGATGCTGTGAGATTCTGAGCAGGAAAAAGGTTTCCAGTGTAAGTTACAGTAATGATACCCATTGGATGCTTCTGGAAGTAGCTAGAGGAACATGTGCAATTCCCCTTCACCTCTCTGCTCAGCTCAGCTTCTGGGTGGACTCTAGTTTCCCTGCATAGCACCAAAACCGCCACAGTCATCTGAGGGATGGTCACCCTTGCACTCAGGTGCCCAATGGGGTGGCTGTCCTCTAAAGGACAGGTATACCCGAGGGATCACCACCCTCGTGCACAGGTACCCAATGGGGTGGCTGTCCTCTAAAGGACAGGTATGTCCGAGAACACATTTGTATTAATGTGTTCTCAAATATTTCTCCAGACCCAAACTCCAGAGCTGGGAATAACACACATCCTGATCAGCATGACAAATGCTGGGGTTGCCACCTGGACAGGTAATGCGTGAGCAGCGCATGGTGGGTAGCAGTGATTACTAATGGTACACACACGTAGATTATTAGACAGTGCCCAATCACAGAACACATCATGAGTCAGACCAGCTCAGGTCAAACACATACTACACCCTGCATATTTAGAGGAATATTTCTGCAACTTGAGTTATGCAAGGGTTAAATAGTAAAGTGGGTTTTCTCTTTGAAAGCACAAGGGAAAGTATGTGTATTTCTCTTGACTTTAAGATGTGTTTTCTCATCTACCCAAAGCATCATCGTTCTCATAGTATCCCTGGTATTAGAGACACACTTACACCAGCTCAAGCGCAATGCCACCATTCCCGACGATCATTATCCTCTTGGCTTTTGTAAGCTGTTTCTGAAATTCCTGTGTTAGAAAGAAACAATGAGACAGCATTTTGTCAGAGTAGAGGCATCACTAATAATATTCTAAACATGGGTGTTTTATAGCTTACAGTGGGACAAGAAAATAAAATGTATTCCCCTGTCTCAGGACACTTCCTCCCAATTAGCATTATGGCCTCTCTTGCTTCCAGGTGGTCATGACTGCAGCACCTCCTACCTTTGTGTCACCGTGGACCTCGGCAAGAGATGCTGTCTGCATCACCTCATCCTCGTGCTTGACTCCACATCTGTCAGCAGCAGGCTCAATTAAAGGCTTCCCTGCAGTCCCTCCCTTCTACAGCTCCCAGGACTGAGACTCAGGACACATGAGGATTAGTAGTCACTGGCCTTAGCAGCTCCTAACAAGATGACCTGGGATGAGCTACTAACTTTCCGTGTCCCATGGTGTCCACTACAAAAAGTAAAAGAGTCCCTGTCTCTCCCAGTGTTTGTGTCAGGATGATGAGACACATATATTTGTATATGGGACATGACATATACAAAGCTTAAGAGAAGCTAGAAGAGAATTCCTAGCATTAATTCAAGAAATGTTATCATTTTATGACAATGCCTCTTGCACCACTTTCCCTCATGATTAAGATGAACTCAGAGTAGCCTGTGGTCCTCCCGGCACTTCACAAATACAGGTGTCCCTTGCTTTAGAGTGACTTCAGAACAAAGAATTCATTTGTCCCTTCTAAGTAATTACCACCATTAACTTCACTTAAAAACATATATCACTGACTAAAACTGGCTTAAATTCTTCAAGACAAAACCCTGAAGTTTTAATTTGCTGCTCATAAAGGGTCAGGTCTTATAGAATCTCTATAAAGAACACAGACATAGAGATAAAAAGCACACATTTAAACCATACATGGATTTAACCAGAGGCTGCTCATTCCTATCCTGGCCAACCAGACCCGAATAATCACATAGAAAATATATTAATTACAACACTGTTTGGCCTATTAGCTCAGGCTTCTTATTAACTAACTCTTACATCTTAAATTAACCTATTTCTATTAATCTGTGTATCACCACAAGGCTGTGGTCTACTGGTAAGGTTCAGGGGTGTCTGCTCCCTTCAGCAGCTACATGGCATCTCTGTGACTCTGCCTACTCTCTCTCTATATCTCTCCCTGCCTGGCTCTATTCTGCCCTGCTATAAGCCAAAGCAGCTTTATTCATTAACCAATAAAAGCAACACATATACAGAAGTACTTTCCACATCACACGGGTACTGATTAGTCACCCTAGAATAACCACACTTGGTTACAGTTACCATAGAATAACCATACTTGAGGTGCACTGAATGGTTACCATAGAATAACCATACTTGGGGTACACTGAGTGATTACTCTAGAATAATCAAACTCGGGGTGTACTGAATAGTTACCCTAGAATAACCATACTCAGGGAGCACTGAGTGGTTACCCTAGAATAACCATATCCGGCGAGCACTGAGTGGTTACCCTAGAATAAGCAGCCTGGAGAAAATCTTTAGCCACTTTATAAAGAATATGGATCATATAAATGCAGTGTAATCATATCCTTGCCGGGTGTGGAGATGAAACCAGTTTCTTAGTAACAAGAGCTGACAAGCCCTGTCATAGTGAAAAAAAATGAGCTGTGCTTCATGGAAAGGTAGCTTTATGCGGGGGGAGGTGGGGGGTGGGAGGTGGGAGGGTTTGCTTCTTACAGCGCAGAGCAACAAGCCAAGCAAGTTCTGGAATTACAGTCACAAAGATCTTGGAAATATTATTATTAATTTTTCTGAAGAATTACTAGGAAATCTGGGAAAATGATTGTTATACTGTTAGGCTGCAAATCTCATATTCCCAGTACAGAATGATGAACGTGTGTTGATGTAATGTGTAATACCCAACATGGTCTTGGTATCTTTGAGTGTCACAGCCAAAAGAGCAGGGAGTCAATTTTAGCTAAAACCATGTAATCATTAGCCAAAGTGAAGCTGGCAACAGTAAAACAAACATTTGGTGGCTTCTGAATGGTGGGTAGGAACTGCCTCACAGAAACAGCGTGGCGTCAACATCAGTGAAGCACGGCCATTCACAAGGGACCCTCCTTCCCTTTCGTAGACCCGCCCTTAAGACATCACCTGAGCACTGTCCGTATCGCGGATTCCTAACACGTATGGATTTCCCTCACAGATCAACCTCGGCTTAGCTCCAGCACACAGGCAGAGTTTCTTATACACATGCTGACGGCCGTCTTCTGTGACGATACACTGTGAACACAGGGCAAGAAAGGCAAAAGCAAACAGTTGAGACAAAAGAACACATGGGCAGCTGATGCTCAGTGACAGTGTGTGGGATTTCCCTCTGTGTGCTGTGATTACCATTGATAAATAAAGGAACTATAACAGAGCTATAGAGGAACAGAGCTAGGTGGGGGAAAACTAAGCTGAATGCTGGGAAAAAGGAGGCAGAGTTAGAGAGAAGCCATGGAGCTTCCACTGGAGACAGAATCGCTGAAACTTTGCTGGTAAGTCACAACCTTGTGGAGATGCACAGATTAATGGTGATAGGTTAAATTAAGATGTAAGAGTTAGCCAATAAGAAGCTAGAGCTAATAGGCCAAGTAGTGATTTAATTAATACAGTTTCTATGTGATTATTTTGGTTCTGGGCAGCCGGGACGAACAGGCAGCTCCTTTCAACGACAGTGATTACAAGGTAATTGAGGGAGTGTACATTATATAGTGTAACGAGCACTGGCCATAATCCATGCCGAGAGTCTGATGGAAACTAGCTTTCCTGCTCTGGAACAAAGAGGTTTGCATTAACAGAATTTAATCTACAATTTAGGGGCTTAAGCCATGGTGATGATGGAGATATGATTAAAAGAAGTGCGACAAAACCTGGAATTTAACGTTAGGAAAAATCATTTAACAAGAGAAAGTCTTACATGTTCTTCACTTTTCAGCTGTCTTACTCCCGACTCTATGACCTTAATGTTGGGAAAGCGATTTTCCAATAGGGTACTTGGCTGTTCTTCAACATCAAATTCTTCCAAAACTTTAGAGACCTTTACGAGATCAAACAAGAAATGCACATTTAAAGAAGGTATTTCCTTTATCCTATACAGTACTATTTCATGCTCACAAACAAGAAGGTTAGCCAACTGCACTGAGGGCACCTATGTCCCTCAAAGACCCACAAGTTAAAGGCTTGGTGGTCTCGGTAGGAGGTGGTGCCTAATGCAGGGACGTCAGGCCCTTAGACGAGGGTATTGCAACCTCGGTGCCTCCTCTCTGTCTCAGCCTATATGAAGTAGGCAGCTTTGTTCTACCACATACTTCAACAATAGCCTTCTCACAATCTGGAAAACAATGATCCACCTAATCATGGACTGACCCCTCTTTCATCCATGGCACTGACTACCCGTAGGAGCAAGTGTGTTACTCCCACTGTACGCCAGGACCTTGTACTGTACCCAGGACGCAGTCGGCATTCTGTAACTACTGACAGAACCTGAAGTGCCACACTTCCTAGTAGAACTTTTGGTAGAGGATGATACTCTCAGACATTCTGTCATGGTGACAGCTTGTAGTATTAGGAGCTGCGGGCCCCTTGTTCCATCGCCTGGCTAGCTTACACCCGAAATAACCACACGGAAATTGTATTAATTTAATTACTGCCTGGCCCATTAGCTCTAGCCTCTTATTGGCTAACTCTTACATATTTGTTTAACCCATCTCCATTAATGTGTATTGCCACTTGACTGTGGCTTACTGGTATGAGTCGAACCAGCGTCCGTCTTGGGTAGGAGAATCATGGCATCTGCCACACTGCCTCTTCCTCCCAGAATTCTGTTCTGTCTACTATGCCCACCTAAGGGCTGCTCTATCAAAAGGCCAAGGCAGTTTTCTTTATTCAACCAATAAAAGCAACACATAGAAAGAAGACCCTCCTACACCATTTCCCCTTTTTCTGTTTAAACAAAAAGGAAGGCTTTAACTTTAACATAGTAAAATTACATATAACAAAACAGTTATCAAGCAAGAATTACAGTCACAATATTTATATCTATTTTATCTTTTATCATAACTAAGGACAGCTATAACTATCTATCTATTCTTCAACTCCATCAAAGACTCCAGAAGGATATAACATGACCTAAGTAAACAAGAAGTAAGCAACTTCCAAAACTCTAGAAATGACAGAGACATCTCACTGCCTAGATAGTCACCCAAAGATCCTCTGTACAGTTGGGGCATCCATCTTCAGCCTTCAGGCCCATAGTATCCAGCAGACATTTCCATGAAGCAGGAAATTTCAAAGACAGTTCAGTCACTATCTGCTGTGTCCTGCAGAATGTCTCACAGACTCTTTCATGAGTCAGGAACCCCAAAGGACCATTTCACCTTTAGGCAAGTTCAGCAGTCCTCTCTCTGCAGGTTCTCTGTGTCCAGTTTATGCAACAGTCCAGGCAAGAGCAGTTTCTTGCCCAAATGTCTAACCACTCCATAAGGAGCCTCTTCAATGCCCATCTTCCTCTTGAAGTAGCTGGTGCTGCCAAAAGCAGACGTGTCTCATTGTCATGAAAAGCCCTAAGTTATTAAAACATTAAATGCCATATTCTGTAGTCTTTGAAAGATATGAAGAATGCCTATCTAACTGAAATATATCTCTATATATCTAGAAAATCTAACTAACATGACTACAAGCTTGACTATTATCGATGATTATCTATTAACAACCTATATTTCCTAATTATAGATTACATTTTTAAATAAACTACACAATCATAATACCTTAACCAAGACCAGAAATACATATACATATAACAAAATTGACCTTAAATTTATATCAACAAAGCAAAATTTATACCAAAGTAAATTATTCATATCTATATAATATCCCCCTTTAAATGTAAAAGAACATTTACAAACAATAACTGTGATTATTTCGGGTATAAGCTAGCTGGGCGAAGGAACAAGGGGCCTGCTGCTCCTAATATTACAGAGAGTAGCATGGGAGAATTGTCTATATTCTGTCAATCATGTTTTAAATAAACACTGATTGGCCAGGCAGGAAGTATAGGTGGATCAACCAGACAAGAAGTAGAGGCAGGGTGAAGGAGAACAGGAGAATGCTGGGAAGGAGGAAGCCCATTCCTCCCCAGTCCAGCCCAGACCACGGAAGAAGCAGGATGTGACCTGCCCTGCTGAAAAAGGTACTGAGGCATGTGGCTAACATAGACTAGAATAATGGGCTAACATAAGTTATAAGAGCTAATACAAAGCCTGAGCTAATGGGCCAATGAGTTTATAATCTTATGGAGTTCTCTGTGTGATTTTCTCTGGGACTAAACGCCTGGGGGACCAGGCAGGACAGAAACCCCAACAAGCCCAGCCTTCATGTTACTCATGTTACAACAGCTGATTAGCACATGCATTATAGAGTAGAAGGAGGACTGGGCTCAGCATCTTATGCCCTGAGCTCAACTGTCCTGTTAGTGCTGTGCTATGGTTTCGTTGTTGCTGTTTGTTTGGTTTTTTGTTTTTGTTTGTTTGGTTTTTTGTTTTTGTTTGTTTGCCTCTAAAAGTGTCAGCTAACACAACTTACTTTACTGGTGTTTAACTGAACAGTCAATGTATTTTTTTTAATGTATTCTGGCTTCTCTGCTCTCTTTACCAGGTAACTTTTTTGGTCATCTTTAAACCATTCTTCCCTGTTCTTTAAAACAATCACTATCTCTTTGGATTCCCTCTGTCCTTTCCTACTTAGATTTCTGTAAAGTATTTCATCCTCTGTCCAAACCCTTTACTTCTCTGCTTCCCTATCTTCACCCACAAACAAATTCATAAACATGTATAGCTCAACCTCCCTAGTTTGAGTGACAGACCATAGGTCAGTGCTGGAACCTGGCTGCAAACATTGCATGAAAATCTGATCATATGAGTTGTAATTTCAAGCCTGTCTTCAGGAGCTTTTTACATTCTTCTGAGTTAACAAGGACCCCAGAGACATATGTGAACCACACATAGTGTTATTTACCTTATTAGAGATAAAAGTTAAGAAAAACTTCAGAATTTCCTAATTCAGTTAAAAAAAACTGTATTTAATATACATTGAACACACAGAATTTTAATGGAAAAAGCTTCAGATCTCTCAAAACACAACAAATTCAATGAAAGGGCAGTATTTTACATCTTGGAAGCATTAATTGATCCACAATTGTTCTCACCTGCTTGAAGTTTGTAACTGCTTTGATAACAGGAGAGGCTGTTACCAGGAGAATGTCTTCTTCAGGAAAGGTAACAGCCAGCTGAATTTTAAAGAGAAATGACAGGATAAAAAATATTTTCAGCTATTACTGAATTGATGCCAGAATAGTGATAACGCTGTCTACCTAATAAAACTTCAGTGTTTCACATGTGAAAATCGGTTATTCTGAGTTCATAATGGTGCGGCATTGGTACTGTTAAACTCTGACAGTGCTAAAATAAACAGTCTACTCATGTTAAAGGTGGACAAAGACCTGGATAAGCAAAATCACTACAGCAGTCTTTGGTTGACTCATTTTACATACTAATTTAAAGTTATATGGCTATTACTAACTGTCTGTTTTCATTTATTTTAAATTAATGTTTTGACTTTGATTTCACCGAGGCTAAAATTAAAACAAGTCTCTGATATTACACAGAATCTTGGCATGAGTTTTTCCAAAACTTTGACACTCCCTCTCTGACTGGTTTCAGAGAGGGAAAGACAAAGGCATGTTAACATTCGCTTAAGAAAGTGCAAAGACTTAATGTGCTGTTGTTTTATTATTTCCCCTTCTTCCTCACTCTGGAGGAAGAACACTTGTTCATCTTGGACTCTTACTTCTCTGCCTGCTATTCCTCACAGCCCATAAAGCTGTAACAATTAACACGCCCTTAGGACACGCAAGCGTCCTTTGCCTCAGCTTATTTGAACTTCCTCTATTTGACAATATTTTCTCTCCCCCACCTTTGTTTACTTTTCATATCCTGCAGTCTATCTGTATTTCCATTGCTGGATCAGGTCCTCAAAACTATCCTACTGAGAACCATCTACAAGCTAGCCTCCAGGCTCATACAGCTGTCAACCGGTTGCCACTATCCCAAACACTAGCTAATTAACACTTGCTTTCATTTGAACACTTTTCGCCGCTTGAACACTTTTCGCCGCAGCTCAAAACCATTTGTTTGGAGATTTTTGTTGAACTCTCCGCATGCCATAGAGCCCTATAAAGTCTGAGCCCAGGCAGTCTTCCTTGCTTCTGTCTCCCCTGAGCTTCAAATTAATTATGTCATGCTCTTCTCCACTGCAGGTTACACCGTGGCGTATGCTCTTCTTCTCTATCTGCTAAAACCATATTACGTTGCCTAGAATAAGAACTCTTGATGGGTAAACAGAAGATGACCTCCAAAGATTAAAACCTCAACGTATTTAAATTTCTTCTATTTCTTGTGACTAAAGTGGTTAGTTACAGCAACAAAATAATCTAGCCCTTTTTGTAATATGACTCATCCGATTCACTTGCGTATCGTAGTCAGAGATTCTACATTTGTATGCCTTTGTCCCAAACTTTTGCTGGAGATGAAAGCTTATCTTGGGAGTTCAAGGTACTTTGTTAGAATTACTTTATTAACTAAGGAGTTGGCACCTACCATGAAACTAAATTTCATGTGTGAAGGAAATATGACAAGTGGGTGGATTTTCTGTCCAAATACCAAAGCCTCTTGCCGGTTTGCGTACCATTCCGCCTCGAATCTGGTTTGGCTCTGGCTTCCCAGTTAATTATGCACTTCCCACTCCTTGGGTTTGCCCGGGCCCCCGCAGACCAGGGACAGAAGGCTCCATCAACCCCAACCGCAGCATCCTGCTCACTTGGCCTCTAGCGCTCCAGGAGCCCCGAGCGCAGCAGCATCTGGAGCGCAGCAGCATCTGGCCCACAGCATCCCCTGGCTTTCTGCCAGCCCTGAGCGCAGCAGCATTCCGCCTACTTCAGCCCCTAGCACTCCATCAGCCCTGGGAGCAGCATCCCACCCACTTGGCCTCTAGTGCTCCAGGAGCCCCAAGAGCTCCATCAGCTCCGAGCGCAGCATCCCGCCCACTTCAGCCCCTAGGGCTCCAGGAGCCCCGAGCGCAGCATCCCGCCCACTTGGCCCCTAGCTCTCCATCAGCCCGGAGCGCAGCAGCATCCCGCCCACTTCAGCCCCAGCGCTCCATCAGCCCGGAGCACAGCATCCCTCTCACTTGGCCCCTAGCTCTCCATCAGCCCGGAGCGCAGCATCCCACCCACTTGGTCCCAAGCTCTACATCAGCCCCGGGAGCACAGCATCCCGCCCACTTGGCCCAAAGCTCTCCATCAGCCCCGAGCGGAGCATCCCGCCCACTTTAGCCCCTAGCGCTTCATGAGCCCCGAGCACAGCATCCCGCCCACTTGGCCCGTAGCGCTCCAGCAGCCCCGAGCGCAGCATCCCGCCCACTTGGTCCCAAGCTCTACATCAGCCCCGGGAGCACAGCATCCCGCCCACTTGGCCCCCAGTGCTCCAGCAGCCCGGAGCGCAGCATCCCGCCCAGCCGCACAGCGGAGGGGCGTGGCAAAGGCCGGAAGACCGACCACCGAAGGGGACCGTTCGCAACCTCCAATTCCCCGGCCTGCGGAGTCCGGAAGGGGCGGAGCTCGCTCCCACGAACCTGCTCGGCACACGTGACGCCGGCAATGCCGCCTCCCACCACCACGAATGGCCCCACGGATCGCGCGGCCTCCATGTTCCCGGGCGGCTGGCGACCGACTGGGCACCGGCGACCTGTGACCTGCTAGCCTTCGTCCACCCGGAAGGGAAGCTGCCCTTATAGTCACTTCCGGTGCCTGGTCCACGGACTCTGGACTACGGATGCCCGGAAGCTTCATACTTATTCCATTTGAGTATTTACAGCATCACTTATATTTGAAAGCTTGGACGTGTCGCAGCCTTCCCGGGTTTTATAACTGTTACTACACCCACATCTTAAACTCTCTGTGGTAGAAGCTGCCTTTGAGGATCTTCATGCAACCCTCTCTTCTCATTCTATAGGGGAAGAACTATTAGCTTCTGGAATCGTCTCGATGGCCTCCCTGCACCTAGCAATGGGAGATTTTCATTTGAGGAAGCATGATTCTTTATGACAATCAGATACTATCGAGTTGTTCAGTAAGAAGTTAGTCTCCAGTTCTCAATTTTGAGCTCAGTAAAGATGTGCAGCAAAATAGAGTTGTTTGCCACCTTATCCAATGGACATTTCAGGTATCCCCAAAAAAGATATATTTTTTTTTGTTTGGTGTTCATTTGTATGAGGAATGCCTTTGAGAAATGGGTGGCTTGTTTTCAGGTTTTTCTCTGTAGTATTCTCTATTACCTTGTTTTTATCTTTGTAGGCTTATCTAGGTAGGAATCTTACTGTTATATTGAGGTATTTCTCAGTTGACTCAGTCCAATACTGCTTGTTATTGATGCCCTTTGATTCTTTAACCTCTGAGGATAGCCATTCTGTGTAATAGGAAAACTTGCATATCTAATTATAGATATTTACTGCTTCTCCTAATACTTGTTCTTAACCCAGTTAAATGGTCACAGTTCGCTGCTCGCTTCTGTTTCTAGTTTAGACAGCCTACTGGCAGGAAATAGTGTGTTCTATTTGCTCCATCGTTTTACAGAACATTTGCTGCTTTAAGCTTTGACCAACATTTAGCTCCTGGTGCCCATTGCTTTCTTTCCTCTCTGAACAGGTGCACATATGCTTTCTGCAACTCCTCTTCCTCAATGAGCTATCGATCCTCGTCAATAACTTTAATAACCTTAAACTGGCATAAGGAGTTGTCTCTGTAGTCCAAAAATAACTGGCGATCTTCTAAATTTAGAACAACCCCATTTTATTTCATCCCAACTCCACAAGCATCATAAGACCCTTAATCCTAACGCAGCTATTGTTGAACACAAAACTATAGAAACATAAGTTATATGAAAACAAAAGTAATATGTTTGCTCAAATGAAGAGACATCCCTTCCAACGTAAGGCAATCAACATTCAATTTGACAAAGAAGTCACAGATAAACATCTTTCTGACCGACATGGTTTTTGTTTCACTTCTGTTTTACTTGTCAACATAAATAGAAATATTAACCAATATTCAAACTGCATTCATTTATCAGTTGCTATTATGCTGTACCTAGAACACAAATAAAACAACAACAACAAAAGGCAATGAAGGGATGTTCAAGAATAAAAAAGAATAAATGTTTTTTTTGGAATTTATAATGAAATGGTAATATAGTATTGTTATATATATATATACATATATATATATATATATACATATGGTCTTTATAGACACCGCACACACATGATACACATTCAGGAAAAACATACACAAAATAAAAATAACTTAAAAATCTATACTGCTATGCTGCCAAAGACAATTCCTCAGTTTTTAAGAAATTTTATTTTATTTTGTGTGTGTGTGTGTGTGTGTGTGTGTGTATGATGCATGCTTTGTCTACATGTATGTATGTGTAGCATGTACGTGCAATGCCAGCAGAGCCCAGAATAGGGCATTTGCTTGCCTGGAACTGCAGTTACAGATGGTTATGAGCTGTCATGTGGGTGCTGGGAATAGAATCTGGGTCCTCTGGAAGAGCAGCCAGTGCTCTAAACCACTGAGCCATTCTCCAGACTTTCCTTGGTTTTCTCAAGAATTCTTTACAACATGTCTATGTGTGCATGTGTGTGAGGGTCATCCATCAATGCCTGTTATAATCTTTGATGACTGTCCATCATAATTTTTGAGAAAGGATCTCTCACTGAATCAAGAACTCACCAATTCAGCCTAACTGACTAACTACTGCGCTCTAGTGATCAGGCTGTCCTCCCCAGCCTCAGCCCTGAGTTTGCAGGAGTGTACTGTTCCACCCAGATTTGGGGCTCTGGGGTCCATACTTAGGTCCTCACGCTTGCATAGCAAGCACATATCAATGGCACCATCTCTGCAGCTCACCAGTCTCACACCCACCTCCTCCCTAGGCTCAGGGGTCACTGTGAAGAGAAGCAGGAAAGGTCGTAAGAAGCAAACACAGTGAATGCCTGTGCAGAAACTGTGTGTTAGAGACACAACAGAGCAGTTTAACACAGGAATTCACAGAGATCATGACAACATGGAGTGGGAAGGTGTATAAGAAGTTCCACCCCCTAGTGGAGGAATTGTCAGTAACTGATAGTTGTTAAGAGCAAAGTTAGCTTTCTTTAAGAGTATGGTTCTATGGTGATATTTAAGATAATCACCAGTCTGATTACAGGGCAAGGCCAGTTCAGGCACCCTCTCCTCTACTGCTTAGGGTCTTAGCTGGGTTCATCCTTGTGGAGGCCTGGGAATTTCTCTAGAACCAGGTTTCTTGCTAGCCCCATAATGACTCCCTCAAACAAGATATCTTTCCTTGCTCTCATCTCTTTCCTTCCTCCATCTTGACTATCCATTCCCTCAAGTTCTCAACCCTCCCTTTCTGTAGTGAGGAGCGGCGGGCTGCATCCCACCACTTGGCTCCTGGTCACTCGGCTAGCTTTACCCAGAAATAATTACACGGAAACTGTATTCTTTTAAATACTGCCTGGCCCATTATTTTCTGCCTCTTACTCACATCTTGATTAACCCATATCTAATAATCTGTGTAGCACCACAAAGTGGTGCCTTACCGGGAAGTTTCTAGCGTACATCCATCTTGGGCTGGAGCTTCATTGCGTCTCTCCCTGAGGAGAGGCATGGTGGTCTGCCTAACTTAGGAGAGGCGTGGCATCTTACTGATCCTTCTACCTCACTTCCTCTTCCTGTTCTGTCTACTCTACCCACCTAAGGGGCGGTCTATCAAATGGGCCAGGCAGTTTCTTTATTAGCCAATGAAATCAACTCAAACAGAAGACTCTCCCACATCACCTTTCTTCCCCCCTCTTCCCTTTCCACCCTCTCTTCTACCCCCACCCCCTGCTCCCAATTTTGTCAGGCGATCTTGTCTATTTTAACTTTCCAGGTGGATCTATATATGTCCCCCCCACCACCACCCAGGGTTCACCTTATTTCTTAGCTTCTCTAGGATCATGAACTATAGGCTGTGTTTATAGCTAGTATCCACCAGAGGGAGATGATGTGGGATTCCCCTCTGTATGCTGTGGATACCATTCGTTAATAAAGAAACTGTCTTGGGCCTGCACAGAGCAGGATAAAGGTAGACAGGAAAAACCAAACTGAATGCTGGGGAAAAGAAGGTAGAGTCAGGAGATACCATGTAGCCACCAGAGGGGAAAGACACAAGTTGTCAGTTGGAACCTTGCCAGTAGGCCACAACCTTCATGATAAAATATCAAATAATGGAAATGGGTTAATTCTAGATGTAAGAGCTAGTTAGCAATATACTTAAGTGATTAGCCAAGCAGTGATTTAATTAATACAGTTTCTGTGTGATTATTTCGGGAGTCTGGGCGGCCAGGAAATGAACAAGTGGCCTCCTACTACAGGCAGAGACCAACATAGGAGCACTGAACTGAGCTCCCAAAGTCCATTTGAAGAGCGGGAAAAATGAGAATATGAGCAAAAAGGTCAAGACCATGGTGGGTACACCCACTGAAACAGTCTACCTGAGCTAATGGGAACTCACAAACATCAGTCAGGCTGGAAAGGAACAAGCATAGGATCAAACTAGACGCTCTGAATGGGGTGACAGTTGTATGGCTGGGGAAGACTCCAAGGCCACTGGCACTGGCACCAAGATATATCCCTACTGCTTGTACTGGCTTTTTGGGAACCTATTCTCTTTGGATGGATACCTTGCTCAGCCTAGATAAAGTAGGGAGGGCCTTGGACATTTCCCCAAAGCAATGTGCCTTACCCTCTCTGAGGATTGGAATGGGGTGGGGTGAGAAGGTATGTGGAGGGAGTGAGAGGAGGGGAGGAAGTGGAAACTTGGATTGGTATCTATAATGAAAAAAAGATAGTTTGTTTTCTTTTTAAAAAAACATTTTAAAATATTAAAAGAGTATGGTTGGTTGTAGGTCTAACATGACCCAGTATGTGGCCACACACCCAGGAGTACATGGGTGGTGCTGATGGGACTAATGAGGTGGATAGATCTGGGACCATTAAGGGGAAGGGTGAATAGAATCAAAACATGTTGTATAGAATTCTCAAAGAATTAATAAAAATAGGCATTATAGAGCCTTCATGGGCACCACATGCCTGTGGTGCACAGACATTCATGTAGGCAAAATACTCCTATCCCTAGGAATGAATAAATATTAAAAAATGAGAGTACTGTGGCTCTCAGCACACTGGTGCCTGTGACATTTGTGGACAACACAGTGGAGCTGGCCCTGAAAATGTAGGTATGGGAGATCTGACCCTGAGGACATGAGGGCAGGAGAGCTGGCCCTGCCCTTTGCTCATCACTGCCAGGGCAATGCTGGAGAGCTCACCATGGTGGCAAGGAAAGGGAGAACTGGCATGCTGACCAACCCTGAAATTGCCCACACCCAGAAACAGGAGGCTACAAGGACAGAGGGCAGATAAGCAGGGATATGAAATGAATGTGATTGAGATGCATGATGTGAAAGGCAAAAAGAATAAATAAAAAGAAAGTTAAATATGTGTGTGTGAGAGAGGAATAAATGAGAACAAAAAGATATGATAACATTTTAATACTAAATACTTTGTATTACTCTGTATAATAGCTCAAAAATCAGTAAAATGAACTCTATAGTGTAAAAAAGTAAAATAGAAGAAAAGAGGTAGATAATAGTAAAAATTTTGTAATCAATATAACTTTTAACACAAAAATACATGCAAGGATATATATGTACTGTGAACATATTGTGTGTTCATAAATTTTATATAGCGAGGCCTGAGTCTTCTCGCCCTGGGAGGAGGCATGCTGGTCAGACCTGCTCTGGAGGTCATGAGACAACTAGAAGGATCCTTCGCATATCATTGCACCGTAACCACCGAGTCTGTTCCCATGGGCCTGCCGGTCACTTAAACAGGAATTCATAGAAAACCAACATAAGCAGTAGTTTGGCTCAGTGGTCCCTCTGGTCACTCTGGGCCTTTATGATATTCCACTTTACCTCGGGGTAAACTCCACCCATCCTCTACACTACATGCTTTGTTCTCTTGACAGAGATCGCAAGGCCTGGAACAAAGGGAAACCAGAGCAAGACCCAGGTAGCAGTGTTCTATACATGAGTATTTCCTCAAGTTCACATAGACAGATGCTATGCTTTAGGTTATTTCTCCTTTTTAACTGTTGAAAATTGTGCTGATTTATTTATGACAACTTCATATAAGCTCAAGTCATCTAAGAGGGGGAAAATTTGATTAAAAAATGCCTCCCTAAGATTGGGTTGTAGGCAAGCCTGTAGGATATTTTCTTAAGAAGTTGTTGATGGGAGGACCCAGCCCTGATGTGGGAGAGTCTTCTGTTTGAGTTGATTTCATTGGTTAATAAAGAAACTGCCTTGGCCCATTTGATAGGCCAGCCCTTAGGTGGGTGGAGTAGACAGAACAGAATGCTGGGAAGAGGGAAGTGAGGCAGATGCTTCAGGCAATCACCATGCCTCTCCTCTCTGAGACAGTCACCATGAAGCCAGCCAACAGGTCAGACATGCTGAATCTTTTCCGGTAAGCCACCACCTTGTCGTGCTACACAGATTATTAGAAATGGGTTAAGCAAAATGTGAGAATTAGCTAATAAGAGGCTGAAACTAATGGGCCAGGTAGTGTTTAAAGAATACAATTTGTGCCGGGCGATGGTGGCACACGCCTTTAATCCCAGCACTCGGGAGGCAGAGGCAGGTGGATCTCTGTGAGTTCGAGACCAGCCTGGTCTACAGAGCTAGTTCCAGGACAGGCTCCAAAGCCACAGAGAAACCCTGTCTCGAAAAACCAAAAAAAAAAAAAAAAAAAAAAAAAAAGAATACAATTTGTGTGTTGTTATTTCAGGTGTAAAGCTAGCTATGTGGGAGCCGGGCAGGATGAAAAGCAGGCCTGATTGTCTTATCACTACACAGCCCACTGTGGATGGTGCCATCCCTGGGCTGGTGTTCCTGGTGTTTATAAGAAAACAGGGTGAGTAACCATGGAGGGGAACCCAGTAAGCAGCACCCCGGCATCAGCTCCTGCCTCCAGGTTCTTGCCCTGCTTGAGTTCTTGTCCTGACTTCCTTTGAGGATGAGCAGTGCTGTGGAAGTGTACGTCAAATAAGCCCTTTCCTCCCCATCTTGCTGTTGGTCATGGTGTTTCATCCTAAAAAAGAGTAACCCTAAGTAACAAAAATATTTTCAGGGTTTTGTGAGACATTTGAGTGATGGAGGACTCTCATTGGTTAATAAAGAAACTGCCTTGGCTTTCTGATAGGGCAGGATTTAGATAGGTGGAATAGACAGAACAGAATGCTGGGAAGAAGGGAAGTTAGTGAGACGCCATGCCTTTCTTCTCTGAGACAGATGCCATGGAGCCAGCCGCCAGGTCATACATGCTGAATCTTTCCCAGTAAGCCACGACCTTGTGGTGGCATACAGATTATTAGATATAGTTTAGGGTATAAAGCTAACTGTGAGGGAGCCAGGTGGGACGAAAAGCAGGTCCTGCCCACTTCTCATCATTACATTTAAGCTTTAGTTATTGAGAATTATCAAATCAGTTCAAATACAATAGCACTGATTAACACAAAGAATGCCAGACCCAAAGCAATAAGATAAAGCAATAGTCTTATTTTATAGCAGGCACTGAGAACTTGATTTTTCTTTTTTTTTTTTCTTTTTTTGGTTTTTTTGAGACAGGATTTCTCTGCAGCTTTTTTAGAGCCTGTCCTGGAACTAGCTCTTGTAGACCAGGCTGGCCTCGAACTCACAGAGATCTGCCTGCCTCTGCCTCCCGAGTGCTGGGATTAAAGGCGTGCACCACCACTGCCCGGCGAGAACTTGATTTTTCTAAAAGCAACAAAACCACAGCTCACTTGAGCTCATAGGGTAACACATTAGTATAGAAGCCTGCTATTTGTCTGTTGTAAGGAGGGCTGCTTGTTTATCCTGGCCACCCGGCTACCTTAGCCCAGAAATAACGGTACAGAAACTGTATTAATTAAATCACTGCTTGGCCCATTAGCTCTAGTTTCTTATTGGCTAATTCTTACATTAATCTAACCCATTTTTATTAATCTGTGAGGCAGTGGCTTATTGGGTAAAATTTCCAGCATCTGTCTCTGGCAGATCCGTGGCATATCTCCGACTCTGCTTTCTTCCTCCCAGAATTCGGTTCCATCTTCCCCACCTATCTAAGTTCTGCCCTATCAGGCCAAGGAAGTTTCTTTATTCATTAACCAATACAAGCAACACATAGAAAGAAGGACCTCCTACATCATTTCTCTGCCTGATTTCTGAGTCTGTTTTCCTCGGGTCAAGCTTTTCATTATTCTATATACTTTATTAGTCACTCAAGGGATTTTTGTCATTCTAGCATCTCGGTTCCCTTCAAAATTGGAGGCATAACAATAAGTCATTGTTAAAACTTCAGCCTCTTTGGATTGTAGGAACGGCAAAAATCTGGCAAGATAAACTATCCTCAGATAAGTGTATCCTTGATGGTGTGTGGGCTGCACTCTGGAGCAGAACTCACCCTTAGGAACCAGGTTGCTTCTGTTAATTGATGTGATAGTCCCCTCTGTGTGCTGTAATTACCATTAATTAATAAAGAAACCACCTTGGCCTGTTGATAGGGCAGAACTTAGGTAGGCAGGGAAGACAGAACTGAATGCTGGGAGGAAGAAGGGTGGAGTCAGATAGAAGCCACGGATCTGTGGCCAGAGGCAGACATGCTGAATTTTTTCTCATAGACCATGACCTTGTGGTGATATGCAGATTAATAGAAATGGGTTAAATTAATATGTAAAATGTTAGAGCTAATGGGCCAAGCAGTGATTTAATTAATACAGTTTCTATGTGATTATTTTGTGCATAAGCTAGCTGCGCGGCTGGGAAGAACAAGTGGTCCTCCTCCTACAGATTGGCACCCAAT
The DNA here is from genome assembly GCF_903992535.2 of Arvicola amphibius. Lineage (NCBI taxonomy): Eukaryota > Metazoa > Chordata > Mammalia > Rodentia > Cricetidae > Arvicola > Arvicola amphibius. The sequence goes on from NC_052048.2 coordinate 8,117,364, forward strand.
GTGGTGTGAACAAGCTGGTCCTCCTCCTACAGTTAATCTTCAGATTCTCCAGAGAAAAATTCAGTTCCATAATTTTGAGCAGAATTTGAAGCAAGCTTTAATTAAATACTGCACAGGAAGATAAACTCTCACCAGGTGCACCCTGGGGTTCCAGGCAATAGCCTGGCAGTCATGTTTTGCAGAGACTTAAAAGGCAAAACCCATACTTAGTGCATTTCTCATGCGGTCCGATCAGGGACAAGCATACATCCTGACATATTTCCTGTCTATGTACCTTCTAACCACCCATCTAGTGCAAACACACTCGTTTGGAAGAATGAAAACTTGTGGCTTATTATTTCTCAAGAACTACAGCTCCCAACACTCCAGAAAGTTATATCGCCCTTGGGCAAGTGGGGTTGACTGGTTAATGTTGACTCTTTCCCCCTCAAGTTAGAGTGTAGAAAACTTCCAGTTTCCTTGCAGAAGCTTTCAGACCATGATCAGTCAGGCCACACTTTGCCCATGATTGTTAAGTTCACACATCCCTAACCTTTGCCCTGGTTCTTCCTACAAGTAAACATTTAAACTGACCTTGAACCCTTGATTCTCCAGGCTCCACCCCCCATCCAGTGCTGGGATTGCAGGTATATATCTACACCTCTGGTTTTATGGAACTCAGCACTGTGTGAATATATGTGAGCTCTAGTCTCAGCCACTACATACCCCATTTTTAGCTAAGGTTCTGACTGACACAGTTCTGACTGATGGGCAAGTGGCTATGAGCCAGGAACTAGGGGAAAGCCTTTGCTCCACAGGTACCATCACTGCTGGCTCTTTTTCTGCCTACTCCTCCCTCTCTGGAATGTTCCTGTGAAATTAGGGCAGAGTAACCAGAAGATTTAAACACATACATGAAGCCACTGAAGGGTCCAAAATAAGAATATAAAAATCTTGATTCCAGAATTAAGAATGTAGAAATAAAGAAATATAAAGTTGTAAGCCTAGGAGAATGAGAACAGACTCTTAGCAGCTTTCTCAAAAGATTAAGGATTAACTATTAACAGTGGGTTCCTCTGCTTTACAATCCATAGCTCTGTTTACAAGGCTGAAGCATCTCTCTGCAAACTGAGAGCTAGCCTACGGGTATGAGCTGAATCAACTTATAGGAGATAGATATATGACCTCTGGGTTACACATTATCCCTGCTGTGTGAAACTGGCAGCATCAAAGGGAAGCACACAGGGCTTCAGTAAACACTACATAGAAGTACCAAGGAAGACAATAGGTTAAGTACAAATACTAGTTTAACTGAGATACTCTGTTAATGAAGATTTTAAAGTAAGGCAATCTGTATCTGAGTTTTACCTTGAGATTGTAAAAATTCCTTTGTTCAGACCTAATGCTTGGTGCCCCTACTATAAAAAGTTGGGTTCAGAAACCGACCTTTGCCATAGCCTTACAGAATCCATCTCTGGCTTTGGTCTCAGCTAGTTAATAAGCTGTAGTGAGGAGCTGTGGGCTGGATTCCCGCCACCCTGCTCCTGCCATGTTTAGCTTTACATGCGAAATAACATCACACAAATTGTATTCTTTTAAACACTGCCTGGCCCTTAGTTTCAGCCTCTTACTCACATCTTGACTAACCCATATCTAATAATCTGTGTAGCACCACAAAGTGGTGCCTTACCAGGTAGATTCTAGTGTACGTCCATCTTGGGCTGGAGCTTCATCGCGTCTGGCTTCTCTCTGAGGAGAGGCACGGCGGTCTGACTAATTTAGGAGAGGCGTGGCATCTGACTGATCCTTCTACCTCACTTCCTCTTCCTGTTCTGTCTACTCCACCCACCTAAGGGGCGGTCTATCAAATGGGCCAGGCAGTTTCTTTATTAATTATCCAATGAAATCATCAGATAGATAGAAGACACACCTACATCATTTCCCCTTTTTCTGTTTAAACAAAAAAGAAAAGCTTTCACTTTAACATAGTAAAATTACATATAACAAAACAGTTATCAAGTAAGAATTACAGTTACAATATTTATATCTACTTTATCTTGTATCATAACTAAGGAAAACTATAACTATCTATTTATTCTTCAACTCCATCAAAGACTCCAGAAGGATATAATATTACCTAGGTGAACAAGAAGTAAGCTACTTCCAAAACTCTAGAAATGACAGAGACATCTCGCTGCCTGGGCAGTCACCCAAAGTTCTTTTGTACCATTGGGGCATTCATCTTCGGCCTACAGGCCCATAAGTATCCAGCAGACATTTCCATGAAGCAGGAAATTTCAAAGGCAGTTCAGTCACTATCTGCTCTGTCCTGCAGAATGTCTTGCAGACTCTTTCTTGAATCAGGAACCCCGAAATTAGACAAGTTCAGCAGTCCTCTTTCTGTGGGTTCTCTATGTCCAGTTTATGCAATAGTCCAAGGCAAGAGCAGTTTCTTGCCCAAATGGCTATCAAACTCAATAAGGATCCTCTTTGATGCCCATCTTCCTTTTGAAGTAGATTGGTGCTGCCAGGAGCAGACATGTCTCATTGTCATGAAAAGTCCTAAGTTATTAAAACATTAAATGCCATATTTTGCAGTCTTTGAAAGATATGAAGTATGCCTATCTAACTGAAATATATCTCTATATATCTAGAAAATCTAACTAACATGACTACAAATTTTACTATTATCAATGATTATTCATTAACAACCTATATTTCCTAATTATACATTACATTTTTAAATGAATTACACAATCACAATACCTTAATCAAGAGCAGAAATACATATACATATAACAAAATTGACCTTAAAATCTATACCAATACAAATTATTCATATCTATATCATATCCCCCTTTAAATGTAAAAGAACATTTATAAGCAATATTTGGGAAAATGGGCGCAGTTTTTTCTCTCCAAACTGCTTCCTGCTGAGTGGGGGCGCTGTTATTTAGGTCTTTCATGGTATAACCTGTGTGCCAGGTTCATCTCAGTCGGCAGTTGGGTAAAGTAATTTTTTGAAGGTGTTCACAGCAACCTTTCTGGAGGGAGTGGTCTATCATACCATATTGGGATAGATGCAATCCATAGGGTCTCATTTTCTGTAAAAACAAAAGAAGAATCTCTTTTCCAAAGTATCATATCCTTAGATCCAAATTCTGAAGTCAAGGTATTTTCAAAATATCTATGTTGGATTAGTTCAGCAGCATTTGTAAACAAATATCTTTTAGCAGCTGTTGCTTCTTCCTCAGTATTCAAACAATTCAAAAAGCGCATAATAGTATACAGTATCAAGATTCTCTGTGTATTTTCCATCTTTGTGCAGCTTTATTTTAACCTCTATTTCATTTATTTTTACTTTTATTTTTTGAGACAGGTTCTCTGTATATCTTTGTCCTGGAATAACTCTTTAGACCAGGCTGTCCTTGAACTCATGGAGATCCACTGCCTCTGCTACCCAAGTGCTGGGATTAAAGGTGTGTGCTACAACACCTTTAATTCACAGAGATCTGTCTGTCTCTGCCTCCCAGGCATTGGGATTAAAGGCGTGTGCTACCACACCTTGAAGTCAGAGAGGTCAATATACCTCTGCCTCCCAAGTGTTAGGATTAAAGGTGTGTACTACCACAACAAACTACTTCCTTTTTTTTACTTTTAAGAACTTTAACCTTTAGCCTGCATAGATTTTTAACACATAGTAAACCATTTTGACGTTTTCATTAACTTTGAATCTTTCTTTTACTGTATATCTTTCTTTTTCTTTTTCTGACCACAAGCCTTTAAATTACTGAGCAATATGGGTAGGATTCAAGCCGCGGCTTTTCCAGCTAGATCCATCCCATTCCTTAGCTTTCCAGCCTCATGGTAGAGGTACCAGCTGTACCCATGTTTATCGCCACAACTCTGTGACGGTTCAAGGTCCCTGGCAACAAGCAAGCTGCAACAGTATCAAACAACAATCAAAAGCTCCATAGTCAGGACCGCCTGATTGAAAGAGTCAGAGTTTGCACTGGCAGGACAGCCCAGAAAGCCGGCATTTTAAAACAGCACAACTTTTTTCCTGCTACAGCTGAAAACCGAAAAACACACGTTCAGCTTTTCATCAATACCATTTAAGTTTTTTGTGGCAGGACCTCTTAAAAGAGCTGCACGGTTTTGCAGCTAAAGCTGAGTCAGGAAGCCTCTCTTAGATGAGAGTGCTTGCTATCCAAACCCGAGAAATTGCTGCGACCAAGAACACATGCTTCACTCCATTCCTTCCCTAGCTTTCCCAAGCTTTCTGTGGATCCAGTTATCCAAGTTGGGTGCCATTCTGTAGTGATTAGCTGCGGGCCGGCTCCCCACCGCCCGGCTCCCAGCCACCGGCTAGCTTTATCCAAAATAATTACACGGAAACTGTAAATACTGCCTGACCCATTATTTTCAGCCTCTTACTCACATCTTGATTAACCCATATGTAATATTCTGTGTAGCACCACGAAGTGGTGTCTTACCGGGAAGTTTCTAGCTTACGTCCATCTTGGGCTGGAGCTTCATCGCGTCTGGCTTCTCTCTGAGGAGAGGCACGGAGTCTGACTAATTTAGGAGAGGCGTGGCATCTGACTGATCCTTCTACCTCACTTCCTCTTCCTGTTCTGTCTACTCCACCCACCTAAGGGGCGGTCTATCAAATGGGCCAGGCAGTTTCTTTATTAATTATCCAATGAAATCATCAGATAGATAGAAGACACACCTACATCAATAAGCTTTTTGAACCCCATGGATATATTTTTAATTTTATTTTTCCCTGAAATGTGGTTTCTGGAATAAAGTTTGATTCTGGTTTATTAGACTTTGGTGGTCTGTCCCCATCTTTGTGTGAACCCTGGACCCAACACCAGTATTATGTTAATGGTATGGAGGGAAGGGTGTGATGACCTCGATGACATGAATTTGATTCTTTACAGCACTCCATGACCGTACTGGTAGTTAATTGCTCCTATGAATCTAGCACGAATGGCTCCTTTAGTGGATGTACCCTGAGGGAAGGTGTGGCACATTTATGAGATATAAATCCCACTCTTCCACACTTTCTATATTGAGATTACTCAGCATGATTGAAGAGTCTGTCACTGTGAAGATTTTCACACAGAGGGCAGCAAAGAATAGCTATATAGTAGGTTAAAGATTGCCCAAGAAAAATTTTCACATTTTATGGAACTGCAACATTCCAACCCCTTGGAGAGCCAAGACTCTGTCATTGAAATGTGAGGACAGACATGGGAAGTAATCAAATGAATTAGAGTGGCTATACTCCAATATAACCCTCAGCTCTCAGGAGGCAGAGGCAGGAGGTTCTTCAGTTCCAGGGCAAAACCCCATCTCAAAAAACAGGTAGATGGGCATTTGTCTTCCTTTCCTTTCCTTTCCTTTCCTTTCCTTTCCTTTCCTTTCCTTTCCTTTCCTTTCCTTTCCTTTCCTTCCTTCCCCTCCCTCTCTCCCTCCCTTCCTCCCTCCTTCTCTTCCCCTTCCTTCCTTCCTTCCTTCCTTTCTTTCTTTCTTTCTTTCTTTCTTTCTTTCTTTCTTTCTTTCTTTCTTTCTTTCCTTTACAAGGCTGTCCTGGAAATTGCTATGTAGCCATAACTGAGGTTGGCTTCTGATTTTGCTCTCCCACCTCTGAAAGTGCTGGGTTACATACATGGACCATAACATCTTAAAAAAATTAATGCTGGGGTTCAGGACTTTATACATGTTGAGTGAGTATTATACCCAACTGGACTGTATCCCCAGTCCCCAACATGACTTTCTCTGAATCCGAGTTCCCTCTACCCACTTTTCCTTTCAGGAAGCATTTTGAAAGCTACACTAGAGTATCAGAGAGAGATACAACTGTACAAGCAAGACCCTGAATGGCTTCCTCACACCAATTCCTCCTTTGTCTTTAATAGCCATGTTCACCCCACCCCCTTCCATACCCTTGTAACCACTGATCTGTTTTATATTTTTGTAATTCTGCTACACAATATTATAGAAATAGAATCAGGCAACTAAATAATCTTTTGGAATTGCACCCTTTCAGTCCCCTTCATCATTTGGAGATCTCAGTTTTGGCATGCCTCGATTTGTTAAACCTGTTTGAGATGGCTTTCTCTGATGCTCCTTCAGGAGAGGACTGGATGGCTAGCACTCAGAGTCAGGGATATGGAATCAGTCTCATCTCTGGCTTCCTTGGTAGCCTCTTACTTACTTCTGGGGGATGACTCTGCTCCCAGGTGGTCCCCTCAGTGGGAGTTGCCTTGGTATAGCTGTGAGATGCTAAAGGTCTTCACGCTCCAAGGCTTCTGTTGACTTGCCTATGTGATGTGGGATGTTCTGTATATGTGCTGCTTTTTATTAGTTGATGAATTGTCCCGACTAATGGGACATGAATAGGGAGCTGGACCCTGAAGGAGAGGAATGGGAGAGAGAAGAGACACGAGAAATGGACAGCAAAACTGTATTCTGATCAAGCTGCCGACTTTATTTTTTCTCAGGAGCATTAAATAGCAAAAAGGCAGGGGGGAGGGTAGGATGCTGGAATGTCAGGTCTGGAAACATCCCTAGCTGATAGGAAGAGATAAGGGGATGCTAAAGGTCTGTAAATGTTTACAGGGGAAATGCTAATTACTTCTGGAGGCCTACTTAACTCACAGGGAGATAACATTTATATCCTGGGCCTGGAACTTGCCCTACAGAAGTGAATATCTTACTTTTATTTGTGACTAAGATGGCTATAGCCATATATACATCTTTGCTCCCAGCAATGAATAAATTTGTTTTGTCCAATGGCTTAGCAGAGTAAAGCCAGGTGGGAAATCCGAACAGAGAGAAACAGAGAGTCAGAGAGAAGCCATGTAGCTGCCGTAGGAGACAGATGCCTGAATCTTTCTAGTAGGCCACAGCCTCATGGTGAAACATAGATTAACAGAAATGAGTTAATTTAAGATTTAAAAGCTAGCTAGAAATATGCCTGATATTGGCCAAGGAGTGTTGCAATAATTGTACTTTCTATGTGATTTTTTTCAGGTCTGGGCAGCAGGGAAACAAATGAGCAGCCACTACCTACACCCGTGGAAACAAAGAAGCAGTGCCGTATTGCTGTGTTGCATGGAAGGTCGGGCTTCTCCTGTGAAACTAGATGGGCGGCAGGCAAGGCCGTTAATTCTGACTCCTGTTTTTCCTTCTGTGATACCATCACATAGAAAACTATTTTTGGGAAGGGGTGAGCCTGGGATCTTTACTCCACCTCTGTTGACATCACCCACATTTTTTTGGTATTTAGCTAGAAAAAAAGAGGCGAATGTCTCCAACTTTCCTGTCTGGCCAGGTTGCCCCTCCCCTGATCCTCTCCAGCTAAGGAGAACAAAGATGTTTTTGTATGTTTTTTTTTTTCCTGTGCTCAATTTTATTTTTGGATTCCCGGTTTCTCCAGCAAAACTGGTTTTACAAGAGAAAGAAAACAAAACAACAAAAGAAATTAGGGTGCTTCTAGGGCATGTTCCCATCCACTTATTGATTTATCTTGCAAAGACAAATCACTGTGTGATTTTTCTGGACCACAGAGTACTAGTCTTACATTTTTTTTAAAAGGTCATTTAAAGACATAAAAACTGTCCTTCCCTTACAAGTCACACAAACAAAGATTAAGGGCCAAACATGGCTCATAGGCTGGTAGTTACTTAATACGCCATTGGCCATTGTTTCAGTTAGGGTTTCTATTGCTGTGAAGCGAAACCATGACCATCGCAACTCTTATAAAGAAAAACATTTAATTGAGGCTGGCTTACAATTTCAGAGGTTTAGTCCATTATTGTCATGGCAGGAAGCATTGCAGCAGGCAGGCAGACATGGTGCTAGAGAAGGAACTGAGAGTTCTACGTCTTGATCCGCAGACAGCAGAAGGAAACCACACTGGGCATAGCTGCAGCAGATGAGACCTCAAAGCCCACTCTTACAATGACACACTTCCCCCAACAGGGCTGCATCTATTCCAACAAAACCACACCTCCTAGTAGTGGCATTCCCTATGTGGTCATTTTGTTTCAAACTATCATGGCCATCTAGACTAGTACTGCCCTCAGTGGAACTTCTCTCACCCCATAGGAGGTTTTATGTAAGACTTTTATAGTCTGTGTCTGAGGTCTTTATAATCTGAAAAATCTTTGTCTTCTCATGTTGATTATCTCCTCTGATTCCCACCCAAAAGGTTTGCTTTTCCACTGTCTATCGAGATTGTCACTGGACCGCACACTATATGGGTAGAGTTTCCCTCTGTTTCCACTGACAACCAGAACATGGGCTTAGAACCTTCCCCTGGAGATCTGGCTCTGTGAAGGAGCCCTTTCATAGCTTCCTGTTGCTGTTCCTGGGTTAAGGCATTAAATCTAATGCTTCCTAAAATTGCTGTCATGTTAGAGTAACCAGAGGTGGCCTGTGATGAGGGCAGGGCCGTACCAGCTTGAACCTTTCCTTCCCTCTGTGGAGACCCACAGTGTGCAGAAAAGCACACTTTCTTGGAAGGAGCTGGGTATCCCATAGTGTGAGATTTCATGGTGCCCTCATTTGATGTGAACTAGAACCAAGGTCGGTATCTTATTTTAACAGGTTTATCCGTGACCTGTACATGGCATTACCCACACCCACAGTAAGGTCTAAAGTATTTCTGCTATTTTCTCAAACATCCTAGTAAACTTGTTATTAGTCTTTTAAAAAAGCATTTCTTTTTATTTTTGATTTATGAGCATGTTTCTGTCTATGCATGCAGGTGCCTTTGAAGGTCAGAAGAGGGTGTCGGATATCCTTGGGAGATGGAGTTACAGACAGGTGGGAGCTGCTGAGTGTGACTGCTCAGACTGGATTCCCATCCTCTGCAAGAACAGATAGTGTTCTTACCTGCTGAGCCGTCTTTACAGTTCCAGTGTTAAATCATTCAGATTTAATTTCTTTGTAATAATGCCACATCCTTTCTTATACTTATTTTGTCATTGTATGTTATTAATGTGATATGGTTTGCATTTATTTCATCTTATTTCAAATTAATCTTTTACCGATACTGAACAAGTCAAATCATTTTACAAGACTTAAAACAACATAAAATCCTGCTCCTTAGATGCAACTATTTTTACAGCTTCTTGCGTTATTGCTCCCTTTTTTATTGTAAAAGGATAAAAGCTAGAAGGGATTCTGCTCTTTTTAAGAGATGTTCTTGTGCTGGGTGGTGGTGGCGCATACCTTTAATTCCAGCACTCAGGAGGCAGAGGCAGGCAGATCTCTGTGAGTTTTGAGCCCAGCCTGGTCTACAGAGTGAGTTCCAGGACAGGTTCCAAAGCTACACAAAGAAACCTTGCCTCAAAAAACAAAAACAAACAACAAACAAACTAACAAAAGATGTTTTTCTTAACTCATCCACTATACAGAACTCATTTTCCCACATACCAACATATACACAATGCAATATTCTGTTGGGGCAGCTGGCCAATCCCTGCTTTCAGGGGTGTGGCTGCTCCAGGGAAGAAAGGTACCTTTAAAAAGAACCGGGCTGGGGATAGATGCCCCTGTTCCCTCCCCCCCCCCCCCCCCCCCCGCTTGATTCTCTTCATCGCTGGAACTTTGGCTTTGTAAGTGTATCCCACTTTCTCCTTTTATTAAAACTGATTTATTCTAAGAGGACTATTTTTGGTTATTTCCAAATTCCTCCGACCGCCGCTACAATATTCCTTTATTTGGGATCTCCATTTGAGACACGACCTTGCTGTATAACCCCTGCTGGCCTGGGAACTTGCTATGTAGCCCTGCCTGGCCTGAGAATTTGTCCCTCCTGCCTCTCTTTACCTTCTGAGTTTTAATCAAGAGCCTACACTAAATTTACAAAACTCCTTTTTGATACATTCAATGAAATTATAATTCTAAGATCAGCATTCAGTGTTTATACATATTCCTCCTTTCCCCAAGTCTCCAGACATTCTTTACGTTGGCTTACTCCCTCATTTGTGAGGAGTTTTTCAGTGCTAAATGTAAATACAAGACCCTCATTCAAAGTTTGAAGGGGTACACACATCTGGCTACACTATTGTATGTAGTAGGGCTAAAAAATTCACACAGAATCTCAACTCAGGGCAAGAGGTAACTACACCATCTTACAATCTACCTTGTTTTCTGCCATGGGCAGGATGGTGGCCTTTGATACATGTGTGTTCAAGGAGGAAGCATCATCTCTGATTTAAAAAAAAATGAGGGTAGCTGGCTAGAACAAAGAAATGGGAAGAAAATGTTGCTTATAATCGAGTGGCATTTATTATCAGAGATAGTTTCCAGATGGCTATAAATTTTGACATTCAGTTTATCAGAGGATAATGACTGTATTTAAAAAAACTCTCAGAATAATGACTATTATAAGAAATAATCTGGTGTCCTAACTACTGAGAGCCCTGTCCAAGGAATTGTCATGGAGTTTTCTAGACCTTCCATATGGAAAGCATTGACCAGTAAGTCCTTGGTGTATCTCCCCAAAGCATTCTGAATGTGCACAGGAAGCATCAGGTAAGGTGGGGAAGAAAGAACATAAGAGTCAGAGGACAGAGAGGAAAATCATGAACTGCTATCTTCTGTCCATGGCATGGCTGTTGCACACGCAAACTCAAGCAGTCGTGGTGACCTACAGAAGACGTGCACAAAATCAAATCAGTTAAACTTTCTAGCATGGACTCAGTAGAAGCTCCTGGGCTTCCTTTCCTGCATGAAGGATATTGGCAGTTGATCGCTTCTGGGGAAAGCAAGAGTCACTTTTCTTTAGAAGTATGGATATTGGTAGGTTCCCCATGCCTCAGTGATGACAGCCCCTGACATATGCATATGGGCAGCATTAAATAAATATGAAAGATGACGTGAAGTTAGGAGAGAGATGCAACGGAGGTTGCTGGAGGAGTTGGGGGGAGAAACGAAAGATAGATGTGATCAAGCTATATTGTGTGTATATGTGAAATTTTCAAAGAATAAGTTGTATAATATTTTTATTAATTCTATTGAGAGTTTCATGAGTGTTTTGATCATATATCCACCCTCCCCTAACTCTTTGCAGGTTTGTCTCCCCTTCCTTACCCACACTTCTTTTCTCTGCTTTGTTTTTCTCCAAGACTTGTTTTTGTAGTTTTAATTCTATAACAGATTTTTTTGAGTTTGATGGTGGAAAAGCACATAAAATTTGCAAAATTTAATGTGAAGCTTCATAGCTTCTGTTTTGAATAACAATTATAATTTATATACGTTCATTTAAGTTGTGTAGAATTTTGATCTAGTTAATTTTGGTGAGTGACGATTTTATTTATTTGCAAGTTTGTATTTTAAATTAATAAAGCTTATTTTAAAAAAAGAGACAATTTGTGCTGCCCAAATACTCTTGAACTACATTCTTAGAGAAAAACCATCTCTTCTCCTATTAGCTAGCAGCTGCCCAATAACTCCATGGCTAGAGGTGGGACTTCATGCCCAACTCTACTCTTCATGTTAAAATTTAATATGGATTGTACTTGCACAGGTTTGTGCATGCTGTTGTAATGACCGTTGAGTTCACACGTAGCCCTACTGTAGGTGGAAGATGCTGTTTCCTTGTAGTCAATCACTGTCCCTGGCTTTTACACACTTTCTACCTCCTCTTCTGCAATGAGCCTTAAGCTTTGGTGTGTGTGTGTTGTGGGGGGTGCAGTATATATGTTCCCTTTAGAGCTGAGCATTCTGCCGTCTCTTTTATTTTCTGCAACTTGGTCAGTTGTGGATCTCTGTGCAAAACACAATTTACTGCAAACAGGAGCTTCTCATGTAAAGGATGAAAGAGATGTGGGTATAATGATAACTCATTAGGAGTTGGTTTGACAATACAGCAGTAGTAAGTAGATTCTCCCCTAGGGTCTATGGCCTGTCTAGTCATACTTAATGAAACCAGGGATGAGTTTCATCTTGTGGAGAGCACCTCAAATCCAGTCAGAAAGTGGTTGGTTACCCCATGTTCTTCATTCCACTATATTGCACCAGTTGTCTTGCCAGGCCAGTCAATATTGTAACTCACAGGGCTCACAGCTGGGTGTGATTGGTGATTATTTGTTTCTCCCAGTAGCATGCATAGCGCCTTCTGGCACTATGAAAGACAGTTACACATGGGAAAGTGAAAAGTCAATTTATATTTCTTTGCAGATATGATTCTATATGCGAAAGACCCTAATGATGCCACCAGAAAACGCCTACAGCCGATAAAAATAACATTTTTTTTTTTTTTAAAAATCCAACTATAGGAAAAACTCCAAAGCAAAACTGTAAAAATTGAATCAGGTCATTTCCCTGCTTTGTAGTCTGAGAACTTGATTCAGATGGCGCGGTGCTGACTGTCACCTGGCTTGTGCTCACTTCTCCCATTTCTTGTCTCTTGGCTCCTTGGTGAGTCTCTTTCACCAATAGTGCCTTTCTTGTCAGACATAGGTGCTTGCTTCCTTCTCCCTCAGCCTTTGCACTCACCGGTCCACACACTCGGAAGGCGCTGTCTCTCGATGTCTAAGTGCCCGGGTCTCTTTATACTCATTTAGTACAAGCATTGTTTGCTCACAAACCTTCCCAAACCACTGCCCAGCGTGAACTCCTTGCCACTCAGTCCCATCATTTTGATTTTTTCCCACAATGCTTGTGCCTTTTACAGGTTATTCTGTTATATCCTTTCTTCAGATCTTTGGGGGGAATATTGTCAGAAGCTGACAATGTTTCAGAGGAAGGAACACGATAGGAGGAGAGCATCAGGCAGGAGGAAGACCTAATTTTTCGGGCAGAGGTAATCTTTTTAGAGTTTCTTTTGAAGAGAGATGTCAGATACGAGTTCACATCCTGCCACTGCTTTTTCTTGAGCATGGTCCTCCAAGGCTTTGCAATTCTAAGAGATGATTTGTCAGAATTACAACAGGAGAAGGAAAGAGCACATGCAATTCTTTACAAGATTATTTAAAGGCATTCACCGCCCCTTTTGCTAATTAAATGGCAGCTATTTTATTCAGTTACCCAGAAGGAGCGCAGTGTAGAACCCTGAAGCCAAACTTAACATTCACCATGCGTTTACAAGGTGTGTGATCTTGGGACCATCAGGGCCTGTCTATACTCAGTCCTCTGCAAAGGTGGGACCATGGCAGTAGCCACTTCCTGACAGTGAGATGACTGAAAAAAGCAGTTAGCACTCATGGGCTTCTTGTCTGACTGAGCACAGAAGCATTCAGGAAATGTTAACTTTCGACCAGAGAAGAGAAAACCTTCCAGTCCATGGATGGCTCAGTCAGATGCCACGCCTCTCCTAAGTTAGTCAGACCGCTGTGCCTCTCCTCAGAGAGATGCCAGACGCGATGAAGCCAGCCACCAGGTCCGACGTGCTGAATCTTTCCTGGTAAGACACCATTCGTGGTGTTACAAATATTATTAGATATGGGTTAGTCAAGATGTGAGTAAGAGGCTGAAACTAATGAGCCAGGCAGTGTTTAAAAGAATACAATTTGTGTGATGTTATTTCGGGGCATAAGCTAGCAGGCAGCCAGGAGCAGGGCAGGGCGAAAAGCAGGCCTGCCCAAAGCCCTCACTACAGAAAATCGCAAGTCTACTCTGGGTGAGGTGACTGGAGAGATCAGTCAGCCTCCCGCTCTGGAAGCAGTGCCCAGCTTCACCCATGGAGCTTGATGCTGTGCAGGCATTTGAGGAGTTTGTTTTTCTGGAAATGATGGAAGAAGGGAAATGGTGAGAGATCTTAGAGCAGCAGCTGAGGAATGGGAATGGTGACATCTGAGACCAAAGGAAACTGGAAACAGTTTCCATCTGATTTGCTTACATGTCCTCGTGCAAGAGACTTGCTCAGCTCAACTATGTTCCTAGCAGCTTTATTTGTAAAGACAGAACCTGGAAACAACCGAGATGCCCCTCAACCGAGGAATGGATTAAGAAAGTATAGTACATTTACACGACAGAGCGTTACTCAGCTGAAAAAAAAAAAAAAAAAAAAAACAGGAAATTTGCAGACAAATGGATGGAACTAAAAAAATAATCCTGACTGAGATATCCTGACTGAGGTATCCCAAGAAAGACAAACATGGTATGTATTCACTCAGAAGTTGATATTAACTGTAAAATAAGGGATAGATGTGCTAAAATCCACAGACTCGGAGAGACTAGGTAACAAGGAGGGTCCATGGGGGGACTCCCAAATCTCCCTGGGAGTGGAGAAATAGAAGAGATTTCATGAGTGAATTGAGGGCTGATTGGATGGGAACATGACCGATCAGGTTGGGGATGGGGTGAAGATGAAGAAGGAGGTACTGAAGGAGACTATTGGAAAAGGAGGACATTTTATGGTCAGGTAAAAACTTGGTGGAAGGGAATATCTCAGGAGTCTACAAGGATGACCCCAGCTAAGACTCTTAGCAATAGCAAATAGGTAGTCTGAATTGGCCATCTTCTGTGGCCAGATTGGTGCCTAGCCAAATTGTCATCACAGAGACTTTATCCAGGAATTTATGGAAACAGATGCAGACTCTGCCAATCTAGCTAGAAAGATCCGTGGTTCACTAATCTGTGAGTGCCGATGCTCTCAGGATAACCTGGTGCTCACAAACATCAGCAGCATCCCGGGAAATGAGTGTCTGCCTGCATCCACTCAGTCCTTCCATTCATTCCTAGTAAGCTTGTGTTAGCCTCTCCAGCTACACTGAAACCAAGCATTTGTTTAATGCACATCCTTTTCACTGTATTATCAATACTTCCTTTACTCATGTCAATGTATGCCACCGGCTTTCAAGGAGTCTAGAAGAAGGCATCAGATCCTTGGGAGGCGGAGTCACAGGAGGTTGTGAGCTGCCCACTGTGGCTGCTGGGAACCCAATTTGGATCCTCTGAAAGAGCAACAAATACACTTAACTACTAAGTGAATGAGATTGAGGACATTACTGTTTCTAGGTTTGGTTGAGGAGAAGGCTTATTGTAGATATGAGGGGGAGAACAGCCAGAGGCATCTGGAAAAGTTCAGACTGAACAGGGCCATGGCGGGGGCAGTGAGAAAGGAAGAAAAGAGAGAGGAGAGACGGGTACTAAAAGAGGAAGAAGAAAGGGGCCGAGTGGATTAAGAGAGCAAGAACAAAGAGACCAAGAGGGCACAGAGCCAAAATAGCTGACTTATACAGAGATCAGAGAAGCTGGGGGAAGGAAAGTGAAGCTCAGGCCTGGGTTGGCGAGTTAGGGCTGGGAAGTGCTGGGGGAACCACAGGAACTGAGTGAGCCTTGTCTCAGGGTTCTTTGGGGACCTGATACCAAGCATCTCTTCACTATCCTCATTTTTTTCATTTTATACATTTGTTATACTTTTGTGTGTGTGTGTTCCTGTGCATGTGAGTGTGGGCATATGTTCTCTTGGACACCAGGGGCCGGTTTTAGGTGCCATTGCTCAGGCACCTTGGTTTTTGAGATGGGTCTTTCATCAAGTAGGTAAGGGTGATTCTACAGCCAGTACCAGGATCTGCCCAACTCCCTCTCAGGTGTTGAGATTGTAAGTGTGTATGCCCACACATCAGCTTTGGAAAGGTAAGTTTTGGAGACAACGCCATATCTGAGGCCATGGGCTCTGAGGATGGTAGAAAGGGAGCACAACTCCACTGAGTTTTTTTTTTTTTAATTATTTTGTGCCCCCAGCAATGGGTAGTAATTTTTTTTCTCTTTCCTCCCTCCCTCCCTTCCTTTTCTTACCTCCCTTTTCATGTTGGCCCTTGTCTCCAGCAGTAAGTTTCTATTACTCTAAAATACAACCCATTTTCTTTACATTCTATGGGTTTCTCTGTACTGGCCACACCACGAAGCACAGAGGAGGTCGGATCAACTTCTACCCCAGCTGATCAACAATTCCAGAAGCAGAAACATTATCTCTGCCAGAGAAGGGGTGCAGAGACATGTTAGAACAAAGGAAAAAAGGAAGAGGGTGACTTGCCAAGTAGGGTGTCCTAAATGCAAAGAAAACCCCAAATCCATTAAAACTGATGGTTTGCTGCTTTGGGGGTTCCTCTCCTGACTTGCCCAGGAACATGCTGACTAACTTCTCTGTCCTTTAATTCTTTAACTGATGGAGACACAGAAGCCACCTGTCAGCCATGCCACACCTATACCTTTCTGTTTGGCTAGCTCTCCAATCCTCTGTGCACATCTTTATTCATCGAGTGGACAGTTATCAATGTACAGGAGGCTCATTAAAGGCTTCTTAATCAGAAAAGAAAACAAAGACAATCTGAGGGCCAGTAACACGAAGTAACAGCAGGGAGTTTTCTGTGGTCTTTTGACGAGATATTCCAATGGGAGCCAAGGCCACTGAGGAGTTAACTGAAATCACAGCTCGAGAAGGAGGAGTCCCAGGCACCAAGTGGCTAATCTTGGAGTCTGTTTCCAAGATTATAACCTGTTTTATGCAACCCTCAGAACCAAAGAAACTTTAACAAAGGATTAAAAGTTATGTAAACAAAGATCCCTTTATTTACCCCTCTGCTTCTCTAAGGAGCAGGCGGCTCCTGCCTGCTCTCTGCAGGGCTTCTCTCCCATCAGTCACTCAGTAGGTAATTTACGGCAGCATTGATGCATTTACAGACCAGAAGCACCTGTCAATGGAAATGGTGAAGAATGCTCAGGTAAAAGTCGTTCATTTCCTCTGGTTGTTTTGGGTGAAATCCAGCAATTTTTTGCTTGGGAAAACGCGAGGTATATTTAATTCTAAATTATAAAGTTAAGATTCTTTGAGTTTTCTAACATTTGGTCTTTAAATTCCTGACAGCAACAGCAATATATTTAGTATTGGATTTATTCTGTGCAATGCAGCATGATTGTTTGTTTGTTCCCACACAAAGTCTGGTGTACCTGGAGTTTTTAAATGTATAGCTACAAGTGGTTTAGTGGATTAGGAGAGAGTCTAACTGAATCTCAGCACTCTTGTTTTCTGTCTGCTTTGTCAGTATTCTGGAAGGCCTCCCCTCCTTTATCCAGTTCCTCTACCTCAGTCTTTCGAACTCCTTTAAGTCTTGCTTTCTTCATACCCTTTAAGTCTAAAACCCGGAGCTATGACCACCCATACTGTCCACACACACTGGCAAAAGTCACACACATAGGCATTTCTGTTGAAAATGAGAAAGCAAGTCAACTACTTTTAAAACAAACAGAAATAAAAGCACAGCCAGTTGCTGGTTATCTTCATATTTCTTTCTGTATTCATGAAGAACGTATGAAAGCATATGTTATTACATGTAACCTTAGACATGCTCTCTTTCTTTCATGAGTTTAAGACCATTTGATATGCAGGCTTTGTTGCTATTTTCATTTAATGCTGCACCCTAGAAATTTTTCTGTGTCAGGACGTATATCTAAATCATCCTTGTCCTTAGGTGACAACAGGTGTGTCCCCCAAAGTGAGATCACAGAAGCAGTTCACAACCCCACCACTCCACACGCCGACATTGGGTATTGGGCATCTTTGTGTTTCCTTCATTTGCTGTGTAAAACTGGAGCATCTGTTGTTTGGGGGCACATTTCCTCAGCACCTTGTCACCCCTGTAAACCCTCACTTTGGTCATTTCCCCATGTGTTTCTTTCCTGTTTACAGGATTTTTTCTACCACGTGAGAGTCACAAACTTTGCTTTTCATATATGTTCCAGACATTTCCCCATGACATCATTTTTACTCTGTCTATGGTGCTTTTATGCCTGTGTGTTATTGGATCATTGTGCAGTAGATCCACATTTTTCATTATTTACTTCAATCAACTTCTAATTTTTTTAATCAACTTCTAATTTTTTTTTTTAATCTGGAAGTCTCTGAGATGCTTCAACACAGATTGAAAGAAGACAAATTGAAAAGCTTTTGGAGAATTTTGCATCTAGATTGATGAGACATTTTCTTCATGATTTGATAGTGTTTAAAAAATTAGAGTTTATTGTCCTCTGAGCAAGAGTATCCACTGTAAACAAAGGAAACAGCTTCCTAAGGTTTAGGGTGTTACCACTTCAATGACTTTGGAGAACATTTGCCTTCTTTCGACAAGCACGTAGGTATTATGTTTTTAAGAATTCAGTGTAATCCCCGGTAGGAAAATTAACTACAAAGCAAAAGTATTTGGCTCCTACTACATAGAACACTTACAGGAAGCCTGGCTTCATGGGATGTTCCCTGGGGAAGAAGCAGAGTGAGTTTTTTGATAACGGGGAAGGAAAGAATGAACATTGAAGAAGGTGAGAGATAAGCCTTTCATCTGAAATGTGGGAGAAGAAATTACACAAGAGGAGGCTGGGAAGACAGACAAACATGCTGTCTACACTGTGGGCACCTTTTAGATTGATTTTGTCAGTGTTTTGTTGGAAAGAAATTGAAAATTAATTTCCTTAGACTTATTAAATGTCTGTGTGGGAAATGTTGTGGATTCTAAATATTCACATATCTTAGTTAGGACACATATTTTTAGACTATCAGTGAGCTTACAAAATTAATAGACAAACTGGGTTTTCTGGGGCTGGCAAGATGGCTCACTGGAAATGAAATTTTGCTTTCAACTAGGGGATTTGAGTTCAAACCCTGAGACCTACATGATATAAGGAAAAAACTGATTTCTGAGAGTTCTCTTTAGACCTCTACCTAGCAACATATAAACAGGAATGAATGAATGAATTGATTTTGAAAGATCCCTGTGTTCAAAGAGATGGGGATTTTTTTTTTTTTTTTTTTTTTAGTGAGAATTGAACTGTTTTGTGCTCATAGCTCCATGAGGCAATGACAGTGTTCCTTCTCCTAAACTCAAGGCCACTAAGCACGACAGTCTGGCTATCTGTGTCTCCTGCAGTTTGAAAGACACTGGCGACTGTTGTCAGACTTGGGCATCCATTAAAGAATCCAGACCAAAGTTTGGGTCCGAACACTAGCTCAGTTGGTAGAGTAATTGCCTAACATGCAGGGAGCCATGAATTTGAAGCCCAGCACAGCATAAAATCAGCTGGTGGTGCACACATGTTCTCCCAGCACTCAAGAGGAGGAGGCAGGACGATCAGATGGTTAAGGTCAGAGCTGGAGAGATGACTTAGCAGTTAAGAGCGCTGACTTTTCCATAGACACTTTCCCAGAAGACAGGGTTTGGTTGCCAGTAGTATATGGTGACTCACGATCATCTCTAACTCCAGTTCAGGGCATCTCTTCTGGCCTTGATGAATACTGCATGCATATGCTGTTCAGACATGCATGCAGGCAAAACTCACATATGCATAAAACAAAAATAATCAAAAATCTTAATTAAAGAAGTTCAAAGTCATCCTCTGCTAGTGAATTTGAGGCCTTCCTGGGATACAAAGAATGCCATATTTAAAAATGGGTATGACTGATGCAGCCATCAGGTGAAATGAAGAGGAATATATTTAGTTTTAAGATTTTATTTATTTGTTTGCTTATTTTATGTGAATGGGTGTTTTGTCCACAAGCATGTCTCTGTACCACATGTGTGCACATAGAGGTCAGAGGAGGATGTTGGATCCTTTGGGACTGGAGTCACACATAGTTGTGAACTGCCATGTGGGTGCAGGCAGTCAAACCTGGGTCCTCTGTAAGAGCAGCCAGGGCTATTGACTGAAGAACCATCTGTCCAGCTTCATGAATAGAGTCTATTTTCCAGTTGGGACCAGAGGGATGACTGGTAGGAGTTTGGGGCTATCTTAGGCAAGATCTGAATTGTATGGTAGAGTGAAGAAACCTCAAGAGCAAACATTCTACAACGACAGGGGGAGTTGTGTGGAGCTGCTGGAACCTTGCTCCTAATGGGTCTCATGACCTTGGATGCATGTGTGAAGTCAGCCAAATGAAGAAAACTGACCATGTGTTTCAAATGAGTGGCCCTGATACCCAGAGTCATTTTTATTAACACAGTTTCAACA
This sequence comes from Arvicola amphibius, assembly GCF_903992535.2. Classification (NCBI taxonomy): domain Eukaryota; kingdom Metazoa; phylum Chordata; class Mammalia; order Rodentia; family Cricetidae; genus Arvicola; species Arvicola amphibius. Next base: position 8,137,314 of record NC_052048.2, read on the forward strand.
GTTTGCATGCACGGTTTCCCACCCATATTTGTTTCCTTAAGTTTCTAATAATGGTTACAATAATTGCCAGTTTGTTCCCTTATCTCACTCTCCTTCCGTCCTTCAACTTTCCCACTGGTAACCATAACCTACTTGGTTCATAGTTTTAATATTAGAAGCATTAGCAGTACAGCAAGCAACAAAGGGTGTTTTCTAACTAGGGACACCTTCAGGTAGAATAGTGTGCCTGGATGGCAGCATTTACGGTTACAGCAGCCTGGAAAGTGAAAGAGAATTTCGCCTATAAAGGTTAGTGTTTACCTCTGGTCAAATCTGAGTTCTCCTATTCAACTCATCAGCCAAGGCCGAACCAATCCATTCTTCATTCTATTCTACTCTATCTCCTATGGGGGGATATACCAGGTTTTCTCCTATCATCCTGCAAACTACATAACATAAAAGCCCATTGCTAACAGTTGGCATTGCTTATCTCTTGTGTTCATGTCCCCTTCCTTTCTGCAGGAAGAGAAGGAGTGTTGTTGACTCCTACAGTTTTGGCACAGTGATAGAAATGAGGGCATTGTGGGTTTCTAGGATTCTGTTTCATCATTCCCTGTTCCTAGACTGTTCCCATTAACTCTTGATATCAATGATTAGCATTTCTCCTAGACTCTTGTGGTTAAAATCAGTCTCTCCAAAACAGTTATGCAAATTCATAATGTCATGAACTACTGTGACTTCTTCCAGGCTAGTCACAGGTGTGTTGGAAGGCCTTCTTGAGAATCCTGAATTTATGGTTACACATCAAACATTAAAGGCTTTGGGAGTTGAATCAGATTCACTGTGTGTTTTAAACAACATCTCCTCTGGCTCACACAGAGGAGAGTCATCATAGAAGTTTCCATAATGCAATAGCCCTTTCATCTGTGGCTCTAAGGAAATGAAACTCGAGGCAGCCAGCAGATGGTTTGTGCAAGGAAAGCAAGGAGAGCGGGTAGCACACATGCTCCTAGGGTCACGCCCAGCATTATACAGCGAACTACTCATCGACCTTGCCAAAAATGGGTTAAATTCTCCCAGGCCTTGCCAAAAGGAGAACTTGTTCCTGCTATTCTCAGGCCTTGTCCCCCAAGAAGTCACGTGGCTCCTGGCCTGTAACAGCCAGAGAAGATGCATTCACTCTGCAGGTGAAGGAGAACTGGGATTTTCACAGCTCCCACTAATTCTACCATAAACAGAAAGAGCCTTTTTAAAAGATTGGCCCCAGCCAGGGAAGGCAGGGATGATATGTCTGTTTCACCAAACCCTCCCATGCAAGTTGTAACCATGAACTGATGCAGTCGTTTTGTTCACAGAGATTAAGATGGTTGTGAGCCTCTTTGTGGGTACTGGGAACTGAACCCAGATCCTCTGCAAGAGTAGCCAGTGCTCTTAACCACTGAGCCATCTCTCTCTACTATGTCCTCTTTGTCCCTTGGAAATCAATAGAAAATATCAAGGTTGGTTTGAGAATCAGGAATAGAAGTGACCCAATACTCATGTTGGAGAGAGAAGGTCAAGGCTATCTTCTGACATTACCACATGGAGCAGGCTCATTTGGTCAAGATAGCTCTACTTGCAACCCATTTCTGTAAATGTTACGTGTGGCAAGTGCGAACATGATACCTGCAGCATCTTGGATGGTCAAGCATGTATTTGGTATGAATGTCTGCATGGAAGGAAAAGAACATGAGACCATGGATGGAAAGGTCTGTCAGGACTCAGACATCGGTAGGCAAGAAATGTCTTCATTCTACCACAACTTCCTGTACATCAGCTATTTTGCAAACTATTTAAACTATAAATATGTTTCAAAAAATTTAAGGACAGATCGGGCGACTTTTTCCTGTAAATACAGTATTTGGGGGGCTGAGTCAGGAGCATGGCTAAGAGTTCAAAGCCAGTCTAGGCTGTAGAAGTGAGACTGTGTCTTGATAAAAAAATCTTTTATACAAGTTTCCATTCTCCCTCCCTTTTTTTGGATACCATAGAATGAGTTTAAAGTTCTTATTTGCATGCATAAAATACAACCAAGTGAAAATAACTTGGAAACTGGACAGATTGCCCATGTCCAGGTATGGATGTGTGTGATCATTGTATGCTTCTCTACCCAGAAGGTTTCTTTTCTTTTTTTTTTTTTGGTTTTTCGAGACAGGGTTTCTCTGTGGCTTTGGAGCCTGAAGGTTTCTTTATATGATTGAAAAATTCCCAGGTATGAATGTGTGGGATCATTGTATGCCTCTCTACTCAGAAAGTTTCTTTATGTGACTTAAAAATTCTATAAAGCTCTTAAGCAACCTTTGAGGTAATGTTACGAAAATCTCAGAGGAAGTCTTTCATCCCTGTAAGGGCTATCTTTTTAAAATGTTCTAGTGACATATAATTTCTGTATGTGTGCTCCTGGTTTCTAGTCTGCAAATCTTGGTGTTAAATGAAGCTAATTGGTATGGCTACTTAATAGTTGAAATCATCATGCACTATAGTGTCAGAAATCTGCACTTTCATGAATATAGCTTTGATTCTGTCAAAATGATGTTTTCCTATATTTCCATAAGAGAAAAACCTATATACATATAAAGAAGGACTCAGATATCAGACCATTTTCCATTTTCTAGTCAGAACACTGATTGTTCACTAAGTTATTGCTGGATTTCTCTGTGTTAAGATGTCCTCTTTGAGCCTTCATCCAGCAGCTGATGGTAACAGATGCAGGGATCCACAGCCAATCACGGGGTTGAGCTCTGGGAATCCTGTTGAACAGAGGGTAGAAGAATTGTGTGAGTGGGCACGGTGGGGGGGGAGGTGTCAAGGTCATTACAAGAGAACCCACAGAAATAACTAACATGGGCTCACAGGAGCTCAGAGAGTTGGGGCCGATAACTAGAGAGACTGCATGGGACCAACCTAAGCTCTCTACATGTGTGTGACAATTGTGTAGCTTGGTCTACTTGTGGGATTCCCATGGTAGAAGCAGTACTTGACACTTTGTCTGGCTTTCAGGAACCTATTGCTAATGCTGAGATGCCTTGCCCAGCCTTAATACAAGGGGAGGAGCTTAGTCCTATCTTAACTTGATAGGCCATGCTGTTATTGACACCCATGGGAGGCCTGCCCCTTTCTGAACAGACTCAGAGGAGGAGTGGAGTGGATTGTGGGTAGATGGTGGTGGGAGAGAGATGGGGGAAAGGAATGGGAGGGAAGGAAAGAGGGAATTTCAGTCAAGATGCAAATAAATGAATAAATTCAGTTATTTATATATTTAATTAATGTGTGTGTGTGTGTGTGTGTGTGTGTGTGTATGTAAAGATATCCTCCTTGAGTCTGGGGAGGCAGCTCGGCTGGCTTGTTCTCACCTTACAAACAGGAGGACCTGAGTCTGGTCCTCAGAGTCCATGTAAAAAAGAGCCAAGTGTGGTAGCATGGCTTTGTCATGGTGGAGAGGTGCGGCTGCATGCGCCCTGGGGCTAGCTAGGCAGCCAGTCTCACCTACCTGTGAGTTTGTTTTTAATGGTGGATAGTTCCTAGATAACATTAGAAAAAAGAAAATCTTCTTTATGGGTGGAAAAAAAAAAAAAAAAAAAAAAAAGAAAATGCCATAAAGCTTTTTAAGGCTACAATAAGAAAAGCACAGTGTGACCAGAATGATGAGGACAAATTTTTAAATGAGTCAACTTCATATCCTGTTACCTTCAGGTCTCATAGATAGAAAATGATTTATTTCAGGTTACTGTTCATTGTGAGCAAGTTCTTTGTGGGAGGTAACACAGTTATTATCCATCTTGGATGATTCAGCCCCTGCAGCTAATGTACCCAAAGGAGAACCTGAAAGGGAGTTGAGGGCAGTCTCAGATGTTAAGGAAGCTCAGCACGTTGTGTCTAAAAACAGCCACCCTGTGTAGCCATTCAACTGCAGTGTATGCTTACAGTGCTGAGGTCTAGCAAGGTTGCCTCTCATCCAGATATATTCCAGAACCTAGGCCTGCAGCATTTTACCAGATGTAACTATCTGAATCTCCCAAACATCTTTACCTACGAGTGTTCTTTCTTTCTTACTGTTTTGCTCAAAAGACTTGGAAATAGACTGGGACCAAGCGTGAAAACTGTTGATTGAAGTTTTTCCTCAACATCCCATGATTTGAACAATTCCACAACTTTCCAGAGTGCAAAAATGCGCTGTCATCCTGTCAAGTGTTGTTATTTACTGAGGGCCTCTGCTCTACTGCGTCCTGTCTTCTCATTTCTTTACACGTATGTTCAAGTGTTGTTATTTACTGAGGGCCTCTGCTCTACTGCGTCCTGTCTTCTCATTTCTTTACACGTATGTGTGCACCACTATTTCACGTACAAAGGAAGAAACTGAAGCCAAAGAATGTTAGGAATGTACACAAGGCTTGAAAACATGCCCAGGATGCTGAGAGAGCCTTGCTTTGTTCTCCAAGCCTGCGCCTCTCAGCATGCCATTTGCTCAGCATGCCAGTGGCCGGACTATTATTACTTTTAATGCCTTATTGGTATCTGACTTTTGACTCTTTACCATCTTAATAGAAAACCCGCTGTTTGCTTTAATACTTGGAAAGCTGAATACACTTAGGAAGAAAGTTCTGTGTAAATACTAAACTCAATATCAAATAAAACTCTAGAGCCAGACTTGGAATCTTTTATACTCCAAGGGCTGGTCCCATTTCACAGCCACTTCACCCCTCAGTATTTAATTCTCTAGGATCCGCTCTGGAAAGGGGTTAGGGGCTCCTAGGCACAGCCCAAGACTCTGACCTTGTTGAGGGAGCCTCAGAGAAGTGAATTGGCTTCTATTGCCTTTTTCCTGTCTCCTCCCGACAGACCATCTAACCCCAAGGTAAGAATTTCAGGATCTTCAGTTGCAAAGTGGAAGACAGGCTGTCAGTCTGTGTCCCCCCTGCTAATGTGAAGCAAAATGGCTGTGAAGGTGTGCAGAGCCCAGAGCTGCACAGAGACATTGGGAAGTGGCCAGGACTCCTTGGTGCCTTTTTCTAGTACTTTCTTCTTGTTCTTTCAGCTCACTTGGAGACTTCCTTCATCATTTATCCTGTACATTGTGCCTATCCATCCCTTTACAGCTTTTAGCTACCTGCTAACTAACTTCAGTTACTACTTGGTTAGAATTTCTCCTGTTAGAGGGATGTTTCTTTTAGAGACTCTTGGATTTTAAAGTTCTTCTATGTGTCAGAAATTAATCCTCATCTCTCCACACCAGTCGCTTGGTTTTGTTTTGAGGCAGGTATTTCCAGAAAGCACAGGCAGGCCTGCCTTGAACAATCCTCCTTCCTCAGCCTCCCAAGTGTTGGGGTAGTAGGAGTAAACCATCATGTCCAGCAGAGAATGGATTTCAAAAAACTGCCCTGCTATAAGAATCAACACATGTTTTCTGCCGTGTGTAGAGCGGTGAAGGTTCACAGTTTTGGATCCAATCCATCTTGACTAAAGGTCAGAGAGCTCAGACCTATTCTCGTTCCTTGAGGATGAACAACAGGATGTTTGACCAAAGGTGCGGCTACTGGATACTTTGTTCCTCAAAGGCCAGACAACAGGAGGCTTAGCTTAGCACGTAGTTACCAGGTGTTTTGAGATGTAAGGAGGTAGTTACGCTTGCTTCTTCTTTGTATCATGGGAGTCTTGTGCCCTCCCCTTTCGATTGGGGCTTAGAAGGACTGAGAGTAATAAACTTGGGCTTTACAGGACACTGGAAGCCCCACTCTATCTTCTGCCACTTGTCTATTTCTTTCCTCAATACACACTCCCTTTCTTATGAATGTACAGACCCATGAGAAAGGACCCGACATACAGCCTAGATTTAAATATTTACACATACCTGTCTGTCGTTTGACTGTCTATTTATCATCTATAGACAGACTGAAATACACATGCACAACAATACACACATACATAAAATTAACTTTATGTGTTTGATGGGCTCAATTTCCCTTTTTATAGTGCCTGATCATGGAGCTAACTTAAAATAAGCTTAATTTGTTAACAGTTTCTTATGTGTGTGGTGTGATCTCACTTGTCAACTTAATGAGATCTAGGATGACCTGGAAGTTCAGCCTCTGCACACTTGTGGGTGATTATCTCGACTAGATTAGTTGAAGAGGGAAGACCCACCCAAATTCCTTGGATGGTATGCTGGTTAGGTTTTTATATCAACTTGACACAAGCTAGAGTCATCTGAGAGAAGGACACCTTAATTGAGAAAACAGCTCCATACAATTCAGCTGTAACATTTTCTTAATTAGTGATTGATGTAGAAGGGTCCAGCCAATGGTGGGTGGGCCCACTCCTGGACTGGTGGTCCTAGTTCTATAAGAAAGGAGGCTGAGCAAATCACAAGAAGCAAGCCTGTAAGCAACACTCCTCCATGGCCTCTGCATCAGCTCCTGCCTCCAGGTTCCTGCCCAGTTTGAGTTCCTCCTGTCCTGACTTCCTTCAATGATGGATGGTGATGTGGAAGAGTAATTGAAACACACCCTTTTTTTCCCCAAGTTGCTTTAGGTCGTGATTTCGCCACAGCCTTAGAAACCCTAAATAAGATGGGATCCTTGACTATAGAAGCAGGAGAAAAAGAGCTGAACACAAGCATCCAGTGCTCCTACTGTCTCCATCTGCCAATGCCATGTGATCAGTCACATGACCAGCTGCTATGAACTCCTGCTGTTTTGACTTCCCTACCACAACCAGACCTCCTCTGGACGTGCAAACCAAAACAAAGATGTACTCCCACAAGTGCCTTATGTCAGGGTATTTTATCACAGTCAGAAGAAGAGTAGTCAAGGCGTGTGGTAAAATTTCTGCCGACTTAAATTGTGTCCTCCTACTCTTCTAATCTGCTTATAATGAGGATTTTCACGGCTAGGATTGGGGATCCTAACCTTTGTTCTAGAGAACAGCAGGAATGTTCTCACAGGGAAGCAGGTGATTTGCAGAGCCTGGATCTTATATGGTTCTGTCAAATTTATGTAATTCTAGATGTAATTGTATAGCGTAGAGGTCTTTGTGTTACTTGGCTCTTGGGGCAGGAAGCGATCTGGTGGGAGGTGGATTATTGTCATTCTGTTTCTCTCTGTTTATCTTCGAGGCTTTCTCCAATATTATTTTATGCCCAGTTAGGCTGCGACCTTTATCAGGTTTCCATTCTTCAGCCACAGAAGTTCACTCTGCAATGCCAAGCCACCCTACCCTTTCTTTGTTTAGACAGTCATCGTGGCTAAAATAGCCATTGCTGATTAAACACAAAAGACATGCCACGTACTTTAGTCCTAATCCTTAATAAAATGTGTGAGGAAGGCATTTCTATCTTTGTTTTAGAAAGAGAACATAAAAAAGTTACACTTTTAAAAACTTCCCTGTACTCTACAGCGTTATTGTTATACCAAAATGCCCTTTTGTGTTTATTCACTCTTCAGTCATAGATGACAGCAATTCTACCAATATGCACCAAACGCTTATTTTGTGAAAATAATGAACTCAAATATTGTGAGGACTATAGATAGCTCTCATCTAGCTCTGACCTCAGGAATCTTGCAGTATAGACAGAGCAATAACAACTGAGCATAATGATCAAAATATAGTTAGAAACTGTGGACTTCTCCAAGGTAGTTTTGAGGTCATAATCACCATGACAGTATCAAATACAAAATCAAGTTAAATATACAGTTGTCATTGACTGAGCAGTTAACTTGGAACTGAAGGGAGAGTTGAATGGGCCAGGAGAGGTCCCATATACACACAACGTGTAGCATTTGTGTACAACCTAGCATATCCTAGAGGTGGAAAGAGCTCTTTGAGTGACCGGAACATATGAGTCAGATGTGGAGGTATGCCGAGTTTGAGGTGTGAAAGGGACAGAAGTCAGGTGCCCGAGGGTAGCATTTATAGCATCAATCATTGTCATTGAATCAGAAAAGAAAGTTTTTCCAGTTTTATATCAAGCACAGAAACCGCAATCTCAATAGCAAAATGTATACAGTGCTGGTGAGATGGCTCAGTGGGTGAAGAAATTTCAACACCAGCTGAGTGTGTGTCCTCAGGACTGATGCAGAACTGGACAGTCACTTCTGTACTCCCAGAACTCCTGTGGTCGGATGGGAAGAGGAGAGAGCTGAATCCCTATAAGCCTGAAGTACTGTACTGAAGGAAGCAGCAAACAGAAAAACCAGCCTCAAACAAAGCAGAAGGTGGAGACTGACACCAATATTATTTTTTGACACCCACACATGTACTGTAGCAGGTGTGTGCCCACACTTACACACACGTATGTTCACCACACATCTCTCTCTCTCTCTCATACACACACACACACACACACACACACACACACCACCCCACACACACACACACACACACACACACACACACACACACACACACACACACGGTCATAGAAATACACCATCAGAATAATTACAATTTGGAAGGAAAAATTTACATTATGAGCAATCTTTCAATGTTGGAATTATGTAAGTTTGTTAGGTTCACTGTTTTTCAAACTTTTTTTTTCCAGTTTGGGTTCTAAAACTTTAAGATTAATTTTTAAAAAATCCCATTTCATAGTGTCTGGGAAAGGTCCATTATTCTCAATATGAATCTCTTCACAGTTGAGTAAGTATTTTAGACCCATTGTTGTTTGCCAACTTAGGGGTCAGCTCAGAAAGAGACTCACTAGGCAGAGATCTGCAAAGGAGAAGCTATAATGCACAGTGGAAGGGTGAGAGAAACATTTCTGCTTGTCTGTTTGTAAAATATAGAAATTACTTGGAACTTTGTGTCTGGATTGTAGTTCTGAGTTTTAGTTTATTTATTATTTATTTTTTGCTTTTAGCTACATGGCTCTTGCATGAGTCAGGTTATTTGTGTTATTCCATAAAAGTACCAGTATAAAAGGGTTTTATGAGGGTTAACAATGACACATATAATGAAGATATAAATGTGACTAGATATTATTCCATTGCTTTCTTTAAAAAAATTTATTTTTACTAATTTTACTCTGTGAATATATGTGACTGTGCACATGACTGCAGGTGCCTGTGGAGGCCCAAAAGGGGAGCTGTATCCTCCTGCATTTGGGGTTGTCGTGAGCTACCCTATATAGTTGCTGAGAATCAAACTTGAATCCTCTGTAAAAACAGCAACTCAGAACTGCTGAGTCATATCTCCAACCCTTGTTTCTTCTTTCCTTTCAATCTCTTCTGATTTCTTTTTTTTCCAAATGTTCACGACTTAGTTTATAGATCTATGAAGAAAGACAACAACAGACTTCCCTAAGTTTGGTGAGGTTGAAACATCATAGTCGAAGGATGTGGCAGAGAAAAGTTCCTCAATCTCTCTCATTGCAGCCATAAAGCAAAGAGTGAGTTAGGGCTCAGGAATATACGTGTGTGTGTGTGTATCTTATCTGTTCCTCTAGATTACCCCTACTAATGTAAAACCTAATTATAATACAAACAAATTATATAGCACACATAGTTTAATTAATATTCTTTCTTCCTTCTTTCCTTCCTTCCTTTCTTTCTTTTTTTCTCCCCCCTTCTCTCTTTCTGGAGCCCTGGTTGTCCTGGAACTCACTGTGTAGGTCATGCTGGCTTTGAACTCAGAGACCCACCTGCCTCTGTTCCCACACCCCAGTACTTGGATAAAAGGCATGTGTCACCACTGCATGGCTATAATATTATTTCTTATACTATAGATACTATTACATAGAGATGTGATGTACAATAAAACTTTATTAGGTTTATTGTGGCACATTTGGAAATAAGCTGGATCTCACACCTCTTGAAATGCTGGGAATGAGGAGTCTACTTTCAAGGCAGGATCAATGGTGGCACATCACAAAGAGAAATTTAAATGCTTGTTAATTTAAATACGAAACCAAAAACAAGATATTCACATCATTATCTTTTCCTAATCTCAACACTAAAAACAACAGCAATAGCAAAAGAATTAATTTGGTATTGTAAGACACACTTCATGAAGGGAATTTCAGTGTTCAAATCATTCCTGTAAGTCAGATTGTCACTAACCATGGGATTCTCTTTTTTTTTTTCTGTTTTCTCTGGAAGTCTAAATTAAGTGTCTTTAGAGAAAAAGAAGGAAGACATGAAGTTGGGAGACGTGTTGTGAGTGTTCAGGAACACTGGAGCAGACAGTGAAGGAATACATGTGATCATAATTCATTGCCTATGTATATTAAATACTAAAATAATAAAAATATTATGTCTTTTAAATATTTATTATATATTATGTATACAGTGTTCTGCCTGCATGTTGGAAGAGTGTATCAGATCTTATCATAGATGGTTGTGAGCCACCATGTGGTTTCTTGGACTTGAACTCAAGACTTCTGGAGGACCAATCAATGCTTTTGACTTCTGAGCCATCTCTCCAGCCCCTATTATTGTCTTTTAAAGAAATATTTCCAGGTGTCATGGATCACACCTTTAATCACAGGGCTCAGGAAGCATAAGCACGCAGATCTCTGTGAGTCTGAGGTTATTATGGTCTACATAATGAATTCCATGATATCTGTGACTCCATTGTGAGACCCCATTTTAATAAAATAATATAGACATTTGCATACATTAATATTTCCAGTGGTTCCAATTTATAGTCAGGGAAAAGCATGTAAATTATAATATTGATTTACAGAATCATACCATTTGTAGAGAAACTACCCCAACTTAGCCAAGATAATAAGTTGACATACAGGCATGAGTTCCAAGAATCTGTGGTCTTTTAGTTGAAGACATAAACAGTAGAAGACAGGATACTTTTGAAATAGTCTGGATATAAATATGGTTGAATAAATATTCAACAATATAAAGTCATAGATGACATTAAAACTCACAGCAGAAAATACAATGAACCCCTCATGGACACAAACCACCTTTAACATTCAAAACAGATGTTTGGTATCAGGAAGCACACTAAAGAGCAGAATTAAAAAAAAAAAACACATTTGAATTAAATCAGAACAAGATTGTGTTGTTTTTGACTAGATCTTACTATTTGATTTTACCAATGCCAATATAGACTCAGGAGCCAGATGCTGGGGTGAAAGCCTGCTAGCTCAGAGAGGCAGAACAAGCACCTGATTGACGTTCCCCCCCCTCGAATGTCCCAGAATGTAAGGATATAAGGCCTTTTTCCTACATAGTCTAAAACCAAACCAAAACAAACAACAAAAACCCCTCAAACCAAATGTCCCTCCCTTCTACTTCCTGTGCCTCTCTCAATCCATCCTCCTGACTCCCTCTTACTCTGTATGGCTTTTTAATATTTACTTCCTGTCAACGGGTTGCTTGCTCCACCACTTGACTTATGGTTGACTTTATTTAATCCTATCTATAATAAACAGAAAGCTCTTGAATTAAAGATGTGTGCTAGGGCTGAGCCATACCACAACTAGAAACAGGTTTTTCCAATAAATAACACAAACTTGGGGTTCACAGTGTGATCAAATATCCTGCAACAGTTTTGCTAATTTATTTTGAAATGGCATCTGAACAGGTACCTAGAGTGTTTGTTTTTCCAATGTCCAAAATCAGAACTTTACTACTAACCATTAATAACTTATCAAGTTTCATGTTCCTATGGTCTGCTTTATTGTTAAACTTGAATCACAAAGTTACAAGTTAGAAAAAGAAGTTTTAAGTATTTCCAGAACATGCTGTGTAGCACAAATATTGAAAACCCAGAGACTGATATTGGGGATTGACCTGAAGGTTGGAAAAACAAAACAATAAGCCCATGTTCTTCATTCCAAAGTGGCAATCCTGCCTCCAGGAATCTCAGAATGAGACTGAGTGCTGTCTCCTCCCGTTTTATAGGGCTGGTATTGTAGGCGTGCACCACTACCGCTTGGTTTCGATGGCAAACTAGTGTGGCTACTGGGATTAAAGGCGTGTGTCACCACTGCCTGATCTGTAAGGCTAACCAATGGGGGCTGTTTTACTCTCTGATCTTTAGGCAAGCTTTATTTATTAAAATACAAATGAAATATTACCACATTGTTGTGTTAAGAGACATTGCCTTCAGCCTGAACTTGATCAGTCTTCAGTTTAAAGCAATTCTTAGAATGAGGGTTTACACACACACCCAGAAAGCATGGGACACATCATTGTGCATTCACAGTGGAAATAGAAAAGGCACTGTTAAACCACACCAGAGTATTTACACATAAAGTAACAAGAGATGAAGAAGCACATTGACTCTAAAGGAGTAAGAAATCCAAAGGTTCCCTGTTTGGAATCTCCGCGGGGTTCCTCTTGCCGTATGTGTGTGATCCCACGTTGGTGGATGGGAGGACAGGACCAAGATTGTTGCTGGAATGGACCAAAAAGTTTGCCAGGCGTTGTGTGGCGCAGGTCGCGGTGTTGCACTTCCGTTTGTCCACCTGGTGGTTGGTTCCACTGAACAAATAAGAAAGAATAGCAAGTTGAGAGGCAGCTACACCACCTACACTGTTCCATGCAGTAAAAGAGCAGAAGTATTTTTATAGAAGTCACTCAGGACTCTGGACATTTATGACACGGAGAACGTGTAGAAGAATCAGTTTTGACCACAAAACCACACAACACCTTCCACTGCAGTTAGTGTTGCAGCTCACAATACAAGGAGTAATCTCTTTGGATATTTGGCACAAGCTTTCTGCTTGTATAAGAACACCTGAAGTAAATCAACATAAAAACAGGTGAGACATTTGGGCTTGAAACTTTGAGGGCTCAGGCAGGGTCATTTGTTCCTGTCACTTTGCATACTAAGAACACATATCACAGTAGGTAACTGAGAGTTGAAGCAAGCTGGTAATTGCATGGTAACCAGGAAGTAAACAAAAAGAGGAAAAGAATAAATTATGTTCCCAATGTTCCCAAATTTCCTCGGAAGGCACAAGTTCAATGCCTATCCCCAGCTCTGCCTTTTTCTTAAAGTTTCTACTACCTCTTTCCCTCTTTCCCAGGTATGGTTCAGGGACCAAACTTCTAAGACTTGGGGCTTTGTTTTTTTTTTTTTTTTTTTTTTTTGGTTTTTTGAGACAGGGTTTCTCTGTAGCTTTGGTGCCTGTCCTGGAACTAGCTCTTGTAGACCAGGCTGGTCTCGAACTCACAGAGATCCGCCTGCCTCTGCCTCCTGAGTGCTAGGATTAAAGGCGTGCGCCACCACCGCCCGGCAGACTTGGGGCTTTGAAATATACTTCAGAAATAACTTTATCAAAATGCTTTCAAGACGGTATTTTAAATGGATATAGAATAGTAACACTGCCTACTCTGTTGATTTTTAGAACACATTAGGAAATATTTTAGCTCCAGAGGAATCAAATTACAATTAAGATTTAGATACATGTCAAGTGGAAAGTAAAAGTTATGGGGCTAAAAAAAAAAAAAAAATCAATGCCCAAGACTCTGTAGATAATATATAATGGGGACCAATGCAATGAGTGTTTCTTTATGAAGACTTTGTGGGTAGGAGTGTGGAATAATCATCGCCTCTACACAGCGGCACCCTAAAACTATAAAGTTTTACATGAATTTTTAAAATTACTTTCCCTTCTTACTGCTGTATTTCTCCCAACTATAGAAAACTTTTTCGTCAACATCAAGTGACCTGACTATTTGTTTTGTGTAAATATACATTAAAGAAACAGTCAGTGGCCAAAGGAGGCCCACTGTGGGATCCAGTTGTTTGTTTTAATTTTTTGAAGAAAATTCCAACTTTTTAATCTTAATCCAGCATCATGTTCCTGCCTCCACTCTAGTGCCAGGAGTACAAGTGTGTGCCACCACACAGTGAAATCTACATTTTTATTCTGTATTTGTCTTAAGGATATTATTTGTTCTTCAAAGGAATAGCATACATAAACACTGTATTTCAAATAAATGACTTAATGCTTTAGAGAGGTTTGCTCATGTTTCCAACGCAAGACATGAAATTTTTAATAAGATGACTTTTCTAAAAATCAATTGGGATTAGAATTTGCTCTGAAACTGAAAACTGATAGATTTAAGACAGAAAAGAACATGATCTATTGGTGTAGGGCTATTTCTGTTTGAAGATGTTCTTGGCAGCGATGGGAGCAGACTGTAGAGTTCTTCACAGACAGTGGGGCTGGACTTGGAGGACTGATTGGAAGGCAATGAAAGCACCTTAAGTCATCGAAATGAAACGTTATCGTATTGAGTTAGCTAAAAACTCCTCACCAAAGACACAACAAGAGTTCCTAAAGCTTGTGTCACAGATGCACCATTGATTCCCCCCTCTAAAGACGATGAAAGCATGGACAAGACTCTTTAAAATAATCATTAGAAGGTGAGCAGTGGTGGTTCACTCATTTAATCCCAGCACTTGGGAGGCAGAGGCACGTGGATCTCTATGAGTTCAAGGCCAACTGGGTCTACAGAGCCAGTTCCAGGACAGTTAGGGCTGTTACACAGAAAAACCCTGTCATAAAAAACAAAAAGAAAAACAGCAACAACAAAATAATCACTAGAATACTGGGTAAGGGTGACATAGCCAATATAAGATACCTCCACTTGGTGTATTTTTTCTTAATGACTTGTTTACATTAACATTCACATGTAGAGGTGGGTAACTACTACTGGGAGCTCCTAGTTATCAAACTAGGTGTGTGTGTGTGTGTGTGTGTGTGTGTGTGTGTGTGTGTGTGTGTGTGTTTGTGTGTATCTCCCATCAGCAAAAATGAAACTGATGTAAAGAAATGCATTAACAGACATTTTAAAGATGTCTTGTGAGTGTGCACAAGATAAATGATTTTGAGAAAACATAAAAATAACCTGATGGACAGCAATGCTGTCATTTATTCGATTTTAGAGTAAAGTTCACTGTAAAAGATATGAGCACCCACAGACACACTTGGTAGAGATGCTGAGCAAATCTCTGTATGCACTGGAAGAAAAAAAATCAAGATACTAGCAGACACAATAAGTAATACCATTAAATTTTCCATCATGATTCAATTGTTCAGGTTATTAGAAACCCCATATTGGCTTTACAGCTATTTTTAGCCGTGAAAAGGCCAATTGAAAATTACAGTCAGTTCAGCGATCACTGTGTGAAACCAGGTAAGTCTTGAGAAGATAAAAACTATCTTTGATATTTCCTGGTATTAATCACAGCTGGTGCTGCAGAAAATGTCTGCACACTGACACAGACCTTCACCCAAAACACATAGAGAATAAAAAGAGATGATAATGATACTTCCAATGAGAGATTAAATCACCTGCTTTTCTAAGGCAAATTTAATTTTTTGTGCTGTCCACGAGTGGGTAAGTTTGGTTTCCTAAGAATACCTGGAGCAAAACTGAATGAGGCACAAATTCGAACTTCTTATAATTCTATATAGCCAAGGCATGGAATGACCTTCAAAGAGCAAATGACTTTTTAACTAATTCTGAAATTTAACTTCTTAAAGCCTTTCATTTGCCTCCCATTTCCCTCCCTATATATAATTTCAATTTCCAGAAGGAGATGCAGAAGTTTGGATACTTTCAGACTCATTTGAAGAGGAAAAAGAGGCCGTTTAAATATGCACCCAAATTCCAGATGACATGAAAAACATTGCTTTTTTCAATCCTTTCAGTTTATTTCAGTACTTGGTTCAAACAATAGGAATGTCTGTCCGCCTGTCAGTTTTCCTGGCGTCTTACTCTGGCTTTGCCCCTGTAGGTTCTAACGAGTTTCCAGACAAATGTCACCTCCCATGCCCATCTATAAGAAGTCCTACCAGTCAGTCCTCAGTCACTGACTTTGCCCTTAAAGAATGCAGAATTAGGAACCCATTCAGCTTCAAATACTGCTCATAGAAGGACTGGCTTAAAAATTGAACATTACAATTGCAATTCTAATTTCCCCACACTTTTCAAACAAAGTCGAGATTTTCTGATTACCAACCTTCTGACGGGTGTAGCTTTCATGTGGTTTAGTGCCACACAGAGGATGAGGAGAGCAGCTGGCAGTTTGGAGATGTGCATTGCTTCTCAAGGTCCCTGAGAAGAGAACGACATTGAAGTCAAGCTACTTTCTTCAGTTCCGATCAAAGCCGTTTTAAATTAGAAGCATCAAAGAAACTCTAAAGTGCAATTTACAGGGTCTTCTGTTATTTTTTACTGATGCTCGTCAACTATGAAATAGTTTCAAAATGTCCAATTTCCTTTTAAAAACAACATTATGATTTCTTTTATAATGCACGATTCTTTTACCGTCTTTTTGAAGCAATCCCTACAGGTAACACAAAGATTGCTTTTCTTTCAGTCAATACCTTCTTTCCAAGCACAGGATGTTCCTTACCTTTAACGATCAGTGTCAGCAATATCAGAAAATACCTCGACAGCCAGAGGTTCAGGAACCACAGCCCAAGTCTGCGTGCACGGCTTGGCAACTGGAAAGCTGTCTTTTATATGCCCCTCGCCTTGCTTAGCTCTGTCACCAGGGAGGCTCTGTCATTAATTTTCATCCTATGGCTGGAAAGTGCTTCATAGGCAGCCAGGGCAGGTGAGCCATCATCACATCAACACTTGGGCAAATATTAGCACAGCACACGCTGACTGCCTTTATGGGGTTAATGGTGCATTGGGGGAAGCAGACATTTAGACTTTCCATTTTTATAAAATGTAAGTGACATTTTCAACTATTAAGTATGATGGTAAGGCAGTGACATTTTAAAAATGGTTTAAGGAATAGCAATAAAGCATGCTTATATGCAAAGAGAATGCTATAGAAATGGGGGCATCATAACCACTCTCTCAATACTATGGACTCTCAGAAATAGTTTGTAGTACCACTGCAAAAATTATTTTCTAAAAAGCACATACAATGGAAAACTAAATGGACTCTGGGTTTTGAAAAGATTACAGGAAGTTTGGAGAGAACACATGATGTGAGGGGCAGTATGGGAAGATCTAGAAGGGAGGGAGTGGAGGATGTAATGCTCACATTGTAAGCTTGCATGAAATTCTCGAAAAAATATATATTAAAAAGACAATAGAAGCCATTTATGAAGAAGTGGGGGTAGCAAAGACATAACACCAATGATTTTACACCTGAAAGTGTGTTTATCAGGAGTTAGAGACTTCTAATTGTACATGGGTACACAGGGTTTGTTTGTTTATTGTGTGTGTACATGTTTAAGTGTGGTTTTGAGTGTATACATATATAGGCCCAAGGACAATCTCAAGAGTCATCCTTAGAAGGACTGAATTGTCTCCTTTGAGACAGTCTCTATCATTGACTTGGAACTTGACAGACATTTTATGGCAAAGATGCCCCAGGACCTTCTTCCGGTTTCACCTTCTCATGTTCTGGGCTTAGGTGAGCACACCAACATGTCCCACAGTTCCACATGGGTTCTAAATATGTTCCCTGATGTGAGGCAAGCACTTCACTGACTGAGTTTTCTCCTCAGCCTCTGACCTTTCCTCAAAAGGATTTTGTTCTTTATTGCTTTGTGAGAGAAAGGGCACAGGAAAACTCATGGTCTTTTTTTTTTTTTCTGATCATATCTTTATTCCATTTA
Organism: Arvicola amphibius; assembly: GCF_903992535.2. Lineage (NCBI taxonomy): Eukaryota > Metazoa > Chordata > Mammalia > Rodentia > Cricetidae > Arvicola > Arvicola amphibius. The sequence goes on from NC_052048.2 coordinate 8,154,889, forward strand.
AACCATTTTATTCTGTTTTGACGAACAGCCCCATGTTGGCCAGTCTGGTACTGAATTCTATGTGTAGGCAAGGATAACCTTGAACTCCTAATCTTGCCTCATCTCCCATGTGATGGTATTGCAGACTCCATTCATGGCAATTAGCCACATCTTCTCTTCTGTAAATGAATCTTTATGTTTGATAAGTAGCCTATTATTTTGATTTAGACTTTTATAGGCGTTACATGTCAGCTATGGCCACTTTGGCAGTTATACCACTTTAATTTAAACACTGGTATATCTACAAAGAAAAATGATTTTCTTATAGAAAGAAAGCATTCCTGATTCTTCAGTGTGATGTTTAACACACTCTGTGAAAACCCTTTGGATATTTTATTTATTCTTGGTCTGTGAAATTTTCTTCTAATGTGTTTTGGGCTATAATTTTTATCAAAAAGTTGAAAAGAATCAACATTCTAAATGTATCAACTTGACCCCCCCTATTCGGGGATTGAACCCCGGGCTCCTTGCACAGTAGGCAGCACTCCAGGACTCTCATTCCCAGTCCCAGCATCTCCTTTGTTCCAGATTCCGAAGTGCACGAGGAGTGGGGAGGTGATGTAGAGGTAAAGTGGATTAAATTTCGGCTGTGGTGGAACTTCAGGTCTAGCTGGTTTAGAAGCATTCAGCAGTAGTAATTGGGGTGGGGGTGATGGAAAACATTCTAAAGTCGTTTCAGCATAGGGTAGCATGCAGACAAGGGCTGCTGGTGTGGCCATTCCTGCTGAAGTCAGCCAAACACGGAAACCAGCAGAGCCCAGTAGCACAATGGAAGAGCTCATTACTGACCAGAGCGTGAGCAGCTGTCGGGAAGAACTCTCCCCTATGAACTTTCCATGTCTAAACGGTATCTTTAGGTTTATATGAATATGGAGTAGTAGCGTCCTGTATATACAAGCTAAAATGTAATGAGTTGAATGCATTGTGAGTCTGGTACGGAGCGAGACTGTGTGATTAACCTGCTGCTTTATTACCCTTATGAAAATTATTTTCTATAATATTAATTTGTGAGAGAAATTGTAATATTTTATTACGGATCTCAAAAGATCCTTTAGACTTACCTTTTTGGCTTTTAGTGTGTTAAAATTAATTTAAAAAAGAAAACAACAAAAAGACTCTTATTAAAACATGTATCTGCTTTGGAGATGCACAAAATTAAAAGGTTGGAGGAAGTAATACATTAGTTAGAATTTGCTAACTAGGTGATCCTGCTGGTAGCTAGAGCAGAGCTTGGCAGGGAAGGCTGTGGCAGTGGGTCAGGGGGAGGGCACTGTGTCTCAAGGCCCTTGTGATGCTCAGATCCATGAGGGGTGGTTTATGGGATGATACATAAAACTGTGTTATTTTGCTTCTTTCAGTCTTATTGATATATGAGATCTCCTCAAAGGCAGTACATATAATTTTTTAGTCTCCAAGTCATTTGGTGAATGACATTTATCTAAATTTTAAAATGCATCCATTCATTTATGGAAGTACCAACTCTCAGTGTTCAGCAGTAATTTTATCAGAGTGAAAGACTGTTATTCCTTCGGCAAAGAAATAAGTTTGACCCAAATTATTCCTCTTTATTTTTATTCTTCCTTTGTTTTACTTTCTTTTTTCCCTTTTGGTTGTTTTGTGACAGGGTCTTAACACGTATCCAAAATATACTGTAAGCCACTTACACAGTTTATGTTGGTGTCAAGGTTAACTTCGATTGTCGACTTGATACAATCTAGTATCAGCTTGGAGGAGAGTCTCAATGAGAAATTTTTTATGTTGGGTTGACCTGTGAGCAGGTTTGTGCGGACTGTTTTATATCAATTGATGCTGTATGGCCAGATCACTGTGGGTAGCATTATTTTTAGGCAGGGTTTCCTGAATGAGTGGAAAGGATTCCTGCCTAGCCAGGTGTTCAGTTGCATTAACCCTGGTGAACAACAGCACGACAGAGTGCACAGCGAGATTACCCTCGCATCCTAAAGTATGTTTTTAATAGAAAGTCCTCAGTGCTTCCTTCGAGAGAAGAATGGGAAACTTGAGTCATCTAAAAGTGGTGTTTTGGAGGTGATTTATTTAAAATTGCGTCTGGTAGACAGACACGGTCATCCAGAGGAAAGGACAGCGGTAACTGCATGATGGTAAGTCCAATGGGATGCCAAAGAAAAGGAATCGGAGTAAGGAAATTACATTTATTTGCTACATTGTCTAAGACCCTTTCAGCTATTGCAGAGACAGAATTGAAAAAAGAGGCCTTTCCACAAAAGCATAATTATGGCCTGGTTAGAAATAAATCTAAAACTTCATCTAATAACATTAATGAGTACCAATGAGTCATAATTAACTGTCTTTTGAAAAATGTTGGGGGAAATAAAGCCTGTGACCATAGCTAATTAGCATCTCCGTTCTTTCTTTGGTAGTGTGAATCAAGACTCTTCCTGTGACACAGCTAATGTGTTAAGAACCGGAGATTAGATGAGCTCAGAAAGGCTGCAGTTTGTATTTAACCTACGTCTATCTATGTCATATAGAATACACATCCATCTATAGTACATGGCAGCATCTTTCAGGGTGGCTCAAGCGATGGCTACAGTGATTAAGAGCACCTACTGCAGCCGGGCGGTGGGTGGCGCACGCCTTTAATTCCAGCACTCGGGAGGCAGAGGTAAGCAGATCTCTGTGAGTTCGAGGCCAGCCTGGTCTACAAGAGCTAGTTCCAGGACAGGTTCCAAAGCCACAGAGAAACCCTGTCTCCAAAAATCAAAAAAAAAAAAAAAAAAAAAAAAAAAAAGAAAAGAAAAGAGCACCTACTGTTCCCCCAGAGGACTCCAGTTCACTTCCCCACACCTATGTTGGGAGGCTTGCAACAACTGTCTGTAACTCCAGCCCCAGCAGATTTGTCACCTCGGACCTCTGTGAGATCCTCTACTCACATGCACCTGTTCTCATACAGATACACCCATATACACACAATTAAAATAAAGAAAATTAAAATAAACAAAAATTATACTCTTAAAATAATATCTTCTAGGGAGTTGCTTTAAAATTTTCTTGGTGAGCTGAAGATGGTATTGTAACTGTTTGGAATACTGATATTAATTTGATTCAGTCTCCAAGTTAAAGCTATCTACAAGTTGTTTGCAGAAACAGGTGGTTTAAATGTTTCAGAGGAATTTTCTATTATTTGATTTTGCATTCAGCTTCCTCAGTAACCAAGCACTGCCATTCGTTCTGGACCTATTTTCCTTATTTTGGGCATATGCTTTGGTCTTTGTTGATTTCTCTACTCATAACAATGCTGTCCTCAACTGGGTTGCATAACTGAAATCTCTGTGGCTCTGCCAACTCTAACAAATAACCCTATTGGGAGGCTACAAGGCCACTCACTTATAGGTTTCCAGAAACCATTGACGCGTGGAGGATAGCTTAGGCTATGAAACTCAGGCCATTTCCTTGTGGTGTTTATATTATACTTCATGTTTATTCATCTGTAAACATGCAGGAACTCTAGTGTAGCTGTACAGAAGTGAGTTTCCACAGTTGTTAGCTCAACAAAGACTCACCTTGAATGTGGGCAGCTTCATCCCACTGGCTGTAGTCCTGAACAGAATAAAAGGAGGAAGTGAGCTGAGTGCCAATCTTTATCTCATCCTGTTCCTGACTGAGGGTGCGATATGACCGCTGCCTTGAGCTCCCAACACCATGTCCTTCCCACCATGATTATAGTGGATCTCACAGGGCTACAAAAGGTCATAAGAAACTAGTATGAGCAAGTACACATTAAAGCACAGTGAATACTCCCTGCCCGTTTATCATGCTTTTGATTAACTTCTTCGCAAACATCCCTAACCCATATTCTCAGACTAGAAAAATCAGCTGGATTCACCGATTCCTCACCCATTTCTGTTTAAGAACACACACACACACATGAATGCATGTGCTTATGCACAAACAGTATATATTCACATAGGCACATGCAGGCGTGCACACACACTCACCCCTCCACACACACAGAAATTTAAAGATGAAGAAAAGGTTTTAGTATACAGACATTCCTGATGGAGTTACACATAGATACTTGCTATTCATACAGAATGAAGTACCAAATTGCAGCTACATTTGAGCCCAGGATTTGGAGATCACATTGATGATGCCGTGCTCCAAATACCAGAGCAGGAGATGCTTCTGGAATGCTAAGAAGGCTTCATTAGAGAAACATAAGACAGGTGCATCAAAAATAAGGTTCAAGGACTTTTTTCTGTTTTACCATGTGCACCATTTTTGTATTTTTTTGTTATTTAATTTCTAATATTTACATGGGTTCCTGTTAAATGGTTTAATTCTTTTCTACTAATAATAACTATATTGAGTTCTAATATACACAATATTCAGCTAACATGTTTACTGATAAATAGCAACTTTTTTAATGTCTTGAATAATTTCTACTCAGTTTATTAGAAGGTTAGCTGAAGGAAGGAAAATCTTACTTTGGTTTCTAGTTTGTGGGAAGGCATCAAGGAAGGCCCCTGTTATAACTGGTTACATTCCATCCGTATGTAGAGAGCAAAGATAGATGGAGTTGGTACTCATCTCACTCTCTTATAATTACCCCATTTAGCACCCTAGACCTTTGAGCAATGCTGCATTTTGGGTTGGTTTTCTCTGTGCAGTTAACCCTAGTCATTCACAGACATGCCTAAAATTTTATTTCTTTGTTGGTAGAGGCTGCTTGTTTGTTCCCAGCTGCCCAGAACCAAAACACACAGAAATCTGTATTAATTACAATACTGTGTGGCCAACAGCTTAAGTGTATTTTTGGCTAACTCTTATATCTTAAATTAACCCATTTTTATTAATCTATGTATCACCACATGGCTGTGGCTCACCGGCAAGGTTTGGTGGGCTCTGGCAAAGGCATCTGTCTCCTGTGGGTGGCTACAAAGCTTCTCCCTGATTCTGCCTACTCTCTCTCTATATAGCTCTTCCATTCTGGCTATATTCTGCTAAGCCACTGGCTTAAACAGCTTTATTCATTAACCAATAAAAGCAAAACATAGACAGAAGGACTTCCCACACCATTTCTTAGACTATTCTAGCTCTGTCACAATTTTATACCTGTCAAGGTGACCATCAGTATTAACCATCATAAGTTTACTTGTCAACCTGACACCCAAGCATATAACTTTTAATCCATAATCAGCCACCTGCTGTGCTCTCCTCCTCTTCCCCTTTAAATTTGCTCACACATTTTCTCCACCAAACCTCACATTTTCATATTTCTTTTCTTTCTTCCTGGAGATCTGAATGAGAGCAGTAGGTAGTAGATGTGCTACAGCCTGAACACTGTGCTATCACGAGATTTCCTCCACCAAAGAGATCAGTTTTTGATTACTGCTAGTAAATTTCTCAGCCATGAACAGAATCTAGCCAGATATGGTTGAAGGAGAGAATTGACTTCCCAGAGACATCATCTAACTTCCATGAATGTGCACAATAGCATGTATTGCCCACATTCATATACACATGTGCCTTCTTAAAGTAAAAATTACAAAGAAAATCTCCTTCATGGAATGGGGTTATTGCTGTGATTCACCTGAGCACATGACCTTGCTCCTTTGGAACTGGTTTGTATGAAGGTGGAAGAGTTTGGAGATTCATTCTAGAGAAGGCCGAGAATGCTTTAAGCAGAACATAAAATGTATAATTCTGGTAGGAATCTGAAGACCAAAATGTCAAAAGAATCACAAATATTAAATGTCCCACTCATGGTATTTCAGGGGTTGGAGGGAATCCAGGGCAGAATGATTCATGGATTTTTATGACAATGAAAATCCTTTGTCCAATGTAATTGTGGAAGTCTAGCAAAAAGAACACAGCTGCCCTTAGAGAACTTGAGGGAATATTCCCCATTCTTGTAGGTTCTTTAAGTAAATGTGCTCTTCTTTGCACACACTCCATAACCTATAAATGTGATTATTGCAGAGAGATCATAGAATTTCAGTAATATTAAAAAGAATATCCTTCACCCATTCCAAGGACAATTGGACTTAAATCCTTCATTTCCTATGGCTCCTTGCTGCAGAAAATAGCCAAGACTCCCAACAGTCAGAGCCTACTTGGTTCTTTTCTTAATCACTCTCTTGGATGTATTTTATGTAACTAGACTGTGGTGTGAAATTCAATCTCCAACACCAACTGGAATTAGATTCATCATGTTGTACTACGGTCACCCCAATTCTCTGTAGAATCTCACCTTCATAAACTTTTTGTTCTTCCCTGAAATAAGAAATAGTGAGTGATATTCAGTGGTGTGCAGCAGTGTCTTGAATAGAAGATAGTACCTGATCAAGGGCTGCCCATTTATATTTCAAAGTCAGTCCTGAAGTAGTCTGAAGTTTGTAAGATGTTGAAACTGAGAAAAAAGAAGTTTCTTAACAACAAAAAGAGTAAAATTTTGTGGAGATATTTATAAAACTCTAGGAAATAGAGATGACCATTTACTGGTCACCTAATCCTATCTACGGGACCTTGCCATGATGGCTGTGGGTAAGAGATAAGGGCTATACGTAGCTAGTTCTCAGAGCAGAACGAAATCATCACAGGAAGAGGGATAAGTAGTGGTGCAGATGTTTTAAGGAGGCACGAGGGAAGCTGTCGCATGAGCCAGGGAGATAAGGATGCGAAGGATGAAAACATCTGGAGATAGTAAGGTGACTCCGTGGGTAACGGCACTTGTCACTAAACCTGAGAACCTTATGTTGGACTCTGAAACTCACGCAATGGAAAGAAAGGACAGATTCTTAAAATTTGTTCTGTGCCCTCCACAACTATTCCATGGCACACTTGTGTTTGCGTTTGTGTACAGAAGACATACGGATACCCACACCAATGATAATTAAAATTTAAAACAAATTAAAAAGATAGGGGCTACAAATTCAGATGCAGCAGGACAACAAAGTCTCCCCCTTCTGATCCAGTGGCCCATTTTTCTGCACTGGGGTGACACGGTCCTCTACTATACAGATAATCAACTGTGTGACTCATGTCCCATCATCCAGTGGACATACCCACCTGACTGTGGAACACTCTTTACATCAAAATCTGAATTTCTTCTTTTCACCTTTATCCCAACTTCATTCTATATATTAGTTATCAAAGCTGCTGGGCCAGCAGCCTTTGGTTCTCTTTGACCTTTGCTCTTTCTTCTTTATCTAAGTTGATCCCCAAGAGTGTTACTTATATTTATCATTAACTTCTATAATGCTTGTATTTAAATTGATGGTTCCACCTAAAGTGTTGTATTTAGGATGATGTATAGATAGTGTATGAAGTTTATTATGATATCTGGCAATATTTACTACAAGTAAATGTCTTTTTTCTTCCACATGATGTCATTTAATATATGATACACACTTTTAATTAACATTGTGTGCAAGAAAATGACCTGTTAAATCAATTCAAAAATGATATGCTTGTAATTTGGCATTTATTCTATATATTAAGTTATTAAAATCAGAAAAAACTCACTCATGATGTTTCAAGTTTCACACCTGAAGACTTAGAATGTTTTTAAGGAATTAATAAATGTTTACAGTGTTAATTTTCTTTAAAATTAAAAACATAATAGAATTTTTTGGTATCTTTATTTGCAGATATTTCCCACAGTATGAAATGCCTAGGTATATACAAATTTCCTTACTCATTTCCTTTAAAAAAATCAATTTCTGAGCAATAAAATCACACAATGCAGTACTAGGTAAAATTTTGAATCAAAAAATAACATTTGAGGTTCAGGAGAATATAATTTATCAAATCGTTTTTCTTAAACTCAGGAGGTTCTGTCTTACCTTCGGTGCTCCTCTTGATCTAATAGCCCATGAGAAGTGTAAACATAAAGGCACATGGCTACAAATTGAACACTAGAAGTTGTCTAATGATCCGAAGCCTGATGCTGATGGTAAGTTACACATAGACACACCTATGATGAAGCCAGGCCCTGATTATCCCCAGGAGCCACATGCTGTTTTCTTTGTGAAGGTCACACCAGTATTTTGTTTTCCATCTCCCACATAGAAATCTGAATCACAGTGCTCTGACAGCCAACACATGCAGCCAGTAGGGGATTCTGAGCAGCCACTCAATGTACTTTTTGGCTATTCAGTGTCTCTGGGTAGAAATTTAGGATGGCCTTGGACTGTTTCACTGAACTCAAATATATATAAAGATAAAGAAGGGAGCAAATGAGGAGACTTAACAGATGTGCTGAGTGACATAAAATATTTAGATAATAATTTGTTGGGAGCAGTGAGACCCCAGATCCTGAATTTCTTGTAATCCTCTGATCTGAGTACCTACAGCTTTTCTGAGCACAAGACCTTCAGGAGTTCCTGATGGCAGGAGAGTGGTTTCTGGTGGGTTTGGCTGGGGCGTGGCTATCTCTATATAATCTGCCCCTGAACACAATAAAGGGGGCATTCTTGGGGAATTCAAGGATGATCCGTGTCTTTGTGTCTCTGTGTATTTTAACCTCCTGCCCCTTGCCTGAAGCTCGGTAACTGTGTGCCAGCTCACCGAACACAGACATGGGGGCACGGTGCGCAGCAATAATTAACAAGAATAGCTAAGATTCAACATCAGGCTGGCTCAGAAGTGCATAATATTCTTGTTAATATTAAAGAGTCAATTTTACAGCTGTCTTCAAACTTTTTCCTGTTGAGGCAGGCTCACTCTGTGTACTTTGGTTAGCATGGAGTCCACCATGAACATCAGGCTCACCTTGGACTCATAACCATCCTCCTGCCTCTCTATCTGAAGTGCTGAAGCTGGGATTATAGGCATGTGCTCCTTTTATGTTTTTTTATATATTTATTTTATTTATGTACCTGTGAACTTGTGTTTAAGTGCTCATGTAAGCCATAAATAGGGTTTCTGCATCCCTTGCTGGAGTTCCAGATGCTTGTGTGCTAGAGTCCCATGCACAATCCTCTGGCCTATACTAGGGTCTAATGTGCAGTCTTCTGACCAAGAACTCTTAAGTGGTAGCTCTCTAGATACTCCACCATTTTTAACTGGCAAATAATCTCCAATGACTCTTACAGAAAACAACATAGAAATTCCCAAAAGAGAATTAAAACAAATTCTATTGTAAACCTATTCAGAGGACTCTGACTTAGATCTTACACACAGACACATGCACTTGAGAAGGGACAGATTGCTGCAGATGGCAAAAATCTCCGGGGTAAATATTGACTTTACCACTTGTGACCTATATGACCTTAGACAGTTGTTTGACCCCACTGTACTTTAAGTCCTGTACCCTTAAAGTTGGACAACAGTACCCATGTGACAGGGCTTGATGAGGGTTAAATGCACTGATGTGACAAGTTTCCAGAGTGATGTTTAAAATATGTGAAAAGTACATCAGGTGGATGGATGTTCATTATTTGTTATCTATGATCTCCTATGATCTCAGCCTTATCAGGATAATGTGTTATCTAAATGAGTTCAGAGCTGTGTCTTCCAGCATAGCAGCAGTTTTTCAGGAACAAATACTCTTTTAAACTTTTTTTACGTGCTAGTCACTCAACCAAAAAACCACACATCACACATGGAGTCCAAAATATCATGTTGAACAATAAATATGCTGGTGTTTCAGAATGTGGTGGCTTGTCTCTGTTGGCAAGTGGATTTCCTGGCTGTAAGCCTCCAAACAGGTGGTCTTCTGTTTGTGGGCACACTGTGTTCTATGAAGACCTGGTACTGTGGCTCTTTTTCAGTGATGCAGAAGGAATGAATCCATATATCCAAGTCAATAAAGAAAAATCAGTTGACTTGATGGGAAACCTTGTGGTTAGTGTGACTCAGAGAGGTGAGTATAAGAAGTAAGAGCTGCTGAAATATTCAAGGATCTGTTTCCTGATCCAGTCTGAACAGCACTGAGGACGTAACTCTATCATGCATCAGCAAACATCTACCATTAGTTGACTGTTGTTTGCGTGCCAATTTTGTAATATGCATTAAATATATTTAATTTTGCAGTGAAGATTATGGTTGTCTTTGTCAATGTTCATCTGGTTTCACATTCGTTCTCTCCCATGCTCTATCCATTCTGTATCCCGGAGACTGAAGACTAAGTATCCCTGTTCATAAGACTCTGTTAGATTGTGCTATTGGAAAATATTTGTGTGACATTGGGCTTATGGAGAAGGGGAAAATACCAGGGTTTTCCTAGCTTCTAGTGGTGGCTTTATGACCTTGAGGACTCTAGCCTGTGCATCTCAGCTCTCTCCCCTTCCTACATGGCCTTTAACCTGCTTTCTAACTCTTCTTGTGCCTTTGTGACTGTTTTCCCACATTAAATTCTTTTGGCATCTATTTTCTCATCCAGGGTCATAGGTTTGTGTCTCACATTGGGCACCATATATTGAGGACCGGCCTCGACAAAACTACTTACGAGGGTAGGGACATTGGAATCAAAGAAATATAAGTAAAGAACAAGAAGACAAAAATAATAAGTCAGAAAACATAAAACAGTGTCAGAAGGGTATTTCAGGGATTACTGAAACCCTGAAATCCCTGCATTTATTTTTCCACGGCTTTTATACCTAATGTAAACTGGGGGAGAAGCTAACAAAAGACTTGATTAACATGATACAAAAGGTTAACACACACAGTCAAATCTGAGACACACAATCATTAGCATTCTGTTGTCTAGTCATTTAGGTCAAGTATGCTGAAGACCTCCTTTTCCTAGGTGACCTCAAAGTTACAAAAGAAAGGAGCAGAAGCACACCTGCATATCCTGACCACCTGTCAGGGTGGCACCAAGCTACTTTAACTTCAAAAGAGCTAGGCAACCACCTTCTGAGTTAGAACGTGCAATTAAGCCTGTTAGTCTTCAAACTCTCTGACCTTCAGACAAGGTGGAAAGGGACCTGCATTTTTTCAGCATCCACAACTGTGAGAACGATAGATGCTGTTTTCATTTGTGGTCTATCCTAAAGCATGCAGACAATTTGCAAACAGATCTTCAAACTTGTACTTATTTTAAAGCATAAGCAGCTAAACTACTAAACTGCACCCAGATGGCACAGACATGAGAATGATTCTCATTAATATTTCTTTTCCCTCTGACATTGACTACATCATGGCAATAACTACCAATTGCCAGTTAATGATCTCTCTCTCCCATAGTTTCTGAGACCTCTTGAGAGTAAGCACAAGCTTCATCTTCTTCATCTTCAGAATCCTAACACCTACAACTGTGCTGAGAATTTAGTAAAGCCTTAATAAACATTTGTGGAGTGAATGAATAATATTCACTGCCATTGACAGGGTAACTGTTTAACTCCATCCCCCTGTGAGGGTGCTGATGGGAGTTATACAGTTCATTCTTCTTAACAGTCTTGCATGATAGACATAAATATTCCTGTCCTTCAATATAAACAGGCTAAAAATCCATATAGACAAGTCAACATATCTGGGATTAAAGTCACAATGGTGTTTCACAACTGACACTCTCCAGTTGTCACTTCCTTTTTTAGGATGTGAATGAGAAAATGCACACATAAATGGATTAGGGGAAAACCCCGGGATTTTGTTGTATTTCCATATATGAGGGGTACATGGAAAAAGGGAAACTTTTTATATATGAGAAAGAGGAGTTCAACTATTTCCTTCCACGAGATTAAGTAGAGATACCTACTTTTGTCCCTCAAATTCTGCCCAAGCAGATAAAAAGAAGGGAATAATTGAGACAACCTGAAGAAGTTGTAATTCCCATTGCACTGCTCTCAGTGAAAAGCTAGTATTGATAGTGCGCAGTATAAGGCAAGTTTTCTTCAGGATCTGCAGCAACTGCAGAGAATGCTTCAGTCTAGACTGGCTGCAGTTCTGGATGCAGTGGAGATCAGTGGAGACTTGCAGACAAAGAGGGTGGGGGATGCCATCCAGAGGAAAGAGCGTGTCAGCTGTTCTAGTGCTGGGTATGACAACCTGACAATTTTTGCTGGCAGCGATGAGGGGATGGCAATGATGCAGAGGGGGAACAAACATTGAACAACTGGGTATCAAGAGGGAGCACTCTCCGCTGTGGCTTGGCCTGATTCTTGCTTTAGCTAGGAAGTATGGGCTCAACAGGACTGTGCATTAGAGAGCTTAAAGCTTTATGGTGAGACCTAGGTCAAAACAAGAGTCTCAAGTGTGGGAACTGCATCTCCTGCAACCACCTCTTTATTCTCTAGGTCTGTGTGGTACAGGAAATGCCACTGATGACACAATGATGTCACAGGTGGCTCCGTTAAAGGCAGAGCTCAAGTTTTGAATTTCTAATTCTGCTTGCCTCTCAGTCTAGACTTAGAACACATCCAAAGTCACAAACTGTCTAGATTGTGGGTGAAGGGTTCGTCTGTTTTCCAGCCTTCTTTTCCTTGGTAAAACCGCATGAATGGGTAATGTTCTTGATGTCTGGTTAAGTTTTCTCTAGGGCCGCACATTCCAGGGACCTTGAATGTAGGAAATAAAAGTGTTCAGCCTTAACAGGTGGAATTCAGTATTGTCTTCTTTGATTTCTGACTGGAGAAAGCTGACCAAAGTAAAATGATTTGCTGGGAACCAAACAAGAAGTCATTGTTGATTCTCCATGCCCTTTCTTGGCTTGGTATCGGTTGAAAGCATTTCAATTGGACAGCACCTAATAGGCTGTCTCTAGCAGTTAGAGCCAATTTGAGGATTCCAGAAAAAGGTGCTTTTCATTCGATTTTTGCTGCTATTACTTTTTCTTCCCTCACCAGGGAGAGGATCATTTCCTAAGGCTTCCTCATGTATGTATTATTTGCTTGACCATGGTAAAGCAAAACCTTTGATTCATTAATTCAATAGTACAGAGTAAGGTAGAATGAACAGCATGTATGTACTGATAATCACAAGCTGTTTGGATACTGAGAATGAGTGAGTGTGTTTATTCACCTTGTACAGAGTTGTATTCCTCTGGGATTGAGATGTCATTAAGGACCATCAGCCAAAGGGTCTCCCCTGACCAGGTTTGCTGTTCAGTGTGCATAGAGTATCAGTACTACAGGGTAGTTACTGTTTTAAAGATCAGCTTTGTAACATGCTCACCCACCAACTTAGCAATTCTTCACTGTGTTCTTAAAATGTGTACCGGCAAAGGTACCGGCGGTTATGTACCGGCAAGGGTACCAGCGGTTATAGGGGTTAGGGAATAACCACGATAGTCCTTTATAATAAATCAGTTTTAATACAAGGGAAAATAAGGGAACTTACAGAACCAAGGGTCCAGCGGAGCAGAAGGTACGCAAGGGAGAGCCAAAACGGGGCTCCTTCCGGCGCTCCGATCCTATTTAATGGGTATCCTACTCCGCTGGGGCAGCCACGCCCCTGAACGCAGGGATTGGGCCAGCTGCCCCAACATCTCCCCCTTTTGTCTAAATAAGACAGATTCAGAAACCAAATACAACTATATACAATGGGAAAAGATCATATAAAATTACAAGAAGTAAACAATATCAGGTGAGGAGTATATAACAAAAAATTTTTCTAATCACTCTACTTTGGGAAGTCTAAATAATCTAGAAGGTAGCTACCATTATCTAATCTTCAACCCCATCAAAGATCTGAGAAGGAGAGTAAAATTACCAAAGCAACCAGGAAGCACAAACGAGAAACTTCCAAAATGTGCAACACAAGACAGAGACAATTGACTACCTGGGCAACCACACGAAGTCTTGATAGCAATGTTGAGGCAACCAACTTTGGCTGAGGCCTGAAAAAACCTGACATACCATTATACAATGGCAAGGAACCTTTAGTAGAACTATCCTATCCTGTCTTGGCAAGATAAGACAATTCTGTTTTATCCACTTATGGATATTTCGTACTTTAGTCAGTAATGGAGGTATGGGCTTTTCTTTGCCCCAAGGCCAGTTCTGCCAAGTAGAAGACAAACTCCCAGTGGAGTGTCTTAGGTGCTCAATGTTCTCTCGGGAGTAGAGCATTGTTGCCAGGAGTGATTGTGTCTCATAAATACAAAACTCTAGGTTAGATTAAAGGCCATGTTCTACAGCTCTTCAAAGAGGTCGAAGATTATGCTATCTATACTAAATACAACCTCTATGTGTCTAAAAAACCTGATTGTCCTAAATATAAATATGATCAACATATAATTCTCAACACTTATGTAACTGTATGACTAATAGAATAGACAACTGTGCAATAAATGAAGACAATGATTTTCAAATGTAAACAGGGTCCTTACATAAATAATATCTGAGGTAGAAATGTACATTGCAATATGGTAAACAATGTCATTACATAAATAATATCAGAGGTAGAGATGTACATTGCAATACAGTAAACAATGTCAATATAACAATTGTTTCAAACAGAGGTAGTATCATACTCTCATACAATGTTCAATATATCAATATACAAGAATCAACACTCATATAGTTTTTCAAAAAACAATAACTCAAAAAAATCAATTATTCTTTCAGATCGCCAGTTAATCCCCCCTTTTTTAATATATATAATATATATATATATTTAATATATATAATATATATATATATATATACATAATTTATACCCCTGAGTCCATATAAAGCCTTCCACAACCCGACCACCCTATACCAGCCACCAATTAGTGTCCCTAAACCTGAGGGTAAACTTTATTGGGAGGGGGGGCGTCGTCATCTAAGATTGTTTCCAGCTGACATAGGGGCGACTTTTCTTCCCAGGGGTACCTGTGAAAGCAAATGATGGTAGAATACCCAGGGTAACATTCCATCTAGGAAAAATGTGTCCAGCCTCTGAATTTTTTAGAAAATGAGGCCAGAATGTTGTCAAAAATGTGCACCATTTAAAAGTGTTTTGTGCAATTGGTACCAAAAAACAGGCCAAATATTAGCGCTACAAAAACATGACGTCATAATAACCAGTTGGAGTCGATGTCGCGGGGCCCCGTCTTCATCCTGGAAACTGCAAAGATTACTGAAGAAAAAATTTTGTCGTTTGTTGCGAGAGAGATAAGCATTATCTACAAAGACACATACAGATGTATACGTGCATATCTTCAATGAAAGGTGCATTAAAGACAACCATAGATATGAATGAAGGCAAAAGAGGCAAATATATTGGTACCATTATCAACATTATTGTTATTAATATTCTGACTCATAATTTGACTCCTAACCTGAGACAGAAACTCTGAGAAATCTCTTATAAACAAGCTTGGAATCGGAGAGGGACTGGGCCAGAGTCTAACTCCAGGAAACCAGCTCTAAATATCTATGAAGAAATGCATATTGACAATATTTAAGGTATCCAGGGTCCCTCAGGTCCTTTAAAGGTGAGCATCTTCCTGTGGAGACAAGAGAAGAACCCTGCCCCCAAGCTATAGGTCTCTTACCATCAGTATGTTTACCATCCTTGTGCATGAATTGTTATTTTTTTTTCAAGGGGCTTCTCCTCTTTAAACCGAACCTTTATTAACTTTGATGGTATCCACGATTTTTCTTCTCCTGTGGAGACAAAAGCAAAACCCCTTCCCCAACGTAGCACATCCCCTGGCTTCCATTGTGAGGTTAGCACATCCTTGAAATAAACTGGTTGATTTAATTCAACAGACTTTTCCATTATCCAATGTCTTTTTGCAGCCGTTGTCCCCTTCTCATTAGCGTTGAGAAAATTAAAGGTTAGTAAAGCATTATGTAATCTATTTCTGGGGGTATTTTCCACCCCCTTTTGCTTGTTTAACATATCCTTTATAGTCCTATTTAATCTTTCAATGACTGATTGACCTGTAGGATTGTAGGGTATGCCTGTAACATGCTTAATATTGTAATAGGCAAAAAACCGTTTCATTTTTCTAGAGACATAAGCTGGACCATTATCCGTCTTTATTTGTGCAGGTATACCCATGATGGCCATAACTTCTAATAAGTGAGTGATTACTGAATCGGCCTTTTCTGAGCTTAAAGCAGTTGCCCATTGGAATCCTGAATAAGTGTCAATGGTATGGTGTACATATTTTAATTTTCCAAATTCTGCAAAATGGAACACATCCATCTGCCAGATTTCATTCCTTTTGGTGCCCTTTGGATTAGCCCCTGCAGGCAGTGGTGCTTGGTTATCGAAAGAGCAAGTAGGGCATTTCTTTACAATCTCCTTAGCTTGTTGCCATGTAATAGAAAACTCTTTCTTCAAGCCTTTGCTATTGACATGATACTTTTCATGAAATTCGGAAGCCTGCAGCACACTACCAATCAATAACTGATCAATATCTGCATTGCCACGTGCTAAAGGACCTGGCAGACCCGTATGGGATCGGATGTGTGTTATATACATAGGGCAAAGTCTGTTCCTGATCATTTCTTGTACCTGGATAAACAATGAGGTTAGTTCATTATCATCAGGTATGAATTCGGCAGTTTCAATATCTATGATAACTCTTTCTGCATATTGTGAGTCAGTAATAATGTTAAGATGTTCCTTAAAATCCCTTAGCACCATAAGAATGGCAAATAACTCTGCCTTTTGGACAGAATCGTAAGGACTTTGTTCCACCTTACTCAAGTCTTCTGATTTGTAGCCTGCCTTCCCTGATTTATTAGCATTAGTATAAAACGTGCGGGCTCCAGTTATTGGAGCATCACGGACAATTCGAGGAAGAATCCAAGAAATTCTCTTTATAAAGTTAAGCCTTTTGCTTTTTGGATAGTTGTTATTAATTTCTCCTAAAAAGTTAGCACAAGCTCTTTGCCATGGTTCATTATCTTCCCACAATTTTTGTATCTCATCAGCGGTGAAAGGCACTATGATTTCTGCTGGGTCTATGCCTGCTAGTTGACGAAGTCTCAATTTGCCTTTTATGATTAGTTCAGAAACCTTTTCCACATAGGTTTTTAATTTCTTACTTGTCTTATGAGGTAGAAAGATCCACTCTAAGATAATATCATCTCTTTGCATTAAAATTCCTGTAGGAGAAATTTTTGAAGGCAATATGACGAGAATACAACTGAGTTCTGGATTCACCCTATCCACATGTGCTTCTTGCAATCTTTCTTCAACCATTGTCAGTTCTTTTTCTGCTTCAGCTGTTAATTCTCTGGGACTGTTTAGGTCTCTTTCCCCATCTAAGGTTTTGTTTAAGTGAATTATCATATCAGGTGTTATCCCAACAGCCGATCGAAGGCTGGAAATGTCTCCCAACAACCTTTGAAAGTCATTAAGAGTTTGCAGTTGTTTCCATAGAGAAAAAGAGGCAAAGCAATATCTGTTTCATTGATCCAACAAAACCTATGTAATCCAATGATGAATTGTGTAACAGTCCCCTGCTGAACACTTTGAACCTAAATGAGAAATGTGCACCAGAGTAAGTGGCAGTCACATGAACAATGTGCCTTTGTTAGCACAGCATTGCTTAAACAATGCTTCTGTTCCCAAGATCACAGTGCCACAGACAAATATGTATCATTCAACAGTGCTCGTGAAAACCGAATGTTACACTTTTGCTAAGCAGACAACACTGTCACGTCTCTGCTTCTTTATCCCCCCTCGAGGAGTGGGAACACACCACTCTGGTCCTCAAGCAAAAGAGTCCACAATCTGAACCACTTTGCACTGTTTGTATTATTGGAAAGATGTATGACAGAATGTCTGCTCTCTCCACCAGCAGTATCAGCTCCTCTCAGGAAGTTAAGTGATCTTGAAGTTTTGAGTCTGGGGTTTCATGTCTGCTCATAAATACCTAGACAGTCCCGATAATTTTCATTTATATCCAATGAATTTTCTTTCCTTTTTCCCTAATAAGTACGTTGTGCCTCAGCATATATTGTCCCATTCTATCCCAGTACACCTTAATTTATTTATGTTTATTTACTGAAAAATTTATCTTTTCCAGGAGAAGCATAGGTTCCTAGGAATCTAGATGTTGACTGAGGTGTCTAATAGAACTTCACTTCTTTATACACAGAAAGCTTTTCTTGTTCTTTGTTCCATCTTGGTGCTTCATGCTGTGACTGGCACATATTAGGTGTTCATTAGTATTCATTGCACTGCACGGCTGTTTATAGAACTGTGGTCATACATAATTACCCTGTTATGACTGATATTTGGAACTTTGGCAAACATTTTAAATTTATACGTTTATAAACTTAGAGCTATTCTGGATTACTTGTTAAATGGATGTTGTTTAGAGGGTTTTCATAAATTAGAGCTGTGGATACAGCTAAGAAATCATACAAGTATGGTTAAATACGTGTTCTCGAATAAATGTGAAATTAAAATATTTTGGTGGTGATGAAAACTACTCTACTTTTAAGACACAGACTAAATAGATTGACAAGGCTAGTACTTTTGAATGGAACACAAGTCACTTTTCCTCATTGCATATTAATACTAATATCTACATATAACTTATACAGGGAGGGACATTTTTGTCCATACATAACATATAGGTCATACATAACCATGTATAGGTCTTTGTTTACGTGTTTGTTCTTTTCCTAAACCCTATATTTTTAAACCTGGAAGTGTTGGGTTTGTCCTCAATTGTAGACTAATTTGTTATTTTTACTTTCTTGACTAAAATTCTGTATCTGTGAATACAGGTTTCTGTGAATCAACAGTGGCCCAGAAAACTGTTTCTCTTTTTGAGACACCAGGGAAGTCTGGGAGTGTAAAGACCTCAAGGAGGAAGCCTGGCCAAACAGCTTTAGTTGGCTCAGCGAGGCAGAGGCTGTGAACAAACACAGCGGATGTCTTCATGTTCTTAAAGGCAGCATTCTTCAAGTGAGTTCAAAGTGCATCACCAGGGTCTAATTTGCTTTGCTAAAGAATCAAAAAGCTTTATTTTAACCACACTGTCATTAGCTTAAGGGCAGAACCTAACAAGTTCTGAGACTATCTTTAATATCACCAAAGACTAAGTATAGTTACTTGCATTGGCTTTTTCAACAGAAATCAAATAAACCAAATATTTTCCTATGGCATCATTTTCAAGGCCAGTCAGAATAAAACACTTCCTAGAAAATTTTATAACATTCAGGGTACTGGTTAAATTGTTCCTTTTTAAGTAGTGTGTGTGTATGCATGTGTGTGTGTGTGTGTGTGTGTGTGTGTGTGTGTGTATGTGTGTGTTTGTGTGTGTGTGAGAGAGAGACAGACAGAGAGAGAGACAGAGAGAGAGAGGCAGAGAGAGAGAGAGACAGAGAGAGAGAGACAGAACAGTGTATATATTTGTGTATAGGGTTTGCACACACACATGTGTGTAGGTGCAGGTGCATATATACGGGTGGGCATATTATGGCGGCCACAAGTCAGTATTGAATGTCTTCCTCTAGACATTATAAAACCTTAGTTTCTTCACTGAACTTGTCCGTTGTTCACTTGGCACACTGCAGTGATCCTGCTGTCTGAGTTCTTCCATGGTTGGGGTTACAGGAAGGTGCAGAAAAGTTCAGTCTTTTATTTGATTGCTATGAATTCGAACTAAGATCTTCAAGCTTAGGAATCAAACACGTTACCCACTGAACCACCTTCACAGCTGTGCTCAACAGTTTATATCAACTTGACACAGGCTAGGGTCATTTGGGGACAGGGAACCTCAACTGAGAAAATGACCCAAGGAGCTTGACTGATGGTCTAGCTTGTGGTGTGTTTTCTTGATCCATGTGCGTAGAAGGACCCAGCTCACTGTGAGTGGAACCAGCCCGGCAGGCAGTTCTGGGTTGTATAAGAAAGCAGGCAGTATAGGCCATGAGGAGCAAAGTAGGAAGCAATGTTCTTTTATGGACTCTACCTCTGCTACTGATCCAGGTTGCTACTGGGAGTTCTTGCCCTGACTTCCCTGGGTTATGAACTGTGATATAGAACCGTGAGCAAAAGTAAACCCTCTCCCCTCTAATTTGCTTTTGGTCCTGGTATTTTATCACAACAACAGAAACCCAGAGTGAGACAGCCTATACCCCTGTGGTTTTTCTAAAGTCAGGGTCTGATCTGATGTCATGGCTCCCGATACTGATGAAGGCCTGAGCTGCCACATGGGGCCATGGTGGTGTCTGAGGACCACTCTGCTGTGGTGTCCTTGCTGATCAGAGTTGCCTATGCTGCTACCTGGGGCTCTGGTGACACCTGAGTCTGGGAAGCTTCCAACCGTGTCTGGGACCCTGGTCCTACCACAGTTGGGGTCTATGATGTGCATGGCTCATTGTGTCACTGGTATGTCAGAGACCAAGGGCCTCAAACCAGATCAATAATTTTTTTCTTTTGATAAATGCCTGCATGAAAACTATATTGATAAAAGGGTTTACTGTGTGACTCACTGTGTCACACTGCAGCTTCCATGATGAGATTTCTTTATTTTTTCTTCTATTTTCCTATTATATTTTATTCTGTGTTGGGGAGGAAAATGGGTGGGACCAGTAGGCATGATATAAAAGACACAAAAAATAAATAAAAAAGACAGAACCAAAAAATGAACATTTCATGGGTGAGGCTTATTGGACAAAAGAGTATACTGCACAATACACCTCAGCTCCTTATGCCACTAGGGTGAATGGAGAGGTATTGGAAAAATGGAGGAGCAACATAGTTTTTTAAATTAATTTTTTGGGGGCATGATGCAGGGGTAAGGGGCAAATATGGAGTGACTGGGAGATAGGCAGAATTGGGGGTACGTGTTGTAAAATTCCTAAAGAATCAATAAAGAATTAACTTCAAAAATATTTTTAAAAAAGATACGCCCCAGTCCTAAGAGAGTTTTTATTAATAAATAACTTGTTGTGGTACAGTGACTACTTTAATTAACATCTGTCTGTTCTCTTACAAAGACAGCAATAAGGCATTTAAAGCATAGGCATCTGGCAACCATCAGAAGAACACCATGGCAGAACCTGAGAAAAGAGTTGTAACTCATGGGGTGAGATGCTTTTCCAAGATCAAGGTATGGATTGTTTGGATGTATGCATGTGTGTATGAATGAGAGTCTTTGAAGAAAGCTTTAACAGTCCTTGTAACACTGCTACATTGCTCAGCTTACATAAGTCTTTCCAACAGGAAAGCCATTTTACCCAATTTGTTACTTTCTCGCCTTAAAAAAGTTGGTTTTATAATTAAGGATGTCTGACCATGTAGTAAGGAGGCTGCTAGTTTGTTCCTGGCTGCTTAGCTCCAAAATAATCATACAGAAACTGTATTATTAAATCACTGCTTAGCTCATTACTTTTAGCTTTTTACTGGCTAACTCTTACACCTTAATTTAACCCATCTCTATTAATCTGTGTATTGCCATGTGGCTGTGGCTTACTGGCTAATATTTCCAGTGCTTATCTCAGGCGGGCTACATGGCTTCTCCCCAACTCTGCCCTTCTTTTTCCCAGCATTCCATTTAGTTTTCCCTGCCTACCTAAGTTTTGCCCTATCAACAGGCCCAAAACAGCTTTTTTATTCGTTAATGGTAATCACAGCATACAGAAAGGAATCCCACGTCATGACCAGGATAATTTATCCAGGAAACTTCATAAGAATGATTTAATGGTTCTCCATCTGTGTGTCACCATGACTTTAGTGGTCAAATGACCCTTTCACAGGAATCTCATATCAGATATTCTACCTATCAGATATCTACATTATGATTTACAGAAGTAGGAAAATTACAGTTATGAAATAGCAAATAAAAATAATTTTATGCTTGGGAATCAACAGAACATGACATACTGTATTAAAGTGCACAGCAATAGGAAGGTTGAGAAACACTGTTTTAGAAAGCCTTAAAGGAGCATGGGGTTTAAAATGTTTTAGGTGTGAATTATACTGTGCTGAATTTAGTCTGAGGTCAGAGTTCAATCCAGTGGGAGTCCTCAGGGGTTTCTAACAGAAGGTCAGGTGTCACAGCTAGGAAACAGGTCTCCAACAGAGGTTCTATGCTGATTGATATGCAAAGATGAGTACATGATCTAGTCAGACAAATATTTTCTTCAAACTTTGACAACTATATCATTGTTTTGTAATAAAAATGTCCATTCTGTTAGCTGTTTTGGTGATTTTCAGTAGTTTAGAAACTGTTGTCCTTCTCACAGTTCTAAAGGCATCTTTGTATGATCCCCAAATGTGAACATTTATTAACCCAGGAATTTGAGCACTGCCTAGTCTCTGCAGAGCCCTTCCCAGGCTTCTCTGTAAGCTGATGCCTCCTAAGTCATCCAATCACAAGCTCACTTACCTTATTTACATGTAATGGATGCTTTACATTAATGTGAAAGAGAGGAGGCCACAGAGTCAACCCTGAAAGTGTTTTCACCTGCAGCGATGCATGAATTATTGAAACCCAACCTCCTCAAGTTATCTTCCAATTCTTATATTCTGAGGATCCCTAACCTTTTCCAGATGTTTACTAGATGTGTCACTTTGGACAATTTGTGCAATGTGTTTGTTCTTTAGTGTAGTTCATATATGTGTTAAGTCCTATGTTTTAAGATAAAAAAATCATTCTGAGACCTGTATGTGTGTGTGTGTATCCCTCTCTGTGTACATCTATGTCTCTGTATGTATGAGTGCTCATGCTTCAGTACCATCCTATATGAGAGGTATGAAAGATTAGACCCAGAGATACTCACACACCAGGCAATTCCTCTATCCCTGATCTCTACCACCTTCTCCAATTTAACATATTTCAATTACTTTAAATTTATGTTTTATTTTATGTATATGGATGTTTTCCCCCCATAAAAGTTGGTGTACCACTTGTGTGTCTGGTGTTCTATGAGGCCAGAAGAAGTTGTTAGATCTCCTGGAACTGGAGTTGCAGGTGGTTTTGAAACACAAGGTGGGTGCTAGAAATGGAACACAGGTCCTCAGCAAGAGCAGAGCATGATCATAACTGCTGAGCCCCATCTCCAGCATAACTTAGGAAAATGATGGCTATTGTGATTATCAGTTACCAATATAATTAGCATTTGTAGAGAAACATTATCAGATACCATATACTCTACTTCTCAAAGTTCGTCTTTGGTTACTGTCTTTGTTAAGGTTTCTATTGCTGTTAGGAGACACCATGACTACTGCAACTCATAAAAAAATCTAGCTGGGGCTGGCTTACAGGCTCAGAGGTTTATCCCATTATCATCATGGTAGGAAGCATTGAGGCCCAATGAAGATATGGTTCTAGAGAAGGATCTAAGAGTTCTACATTCAGACTGGCAGGCAACAGGAAGAGAGTGACACTGGGCCCAGCTAGAGTTTCTGAAACTTCAAAGCTCACCCTCATTAACACACTTTTTCCAACAAGACCACAGCTACCAATAGTGCCACTACTTGGTGGCCAGGCATTTAAATCTATGAGTTTATGGGGCTAATCAAGCCACCACAGTTATTTTGGAGTTTAACAACAGTAGATACTGGTATGCAGTTTACAGAAAAATGTTAAAACTATGAGTTTTAGAAGTCAAAATTTAGAGGTGATTGTTGAAAAAGAATTAGACTTCTCTTACTTTAGAACTGTCAAGAGTGTTAGGGTGGTCAAATGGTCTACAGTGCCAGACTGAAGCTCCTGTTTCTTAAGTTTAGAAAACAATCATTAAGAAAAGTGTCCCTGGATAGGGGATATGATGGCCTTTAATGACCTTCAGTCATGCACATACTAATGACCTTACTAGGCACCAGTGGTTAGTTCTTACCCAGTGTCTGCTTTGGTGGCTCTGGTTAAGGTACATGGAACCAAAAAATGAAACCAAAACTCATGAATCTTGCAACAGGACTGTAAAGAACGAGAGTGTTGATGAAGAAGAGAAGGGGGGAATTGCCTCTCACTTTTTCTTAAATGCTTTCTTCCTAGATGTTTCTGTTGGCATTAACATGGGCATTTGTATCCAAATCACTATCAGGAACTTACATGAATTCCATGCTCACACAAATAGAGAGACAATTCGATATCCCCACTTCTATAGTTGGATTTATCAATGGGAGCTTTGAGATTGGTGAGTTATTTGACATTTACTTGTTACTATATATTGACATTCTCTCTTTATTTCCTACATTAGCTATTTGATATGACTAAGCTACATGCTTCCTGGTATGATTGAATAGCCTGATCACTTGTGAAGATGAGGATGCTTCCCTGTGTTTGAGTTGTGTCAGACACTTTTACTAAGAAGAGTGAATGAGCTTTAGTCCCTATTTTGGGTGATGAAATGGAATGTGAAAGTACAAAGGGAGAAGAAGGGAAAGATGCCCTCTATAAACAAAGTGCCCTGGATCTTTGTGTCTCTCATCTCTAGTTTAATCATGATTTTTACTTCATTCAATATGACATTGCCATAATGTGTTCATTGAAAACAGCAAAGAAAACTGGGATGGTGAAGTAGTTAACCCACAGATGTCTGTCTTCCAGGATCAAACTCCTTAGTGCTTGCTCTATCTACCATGCACATCCTAGGCCTCAGGATGAATGCCTTACACAGACATTACACAGATTCTAGTGTAACGTCTTAGACGTAGCAAGTGCTGTCCTTTGGTGATTCAAGGTCTATAGGACACACTGTGCTTGGGAACTTGAAGGAGTAAAGGTTTCCCTCGTGGAGAAATAAACAGGTAAATGTGAAGGAGATATTTGTGCAGAAGGTGAAGCATCAAATAGTTTGTGCTGGGATGAAGACAGCTTAGTGTTGTAGGAAGGAGGAAGAATGCTTTTCCTTTCAAACATTAGAGATTTCAGACAAGATCCAGTGCACTCAGGGAAGTACATCCATAGACTAGAAAGATGCACAGAGAGTTCAAATACTGGGTTTCCTGGGACATTACCTTCTGCAAGATGGCTTTACTGACAAGGACTTTGGAAACAGAAAGAGGCTGTCATAAGGGTAATAAGGATATAAAGATAGGACACACTCCCATTCAAAACCAAGCAACATCTCACCTACATAGATAGCAGACTAGAGAGATATAGAATTGGAAGAAAAATAAAGTCTTCAAATATCTTTCAAATATTTAAGATCACTTAGAGATCTGCCAAGTCATCAAAGAAGTGTGAGTTTTCTAGTCTTTCCTTGATAATGTGAGCAAGAAATTGCTCATCAAACAAAAAAATAAGTAGTTTGTAGAGAGCTCACTTATGTATTTGCTACTTTTCAATTCCCCTTTCTCTGTGAATAATGCCAAATGCTGTAGGAAGTCTTACAGCTAGTGGTTACCTGCCCACTGGGGCATGACCTCTTATACTGTATATGTGTCTGGCCTTTTCCGGCCTCTCTGTTCCTGATTGCAGATTTTGGCTTCTGATCTCCATTCAAGCAGAAGATTTTGATTGTGAGTTTACCCCTAGATAAATAACCATCTATTTCTCACTTCTGAGCTTGTGTGGGATTTCTTTTAAGCATCCTTACCCAGCCAAAGATTTAGCCCAGGGCCTCCCACACATCAGGCAACCATCCTCATTCTGTCCTCAGCCTTTGTTTACTTTTTATTTTATTTTTTCAACAAATTCTTGGTAAGTTGTCCCAACTGGTCTTGAACTCACTCTATAATCCTGGGTGACTTTGATCTTGTAGCCTTCCTCTCTTAGCCATCCCCCAACCCGTGACTGTGGATGGCAGATGCCACCAGTCACACCTGTTCTTTTATTTCTTAAGCACATTTATCAAGGTCTCTCTGTCAGAATGGGGCTTCACACTGAGTTTGTTTAAACCTAAACTTTTTCCTAAACCAAGGAGTTGAATTTTGGGGTTGACTTTTTGACTTCAGCAATCTAGACCTAAGACCTAGTTGGACGCTTAGGACTCTGAACTTTTCTCTGTTTAACAGGGTCTAAGTAAAGATGTGACAGTAGAAGCAGACATCCAACTTGTCCATGTTGAACAATAAAGGGGTTTTTGAATAGTGAGTTAAAAAACATGAATCCATTTTACTCTGCAAAGAGCAGGCATGAGAGCAGAGGTCAGAGATGATGTGTAGGTTGACACCTGATTTTGTGTCCATTCCCAAGGGCTAGATAATCCTGAATAGAGCCCTGAATATTTTCCACAATGGAGGAGAACCTTCCCTCAGGTCATGATATGTATCTATCATCTATCTATCTATCTATCTATCTATCTATCTATCTATCTATCTATCTATCTATCTATCATCTATCTATCTATCATCTATCTATCTGTCTGTCTGTCTGTCTGTATATATCTATCTATCATCTATCTATATCTATATTACAATATATAAAAATTATATATTAAAAACACACAAACCTCCTAAGCACCTATTCCTGTGTTCTTTTAATTTTTTCTATTTTTAAAATAAAACAATTTTTTTCATTGTGCATAAAAAAGCAAGTTCCCACTCATTCTCCTCTTCCCGTTCCCTTCACATATCCCTCCCTTGCCATCTACTCCTCAGAAAGGGTAAGGCACATTGCTTTGTGGAATATCCAAGGCTCTCCCTACTATATCTAGGCTGAGCAAGGTATCCATCCAAAGAGAATAGGTTCCCAAAAAGCCAGTACAAGCATTAGGAATAAATTCTGGTGCCATTGCCAGTAGCCCCCCAGTATGCCCCAGCCATGCAACTTTCAGCCACATTCAGAGGGACTAGTTTGGTCCTATGCTTGTTCCTTCCCGGTCTGGCTGGTGTTCCTGAACTCCCATTAGCTCAGGTAGACTATTCCAGTGGGTGTCCCCATCATGGTCTTGACCTCTTTGCTCATAATCTCATTCCTCCCACTCTTCAACTGGACTTTTGGGACTCAGTCCAGTGCTCCGATGCAGGTGTCTGTTTCTGTTTCCATCAGTTGCTGGATGAAGGTTCAATGGTGATATTTAAGATATCCATCAGTCTGACTACAGGGCAAGGCCAATTCGTGCACCCTTTCCTCTTGCTTAGGGTCTTAGCTGTGGTCAGTCTTGTGGATCCCTGGAAATTTTCTCTAGAGCCATATTTCTTGCTAGCCCCATAATGGCTCCCTCAATCACAATATCTCTTTCCTTGCTCTCATCTCTGTCCTTACTCCATCTCAACTATCCCATTCCCTCAAGTTCTCCTCACTCCTACCTTCTTTACTTCTCTTCTCCTCCCACTATCTCATCTCCCCCTACCTCTATGTTCCCAATTTTGTTAGGCAATCCTGTCTGTTTCGACTTTCCAGGTGGATCTATATATGTTTTCCTTAGGGTTCACCTTGTTACTTAGCTTCTCTAGGATCATGAACTATAGGGTCAATATCCTTTGTTAATAGCTAGTATCTACTTATGAGTGAAAACATATAATATTCATCTTTTTGTGTCAGGGTTACCTCACTCAGAATAGTGTTTTCTAGTTCCATCCATTTGCATGGAAATTTAAAGATTTCATTGTTTTTTTTTTTACGGCTGAATAGTATTCTAATATGTAAATGTGCCACATTTTCATTATCCATTCTTTGGCTGAGGGGCATCAAGGTTGTTTACAGGTTCCTGCTATTACAAATAATGCTACTATGAACATAGTTGAACAGATGCCTTTGTAGTATCATTGAGCATCTCTTGGGTATATGCCCAAGAGTGGTATTGCTGGATCCTGAGGTAGGTTGATTCCCAGTTTCCTGAGAAACCATTATACTGATTTTCAGAGTGATTGTAGAAGTTTGCATGCCCACCAGCAATGGATGAGTGTTCTTCTTACTCCAATCCTCTCCAGCGTAGGCTATCATTGGTGTTTTTGATCTTAGCCATTCTGACAGGTGTAAGATGGTATCTTAGAGTTGTTTTGATTTGCATTTCCCTGATGGCTAAGGATGGTGAACATTTCCTTGAGAGTCCTTCAACCATTTGAGAATCCTCTGCTGCAAATTCCATGTTTAGTTCTGTACCCTGATTTTTAATAGGGTTATTTGGAATTTTGATGTCTAATTTTTTGATTTTATTATGTATTTTGGAGGTCAGTCCTTTGTCTGATATGAGGTTGGTGAAGATCTTTTCCCATTCAGTAGGCTGCCTTTTGGTCTTATTGACTGTGTCCTTTGTTTTACAGAAGCTTCTCAGTTTCAGGAGGTCCTATTTATTTATCATTGCTCTCAACATCTGTGCTACTAGTGTTATATTTAGGAAGTGGTATCCTGTGCCCATGCATTAAAGACTACTTTACACTTTCTCTTCTATCAGATTCAGTGTGGTCAGATTTATATAAAGATCCTTTAGCCATTTGTACTTGAGTTTTTTGCATGGAGATAGATATGGATCTATTTGCATTCTTCTACATGTTGACATACAGTTATGCCCAGCACCATTTGTGGAAGATGCTTTTTTCCCTATTGTATAATTTTATCTTTTTTTTTGTCAAAAATCAGGTGCTCATAGGTGTTTGGATTAATACCTGGGTCTTCAATTTGGTTCCATTGGTCAACATCTCTGTTTTTATGCCAATACTAAGCTGCTTTCATTACTGAAGCTCTGTAATAGAGCTTGATGTCAGGGATGGTGATCCCTCTGGCAGTTCCTTTATTGTACAGGATTGTTTTGGCTATCCTGGGTTTTTTGTTTTTCCATATGAAGTATATGAGTATTGTTCTTTCAAAGTCTATGAAGAATTGTGTTGGGATTTTAATGGGGATTGCACTGAATCTGTAAATTGCTTTTGGTAGGATTGATATTTTTATTATATTGATCCTACCTATCTAAGAGCACAGGAAATCTTTCCATTTTCTGGTATCTTTTTCAGTTTCTTTCTTCAAAGACTTAAAGTTCTTGTTGACAGGTCTTTCACTTCTTTGGTTAGTGTTAACCCAAGATATTTTGTGTTATTTGTGACTATTGTGAAGGGTGATGTTTCTCTGATTTCTTTCCCAGTTTCTTTATCATTTGTATATAGGAGGGCTACTGATTTTTTTTGAGTTGATCTTTTATCCTGCCACATCACTGAAGGTATTTACCTGCTGTAGGAGTTCCCTGGTAGAGTCACTTATATATACTATCATATCATCTTCAAATAGTGAAAATTTGACTTCTTCCTTTCCAATTTGAATCCCCTTGATCTCCTTTGGTTGTCTTATTGCTATAGCCAGAGCTTCAAGAACTATGTTGAATAGATATGGAAAGAGTGGACAGCCTTTTCTTGTTCCTGATTTTAGTGGAAAAGCTTTGAGTTTCTCTCCATTTAATTTGATGATGGTTGTCAGCTTGTTGTATATTGCTTTTATTATGTTTAGATATGTTCCTTGTACCCCTGACATCTTCAAAACCTTTATCATGAAGGGGTGTTGGATTTTGTTGAAAGTTCTTCAGCATCTATAAATATGATCATATTTTTTCTTTCAGTTCATTTATATGGTGGATTGTATTGACAGATTTTTGTATGTTCAACCAGCCCTGTATCTGTGGGATGAAGCCTACTTGATCATGGTGGATGATTTTTTTGATGTGTTCTTTTATTTGGTTTGCCAGTATTTTATTGAGTATTTTTGCATGTATGTTCATGAGTGAAATTGGTCTGTTAATTCTCTTTCTTAGTTAAGTCTTTGTTTCAGTATCACGGTAACTGTAGCCTCATAAAAAGAGTTTGGCAATGTTCCTTCTATTTCTCTTATGTGGAACACTTTGAGTAGTATAAGTATTAGCTCTTCTTTGGAGTTCTGGTAGAATCTTGCACTGAAACCATCTGGACCTTTTTTTTTTTTTTTTTTTTTTTTTTTTTTTTTTTTTTTTTTTTTTTTTTTTTTGGTTGACTGTTTCTATTTCCCTGCAGGTTATAGGTCTATTTAAACTGTTCACCTAGTCTTGTGTTATCAGGTTTCTGTCCTGCCCAGTCCTTGTTCTGCCTGGTTCCCACAGTTGTTAAGTCCAAAAGAAATCACACAGAGGTCTACACTAACTATAAACTGATTAGCCCATTAGCTCAGACTTCTTATTAACTCTTATAACTTATATTAGCCCATTATTCTTATCTATATTAGCCACATGGCTCGGTACCTTTTTTGATGAGGAAGTCACATCTTCCTTCTTCAGTGCATGGGTCAGAACTGCAGAAAGAGATTCCTTCTTTCCAGAATACTCCTGTTCTCATTGAACTGCCTCTACTTCCTGTCTGGTTGTCCCGCCTATACTTTCTGTCTGACTACTGGCCAATCAATGTTTATTTAAAATATAATTGACAGAATACAGACCATTCTCCCACACCAGTCTTGATATAATTTTGGTTTGTGGTACCTACTCAGAAAACTGTCCATTTCTTTTACATTCTCCAATTTTGTGGAGTGTAGGTTTTTGTAATATGACCTAATGATTCTCTAAATTTCCTCAGTGTCTGTTGCTATGTCCCTCTTTTCATTTCTGATTTTGTTTATTTGAATATTATCTATCTGCCTTTTGCTTAGTTTGGATAAGAGTTTGTATATTTTGTTGATTTTCTCAAAGAACCAGGTCTTTGTCTCATTGATTCTTTGTATTGTTTTCTTTGTTTCTATCTTATTGATTTCAGCCCTCATTTTGATTATTTCCTGTCTTCTACTCCTTCTGGGTGAGTCTGCTTCTTTTTGTTCTAGAGCTTTTAGATGTGCTGTTAAGTCACTAGTGTGAACTTCCTCCACTTTCTTTATGTAGGCACTTAGTGCTATGAAATTTCTTTCCTCTTAGCACTGCTTTCATAGTGTCCCGTAGCATTGGATAAGTTGTGCTTTCATTTTCATTGAATTTTAGGAAGTCTTTAATTTTTTTATTTTTTCCTTGACACAGGGGTGGTTCAGTAGTTCACTGCTCAATTTTCATGATTTTATAGGCTTTCTGCAACTGGTGTTGTTGTTAAATTTTAACTTTAAATCATGGTGATCTGATAAGATACAAAAGGTTACTACAATTTTCTTGTATCTGTGGAGGTTTGCTTTAGTATGTGGTCGATTTTAGAGAAGGTTCCATGCGGTACTGAGAAGAAGGTATATTCTTTTGTGTTTGGGTGGAATATTCTATAGATGTCTGTTAAGTCCCTTTGAGTTATGACATATGTTAGTTCTCTTATTTCTCTCTTAAGTTTCTCTCTGGTTGACCTGTCCATTGGTAAGAATGAAGTGTTGAAGTCTCCTACTATCAGTGTGTGGGGATTGATGTGCGATTTAAGCTTTAGTATTGTTTCTTTTATATATGTGGGTGCTCTTGTATTAAGGGCATAGATGTTCTGGATTGAGACTTCATATTAATGGATTGCTCCTGTTATGAGTTTAAAGTGTCCTTCTCTATTTCTTCTTGTTTATTTTAGTTTGAAATCTTTTTGTTAGGTATTAGGATAGCTACACCTGCTTGTTTCTTAGGTCCATTTGATTGGAAAACCTTTTCCCAACCTTTTACTCTGAGGTAATGTCTGTCTTAGAGGTTGAAGTGTGTTTCTTGTAAATAGCAGAAGGCTGATTTGTGTTTTTGTGTCCATTTTCTTAGCCTGTGTCTTTTTATAGGTGAATTGAGTCCATTGATATTAAGAGATAATAATGACCAGTGGTTGTTAATCCTGTTATTTTTCAGTGGTAGTGGTTGTGTGTTTCCCCTTGGGTTTTGTTGGTGGGAGGTTATTTGTTTTCTAAGTTTTTGCGGGTGTTGTTAGTTTCTTTGGGTTGGGGTTTTCCTTCTAATCCTTTCTGTAGGGCTGACTTGTGGATACATATTGTTTAAATCTGGTTTTATCATAGAATATCTTGTTTTCTCCATTGATGGTGAGTGAAAGCTTTGATGGGTATAGTATTCTGGTCTTGTATCTGTGGTTTCTTAGTGTCTGTAGCATATCTGCCCAAGACATTCTGGTTTTCATGGTTTCCACTGAGAAGTCGGGTGTAATTCTGATAGATCTACCTTTATATGTTACTTAAACTTTTTTCTTCGCAGCTCTTAATATTCTTTCTTTATTCTGTATGTTTTGTGTTTTGGTTATTATATGGTGAGGGGACTTTTTTTTTGATCCAGTCTATTTGGTGCTCTGCAAGTTTCTTATACCTTCATAGGGATATCCTTCTTAAGTTGGGAAAATTTTGTTCTATGATTTTGTTGAATATATTTTCTGTGCCTTTGATCTGGAGTTCTCCTTCTATCCCTATTATTTTTAGGTTTGGTCTTTTCATGGTGTCCAGATTTCCTGGATGTTTTATATTAAGAATTTGTTGTATTTAATGTTTTCTTTGACCAATGAATTGATTTTCTCTATAATTTCATCAACACCCGAGATTCTTTCTTCCATCTCTCATATTCTGTTGGTTATACTTGCCTCTGTATTTCCTGTTCACTTATCCAGATCTTCCATATCCAGAATTCCTTTGGTTTGCACTTTCTTTATTGCCTCTATTTCAGTCTTCATGTCTTGAATTGTTTGTTTCATCAGTTTGATTGTTTTTTCTTGGTTTTTGGGTTTATTTGAGGGATTTATTAATTTCTTCCATTTTTTGTTCATCTTTTCCTTCAGTTCTTTAAGGGAATTTTTCATTTCCTCTTTAAAGGTGTCCAT
Source organism: Arvicola amphibius (assembly GCF_903992535.2). Taxonomy (NCBI): domain Eukaryota; kingdom Metazoa; phylum Chordata; class Mammalia; order Rodentia; family Cricetidae; genus Arvicola; species Arvicola amphibius. The sequence goes on from NC_052048.2 coordinate 8,187,358, forward strand.
CATCTTTATAAAGTTACATTTAAAATAATTTTTTTCTGCTTCTTCTGGGTTAGTATGATCAAGACCTCCTGTTGTTTGACCACTGTTGTTTGTTGCTTTTTAGGTTGTTGGATAAATTCTTGCATTGGTGCCTACCCATCTCTTCCTTCAATTTATACTGGCAGTATCTTTGCATATTGGTCTAATCCTTGCAGTGGCTGTCTGAGTCTTTGGGTATTGTTCTTGGTCTGCTCTGTACTGTTAATAACTGTGTCTTAAGGAACCACTGATGTCTCTCTTAGTCTGCTCTCCTGGTTTATTTTCTTGGTCTACTCTGTGTAGTCACAGCTTGTGCTTTAGAGTTCCTTGCTTGGTCCTCTCTCTTCATCCTCTCTGCAGGAAACTCTAGTGCTGGCTGGCTAGAGAAGCTGAGGTAGGTGGGGGAGAGGCCTGGAGTTCTGTCCCACTATGGAGGGCCTGGAGAGTGGAGTGTCCTGCTGGGTGACTGATCACTGTTCTCTTGGCCCTCTGTGTATTGTAACAAGCTGTGTTTCAGAGTTCCACTGAGGTTGCTGGAGGATAGGCAAGTCTGAGGGCAGGATGGGACTTTTAGTTTGCAGAGTCTGCTGGATGGGGATGGAAACTGGGGCAGCCTACCTTCAGGGAACTCTCCTGCTGCTTGGCCAGAGATGCTGAGAAGCTGCCCTCCTACAGAGGGTCTAGATTGTGAGGTGTTCTGTTGGGTCACTCACATCTTGGTCCTCTCTGCATTGTAGCCAGGTGTGTTTTAGAGTTCCACCAAGGTTGCAAGAGGATAGGAGAGTTTGGGGGTAGGATAGGGCTTGTAGCTTATGGAGTCCAGTGGATAGGGGTAGATCCATTCCTGTGCTCTTAAGGTGGTTGTTAAACAATGAACCCTAAGTGCAAATGTTGGAGATGATTCTGACTAAGATTGGCTAACATTACTGAAACAAGCATTCTCATTTTTCTCTCCTAGGAAACCTTTTGCTGATTATTTTTGTGAGTTATTTTGGAACAAAACTGCATAGGCCTATCATGATTGGTATTGGATGTGTGGTTATGGGCCTAGGTTGTTTCTTAATATCACTACCTCATTTTCTGATGGACCGGTGAGTATCTCAGCCCTTGATGATTATTTTAGGTTCAACTTTCACTTATAGGAAATGAGGCTCATTCTCTCTGGGAGGAACAATGCATCCCCAAAGTACAGAATGCTAATATGGAAATTAAAAAAATATGGTCTGCACTTTGCTGGTATGATTTGTGGATCTTGTAACCTTGGGACCATTTAAAGTCCCATCCTGTCCATTGTCAAGTGGGAATTTGAGACACCTCTTTCATGAAGTTGAGAAAAAGCTTTCATGATATTGAGACACATGAATCAATTCTCTGAACCTGCAAAAGCTTGTGTTAAGTTCTTCATCAGGATTATTTAGACGCTCTAGTTACAAAGTGACTACAGTGTGCTGTAATCATGGGTCATTAGGAGATAGATCAGTGTCAATGCTGTTTTAATTTTCATGTTTACCAATGCAACTTAAAACAGAAAATTGTAAAAGTAAAGTTATGTTGAGTTATCTCTTACCCCTTTCCTGCTTGCTGGGGGGATGTTTTCAGTTCTTTCTTCTGTTTGCCTGTATATCTCATTAGATTTTAATACCTTAATACTAAGTGATGTAAAACTAATATTTTCTACCATCAAATTATGTTATTCTTTGTTATAGAATTCAATTTTTATCTAGATTTAATACTTAACTGATTTTTCTCATTTGATCGACTTTCTTTGTGTCTCTCATTATCTCATGGGCCTTTCAGTGACTGGTAGGGTGCAAATCCCTCAATCCAGGTCAGGGGCTTCAGTGTTGACCTGGCCGTACCTCTTGCTATTGTCTGTTCCATTCTACTGCCTCTGAACTACAAACCTCTAACCCAGCTCAGGGCCATTTCCTTGTAATTCTCCACTCTTTTCCTTATGAATTTGTTTGACTTCCTTCTTCCATCTTGCTCTTTCTCCTGCTTCTCCTCCACTCTTCTTAATTATTTCTTTCTTCTATCTTTCCTTTTGCTTTCAAGATCTTTTTATCAATTTGATGTGTGTCAGTATTTTACCCACATATGTATAGATGCAGCATGTGAATGTCTGGTGCACACAGATAACAGAAATGTATTGAATTCCCTGGAACGGGAGTTACAGATGGTTGTCAGCTACCATGCAGGGCTGGAAATATGAACCCAGGTCTTCCTCAAGAGTAACAAGTTCTCTTCACCACTGAGCCATCTCTCCAGACCACTCCCTTTTCTTTTCTTTTTTTGAGATAGGGTCTTGCTATGAAGCCCAGGCTTGTACAGTATTATTGTGTAGCTCAGGCTGGTTTCAACTTCTTGGTGATCCTCCTGCTTCAGCCTTCCAAGTGTTGATCTTTCGCTCTTAATTACTCACTGGAGGAGCATCCTGCCCTCTGCTTTCCTCTTTACTCTCTGTCACTTCTTTCAAAAGAATTCCCTACGGTCTTTGGAGACATTGCCTCAAAGTTTGTGGGTTTTGGAACTAGAATTGGTATTCTAACTACTGTGACTAGTTTCTCTTTTATTGCCACAGTCTGACACTAATGATGATTGGTTTAAGCCCTTTGCCTCATCAGGAGCCTTTGGTCAGGGCATTTTGTAAAGTTTTTGTACCCTTTCCTTCTTGATGATATCATCCGCCTTCTCTTCTGCAGCTGCTATTTGAGCACTGGAATCTTAGATTTTATTCATATCTTGCCATCTTTCTAACTTCATGTCTTTGAATCTCTTGGGAACTTCCCGAGAGATTTAGTTTTATCATCCAGGCTCTTGAATGGGCTTGCCACATGTCTTATCATATCTCTAAATTTTTATTCTCAAGGACACTTCTTTACCTTGAATATCTCCTTTGAGGGAACATCTTGTTATTTTCTCAAGAATTCAGTGTCTTTTCCCTCATGACTTTCTTCATCTGTCTCTCTTGTCTCTGGCTCCTTTACATGTAGCTTTTGTTTGTCTTTTACTTATTGTAATAGTACTGTAATAGAGTGTCCCCCACAGATGGTTCTTGGTCATTTTTTCATATTTAAGAAAGGATAACAACAGAAAGCTAACTAGAAATTCTGTATTCAAGTATAGACTTGGTCAATGGGAGACTTTTGTGTTTTTCAGTAGGATAAATCCTCAGGTGGTTGATCTGGACTGGGTGGTGATGGGCAGAACTCAGTGAGTTTGAGCTGTCTCAGAAATGTGCGTAATTTGTAATCCCAAGCAGGAATTCTCAGCACTTACTAAAGAGGTAGAAAGTTGGCTACCAGCCAGAAAGCAATGGGATCATCATCTTCAGTGTGCAGAGTTTTAAAACAATACATTCTCCCCTTTGTCCTCTGTGTCCTTAGTTTTCCAGTTTTTCAGATCCTTTCCTACCTGTAAGTACTTCCACTTGGAGAGATTGAGCACGAGTCTGAAGACCTAGATATGCCTTATTTCTTTGTGTGCCCAGCTGGGTCCTGAGTTAGGAATCTCTTCATTCAGCTTTGAGTGGAGACCAGAACATGTCCTGTTGCTTCCTGAAGCATGTGGTTACATATTTCTTGCCTTCTGTTTCAGTAGCCATTCTTAGTTCACATCCCAGTCTCAAGATTTTATTGAGCTTAAGTAGCACATTTTCAATTTCTCATTTATGTTGTTATTATTTTTCATTATTTTGTGTTTTATATGTTATGGTGGGGAAGTGTGTGTGCTTTTATGTGAGGTCAGGAAACAACTCTCAGGAGTAGGGTTTCTCTGCCTACCCTGAGGGATGCAATCTAGGTTGTCAGGTTTGTAAAATAAGCATCTGTACCCTTGGTTGCATCTGGTATCTTACAAGCCTTTTATTTTTATTTTTTGAAACAGATTCTCATGTAGCTAAGTGTGGCTTCAAACTCATTTTGTAGTTAAGGATAATCACGAACTTCTCATCTTCTTGCCTCTGTTTCCTGCGTGCTAGGATTATAGGCACGGTCCACTGTTTCTGGTTTTATTTTGTGCTCAGTATCAAACCAGGACTGATGCATTCCAGGCACTGATGTAATAACTGAGCAACATCCCATATCTAGATTTCTTTGTCTTTGAGAAAATGAGATTCCCTTTTTTATTTTGAAACTATTTTCTGCCATTTTATTGTCAGTTGAGGAATAAATGGACCTCAAGTAAACAACTGACCTTTAAGTAGATAATGAACTAAATGAAGGATATTTTATCTTCTCAGTTGTTTTTTAAGGGAACTAAAATTTTGTGGATGTAATTTAAAAATTACTTTTTTACTTTTTATTCTGTTCAAATCAATGTCAAGAAATATTCAACTATTACTGTATTTTCCACCTTCTCTCAAAGGTAAGTATTCTTTGAAACTGACCTGTCCTCATGGGATTGTGAAAAGAAAGACATATAGCTTTGTTTACACTTCATTGGCCAACTCTGTGGGTACATTCAGGCAGTACCAGGCAGTTGTTCTAAGAGAAAGTGATTCTGCTTCTTGTGCTATAGTATGCAGCATAGAAATTAGCATTTTGGCACGTATAGTTTCCTATTCATGCAGAATTCAGCAGCCCATGGTTCCCTCTGGTTGTCTCTTTTTAAAAAACACTTAGAAATAAATCCAGCATACCTACAATGGAGAGCCTTAGATGGACACATTCTCCTCTACTGATGTACTCTGCCATGTCTTTCTAGGACAAGCTGATCCTTGATGATTTTAGAAAGTTAAATAACCATAGTTTATTAGCACTTTGGGTCCATGACACTGCACTGTCAGGTGATGGATTCTGTCATATCTTATTATAATATGGAAATTTTTTCTTCTGTTGGAGATAATGAACATATTGGAAGATGATTGTTTGTATTCTCAGAAAAGAAGGGTGGGACCACAGCTCAGAGAACACAGAGCAGCTGTCTTGATTTGTTGTGTTGTTTTGTGTCTCTCTAAAGCTTTTATCATCTCAATTTTACTTTAGTGAGTCTCTTTCTTTTTCTTTCTCTTGTTCTTTATCTCTCTCCAATTATTTCTAGGAAATAGTCATTTAGAAATCACAGAGGGGGCTGGAGAGAAGGCCAAGAGCACTGGCTGCTCTTCCAGAGGTCAATCCTTGGGAATCACTGGTTGGCTCACATCCATCTATGATAGGATCTGATGCCCTCTTCTGGCAAGCAGGTATACATGCAGAACACTCACACAGTAAAATACAAATAAGTAAAGTCAAGTTCTTTTTCTGATATTGATTACTTACTTTTCTTCATTCAGGTGGTTGCTTGTAGTAAGAAGCTGCTTGTTTGTTCCTGGCTGCCCAGACCAGAAATAATCACTCAGAAACTATATCAGTTAAATTACTGCTTGGCCTATTAGCTCCAGCTTCTTGTTGGTTAGCTATTACATCCTAATTTAATCTATTTCTATTAGTCTATGTATTGCCACGTGGCTCTGGCTTACTGGCAAGATTCTGTCTGGCGTCTGTCTCTGGCAGGGCTACATGATGTCTCCTGACTCTGTCTTCTTTCTCCCAGCAATTAGTTTAGTTTTCCCACCCAGCACAAAGCATTTTTTTAAAATCAATCAATGGTAATCACAGCATACAGAGGGGAATCCATATTAGTTGTTTTAAATCTTTCTTTCTTTTTTTTCTTTTCTTTTTTTCCTTTTTATTGAGTGATGTGGGGGCTAACCAATTCCTTGTCTGAGGGGCGTGACCCCTCCGGGGCTCCAAATACCTTTAAAACATCCGTGTGCATTTGCTTTCGCTTTCTTTATTTCCTGCACTTTGCTGGAACTCTGGCTCTGTAAGTTTCTCCCATTTCCTCTTTTCATTAAAGCTGAGTATTTTATAATAAAGCTATTTTGGTTATTTCCAATTGCCAACCGACCACGCCCCTACAGTTGAGACAAGAAACCAGGCTGGCTTCTAACTAACTGAATAGATGAATCTTGAGCTTCTGAGTCTCCTCTCAAGTGCTAGGATAACAGGCATAGCTCACCATAGCCAGTTTATTCAGTCATAGAGTTCAAACCTAGAGCTACCTGTCCACCCTAGTGATACAGATCTCTTTCTTTCTTTGTTTTTTCTTCCTTCCTTCCTTTCTTTATTTCTGTATGCATGTGTGTATGTGTATTTTTGTATGCATGCATGTTGCATCTGTGTATCTGTGTGTCTCTGTGTGTGTACATGTGTTTACATATGCATGGTGGGTGTAGTTGTTCACATGTAGAGGTCAGAGGACCACTTCATGGAGTCACTCCTCTCCCTCCACCTTTATGTGATTTCCAGGACTGAGCTCAGCTCATCAGGCTATGTAGCAAGTTATTTACCTGCTGAATTGTGTCTCTGGCCCTGCAATGGGATTAAAAATGGTTTGAATAACTGCTGTGGAAACATGTCTGTGCAGGCTCTGGATGCTGTGTTTTCAGGGAAGCAGGAGTCAGTGATCTGCAGATACTATAATTGCCTTCAAGTCCTCATGGTGAATGTTTCCTGTGTCCACACAGATATGAATATGAAACAACAATTTCATCTTCAAGCAACTTGTCCTCAAACAGCTTCTTGTGTTCAGAAAACAGAAGTCAGACCTTAATGCCAACTCATGATCCAGCAGGTGGACTAATGCTTCTTATTGATTTCTGCTTAGGGACAGGGTCACAGAACACTCTTTTATGAAGGGTTTTGAATGTGACACTGGATTTAGTAGGCACCTAAGACAAATGAACAAACCATATTTCTCTCTTCAAGGAAGGGAGTTGTCTATAATAACATAGAACACTCTGCCTCCTGAGTTTGAATATACTTATTAAGACTCCTCTGCCTTTTAAAGTGGTATTTAGACACAAGATTTGATCCCTATGATGGGTCTAGTTTGGATTTCTGTTGTTGTAATAAAACATGGACTAAAAGGAGTTTGTCTAGCTTACAAACTATAGCCCACCATGATTGAAGCAAAGGTAGGAACCCAGAGAGAGAGAGAGAGAGAGAGAGAGAGAGAGAGAGAGAGAGAGAGAGAGAGAGAGAGAGAGAGAGAGAGCACAAATGAGTCTTGTATACTGGCTTGCTCAGATATGTCTTTTATACAGCCTAGGCCAATCTGCCCAGGCCTGGTACTGCCCACAGTACTGTATGCCATATTTCATCAATTACCAAAGAAGGAAATGTCTCATAAACATTTCTACAGGCCAGTCTGTTGAAGGCAGTTCCCCAACTGAGATTCCTTCTTCTCAGGTATGTCTAGATTTGTGTAATATTGACAAAATCTATCCATCACAGTGATGCAAATAAGAAATGTAGCCAGAAAGAAGCTTCCTCCAGTCATTGCTGTGCATCAGGTACATCATGGGAAAGCTTTCCAAGTCCAGTTGGCCTAGTTTGAGTTATTCTACTGATTATCTGCTACTCGATTCATTCGAGTATTTGATTGATAGCAAAAGATGGAATCTCTCAAAATATGATTAATACTACTCTGTTAAAAATTTAGTTTCTACAACATAATTCAACTTCCATCAGTTTTCTCTGTGTTGTGACAGTACAACATCAATTGTCAGAGATATATGCACATGCATGCTTGGTTTTCCTTCCTCAAAGCTGTGGAGAAATGAGGCAGTGCATACACGAACTTACTGGGTCCATTGGTTTGTGAAAAACTGAGTCCTTGATGTGAAGGAAAGTCCTAATTCTTTCTCTTTTCCTATTTCTTTAGTGTAAATTCTCACAACCAACATGTTGTCACTAAACACTGAACTGGGAAGAGATATCTATCTGTAGAGTCATCATCTCTCTCACCCAAGTGGGAATTGTTTCCAGCATAGCACTTATACTCCATTGCTAAGTATTCTTCCAAAGGAAGTAGTAGGGGTGACTTGTAGATTCAGACAGCACAGTAAGTAAGGCAAGTCACTGACTGGTCATCTGGGCTTGTGACCTGAGAAAGGCTTACAGAAATTTTTGAATTAATTGTCAGTAACACTTGACTGTCAAAATACTCACTAATTTTCTTTTGTTTTCATGCAGAGTGTGTGAAAGAAATTAAATCACTAATGTGGATATATGTAGTAGTGGGAAATGTTATTCGTGGAATTGGTGAAACTCCCATCATGCCCTTGGGTATTTCCTACATAGAAGATTTTGCCAAATCTGAAAACTCCCCTTTATACATTGGTAAGTGTCTTAGTTAGGATTTCTATTGCTGTGATGGGAGACCATGGCAATTCTTTTAAAAGAAAAACATTTCCAGAGGTCTAGTCCATCATCATCATGTTGGTGTGTGGGTAGACATGGTTCTGGAAAAGCAACTGATACATGTTGATATGCAGGGAAGTAGACTTCATCAAGTTACTTCTCACTATTGGAGATCCATCTGATCTGCGAACCCGATACTCCTGTGATGCTGCTGCACGACCTTTAAACCACTAGAGATTTACCAACATTTCCTGGAAAGTCTTCCATAAATCCATTTTTTTTTCTATTCCTTTGCTCTTAGGTTCCCATTATCTCATCTATAAGTTATTATGACTTCAATATTGGCCATTTTGTGTCTGTAGTATTTTAAAATATAGTTTTGCATTTTTAACTCTCTCTCTCTCTAATACGTGATTAATAAAAACTTAGAGACTAAAATTGGCTTTCAGCCTGAAGACCCCAAAAGCAAAGCAGTCAGTCACTGGCTTTTATCTCAACCTCAGTCCAAAATGGTGATCCTGCCTCCAGGAATCTCAGAATGAGACTGAGACTGAGAGCTGGCTCCTCCCATTTTATAATCCTCTCTAAGGCTGGGATTAAAGGTGTGCACCACTATAATTAAAGGCATACACTTCCCAGTTTCTATGGCCAACTAGGGCTACTGGGATTAAAGGTGTATGTTACCACTGCCTGATCTGTAAGACTAACCAGTGTGCTGTTTTCCTCTCAAATCTTTAAGCAAGATTTATTTATTAAAATACAATTGATTAAAATGCCACTTTTCTCATTCTCTCTCTCTCTCTCTCTCTCTCTCTCTCTCTCTCTCTCTCTCTCTCTTTCCCCATATGTATGCATGTTGATTTGAATTAAATTATGGTGATCAGAAGGCAGCTTTTAGTAGTTGGCCTGGGGACTGAACTGGAATCTTTGGGCCAGGTTTAATGCACAAGGGCCTTTGCCATCTGTAAACAGAGACTGTGGTTTTGTTTCCTGGCCACCCAGACCTGAATAGTCACACAAAACTATATTAATTACAATACTGTTTGGTTAACAGCTCAGGCATATTTCTAGCTAGCTCTTACATCTTAAATTAGCCCATTTCTATTAGTCTATGGAAAGCCACATGACTGTGGCATTACCTCATTTTCTCTATGTCTTGTTTACTTGGTGGCTGACTGATGTTTGCTTGACTCTGCCTATTCTCTCTATATATCTCTGTTTGGATTTTTCACCTGGTTTTACTCTGCTAAGCCACTGGCAAATCTGAAAAGCTTTATTCATAAAAGCAACACATATATTGAAGGACATCCCACATCAGCCCTTTGTCTGGCTTTGTAGTGTTTTCCTCTTTTTGTATTCTCATAAACAGTCTTTCAGTTTAAGCTTCACCAAACATGGCTTTAATCATGTCTTCTCAGCCATGTTCACCAAGTGATTTTTTATTTTCCTTCTGTTCTCTTTTACTACTTGGGGATTTGCATCCTGCTTCTCTATGAAGTTAATGATACAGTTTCCTTCCTTATAACCTCTCAGCCTAGAGAGGGTTCTTAATAGTTCTGACAAATATCCAAGTTCATTTTCTTGATATTACTACTTGAAATTATCATAGAAACCCTACACATCTCCTAAGTAATATCCCCCAACATGCTGCCCAGCTGTATAATCTCCCAGACTCTGAACAATGACAGGATGTCAAAGATGGAGAATGGTTCTTTTTCTGGATTGGGACTCCTTCAAAGACCTTCAAGTTCCAAGCTGCCCATGGAGGCCATGTTAATGTCTATGGTCCCTCCTGCCACCAAGGACTATGATGTTTTCCATGTTTTCCCTGCAGCCAGGGTCCCTGTGGATGCCTGTGGCCTGTATTACCACTAAAGGCCATGTGGATATCTATGGGCCTTGTTGCTGCAGGAGGTTGCATGATGGTGTCTGTGATCCATGTTGCTGCCCAAGGCCATGTGATGCCCATTGTCTGTGCTTCTGTGATTAGCTATGTTGATGTTTATGGTCTGTGTTACCTACTGAAGTCATGTTGGTGTCCTTGGCTCATGTTACCTTGGTCATGTTGCTGTCTGTGGCCTGTGCTGCCACTGACGGCCATGATGGTGTCTGTTTCCCATGCTTCTTCTGAGAACTATCTTGTTTATGATTGTGATCTGTGCTACCACCAGAAACTATATGGAAGTTGATGATCCACTGTTGTGTGAACTCTAATTTGTCTTAATAGTAATAAAAAATACCCAAGTCAAATATTAAGGGGTGAAAGCTGAAAGACCAGAGAAGCAGAACAGCCAGGCACTAGCTCTTACCTCTATGAAATCCCCAAACAAAATAGGGTATCCTGTTTCTACAAGTTCTCATACTGAATGCCTTGAGTTACCATCTTTTCCTGCTTTATATTCCTCTCTCTGCTCAGCCATATCCCTTTCTGTCTCTAGTCCCTAGTGCTGAGATTAAAGACATGTGACTCCCAAGTGCTGGGATTAAAGGTGTGAGCCACCACCACTTAACTCTCTTTCTCTTTTAGACTGGAGAGATCTTGTGTAACCGAGGGTGGCCTTGAACTCACAGAGATCCACCAGCCTCTGCCTCCCAAGTGCTGTGATTAAGGGTGTGTGCCATCACTGCTAAGATTCTATGGCTAGCTAGTGTGGCTTACTCTACTCTGATCTTCAGGCAAGCTTTATTTGTTAAAGCACAAACAAAATATCACCACAATCTATGCTGCCTCAGATTGTAAAGGGTAAGAAAGCTTCTTTCGCAGTGGTGTTGATGGCTGCAGACTCACAGTTGAGAATGAGAGACATAGAAGACATCTGCGACAATCTCTTTTACCTAGAATCATCCCTCCCCCAAAAGAAGAGAAACAGTCTGGAGAGGAAGCCATTGAAAAGGACTCTTAAAATTTGTGATAGGGATCCTGAAGTGTAGCTCTCCAGTCCATGGGCTCTGGCAGGAATAGGGATGGGTACCCACTCAGTTTTCTTTGAAAGACTAGCTACTGGAGATTGACCATGCTTCAGTGAGAATATGGGCAGAACAAATTGAACTTTGTATTATGTTTTTTTTTCTCTCCTTTTCTTTAGGGGAGGGAGTTGGAGTTGAGAAGACTGGGAAGTGAGTGTGATTGCGTTGCATTATGTGAAAATCATAATAATCAATAGAAAATCAAAAGTGAAGATAGTGGTCCACGATTGAGGTCACTGGTGGTACCAAGAGAATATCTTAGAATTAGGAAGGGTCTGAGCAGAGTGAGAGGCTAGGAGTAAAGGCAGACAGCATAGGACAGGAAAGAGCTCAGTGGAGATCATTGAATGGAGGGCATACAAGAGTAGGGAGTGTTTGAGAGAACAAGGAAGACAAAAGGGTTTGGTATTGAGAGCTCAGGCAAAAACAAGGAGGGTTAACCTATAAAAAGCACAGAGAAGGAGGTAAAGACAAAATATAAAGTAAAGAGAAGGCAGGAAGTTGAAGTTGTTTGTATCTGGTTTTTCGATGAGTAGGTATGGCTCAGCAGAGATTCTGAACTCAGAAATGTTGGGAGATACTGGATGGTTGTTTTAAGAATGCCAGGTGAGGTTGAGAGAAAGCAAGGAATTGAAAATAATAATAATAAGAAGAAGGAAGAGCAGAGATTGGGGAGGAGGTTAGGTGGGAGCCAAGGAGAAGGGATGGGAGGAAAGGGGAGAGGGGAAACTATGATCAGTATGTAAAATAAATTAAAAAATGTAAAAAGAAAGAAAACCAGGATAGTATGAAAGATAAGTGCAGTTTGAGGATGCATTCTTTCTTTGGAAGGAAGTTTCAAGAGAAGGACTTTGATAAAGACACATTATGAGAAATTCGTCACAGCTCACACTGCTTTTGAAGCTGTGCAAGTTTCATTTCTGTTTCTGTGAGAAAGTGCAGCCTTGGAAAGAAAGAGGTTCATTGGGCTTATAATTCCTTTACAAGAGAGATGTCATAGTAGCCGGAGCTTGAATCCACTGGTCACACCCACAAGAGCAGAGATAGTAAATCTATGCATGCTTATGATTTTGCTTGCATGGTTGTGCCCAGCTCTTTTACCTGCTCTTACACAACAGATGACTCCCTGCCTATGGAATGGTGCTGCCCACAGTGGGCTGGGTCTTCTCACATCAACTAACTTAATTAGGATAGTCTCCTATGGACTTGACACAGGTAAACCCAATGTAGACAGTACTTCATTTAGCCTCTCCTCCCAGGCAATTCTAGATTGTGTCCAGTTGACAATTAAAGCTAGCCATCACAGAGGCCCTTTGAAAACATGACTATGGAAGCATCAAAAGGATCTTGATCACATCATGGCTTTGATGGGAGTGCCTGTGATGGTACAGCCTTTGTCCTTAACTCAGAATAAAAGAGAATTTGGAATGTGGCTTTAAGTAACAAAACTTCTGTGTCAATCATTTTCTATAACTTTAATAAATCCCTGATATAAATATTGATAAATAGAAAGGATACATTTGGCTCATAGCTCTGGAAGTTTTGGTCTATGTCACTGGATTGTGTGTTTTAGAAGCCTGTCATGAGGCAGCTCATTATGATGGAAGGATTTGTGGAGTGAAATCATTAATCCTGAGACTAGGAAGCAAAGTAGAATGAGGAAAAGGTAATGGTTGTACTCCAGATGACCCGAAGACCTCAGCACCATGCCCTGCCTCAGTAGGGTCCCATCAGACTCCAGTGGTGCCCCCTGCAAAACAAGTCTGTCATACATGAGCTTCTGGAAAATATTCTATATTGAAACAATGGGAGCTTCATTCTCCATATTATAGAAACCAATGCATGTACATACAACACACATATGTGCATGTAACAAATATGTAAGTATAAGATACATACCAAGATTAATTTTCATATGTTGAATATAAAAGTATTTGAGGTAGTGAAAAATGTAGCCCACATGTAGAACACTTGCTTAGACTATTGGATTTGCTATCCAACTGTGTAAAGGAAGGAAAAGAAATCTAATATTAGAAACAATTCAATCTTGAGGCTTTTTTGTGTGTAAGCAAATTTAAGTGTGGTCACGTAACTTCCTGTCTTTGTTTACTTCCAGGGATTTTAGAAACAGGAATGATCATTGGCCCTTTGATTGGACTTATGTTGGGATCCTTCTGTGCAAAACTTTATGTAGACACTGGGTCTGTGAATACAGGTAACACAATACATTTTATTTATACAGTCCATTCGCTAGAATGCAAAAGAATGTTCCATATTACTACACACTGCCTCCTTTGATCTTCAGTTAGGGAAATTATCACCACTTGCAGACCTAAGAGAAGTGTGGTAAGGATAAAATGTCACCTTCTGAACAAAAGTCCACCATTCTCCCACCACACTGCAGCCGCATGTTTGGTCTCAGATTTACTCACATAGGTTTTCTCAGTGAGGCAGTCACTGCGGCTAATAAAACAGATCTTTCTGTTATGTGATAAGCACCAGTTTGTAAAGTTTTACAAGACAGACAGAAGTACTCATTTACTGCTGGAAAATATACCACCTACACTGCTAAATAAAAATCAGTTAATATTTTAAAGCACTCACAAACCATAAAAGAATTGGATACAGTGTGATGTTTTATCTTATTATCTTTTTGTGCATTGTATGACTGTGTGTGTGTATGCACTGTGTGTGGGTGCCTGCTGAGGGCAGAAGAGGGTTTCACATTTCCTGAAACCAGAGTTATAAACAATAGTGAGTTTATATATATGTGTATGACTATGTGTGTGTGTATGCACTGTGTGTGGGTGCCTGCTGAAGTCAGAAGAGGGGTTCACCTGACTGGAAATCAGAGGTACAGGCAGTAGTGAGACCCCATGTGGGTGGTAGGAATAGAAATCAGGACCTCTGCAAGAGCAGCAATAACTCTTAGCCACTGAACTGTTTCTCCAGCCCAACTTCCTCACCCACTGTAAAGTTTTGAGATATGAATACATCAGACTAGTGCTGGTATCTTAAATATGCCTCATATTTTTATCATATTTTATCATACTAATGCTGGTATCTTAAATATGCCTCATATTTTTCTATTTTTTTAAAATGAAGTTTTAGCTATTATGTCATGTAGCAATCCAGAACTTTTTCTTCTTACTTAATTTCAATTTCACCCAATTGATCAACCTCAGACACTATTTCTAAAGGTCTGAAATTTACCCAGGGGGTAGCAGATGCTTGTAATCCCAATATTTTGGAAGCAGAGGCAGAGGATGATAAGTTCAAGGCCCAAATAAGAGGAATAACTAAGGTGTGATGGGTTTACAAATGATATAAAATTTTGTGTTTAATTGGATTATAATCCTTAATAATTTTCTACAGTTTACCTGGGAAAGAATGATGCAAGCTAACAAAATATCTGTATTTCTCCACAGATGACCTGACCATAACTCCCACTGATACGCGCTGGGTCGGTGCTTGGTGGGTCGGCTTTTTGATCTGTGCAGGAGTGAATATCCTGACCAGCATCCCCTTTTTCTTTTTTCCAAAAACACTCCCAAAGGAAGGACTAGAGGATAATGCAGATGTGACTAAAAGCGATAAAGAAGAGAAACACCAAGAAAAAGCCAAGGAGGAAAAACGTGGAATCACTAAAGGCAAACAGGAAAACCTTAACCCCTGTATTTGGTTTAGATGGGTCTGCAGGTAGTGGAGCATGTGTCTGCTGTGCTGAATTAAGATGGTTTGACACTAAGGGTCCCTACTCAGATGCCTTAAACTTCTTCCCAAGTTATCATGTGGAAACAATTCACATAAATTGTAAACAGCGCATCTTAGATTACACTTTATGGAAAAAATTCATCAATCTGGATATTCAATGAGCAAATAGAATTTTGCCTTCTGTTTTGAAAAGTCTATTTTACACAATTTATTAGTTCCAGACAACCAGAAATTCAGTCTAAACATAATGTGAGAAAAATACCTGTGCTATGGTAACAGTTTGATAAAAATGTCAGTTTAGCTGTGAACATGCTTGAAGTTAAGGCTGGAGGAGAAATACTGAGAGGTAGCATAATGTCCTCTATTTGAAGGTGTGTGGTAGTTTACAGGAGAACTGTTCCCCATGGAGCAGATGCTGTAAAACAAGCAGGAATGTTATCAACCTCTGGTGCAGAGCAGTGGCGCATCTGTGAGAAGCTGAGTGGTCAACACCGCCCGTTCCTGAACCTTGTCCGTTATATTCTTGGATTTCTGGGCTGTTCTGGTGCAGATTACTGTAGGGAGCACTTTTATTGTTGACATTGCTATTTCCTTCGTTACTCATAACATCTATAATGTTATGATGAGCAGTGAACAACTGAACATTTACCTTAAGCTCTATGGACCACAGCTGAAGAGCCAGTCACTGGCAGCCAGTTTAGAGCCTTGAACATTCTCAGAATCGTGATCATATTAATGATTCTCCTGAGAGCGCTAATACTGATTATTTTTGTGCCACTGTGTGGTCTGCCAGATCAACATAACTATATTTTTAATTTAAGTTATTATCTTTGGTATATCCTGACCACAGTTTTCCCTTCCTCCATTCCTCAAGTGCCCCCTTCTCCCAGAAGTTCTCTGTTTCCCTTCAGAAAAAAATCAGGCCTTCCTGGGATAGCCACTAAACATGGCATAACAAGATACAATGAGACTAGGCACAAACCTACACATCAAGGCTACCTGAGACAACCTAAGAGGATACAATTCATGAGAGAAGACAAAAGATTCATAGACACATGAACTCCCACAGCTAGTAGTCACACAAAAATACTAAGTGAACAGCCATTACATATATGCAGATGATCCATGCATGCTCTGTGATTACTGCTTCCATTGCTGTGAGCCCCTATGGGTCCTACTTAAATGAAATCTGTGGGCTGTGCTCTCCTGGTGTCCTTGGCCACTTTGTCTCTTACATTTCTTTCTCTCCCTCTTCAGTGAGCTTCCCCAAGCTCCAAGGGGAAAGACCCAATAGAGACTTCCATTCGGGGGGTTTGTGTTTGCCCCCACCAGCTGCTGGTGGGAAGCCTCTTTGATGATGATTTGGCTAGGCACAGATTTATGAGTATTTAAGAATAGCATTAGCAATCATTTTGTTGATTTTTTTTCTATCGTAAATCTTTGGGCATCCAGCTTCCTATTCCTAGTCATCCAGGCAATATTGAACATGAACATGGGCTCCCATGAGTGATGTGGATCTCAAATTAGATTAGTCATTGGGTGGTGATTCTAAAAGGTTCTGTTCCAGTGTCTTACCCCATCATTCAGGTGGGATAGATGAAAGGTGAAGGGTCTGTGGCTGGGTTGTCTGAGTTTCACCTCTGGAAGTCTTTTCTGTTTACAGAGGATACCTGGTTCATACTCTGAATCCTCCTCTACTAGGAGTCTTCACTAGAATCACCTTCTCATAATCCTGAAAGTTTCTAATGGACTCTGTTTCCACATCACCCAAACAAATGACCTCCAATTCCAGTCATTTCTCCCATATGTTCTCCTATTACCACCTCTCACCTGACCCCTCCTGTTCCTATTACCACTCACCCTTGTAGTCGGTGGATGCTTATCTATTCCCGGCTGCCCAGATCTGAAATAACCTAACAGAAACTGTATTAATTATAATACCATTTGGCCTATTAGCTTATGCATATTTCTAGATAGCTCTTACATCTTAAGTTAACCCATTTCTAATAATCTGTGGATCACCATGTGGTTGTGGTCTATTGGCATCTGGCATCTGTCTCCTGTGGTGGCTACATGGCTTCTCCCTGACTCTACCTACTCTCTCTATATATCTTTTCCAGCCTGTCTATATTCTAAATCATTGGCTAAAATCAGTTTCTTTATTATCCAATGGCAATAAAACATAATCTTAGCCTACAGAAGGGAATCCCACATCACCTCCCCTTTTCTGTCTAAATAAAAAGAAGCCATGTAGCTGTCACAGGAGACAGACATACTGGAACCTTGTCATGGTAACATATAAAATAATAGAAATGGGTTAATTTAAGATGGAAGAGCTAGCTAGAAATATGCTTAAGCTTTGGCCAAACAGTATTGCAAATAACATAGTTTTTGTATGATTATTTCAGGTCAGGGTAGCTGGGAATGAATAAGCAGCCTCCACAAACACACCCAGTCTACTTGCTAAATTGATTCTATTTTCCCTTCCCATGGAGGTTCACTAGTCCCCACTAGAGTCCCATCTTACTTAGCCTTTCTGTGTCTGTGGATTGTAGCATGATTATAATTGACTCAACAGATAATATCTACTTACAAGTGACTACATGCCGTGCTTGTCTTTCTATGTCTGGATTACCTCACTCAGGATGATATTTTTTCTAGTTCCATGCATTTTCTTTCAAATTTCATGATGTCATTTTTTAAAACAGGTGAGTAATATTCCAGTGTGTAAATGTTCTGCATCTTCTTTACCCATTCTTTGGTTGAGAGACATCTAATCTATTTCTAGTTTCGGTCTGTTATGAATAAAGCTGTTTCTGTTTTTAGAGCTTTCATGTGTACTGTGAAGTTGCTACTATGAGATTTCGCCCATTTCTTTTTGTAGCCACTTAATACTATACAATTTCCTCTTACTACTACTTTCATTGTGTCCCATAAGTTTGGGGTATGTTGTACACTCATTTTCATTGACTTAAGGAAACCTTTAATTTCTTTTTTTTTCTGCCTTGGCCCAGTAAGTAGTCATTCAGTAGAGAGTTGTTCAGTTTCCATGAGTTTATAGGATTTCTCTTATTTATGTTGTTGAAATCCAGCTTTAATCCATGGTGGTTTTATAGGGAAACTGGACTTATTTCAACTTTCTTGTATCTGTTGAGACTTCCTTGGTGGCTGAATATGTGATCAACTTTAGAGAAAATTCTATGAAGTGCTGAGACAGTTTATTATTTGTGTTTGGGTGAAATGTTCTGTAGGTATCTGTTACATTTATTTGGTTCATAAATATCTTTAAGTGCCAGTATGTCTCTGTTTATCTTTTGTCTGAATGACCTCTCTTTTGGTTAGAAAAGGGTATCGAAGTCTCCCACTATCAATGTGTGATGACCAACGTGTAATTTTAACTTTAGTAGTGTTTCTTTTACAAATATTGATTGTCCTTGCATTTAGGGCATAGATGTTGAGAATTGAAAGACCATCTTGGTGGATTTTTCCTTTGAGGAGTATAAAGTGTTATATCCCATCTATCTTGATTAATTTTGCTTTGAAGCCTGTTTTGCCAGATATTTGAATGGCTATACCAGCTTGTTTCTTAGGTTCATTTGCTTGAAAAATCTTTCCCAGCCCTTTACTAAGGTAATATCTATCTTTGATGTTAAATTATGTTTCTTGCATATAACAGAGGGTGGATCATTCTGTTAGTCTATGTTTTTTTTTATTGAAGGGTTGAGTCTGTTGATATTGAGAGATATCAAAACAAATGATTGTTCGGTTGTTGATGATGGTGGTGGTGATGGTATGTGTGTGTTTCCCTTCTTTTGGTTTTGCTTGTGTAAGGTGATTTATTTCCTGTGCTTTCATGGGTGTAGTTAATCTTCTTTGGTTGGAGTTTTCCTTCTAGTACCTTCTGCAGAGCTGGATTTGTGGATAAATATTGTTTAAAGTTGACTCCATTTTGTTTTCTCCTTCTATGGTGATTTAAACTTTTGCTGAGTGAAGTAGTCTTGGCTGGAATATGTTGTCTCTGAGTCTACAATACATCTCTCCAACCCTTCTGGCTTTTGGAGTCTCCATTGAAAAGTCAGGTATAATTTTAATAAGTCTGCCTTTATATGCTACTTTACTTGCTCTTTTATCCTTCCAGTTTTTAACATTCTTTCTTTGTTCTGTATGTTTAGTATTTTGATTATTATGTGGTGAGGCAACTTTCTTTTCTGGTCCAACTTATTTGGTGTTTTGTAAACTTCTTTTACACATTTCCTTTTTTAGGTTAGGCAAATTTTCTTCTATGATTTTGTTGAAAATATTTTTTGAGCCTTTGAGTTGGGATTCTTCTTTTTTCATTCCCATTATTCTTAGGTTTGTTCCTTTCATAGTATTCCAGACTTCCTGGATGTTTTGTGTCAGGGATTTTTTTTAAAGAATTACCATGCTCTTTAACTAATGTATCTATTTTTCTATCATATTTCCAACACCTGAGATTCTCTCTTCAATCTCTTGTATTCCATTGGTGATCCTTGCATCTGTAGTTCCTGTTTACTTACCTAACAAGAACCTTGGGGTCCAGCCTCAAGACTCTCTTCAGGTTCAGAATGGATACAACAATACATAAAAGGATTTTACCTGAGGGCAAACTCTCTCTCATGTGTTTTTCTGAATTAACCTCTTTATTGTTCTGCCATTCTTCAAAATTTTCAGATTATATACATACACAATCAGCAATTCTCTGGCAATATTAAGGTTATAAGGCTTGAATTTTTCATGGTCATAAAGCAGAAAAGAGCTGCACAAAGCAGCAAACTGAATCAAATGATAGTTTTATTTCTAACTTTTTTTTCATTCAAAAATTTAGCTTCCTCCTCTCCTCCCATTCCCCTCCTGATTTCCCTCCCCGTCTTCCCTTCCCTCCCTCCTTAAGAGAGGGCAGAGAACCCTGCCCTGTGGGAAGTCCAAGGCCCTCCTCCCTACATCCAGGCCTAGGAAGCTTTGCATCCAAATAGACTAGGGTCCCAAAAAGCCAGTACATGCAGTAGAAACAAGTCCCAATGCCTTTATCAATGGCTTCGCAGTCAGACCCCTTGTCAGCCACATTCAGAGAGTCCAGTTTGATCTCATGTTCATTCAGTCCCAGTCCAGATGGATTCGGTAAGCTCCCATTAGAACAGGCACACTGTCTCAGTGGGCTGAGGTTTTGAAATGAGTTCCACTGTAGAGGGGGAGTGCTATGGCTTCACACGGGATCAACAGCAAGAAGAGCTGTTATTTGAAAGTCAGTATTCCCAAGGCCTTGTGTCTGAGCTTGTCTCCATCAGAATCCATATTTCTGGTGGGCTGGCCTTCTAAAGTGTCAGCTGAAATTTCACTGCATAATCCTGCAGACCACAGCACTTACCTATATTTTTCACTTCAAAAACTTCCTCTGTCTGTGTTTTCTTTATTGTTTCTATTTCCATCTTGGGTCATTTTCTTTAACTGTTTCCTTCACCCCTGGCTTTCCTTAAGGGACTTACTCATTTCCTTTAAGTTTTGATTTTCTTAAGGGTCCCCTAAAGACCTCAATCATCTTCATAAATTTGCTTTGGACATCATTTTTCTGAGCTTCTGATGTATTGAAATATTTGAGGGTTGCTGTATTAGGATAGCTGGCCTCTGGTGATATATTTCCTTGGCTGGTTTTTTTCTTATTTCTTATACTGACAGCTAGGCATCTAGGTTTAGGTAATTATGGGTCTAAGTGATGATTTTGAAGTTCAGATTTTTGAATGGGTGTTTTATTCCTTGGTTTCAGTTTACTCTCTTGTCTTCTGGTCAGTGTGACCTGTGGTTGAGATGTGGGGGGGGGTCTCTGCCTGAGTTGGGGACTGGACTTCTGTCAGCTAGAATGGTGTCTGGTAGAGAAGAGAGTCTGCCCAGTTGGTGGCTGAAACATGGTGAAGTCAAGTGGGTGGAGATTGGGGATGGGCTTGAGTGGGGCACTGGGAACCAATTCAGAAATTTGAACATTCTTAGAATCATGCTCATTTAATGTGTCTCCTGAAACAACTAACATAGATTGTTATGCACAATTGCATGGTCATCCCGGCCAACCTGATTTTTTTAAAAAAGGGTAGAATTAATATTTTATCCTCATTTATAATCAGATGGCAGTTGGGGACAGACTCTCCACACTTCATATTTTTTTGAAAATTAAAAAAACTTACAGGTTTTAAACAGCTGCTGGGTGGTTACGTTTCTCAGGGCATGATTAGGCAAATTCAGTAATGGAGGCTTCAAGCTTTTCCTTGTTCACACCAGAGAATTCACTCACCTTTTGACCCTTTTTTTAAAACTGGAAGGTCAGCATGCATTTGACTTCACACTCTGCAGCAAAGTCCTGGCAGTCATCCACATCTATTTCAAGGAACACCACACTGGAATACTTTTCAGAGAGGGAATGAAAGAAAGGCTTGATCATTTTACAAGGTCCACACCACGTGGCTGAGAAGTCCACAACTATGAGCTTGTCTCCTGCAGCCACCAGGGCCTCCTGAAAAGCTTCCTTGCTCTCCGTCAGCTTCACCATTTTGGCTGTTGCAGGGAGGAAACACACGAGTTTCTGTAGAATCCGATGGGAACGGATCCGAGGCGCACAACCTGATTTTTAAAACTAGGAAAGAACTTGGCATAATATAGACAATCAATGTGAATTGTGGAGACTTTTTTAGGAGGTTAAGGATATCAACAAACATGAGTTACTCCAAAAGCTCCTGGGAATTTTGATTATAACCCTCTTATCCATAAAGATGCTTTTGCCACTAGAGTTTACTTTTTTATTAAACTGCTCTGATTCTACTTCTAAGTCATTCCTTTTTAATACTTAACTCTCTAAAATTTTAGGTGATTTATGAAGAATAGTATAAAATTAGAAAATCAACACAGGAAACATGAAGACAGGAAAAGGAGACTGTTAAGTGTGAAGCTCATTATCTTTGATCAGATCCAGTCCATTTACTAGAGACAGGCTATGAACTTGACTCTCAGCTTTATAAACAGGGAGGTGTTCTAGTTAAGCCAGTTGGATGGTGTTTGACATACACTAAGTGAGTTACCATTCCAAACAGTGAGACTCTTGTATTGGGATGTTTGAAGAGATCACCAGGTAGTTCTAATGCATATCCTGTTGTGAAGTCCAGCAGGAATGCTGATGTTGGGAAAGCCAGAACATGATTAGGAGCCTTCTTAGGTTTTTGAGCTTATCTGCTTGTGCACAAAGGAGTGATAGTATCAGTGTTTAACCTCAAATGTCATCAATGACAGTCCCTTGCAGAATAAAGAGAACAGTCTTGTCATTCAATAGTGAAAGCGGGGTATTAATAGAGGGAAAAGAAAGAAAAAGAAATGAAAGAGTGTGGCCATGGATATGATTCCGTTTCCGTATAGCTTTCTGATTCTTGCATAGCCAGTTGTGTTACTAACTTCCAGAAGCAACTTAAAAATTGATATAGAACTTTAGACCCAAGGAATAAAGATTTATCAAACGCCTTTGTGATACAGCACAGAATTTGTGAGAAGATTTTAGGAGAACGCTAGATACAACATTCAAAGTAAAGTTATCTTGATGGTCTGGACACTCTCTTTTTTCAGATTTCTTGCCATTCATGAAGAGCCTCTCCTGCAATCCAATTTACATGCTTTTCATCCTTATAAGTGTGCTCCAGTTCAACGCATTTATCAATTCATTTACCTTCATGCCTAAATACCTGGAACAGCAATATGGAAAATCAACTGCAGAGATAGTCTTTCTCATAGGTATGAAGTTTCATGATTTCTTCAGCAGCACCTCTCCCTCCCACAAGGACATGATAAGCAGCCAGATAATGTAACTAGGAGGCTACAACAAAATTGAAATTGAATATCTGTTAGGATATTCTTGCAAATGTCTTCTTTCTAGTCTCCAGGCAAATTAAGAAAGGATAGGGAAAGGTAGAGGCCAGAAATACCATCTCTCCAATCAGAATGGAAATCATCATTGTTATGGAAATCTTGGGGATGCTCATATCATTCAACTTTCAAGAGACAATATGTTAACTCAAAGAGGAATACAGAATTAGCTCACAGGATTCTGTGTATTACTCCCAGATTTTACTTCTGGACTTCAATTCTTGTCTTCCACATTATTACTAATTTAACCACTTGATCCCATGGTGGTCTGTGGATTCTGTGCAGCCACACTCCCCTAAACCAGGGATCCTACCCAACTTTGGATTTTCTTGTTTCTTTTTCTCTTGATAACTGTTGATCATGGACTGATGGTATCCAGAATTCTGTAGAAATCCAAATCCCAGTCCTTACCTTCAGATGGATAAAATTAAATGTGGTGGTACATGGCTGCAAACAATGTTCTAAATTGTTCCAAGTCTGGGTATGATGTTGTATGAATGCAACCTACCTGGGATTTTCTCCTCTCTTTTCTTTTATTCCTTTGATTTTTTTATTTGGGGAAGGAACATTAGAGAGGAAGAATAATGGGCAGCATCAACAATGCATGAAATGCTCTGCACTTGGTAATCAGGGACTTATCAATCGCCTGCTAAATCACCCTGGGCTGAGTCAAATTCCCAAGACAGAGTGGAAAGAAATACATGAAATATCTATTATCATATACATGTGATACTTATATGTAATCTGCTGCAATGATTTAATAAATGGCAATAGTTTCTTTTAAAGTGACATTATGGGACATTTGAAAATCTTTTATTTAATGTGTGAGCCTGTAGGGATTAGGGTCACTGAATATTATAGCTAAATAGTTTCTTAAGTTAAATGTATTAGGCAGATTGATAGCATTTATTTTTATGAGGTCTTTTAAAAATACCATTTTACTCATGTCTATAGGTCTTTATAATTTACCTCCAATATGTGTCGGATATTTAATTGGTGGCTTGATTATGAAGAAGTTCAAGATTACTGTCAAGAAAGCTGCATACATAGCGTTCTGCCTATCCCTGACTGAGTACCTTCTATCTTTCTTTAACTTCATGATGGCCTGTGATAATTTCCCAGTTGCTGGCTTAACCACCTCTTATGAAGGGTATGTAGTTTCCTAATGAAGATCACATTATTTTTACAATGGCTAGTCCATTTTCATCAAGGATTGTGTATGACAAGATCAGTTTATTACCACAAACAGTGGTCTAGGCTTTTTTGTATTTTCCTTCCCCTCATAATTCCTATATCAGTCCACATTGCAAGCTTATTAATGAGGTCTGGGGACAACCAGTGAGTAAGTTTATGATTCTATATGCATATGCATGGTCATTATGGTGATATCCTAGTCTGCTTTGAAGTGTAATAAAGAAAAGTAACCAAGAGCTTAGTAGCATAAATTATCAATATATTTTAAACTCCCATCAACAGATAGTTTTAAAAGTTGACTTTTCAGGCCAGCAAGCCTTCATAGGTTTCTACGATGGGCTCGAATTTAGCACAATTGAGTCTAATATACAGTAAGTCAATTAATGAATATATATGTCACTGGTATAGTTATATCTTGTATACTCTGTAGTCTTAGATTTTGTAGTATAAAATCCTTAGTAATCATATCATCTTCCTACAATCTTTTTTAAATGACAGGACTGTCCTTTTCACTTTGTACATGTAGAAATTGAAACTCAGAGGAAATTAGGGAGTTCACAGAAAATGGATTCAACAACACCAAAGTAGAATTGTCTGTCTTGACTCCATCTCCAGTCATGCTGACTCTTTACTGTGTTTGAGTGACAGGATTTAGATTCAGCCTCTAGACTTCCACATTATCCTCTTTCAATCCCAGTGTAAGTGCTGGACATTGTATATCTCAGAGAAGCAAGTCTGGTTACTCCAACCACTCTGTTTTGTGAGTAAACAAAGTATTTAAATTGCAGATTTTGTTCAAGTCAGTCCTCTTTCATTATTTCCTTCCCATCATGCAGATCAGTGAGAGATTACATCTTCATTGTTAGCTCTCACAGCACAGTACTTTCCTATAGGGTAGGCTCTTCATGTTTCTTTCTGAAGCAACTGAGAAACAGTTATGTGACCACAGGAGCAGACAACTTGTGTGCCAAAAACATAGTATAAAGATCACAGACTGCTATTCAGGTGATTGGTTTCTCTTTCTGGTCTGGGGAGATGAAACGTTTCTCTTTCTGTCTCTGTCTGTCTCTCCGTTTGCCTCTCCCTCTCCCCTCCCCCTCCCTCCCTCCCTCCCTCGCTCCCTCCCTCTCCCTCTCCCTCTCCCTCCCCCCCCTCTCTCTCTCTGTGTGTGTGTGTGTGTGTACTTGCTGAGGTGAAGAGAGAAGAGAAGAATATAAAGTGCTGGGGTAACTTTTCAATATCCCTAACATTATTTTACATCATTTCAGAATTCAGCAGCCTTTGTATGAGGATCATAAGGTGCTTGCTGACTGCAACACAAGGTGTAGCTGTGTAAATAAAACGTGGGATCCAGTGTGTGGAGACAACGGCCTATCGTACATGTCAGCTTGCCTTGCAGGCTGTGAGAAGTCTGTTGGAACAGGAATCAACATGGTAAACACTTTCAGTGTTCTGGGCAGATGTTTTGTGTGGTATATTAACATATGCTATTTAATCCTACATCTGCTGAAAAGCAAAACTAGCCTATGCTTAAATTAGATTAATATTTTTTTATGAACAACTAAATTTCCTTCATATATTTATACCTGACCTTATGATTCCTAGATATTATGTAAAACCTTGACAGAGTCTGAGAAATTTTTTTTTGTAATTTAAAGGCAATTGAGACCATTATTTAAATGACTGGAGTTAAAATACCTTAGATAGGCTGTAGAGCTAGATTAGCTGTTAAGAACATTTGCTGCTCCTTCAGTGGACCTGTTTGGTTCCCATGGTGGGCAGATCACAACTCCAGCTCCTGGCAATCTGACACTCTCTTTTCCCTTCCTCAGGTATCATATGCACCTGTTTTAAATACACATATATAAAGAAGCATACATATAAATATAAAATTAAAACTTTAAAATACTCTGGAGAGAATATGCCCTTTTGTTATAGGGTCTCATGAAGCCCAGGTCAGTCTCAAACTAGCTAGGTAGTTGAGGCAGGCAGAAAACTCATCTTTCCATATCATGAGCTTCTTTCATTCATTTATTTATTTAATGCAGTTGTGTGTGTGTGTGTGTGTGTGTGCAGGTGCATGTGCATATGGAGGTCAGAAGACAACCTCTGCTGTGGACTCTCAGGTCCCATCCACTTTGGTCTTTTGAGACAGGATCTCTCTGCCCTGGAATTTGCTGATTCTGTTAGGCTGCCCGGCAAGTGAGCCCCAGGGAGTCACCTGCTCCCTCCTGCAGATCACCAGTGTTGCAAGCACTTTTTCTACACATGCATCTTTTACATGTGTGCTGGGGATCTGAACTCAGGTCCTCATGCCTGTGCAGGACTTTACACTCTGTGCTTTCTCTGTAGTTCCACATCATTATAGCTCAGCAGATAAAGAGTTAAGCATTTCCCTTGCCTTAAACATGTTATAATACTTACAGTAATTATAACTGGTAATCAAAATGCAATATAAATTTTGATTCTCAGTCAGACCCAGAAACACAACAATTCAAAAAACAATTGACTTTATTGTTTAAATAATGTCTTTTTATTGCAACATGACTTTATTAGTAAGTATCTAACTATTCCATCAACCTTCTGAAACACATTTTGTTTTAACACTTAGTATTAGGGTCAAAACAAAACAAATCAGTATTTATTTACATTTTAAAAATTTATGTGCAAGCTAGAGTGTTGTCTCAGTGGGTAAAGGCATTTGCCACCAAACCTCATTATCAGAACCACATCCTGCATGGTAGGAGAGAACTTAGTCCCATAATTTATCCCTTGACTTCTGCATGTATGTCATGGCACATACTTGTTCACACATAGACACACACATAAACACACACACACACACACACACACACACACACATATATATATATATTTATATCCACAAAACCCCAAACAAACATAAAATAAACATAAAATAAAATAAATGTGTCAATTACTCCAAAATTTAGAAAAAATAGCAACTTTTAAAATCTACCTTTTTATATTTTATAAGAGAATTCCAAGATACTAAGAAAAAAGTGTGATGTGGGAGTCCCTTCTGCATGCTGTGATTACCATTTATGAATAAAGAAACTTCTTTGGACCTATAGCAGAGCACAACTTAGCTAGACAGGGAATGTTAGGCTGAATGCTGGGAGAAAGAAGGGCTGAGCCATAGAGAAGCCATGGAACCGGAGACAGGCACTGGTTAGAACTTTAGCCAGTAAGTCACAGCCACATGGCTATACACAGATTAATAAAAATGGGTTAAATTAACATAAGAGTTATCCAATAAGAAGCTAGAACGAATGGGCCAAGCAGTGATTTAAATAATAGTTTCTTTTTTTTGAGGGGGGGTCTAAGCTATCCTGGCAGCTGGGAACCAACAAGCGGCCCTCCCTCCAACAGGGACAGGAATAAAGGGGGAAGAAACCACAATGGTATTTGTACTCAAACTATGGTCCTCATTCAAACTAGATGAGTGCTCTTCCTATGAGCTCTGTCTTTGGCCCCAACACTCTCCATTTTGCTCTAACTGGCCTTTTCGAAAATACTGAAGATCTATGTCCAATATTTCTCTTTATTAAATAGGACACTTTTTTGACAGGTGTTTCAAAATTGCAGCTGCATTCAGTCTTCAGGAAATGCATCTGCTGTCCTTGGACTGTGTAACAAAAGCCCTGACTGTACTATCAAGCTACAGTACTTCTTAATCGTGTCAGTATTCGGCTGTTTTATCTACTCGCTATCAGCCATACCTGGGTATATGGTTCTTCTGAGGTAAAAGTAACTCTTTCATTTAGTGTTCTATCTTTCTTAGTAGTGTATGCATATGCAAGTTTATGATCTCTCTCTCTCTCTCTCTCTCTCTCTCTCTCTCTCTCTTTCTCTCTCTCTCTCTCTCTCTCTCTCTCTCTCTCTGTGTGTGTGTGGGGGGGGGGATATGGGCTCCCGGGTGCCAATAAGATCAGAGGGAGATCAGAAGACAATGTTTGGGAATCAGTTCTCTCCATTCATCTTGTTTTTAAGGCAGGGTCTATCATATTTCTGCTGCTGTGCTGGCTGAGTATTCCAGCATAGATGGCCTTCAAGGTCCCAAGCAATTCTATTTTCTCCTATTTCACTATGGGAATATTAGAATTATAGTTGCATGCCACTGAACTGGGATTTCTTATTTTTAGTTTTTTTTTCATATGTTCCTGAATTCTGCTGGGTATTGAACTCAGGTCATCTTTCCTTTGTGGCAAGCACCCCACCAATGCTATGTAGATTTTTGGTCATCGATTAAAATATTTTTTCCCAAGAAAGGTTCTTGGAGTCATGGTTCCTAGAACCTCAATGCTCTTAGCTACTTTTATCAAGACTCTTACACTGAACATTGCAAATTCTAACACTAAAGTTTTCTGGATTTTTCCTTCCTGCCCTTTTCTATTTTAAGATACCCTTATATCTTAAACCAAAATGAATGGATGTCTTGTATTGGCAGGGAGAGAAGAGTTGTCTAAAACTCATTTTCTATGGCCCAACTAACTGCCTGATTGAGTGTGCAACTCTGTGCAAAAGTGACCTGGCTCTTTTGACATCCCAGGTTCTATCTGTCTTTATAAACAAGAAATATGAATTCAGTAGTAGATACTATCTAACCAGGTGACGCATGAATGCAGAAATAGATATTGCCTAAGTAGGAGGCACACGAATGCAGGAATAGACACTATCTAACCACGAGGCACATGAGTGTAGTAAAAGATAAATGAGGAGGCACATGAATGCAGTCACAGATACTCAAATTTCTAACATAAAGTGTTAAAGTTCCAAAGCCAAGTTTCAAGGTATTTTTATTCTTAGCATGCATTCTTTCCAGTCTAGCAAAGTACATACCCAGTAACAATGGGAAAAAAGTTCAATCCTTTCTTTCCTTGTGTTATTGGAATTCAGAAGCAAAGTTGAATTAACCATGATGTTATATAATACTCGATGATTCATAATATTTCGTCCATAGTCTGGTGTAAGATTCTCACTCCTCCCTTTCTTTTCCTGTGGATTTTGGTTGCCTTGTCCACATTTCCATTCTACCCCGACCCCTCTCCTCTTTTTCCAAATCCCTTTCCCCATACCTCCCCTCCCCTCCCCTCCCCTCCCCTCCTCTCCCCTTCCCTCCCCTCCCCTCCTCTCCCCTCCCCTCCTCTCCCCTTTCCTCCCCTCCTCTCCTCTTTCTGTCTTCTCTGCTCCCTTTCTTTTCTCTTTCTATCTTTCCCATTCCCCCCTTGGTTCTTCCTTTCCCCTGCTTCTACCCTTCATAGACACTCTCTAGAACAAGCTAGATATTCATCCTTCTATTTTCATTTTCCATGGTAAGATGTTATATTATTATGTCCATACAAATGGGGATATGGTATATGCCTTGTTTGTAGGTTCATGGACAGAAAAATGCACCAAGTCTTGCTTGTTATTCTTACAAGTGAGGGAGAATTGGTTGTGACATCTATCATTCTACCATATTCCAGGCTGATTCAGCTGATGTGATTACATGGCATCTCCTTTCTCCTTCACTACTCCAGGTGCCTCTGTTCCAAAGCAGCATGCTCAGTTGATATCCTTATATCATCTGAGTTTTCCTTATAGAGGAAGATGGTCATAGGTGAAGGGCATGCGAGCAGTTATACTCTACTGTTAAAATCTCCAAACAATCTCAAGACGCGATCTCATGTTTACTACATGTCTATTTCTACTTCCAAGCCCCACTTACATGTTCTTCACTTTCTCAATTATCTTACCTTCTGACATTGACTCTTTAACTGGGTATAAAAGATGTGGCTCATTGATTTTTTTAAAATTCTACTTTTTTTTTGCTCATTAATGTTTTAATGTGTGATTTCTAAAAGCTTTCAGTGTATGTGTGTATGTGTGTGTGTTTGCATGCCATGGCATGCATATTGAAATGAGAAGATATATTGCATGAGTTCATTCTCTTTCCACTATATGGTTTTCAGATGTTGAACTCAGTTTGTCAAGCTTTGTAGCAATCAACTT
The DNA here is from genome assembly GCF_903992535.2 of Arvicola amphibius. Taxonomy (NCBI): domain Eukaryota; kingdom Metazoa; phylum Chordata; class Mammalia; order Rodentia; family Cricetidae; genus Arvicola; species Arvicola amphibius. Next base: position 8,217,363 of record NC_052048.2, read on the forward strand.
TACCCACTGAACCATCTTGTATTTCTTGATATAATATGTGATTTTTTGATATAAAGGGATTAAGGTCTATTCTAATTATTTTTTTCTTATATTTCTTTGCTCTTTCTTGCTGATTGTGATGGTTGCAGTGTCAATGATTGGTAATACAGTCCTACTGTTTGCACAGTATTATTACTCCTCTAGTCTGTTGTGTTTTCTTGAACTTCCCATGGAATCCCTTATGAAATGAAACACCAACATTGTATTTATTATGCTCTTCTTACTGAAAGATGTATTTGGTAGGAAAAAACCACATTTTAAATGAACGTCCACATTCCTAATTCATAAGAATATTTTTAGACTTTATCCTGACAGCTTTATAAACCTCCCCTTTTATGTAATTCCCCAAATCACCTTATGTCTATTTTCATAGGCAGTACAGGAAAGACAAACGTCTAAAGTTGTTAACTCCATGTAACAAAAACATTTTCTTAATGTCATAGCTTGCATGATGGAGTTTTCCTCTGTTTATCTGTGGGATCATTTTTACCATACCTTGAATTTTTATATAACACATGTTAGATTTTGTATCAAAATGACAAAATGCCTGGCAAACAGCTTAAGAGAAGAAAGACTTATTTGCTTTTTGGTTTCAAAGTTCTGGGTCCATTATGCTGGGGATACTATGGTGCTCTCCATGGCAAACAGAAGACTATTCATCTTGGTTAACAGCCAATGTCTAACCATTAAAGGGCTCTGCCCTGCTTTAGATATGTGGATGTCACTGGACAACTCTCTTCTTCCGCTATGGGTGCTTAACAATAGAGCGCCATTGTCTTCTCTTCAGGATGCAAAGCTTAACCATCAGGACCATGAACTATGACTGTCATTGGGAGGATTGCTAGAACCCTAGGGTTTGCACAATGTACTTTTATATATGTGTATGTATTCTTCAGGTGTATCAAGTCTGAAGAGAAGTCACTTGGAATTGGATTACATGCATTTTGTACAAGGATATTTGGTATGAAATATTTCCTCAACACATTAGAGCAATACTATGCTAAGTAGTCAATTATTTTCTTTGAATAAAAAGATAGGAACTATCTTGTTAACCCAAACCTCAACACTTACCTTAGAAGAAATAACAGGGTTTATTCTGGAATCAAACATGAGCCACCATAGTGTGAACACAGATTTAGGGCATCCAAATATCAGGTTCCAACATGGATATGGTTTCATGATGTTTGTGGCTGGAGAACAAAGGAAGTCATGAAAAGGAGCTTCTCAAATATATCTGTGGGAACATGAAGTAGATTGGTGACAGCAAAGCAGGGAATTCTGTGCTGTGGGCTCAGATGCTATCTGATGGCACCCTTAGTGTTTGGGTGAGTGGAGGATAATAACCTGTTAACTCAATACATCCCAAAGGCTTCATGTAATAGATATGTGGCTATATAGTCAGACACAGGGATGTGGCAATGAATGATAAATAAAAGAGAAAAAGATAATTTGTCTCTGGATCTTCAATATTCCAACAGTCTACATCTAGAAAATCCCAATGACCTAGTGGCATCTTTAACATACATGCACTATACCCATGTCACCGTGAAATTCAGTTCACAAGCCCTTGTGTTAAGATATGGAAACTTGTATTTAGTCTGAGAATGAGGTAATTACAGAGGTGATATATTTTCCTCTTATCTGAACTTAATTACATCTTTCATCTTTAGTAGATTCAGTAATAAAGTGAGAAGCAAAATGTTTCTGTTAGTTACATGTATAGAAAGCCAGCACAAGACATTTCCGAAAATAATGATGCTGATGGCTATTAACTCAATGAATGCTCTCTTAGCACCTTATACATGGTTTTCATTTGTTGTAATCTTGAAACTTTACACTAATTTATAATTTCTAGAAGTGTGGAACATGTGATTCCTAAATTATTATATTTTAAGAGAAAAACAGAACTTCTTCCAAATAAAATAACACATCACATCCTTTTCCCTTGCTTTCTTCTTTTCAACGGGCTATTTTTCTTTCTTTTCTCATTGCAGCAGGCATTCCGGCTCCTATTTACTTTGGTGCCTTGATAGACAGAACCTGTTTACACTGGGCAACTCTGAAATGTGGTGAGCCAGGGGCATGCAGGATGTATGATATAAATAACTTCAGGTAAAGATAACTTTTAAATGATTTGTTTATTTCTACTTTATGTGCATTGGTGTTTTGCATACATGTATGTCTGTGGTCTGTGTGATGGGGTCAGATTCCCTGGAGGGAGAGTTATAGGCAGTTTTTCAGCTGCCATGTGAGTTCTGGGAATTGAATATGGGTCCTCTGGAAGAATAACCAGTACTTTGAACTGCTGAGCCATTGCTCCAGATGCAAAGGTAAAGGTAATTTTTGAGACCTACTTTTGTAGTACATAAAATGTCCCCATTTATAGCTTACATTTTCTTGAGTGACAAGATTACATCCAGTTTCATGTTCAGAATGCACATGGATGGTATAACTTCCTTATTTGTGTATTTTAATATTTTTCCCTTTTTTTCCTAAAGTACTTGATATATGTAAGTGTGAGTGGGCTTCCTAGCCGTAACCCTTGAAAATACATCAGAAAGGGAGCAGAGTGTCTGCGAACAGGAAGCAGAGGAAGCAGTAGGAGGAGAGCTGCATCTTGAGCTGAGTCAGCATGGCAGAACACTGGAGATAAACACGACATCAATATCCAGAGGCCAGCGACAGTGACGCTGCTGGTGGGAAAGAAAGCTCTCAGTTCCTACTCCTCCATGCCTAAGGACAGAGAGAAAGACTCTTCCTTTCTGAAGGGTTCAGTATGACAGTCCCAGGCCCATGTCAAGCAGCATGGATCCTGACATTCTAGCTTCTGGAAAGTTCACAGCCCTCTCATGCTTGCACCCTGATATACTAAGAACCCCAAACTTACGTACTGTCCTAGCAATTGTGTAGAACATGTTGGGTGCCGTAGCCAGTGGCTATCTTGAGAAAGATTTGCTACCTGAATTTGACTGATGGTCTCATTGCTGGGAACCCATAGATGATCCAACGCACTTAGTGGTTGGCTGCTTCATGAACAAAACGTGGCACAAGCCAGCTCAGAGTGTCACAAATGGGGAAGAAGTTGCCACACATAGAAATAACTGAGGCCATTACCCTCAAGAATCAGCAGACCGGGGTGCCTGGTCTCTGAGATCTGGGTGCAACCAGTTGTGTGCTTCCTTGCTGCTGCGTAGACTAAAAGTTCCCACCACTCTCAGTGCTACAGAGGCACTGGTTGCTAACAGTATAGTGGAATAACTGTGGGTTTACTGCTGTCCCATGCCGGGGGTCATGCTAGACTGATCTTGGACCAGATTCTGGATGCTACATTGCTGGCCCTCAAGGGCAACGGGCCCAAAAAAGTCCACAGAGAAACTTTGTTTGCTACAGACTGCACTGTTCTCTTCCTTGATCCTAAAACCTCATTAGTCAAAAGGAATTTAGGCCTTTTCTAGGTAGGACCCAGTTTTTCCCTGATTCTGGGTGAGGAGGATACTGAAAATTTCTAGGAAAGAAAAGTGCTGGCCATTGCCCTGTTCCCATGTGTGTATGGCTGGGGGTGGCTGCTCTCCCTTTCACAGACTGGTATGCCTATAGTACCAGCGTGGAAAAAGTCAACTACTTCTGTGTATCTGTGTGCGTTAAAGTTCCAGTTGTCATGACATACCCAGAATGCTGGACTTTAACCCTGAACTTGTGCAAATTTACCCCTTCTTCCTCAAATTGATTTTGTCAGGGTCTTTTATAACAGTGGCAGAAACATAAACTAAGATATTTGTTATTCTATTATACATCTAGAAAAATTTCAATTGTACTTCTAGACTGTTGTATCTGAAGTCTTAAGCATCTCTCTCCACATATATATTTATACTTTGCCACTGTAGAAGTAGCCATGATAATTTTCTCTACGTGTATGTAGTTCAGGATTTCCTGCCTAAGGAATGGTGCCACTCACTGTGTGGTAGGTCTTCTCACCTCAATTAATGTAACCAAAATATCTCCCACAGAAATGTTCACAGGCTAACATAATCCACACAGGCCTTCAGTGAATCTTCCTTCCCATAAGATTCTAGATTGTATGAAGGTGACAGCCTATTCATCACACCAGATTTTCCTATAAGTATTTTGAGAACATGAAGGGATTTTTCACAATTATTTAAAATGTACATATGTCAAAATACCTATTTCCCAAACACATTAAGTCCAGACACCTTAAGGAATATTTTATCAAATTTACAAAGAAGAAATTTTTATAACAGTGTAAAAGTTATTCTCAAAAATAGTAAAAGGTAAAACTACCCAATTCATTTCAGGAAGCTTCTATAGTCCTCACGTTTTAACTGGACAAGTTCAGTAAATGAAAAGAATTTGGCTCTAAAGAGAAGGCTCAGGGGTTAAGAATACATATTGCTGGCTCTTGCAGAGGACATGTGTTCAGTTCTCATAACCCATATTGGGCAGACTACAACTTCCTGTTACTCCAACTCCCGGGTATCCAGGACTCATGGATAGACACAGAGACCCAGACAGTTAAAAGTAGTAAAGAGTTATAAAATAAATTGATTACACAAGCATGGAAATTTACAAATCAACTAATATATAAAAATGAGTACTATGACTTTATAGAAGGATTTTAACATCACAAAAATCTGTCAGTGTGGCACAGCAGATGAATGCTGAGTGAGAAGAAAATCTTGAAAAGTGACTTCATGTTGTTTCTTACATGTGTAATTAAAACCGGAGCAAACAAAATAGAAAAGAATAGTACCCTTAACCCGATATAGGGCTTTTTTTTGGCTCAGTATTTAAGAGACTAGATGACAATGGCAGAATAATGGCCCAGTGTGAGGTAAGGGGAGGATTGGTGGCAGAGTGTAAGGAGGCTGGTCATATATCATGCTGTTAGGGACTTCATCCTCAGCTAAGCCTACTGAAAACATTCTCATAGCACACCCAGAGATGTATTTCTATAGTGATCCTAAGTCCAGTCAAGTTGACAATGGAAACTAGCCGTCACCAAACTGAAAAAATATGTTCAAACTTTGATGTTGGAAATTTTTGACATTTTTAACAGAAAGGATTAACAGCTCAGTGAAGTAGAGTATATAAATTACAAGGGCAAAATAATCACCTGATTCTTTGGAGAATAAATGATCTGTGAGAATATACAGAATATGCTGTCACTGAACATGTTAAGATTTAATACAGATCAGTTGTTTTCAACAGGCGCATTTACCTTGGGTTGCCAGCAGCTCTAAGAGGATCAAGTTTCATCCCGGGGATCTTCATTCTAATACTTATGAGGAAGATCCAACTGCCTGGGGAAATTGACTTTGCAGAGACTGAACATCCAGAGATGAAGCTCACAGAAAAGAAAGGCGAGCACAAGGATGTGCACAGAAGTCCTGAGGTTGAGAACGACAAAGAACTGAAAACAAAGCTGTAATAAGGTTTCCACTGACCTGCCCAAATCCACGGAGAGAGTGTGTATGCATCTGGTTCTTTTGAACCTATAGTACCTCATCAGAGGTGTACTATAGCGACTCATCTTATCCTGAAGAACCACAAAAATTATTTTGCTCATGATGAAAATATTTACTGATAGCATTTTCATAACATTGGGGTACTACTTAAGATTTTTCCAGGGAAGACTATGGTGACCCCATACTGAACTTTAAACATTCTTCATTTTCAAACAGCATTTTCTCTTTTAACTCAATCAAAGCAAGTGTGTGTTTCTCACATATCTGTCAATAGCGTTAAAACTTGCGCATTCCTGAGACACTATTCATTTTTATTGAAATTATGCTGCAATGTTGGAGATATTTAGAACTGAAAATTTATATGTTGGCTGTGTTATACTGAAATAATTTGTTCAAATGTATCTTTTCTATGTGCAAGACATATATGAATACCTTTTTATCTATTTAGTTATACTCTATTAATTTTTTTATTCTAGACACAATGCTTCCAAAATTAGACTTCTCATTAATGTGTCATCTGTTTGTTGTTTTCACCCCTTCTTTCATTACTCATATCACACATTTGATCATTTTGTTTAGAGCACTGAAATATTTAATCAGGTTATTTAAAATCATGTAGCAAAGATGCCTGGAATTTTCTCCCTAGCCATGAAAATATGGTAATGAAATTCTTTCTTAAAAGCAAATATTTGAGAAAGCCAGTCCTTTGAGACTGTATGGCTTTGGCACAATGCTTGCCTAGAATGTGGGAGACCCTGGGTTCAATAACAAGGTAAACTACTGATAATACAATAAAATATAAAATAAAGTAAAAATCAAGGCTGGATGCTGTGTCAGATGTTATCAAAAGATTACTTTCAAATATTCAAATATTTCAAATATTCTTTGGCCCAGTGTTCCTTTTACTCATGTGTCCTCAGAGCACATCGGAATTAATATTCAAAATTACCTTAGAGTAAAATCTTCAAAGCTGAGCCAGCTGGGTGGCTCAGTGGAAAGTGATGTTTGCCTCAAAGTCTGACAAGGTGGTTTTGATCCCTGGGACCAAGAGAGAAAACCATCTCTTGCAAGCTGTCCTGTGCCCTTGTCTGTAGTGAGGGCTTTGGGCAGGCCTGCCAATGGGAGTCCTCCATCACTTGTCGCCTGTACTTCTCCACCGCCAATCAAATAAATAAAAGCACGTAGAAAGATTTTAAGTGTGACTATGCTATAAATCTGGGAATTAATAAAATTCAAGGTACACTTTAAAACCAATGTCAAATTGTGGTAGTTTGATTGAGAACTGTCCCTTGTAGACTTGGGCATTTGTGCATTTGGTTTGCAGTTGATAACTCTGCTTGGAGTGGAGTAGGGGTTCATCCTTAATGGAGGAAGTGAATAACTGGGCTGGGTATTGAGAGTTAAAAGCCTCCCCTACCATCAGTTTACTCTTTGCTTAGTGCTTAGGTTGAGGATGTAACACCTTAGCTTCCTGCCCAGTCACCATGCCTGGTGCTTGCTGTCATGCCTCTTTGCCTTGAGGAACTCCTGTCCCTCTGGAACCATAAGCAAAAATAACCTCTTTTTTCTTTCAGTTGCTTTGTGGTGTTTTATCACAGCAGTGAAAAGTAACTGATACAGAAAAAAAAGTTTATTTGGTGCTTGATAAAAAATGAAGAGATTTTAAGAAACAGCAAGTCTGTCTGTTGTTTTAGTGCTGTGGCTCAAGACAGTAGCATAGACAGGACTATTTGTTTCTCTTCTTTATTTTTCTTCCTTTGGCCAAGGATGTCAGTAATATAAAAATGGTATAAATACCTAAAGATGGGGATGTTGAAGAAAGGAAAGGTAAGGAGTGGAGGGATCAATATACAATGTTTATGTATAATAAATTGAGAATCTCTACTGTCCAGAGCAGATTGAAGGCAGGTAAAACCTCAAAAGCTCTTTTGGGGAGCCAGAATGTTCATGAGAGAGTTACACTGACAACTTTTTGTTATTTGAACTGAGGTCAATCCACTTCCATGAAAGAAGGTCTTGTTTTGCTTCAGAGGTCTCAGGTCATGATCACTCAGCCCTGCTGTTTTGGGCCTGGGTCTATGCAATGCATTGGGATGAAACTCATAGGAAGGAAGTTGCTGACCTCACATTGATTGTGAATCTCACACACACACGTGCACACACACACAGAGAGAGAGAGAGAGAGAGAGAGAGAGAGAGAGGAGAGAGAGAAGAGAGAGGAGAGATAAGAGAGAGGAGAAAGGAGAGAGAAGAGAGAGGAGAGAAGAGAGAGGAGAGAAGAGAGAGGAGAGAGAGATATGATGGAGGACTCTCATTGGTTAATAAAGAAACTGCCTTGGCTTTTTGATAGGGCAGGATTTAGATAGGTGGAGTAGACAGAAAGGATGCTGGGAGTGAGGCAGATGGCTCGGGAAATCACCATGCCTCTCCTCTCTGGGTCAGATGCCATACCTCTCCTCAGTGAGACAGTCGCCATGAAGCCAGCCCCCAGGTCAGACATGCTGAATCCTTTTTGGTAAGACACCACCTCATGGTGCTACACAGATTACTAAATATGGGTTAAAGCAAGATATGAGAATTAGCTAATAAGAGTCTGAAACTAATGGGCCAGGCAGTGTTTAAATGAATACAGTTTGTGTGTTGTTATTTCAGGGCATAAGCTAGCCAGGTGGTCGGGAGCCAGGTGGGAGGAAAAGCAGGCCTGCCCACAGCTTCTCACTAGAAAGAGAGAGAGAGAGAGAGAGAGAGAGAGAGAGAGAGAGAGAGAGAGAGAGAGAGAGAGAGAGAGAGGGAGAGGAGAGAGAAGGGTCCAGTGACCTAGTATCTAGTCACTATATCTTAATGCTTCGACCACCCTTCAACATTCCTTGCTGAAGATTTTGTCACATGGGCCATTGAGGGAATTGTCCAAACCCAAACAACAGCAAAGAGAAGGTAGGCAACTTAACTGAAAGGCTTTCTTCATTTATCTTCATGTTATGATTTCCTGAATTAGTGAGTGTGTCCTATAAAAGGGAAGGATCAGGGGCATGGATGAGATGACTCAGCAGTCAAGAGCATGTACTGCTCTTGCACAGGATCTGAGTTTGGTTCTCATGATCCTCAAACACCTATGATCCCAGCTCTGTGGGTTCTGATGACTCTGAACTTCCTGGCACCTCTGCTCACATGCTTATACTCAGTGCTTGGGATTCATCCTTTACAAAGGATGTAGTCTTTTCCTCTTAAAACTTGGGACTCACCCTTTACAAAGAATGTAGTCTTTCCTTCTAACAAGTTCGTCCTAGACACTTAGTAGGGGAAAGCAATCCAGAAAACATAGGCAGTGGAATCCTTGGGGATTTCCTAGTGGTGTCTATGAGACCCAGGTAGATAGGTTATTATTCTGAGCTTTATTCTCCTCAGGGTGTGATCAGGGTACAGCAGACAGATGTGCAGAAGAGGAGCAAGGGAAAAGGCAGGGAAACCTGCAGGTGAATAAGTTTCCCATTTAGCATTCTTATGTATCTAAACCTAATAGAATGTACAATAGTTTCTTACTGATTTAGCTGTAATTTAATTATAGTAAAAATTTCAAGAAGATAAATTTCAACACTAAACAACACAGAATCTGGAAGAAGTAATGGAAAAGGAAGGGGGAGTCAATCACTGTGTCATGTATGCCATGGTGTGAAATTGAACTTGATATGTTAATATTTTGGGATATGTGTTTGTTAGCAAGGTTGAACTCACTACCAAAGGGAGCAAAGAGTTGTTTACAAGCTCACAAGTGATCATCTCTGGGCCAGTGTGATGTTCTGAAGGAAGAACAAAGGCCTAGGCATTTGCCTTTCAATTTAATTTCTTTTATGAGTTTTCATTTTATCTCATACACATAAAATGTGGTTAAAATAATTTTTCTTCAAGAGCAATGCATGGATAAAAGAAACATTAATAATAAAAAAGCCCTTTACAAGAGAAAAGAACTGAGTCCATCATTTATTGATTTTTTTATATCTAAATGATTGCAAAAGTAGGGTGGCTGAAAATATCCCATTTATGAAGACATAGCATTTTGATTCCTAGATAAGTTAGTTTGTGTTGGGACTAATGAGTCCTGGCCTTCAGCTGGATCTTGGGACTAATGAGTCCTGGCCTTCAGATGCTCTTTCCTGCTAGAACCTTCTAACTGAAGTAACTAGAGGCTGTGTCTATCTTAGAGGATCAGAGGATGGGATTTTCACCTGTTGACCATTGACTGCAGTGTATTTAAGTCTATATGATATCAGTGTTTGAAGGTCTGGTTGTTGGTCTCTCTCTGCGTGTGTAGTCTCAACCTCTAGCCCCTTGCCCGAAGCTTGCAAACTGGGTTCTAGCATGCAGTGTGCAGACACAGGGGTGCGGTGCACGGCAATTGGAGTTCCCCACCGAGATTTCGGCAAGTTTGCGTGGAAATGTATCATTTATCACTAGCATCTGGAAAAGCACTTTTTTTCAAGATGCATGTAACTTAAAGATTAAGACTTCATATCAGAATATTAAATAATCTTTAAACAACTGTGCAGTAAAAGAGGACAATGACCTCAAAATGTAAATAATGTGTAAATATCTTAATCAGAGGTATAAATTATAATGCAATATGATAAATGTATCCTAAAATTGTATTAATATACGAAATATTTTTAATAGAGGTAGAAACATGCATGCATACAATATGACAAAATAACCGAATAGGTGTACAAATATTGTAAACAGAAATAACAATTATAATTTGAACTTGTTTCAATATAGAAGAAGCTATACCTATGTAAATTGTCCATAAATAATAGCTCATAAGTATTCACTTTATTACTCACTATTATTATTATTAGTGTGAATAAGTTCACACTAATCTACCTATTATCCCATTCAGTTTTTCCTCTTTTTTGATCTCTAGGCTTACATAATTTCTACCCCAAACCCCAACTCTTTGTGAGTAATAAACAACACCAAATGGTGTCCCTAACCATAAGGACAAACTTTATTGAGAGAGGGGACATCGTCTTCTAGAATTGCTTCTTGCTGTCATGGGGGCAATGTTTTTTTCTATGGGAACCTATAAAAGTAAAATGATTGTTGTTGGGGTTTTCTGTCCCACCCTGTCCTTGTGCTGCCTGGTTCCCACAGTTGTAAATTCCCAAAGAAATCACACAGAGGTCTACATTAATCATAAACTGATTGGCCCATTAGCTCAGGCTTCTTATTAACTCTTATAACTTATATTAGCCCATTATTTTTATCTGTGTTAGCCACATGGCTCAGTACCTTCTTCAGCAGCGTAGTCACATCTTGCTTCTTCTGTGGCTGGACAGGACTGCAGAGGAATGGGCTTTCCTCTTCCCTGAATTCTCCTGTTCTCATTTTCCCGCCTCTACTTCCTGTCTTATGGTCCCGCCTATACTTCCTGCTTGGCTACTGGCCAATCAGTGTTTAGTTAAAACATAATTGACAGAATACATAATTATCCCACACCAAATGATGGTTAAATTTCAAGATTGCTCTGTTGCTGTTTTGTATAATTGCAAAAATGGTCTTTGAATAGTCGATAGGTTTTTTTGTTTGTTTGTTTTGTTTTTTTTTTTTGTTTTTTGTTCTTATGTGGAGTTCTGGCCAGACTGTTGTAAGAAGGTGCATCATCTCCACAGTTGGTATCCAAAAACTGGTCTCATAGTAACACTATCAGCATCATGACATCATATCAACCAGGTGGAGTCATTGTTGTGGGACTCCATCTTCTTCCTGGAAGCTTCAAAGATCACTGCAGGAAATTTACTATTAGTTGTTGAAAACTTAAAAATTATTCATATAGACATATATTCAGTGAAAAATTCAATGTAGACAAATTGGGCATGGAGAAAAGTAAAATATTTTTTTAAAACCTATCTTCTTTCTGTCTTATACCAGATGGCTCGTGACATGAGACAGAAGTTCTGAATTTAAAAAAAACAAACAAACTTGGATTTGGAGAAGGATAGCCATTGTCCAACTCCAAAGCCAGCTCTTATTTTTAAGAAGAGATATATACATGTCCAAATAATCAAATTTACCATGCAGATAATACAGAATCATAAGTCAGATTTCTCTTTGATTGTTGATTTTTTTCTGGGTATCTATCTTTTCCCCTTTAGGCATCTAGATGTCCAAGGTCTTTTTGGGGATGAATATTTTCCTTCAAAGGCAAGAACAGAATCCTGCCCCAACCTTTATGAAATTTTCTTACCACCTGTATGGTTGTCAACTCTAGGGATGAGCTGTCATTTTTCTTTCTCAAGAGGTTTTTCATTTTCCTACTGAATCTTTATTAAGTTTGAAGGTATCCATAGCTTTTCTTCTCCTGTGGAAACAAGAGCGAAACCCTTTCCTCAAAGTAGCACATCTTGTGGTTTCCATTGTGAAGTCAACACATCCTTGAAATATACTGGCTGATTTAATTCGGAAGTTTTTCTGTTATTATATATCTTTCAGTTTCCATTGTTTCTTTCTCATTAGGGTTAAGAAAATTCAAGATTAATAAAGTATTATGCAATCATTTCTGGGGGCATTTTTCATCCCTTTCTGTTTGTATAGGTGGGGAGACCAGGCAGGAAGTAGAGGCAGGGCAATGAGAGTGGGAGAATTCTGGGAAGAGGAAAGGATTAGTCTGCAGTCATCACCCAGATGCAGAAGATACAAGATGAGAAAGATTCACTGATAAAAGGTACCAAGCTACGTGGCTAACACAGACAAGAATTATGGGTTAATGTAAGATATAAGAATTAGCTAATAAGAAAGCCTGAACTAATAGGCCAACCAGTTTATAATTAATGGAGGACTCTGTGTGTTTCTTTGGGATTGAATGACTGTGGGATCAGGTGGGACAGAAATCTCTGTAAACATCCTCCATCACCAATGAGGATACTGATGTCAAGAAATACATTAGCAAACATTTTACAGTTGTCTTGTGAGTATGCACAAGACGAATAGTTATGAGAAAACACAAAAATGACCTGACAGATAGTAATGTTATGAATTATTCTATTTTAATGTTCACTGTATAAAATGTGAGCACTCACAGACACACTCAGTAGAGGTGCTAAGCAAATCTCTCTGAATGTACTGGAAGAAAAAAAATCAAGATATTAGCAGACATATTAGGTAATTCTGTTAAATATTCTGTCAGGATTCAATTGTTCTGCTTCTTAGAAACTTCATATTGGTTTTATAATTATTTTTAGCCATTAAAATTCCAATTGAAAATTACAGTTAGTTCAGAGAACAATGTGTGAAACCATTAACTCTTAAGATGACAAAAGCCACTTTCTGATGATTCCTGCTATTAATCACAATTGGTGCTGTAGAAATGTCTGTACACTGACACAGACCTTCACCCAAGAACACATATTCCAGAGAATAAAAAGAGATGATGATACTTCCAATGAGAGATTAAATCACATGAATTTTCAAAGGTAAATTTAATTCTTTGTGCTGTCCAAGATGGGTAATATATTCCTGAGAATATATTGAGCAAAACTGATTTAGGCACAAATTTTCATTACATAATTGAAATGAGATTCATGGGTTTGGTCTCAGGAATCTATTAAATAGATGGAGAATTACAGTTTTTAGTGGTTTTCCTCTGATGGTTGGAATTATTACTTTACCTTAGATTTCCTCAAACTATCATTTAGTTTTCTTTGTTTACCCTTGATGCTTCCAATATGCCTTCCTCAGAAATCATGATAATATATATGAACAATCTATACATTGGCAATATTTCAGGTATTACTAATTTACATCCACAGATACTCAGAGTCATCTTGTGTGGAATAACTTCTTATAATTCTGTATAGCCATGACACGGAATGACCTTCAAATAACAAATGACTTTTAAACTAATTCTGAAGTTTAACGTCTTAAAATTGTCTCCGATTTTATAGTTTCAATTTCCAGAAAGAGATGCAGAAGTTTGGATATCTCCTGTATCTTCTGAAGAAGAACAAACAATAAACACACTCCTAAAATTATGCACCAAAATTCCAGCTGACATGAAATTCATTGTTTTGTTCAATCCCTTCCATTTCTTTCAGTACTGGGTTTATACAGCAGGAATGTCTGTCTGTCTGTCTGTCTGTCTGTCTTTCAGTTTTTCTGGCTTTTGCCAGGTTTTACTCTGTGTTTGCCCCTGTAGGTCCTAACGAGTTTCCAGACAAATGTCACCATCCATGCCCATCTTTAAGAAGTTCTTCCAGTCAATCGTCAGTCACTGACTTTATTTTTAAAGAATACAGAATTAGAAAAATATTAAGCTTCAAGTACTGCTCATGGCTGCATTTTCTTAGAAACTGAACAGTGTAAGGGTAATTAGCCACATAGCAGAGTTCAATTCTAAATTCCCCACACTTTTCAAATGAAGTAGAGATTTTCAGGTTACCTACCTTCTGACAGGTGTAGCTTTCACGTGGTTTAGTGCCACAGAGAGGATGAGGAGAGCAGCCAGCAGCTTGGAGATGTGCACCACTTCTTAAGTTCGCTGTGAAGCAAACGCATTGAAGTCAAGCTACCTCCTTCAGTTCCGATCAATGCTGTTTTAAATTAGAACTTTCAAAGAAATGTTATAGCGTATTTAAAATGGTTCTCTTTCTTTTCTTAGTGATGCGTGTCATCTTTGACTTTCAAAACGTTTGATTTCCTTTTTTTAAATAACATGAAAATTTCTATTATAACATTTTAAACTTTTCCTGAAATATGTCCAACAAGTAAGACAAAGATTGCCTTTCTTTTACTAAGTAATGTCTTTCCAACCATAGGATGTCCTTTGTCTTTTAGTGTCAGCAATATCAGAAAATGCCTTGACAGCCATAAGCTTCAGGAACCACAGCATACGTCTGCATGCATGCCTTGGTAACTGGAAAGCTGGTTTTATGTATTCCTTGCTTTGCTTAGCTCTGTCACTTTGGTGCATCTATCACTGATTTCCTACCTGTAGATAGAAAGTGCTTCCAAGGCAGCTGGAGCAAGAAGGCTACTATCACATTCACACTTGGGTAAATATTAACAGAGCACATACTGGGCATCATTGTGGTGTGAATGGTGTTTCAGGGGCAGTAGGAGTTCAGAGTTTCTATTTTTGTGAAATAGAAGTTAAATTGTCAACAACCAAGTATAATGGTAAAGTAGTAACTTATGAAGGAATTATAACCAAGGGCAAATGATCCACTCTCCTAATGCCATGGACACTGAGAAATAGTTTGTAATATCATGACAAGAACTATTTCATCATCCACTGTAGAGACATTGGCAGAGCAGGACTGAGCCAGTGACATGGGCCAGAGTAGACCTGAGACAGGGAACTCCACAGGAACAGGTACAGAGGAGCAACCGTTGAGCGAGGTGAGCCAGAGCCAGAGACCTCTGAGAACACATATGTGTATCTGGGACCTTCAAGGGAGTAGACCTAAGCCAGGACCCCTGTGGGTCCAGGAGTGAGCCTAGGACTTCTAGGAACTATGTGTGAGCCAGGTCCCCTACGGGTCTGGGTGTGATTACCATTGATTAATAAAGAAACTGTTTTGGACCTATAGCAGGGCAAAACTTAGCTAGGTAGGGAAAACTAAACTGAATGCTGGAAGAAAGAAGGAGGAGTCAGGGAGAAGTCATGTAGCCTGACCAGAGACAGATGCTGGGAACTTTAACCAGTAAGCCAGACACATGGCGATACACAGATTAATAGAGATGGGTTAAATTAATATGTAAGAGTTAGCCAATAAAAAGCTAGAGCTAATGGGCCAAGCAGTGACTTAAATCATATATATCTGATATATTAAATAATATAGATCTACTGGATTAACCACGGTGAAAAATGGCATGACTGGTTTCACAGCCACATCTTCATCATATCCTAAGGTACATTTGTAATGGGAAGTCCTCAGTGGCTCCTTAGAGAGAAGCATGGAAAAATTGAACCACCCAAAAGTCATGTTTCAGAGTTGGTTAACTTAAAATTGTATGTCTCAGTGTTTTATTGCTGTGAGGATGAACCATGACCACAACAACTCTTACAAAGAAAACATTTAATTGGGGGGGGGCAGTTACTTATAGTTTCAGAGGCTAAGTCCATTATCATCATGGCAGTGGGCATGAGAGTGTACAGGCAGACAAGATGCTAGAGGAATAACTGAGGGTCCTACACCTTGAGGGAAACAAGAGAGTTGCCTGGCTATAACACTGAGAAAAGCTTGAACAAAAGAGACCTCAAAGCCTGTTGACATCTCAATTCTGCAGGTATCCCATGACTCTGGCATCTCTAACATCTTGGGTTCTTCAAGACAACTCAGGCTTCAACTTCACAGTTTCACACAATGGCGTCTTTCCTAGGCTTCTATTCAATGGACAACTCTAACATATGCCTGGCCTCAGTGACTGTCCTTTGTAGGCAGAAGTTTCTGCTCCACAAGCAGTTCCCAGTACCCACACAAGATGCTAAATATTAATTATAAATGCTCAACTGTTAGCCCAGGCTTATTACTGACTAGCTCCTACAACTTAAATTAACCTATTTCTGTTTATCTATGTTTTTTCCCAAAATTCGTGTCATTTACTTCTTCAGCATGTCTTGCTTAGTCTTTGTCTGGATGTCAACACTCTCCCTAACTCCACCCTCCTCCTTTCCAGCCTGCTGTGTCTTTCTGTCCCAAGAAAACTTCCTGTCTAGCTTCTGGCCAATCAGATTTTTATTAAACCGATCATGTTTAGGTAGAATCTCCAACTTTGTCCAACCTCTTACTCCAAACCCCACCTTCAGAAAACCCACTAACCAGCAGCTCCTCTCCCTGAGATGCTCAGAACCATGCCCACAGGGTATCTAAGACCTATCCCCTAAACCTGTCACATGATTCTACTCTTGCCTCTCTGAGAGTCACCTGGCAATGGATTTGCTTTTTTGTTTATTAAACCTGGTTTTATTAATTTAACTGGATTTGGCTTATTGTATCAGAGAAACCTACAACTGGGGATTTCAAAGTTGAAATCTTATCAAATCTGAGTAACAAATCTTTACAGTGTGCAAAAGGATTATTCCAAAGCAGTTCTTAGGCAGGAAGGCAACTTCCATAACCCATTTCTTTTATACTTAACTCTAAACCCAGAATCACATGACAGCCATGTTATGCTACTTGTTGAGGTTAGAATGTTTCAATTACATCTTGACCAGCTTTACAGCTTTACTTTACTGGAGTCTATAAATGTAACTATAATTCCTGCTTGATAACTGTTTTGTTATATGTAATTTTACTATGTTAAAGTTAAAACCACCGTCCTTTTTATTTAAACAGAAAAGGGGAGGTGATGTGGGATTGCCCTTTGTGTGCTGTGAATACCATTGGTGAATAAAGAAACTTCCTTGGCCTGTTGATAGGGCAGGATAGAACTAGGCAGGGAAAAACTAAATTGAATTCTGAGAGAAAGGAGGTGGAGTCAAGGAGAACCCATGGAGCTGCCTCCAGAGATAGAGACACTGGAACCTTGCTAGTAGACCACAAGCCTCATGGTAAAATATAAAATACTTAAAATGGGTTAATACTAGATGTAAGAGATAGCTAGCAATATACTTAAGTGATTGGCTAAGCAGTGATTTAAATGATATAGTTTCTGTGTGATTATTTTGGGAGTCTGGGCGACTAGGAAAACAAACAAGTGGCTTTTTACTACATCAAGGTGTGCCCATCACGCCCAGCTCTAAGCTTTTCTTTAGCTCTTTTTTACTGATTGAAAATTTAATTGGGTAGAATCTTACCCTGAGATTATCACTCCAATTATTCTATTTCTTAATCCATTTATCTCCTTGAACACAGAATTTAGCTCTATTCAACTTTCTTGTATTCTTTTTCTCCTCAAAATTTACCTTTTGTAATTTACCCTGGTTAACTTGCTTTTTTTCATTATAAATTTTCACATTAAATAATCTATACTAGCCTGTTTTTATATTTCTTCTGCCAATAGAATTTATCCCAAACTCTTAACTTTAGTCTCAGGCAGACTCTTCAGACAAGGGCAAAAATGTATCTACTTTCTTCTCCAAAATATCATGAGAGCAATCTCCAGTAGACATTAAAATTCTTCTCCTCTGAAACCTACTTTTCCTCCAGAGGATCCCAGTTAAGTTCTTAGTACTTATGTTAGGAGGGTCACAACTTCCTGTCATTATACATTAGCAGATTTGTCACTTCTGGCCTCTGTGGGCTCCTATACTCACATGCACCTGCCCTCATGTAGATAAACACAAATACACATAGTTAAAAGAACAAAAAATAAACTTTTAAAAATAATATCCTCTAGGGAGTTGCTTTAAAATTTTCTTAGTGAGCTAGAGATGGTGAAGAAAACATGTTTTTGTGAACTAGAGAAAACATGTTTTTGTGAATTAGTTGTGACCCCACCCTGCCTGCTGACTTGAACAATAGGTGTTTTCCAACAGCCTGCAGATGCTTCCCTGTCCTTTGCCTGACCCAGGCCTGTCCCGCCTTTGACATAACCAATCATAGTAAATGCCCTTGAAATGAGCCAATCCCTGCATTTGACAAACAACCCTTCCTTGAAAATGTGATTTTTGTCTTTAAAAGCAGACTGTGTTGGTTGGGGCTGAGAATAAAATTCCTCTTGCTTTTGCATCAACTGGACTGGTGAGTGGTTTATTGGGGTGATCCTCCTGAGGAGTTAGCATCCCAGAGTTGGGGGTCCTAACATTTAGGGGCTCGTCCGGGATCAGGTATGCCCCCCAGACCCATTACCAGGACCCAGTTGGAGGTAAGAGCCAGCTTGCCGTTTCTGTTGTCATAAATGTGTCTATGTCTTATATGTTATTTTTGAAGTCTGGCCAGTTCTGTATTTGTGCCTGTACAGGACTTTTATTAGAATTGGACTAGTAGGGGAGGCAGACGTGCCCTGAGACCCCTGGTCCTGCTCTGGAGTCCCACTCCAATAGTAGTCTGGGGGAGAAAGAGAGACCAGGTCTCTCTCCTCCCTGGGGAGCCCGGTTTCAGCCGACCAACTCCCTCTGGGTTTGTACTTACGAATTTAGATCCATCTGTTGCCGCGGGGCTTGGGATTTTTGTCTTGTGTGTGATTGTTTTGTGTGTGTGTTTGTGTGTCTGTTTTTTGGTCTACTGTCTTGTTCATATTGAGATCTCACTAATTTTGGGACAACGAGTTACCACCCCTTTGCCTTTAACTCTAGACCATTGGAAAGAAGAAATGGCAAATTTCCTGCTCCTCAGAATGGCCCACCTTCGAGGTTGGCTGGCCTAGGGATGGAAATTTTAATCTCAATACTATTTTGCAGATTAAAGAAAGAGTCTTCCAGATGGGACCCCATGGACACCAGGACCAAGTGCCCTACAACGTTACTTGGGAAAGACTCTCCCAGGATCCCCCATCTTGGGTTAAGTCGTTTCTCCCTCCGCCAGGGGCACAAGCCCCCAAACTGGCCTCCTGGACATTCCCGACACCCCTCGCACCTCTTCCCTCGGTGCCAAACCCCCTCTCTTCTCTTCTTCCCTTAAACGAACCTCCAAAACTGAAACTCGGGACTCCAGCTGTCCTCCCAAATGACCAGGAGGTCATAACTCTGAGATCAGTCTGAAGGCTCCGCAGTCGCCGCAGTCCAGGCCACTGACGGCCACCGTCATATTCGACAGGCAGCAGCGCTGGTGTTGCCCGACTGTGGGGAGAAGGAACGAGTAGCCTGCGGCGTCTGCCCTTCTGCTCTTGCGTCTGTGACCCTGTCAGCAGGAACGTGGCGCCCAGCTGCTGGGCCCTGCGGCCTGGTCCATGTCCCTTTCAAGCCACGAACTCGGAGGATCCTGGACTCCCGGTGGCTCAGCAGAGAAGTTCTGGGCACGTTTGTCAGCTTTGTGCCTCACTCCGGCTTTCGTCCGCTGACCGCGGCCCCAAATCTAGGTGGCTGAGGCTCCGGGTCCTTTCTGCTGGAGGGGAAGGGGCGGGGCTCACCATGGCCGAAGCGCCCCAGGTGGTGGAGACCTACCAGGAGTTCAAGGTGCTGCCTCAGCAGCGCTGCCACACCTGGCCGCTGACCAGGCTGGAGTTTAGCCAGTCCAGCTCGACCACCACCAGCCCAGCGCTGTCCGGCAGCGTGGCCACCAACCCCGACGCCACGGCAACCCTGGCTTTGGCGTCCGCTGTCAGCACCGATTTCATGAACAACCTGAGTCTGCTGGAGGAGAGTGAGGACTTCGCGCGGGTGCCCAGATGAGTGGCCGTGGAGGCCACGGCTGCTGCCAGCAGGGGCCTGTGCCGGAACTTCCAGGGCCCCGAGGCGAGCTGCGTGCACCCAATGCCGCTGCAGCAACCCCCACCGACCAGGCGGCTAGCGCAGCTCCCACCCATGCCCCACACTGTCGCCGGGCCACTCGTGGGACAGCCGCGCCACTCGTGGGACAGCCGCGCAAGAGCAGTTCTCATCACCAAGGCCATCGAGAGCTCCACCAGCCGAAAAGAGGCTCACGCTGCCGAGATCTACAAGTGGGTGGTGAAGAGCGTGCCTTATCAAGGATAAGGGCGAAAGCAACAGCTCGGCAGGCTGTAAAAATTCAATTCCTCATAACCTGTCCCTTCATACCAGCTCAAGTGCTAGTGCAATTGGTGGGAGGCTTTCTCCCATCATGACCGAGCGGGATGGCCTCAGAGATGGGGATGTGCATTCTCTGGTGTGTCCACCTTCTGCTGCGGGGATGGCGTCCACTCTGCCCAGTCTGCCTGAAGTCAGCAGTCCTGAAAGCATAGAGAACCTTTTGGATGGTCCCGGTCTTCTCTCATGCCCACCGTCTTCGGCGGTGTCAGCCTGGTCTTTGCCAGGCAGCATGGTGTAGCCGTCATCGTTTGCACCGCTGGGCGCCAGTCTGGGTTCACCCAGCCTGGACTACTCAGGGTATATGTGCAGCAGGTCCAGCGTGGGCTCCTTGCCCCATATGCCTGTGCAGACTCTCCGGGACAGAGGGTCCAGTTGTGGAGGACTGAACTAGAGTGGCTGTACACCAGAACTCTTGAAGGAGTTGTTGACTTCTGGCTCTCCTCCCCACAGTGACATTGTGTCGCTGGCTGGTCCTGGGGTGTCCCAGCCTGGCAGGTATTCGGGTCCTGGGCCAGGATGTGGTGATGGGCCCTAATTCAGTCATGCCAGTCAGGCATCTCCTGGACATTCACAGCAATCATCTTCAGTCAGTGGACATGCCCTGCCCCATGTAATGAACACCATGCCTCACACACCTGGCATGAACCGCATGAAGACACCATTACAAGCGCCTCTGTCCCACACCATGCAGATGAATGCTCTGGGTGCCTACTCCTCTGTGAGCAGCTGCAACGGCTATGGGAGGATGGGTGTCCTCCTCTAGGAGAAGCTCCCAAGTGTCTTGGATGGAGTGCTTATTGAGTACTTGGACTGCAACATGGAGTGTGTCATTCGGAATGATCTCATGAACGGGGATGCCCAACCGGAGCTTCCTTAGTCCGGGGAGAGTTTGTACTTTGGTAGCGCTGTGATAGTCCCACGTCTTGATAAACTTTGCTTTTTGAGGGCAGAATGGGATTGGGTGCCAGCTTTGTACAGGTCTTTTCTATTATTTTTGTTGTTTGTTTTGTTATTTGCAGATTTGTGCGGACACCTTGGGGTGGTTCTATTGCTGTGTCCTGAAAGGTCATGTCGCTTCTCGGTCTCCGTCTCTGTTTTGGCTCAAGACAGTGTGGAGGATCAAGCCAGATGGAGATTTCAGTGTGCTTGGAATCCACTCAAGCTAAGACTTTTAGAAACCATATAACAACTTTGACTCTCCTAGCCCTAGTTAAAGGAAACCCACATACACCTCAACAATACCAGGCCCTAAAAGGGTACCCCTGATATTCCAGGATTGGAATATTCCCAAAACAAGAGGAGGGAATGAAGAAAACATGTTTTTGTGAACTAGAGAAAACATGTTTTTGTGGACTAGTCAGTGACCCCACCCTGCCTGTTGACTAGAACAATAGGTGTTTTCCAACAGCCTGCAGGTGCTTCCCTGTCCTTCACCTGAACCAGGCCTGTCCCGCCTTTGACATAACCAATCATAGTAAATGCCCTTGAAATGAGCCAATCCCTGCATTTGACAAACAACCTCTCCTTGAAAATGTGGTTTTTGCCTTGAAAAGCAGCCTGTGCTAGTCAGGGCTGAGAATAAAATTCCTCTTGCTTTTGCATCAACTGGACTGGTGAGTGGTTTCTTGGGGCGATCCGCCTAAGGAGTTAGCATCCCAGAGTTGGGGTCTAACAATGGTATTGTAACTGTTTGGTATACTGATATTAATTCAATTCACTCTCAAAGTTAAAGTTGGTAACTACCTACAAACTATTGGCAAAAACAGCTAGTTTAAATGTTTCAGATGGAGGTCTGAATTAGTGGACACAAATGGCAGCCCCCTCCCCAGATTTTTTTTAATCTGTGGGTCCACAATCAGCCAGAAGCCCAACTGGTGCAGGCCTGTTGGGCACCATTGTGGTACCAGAGTATAGAGCGTGGAAGTAAAAGGAAGGGGGTTTATAGGTTGGGGAGAGAGGTAGATCTGGAGAGGTGAGGGTGATGAGAGAATGGATTGACAGGAGTTGCCGCTGGCCACCTGAGTCCAGAGTGATGCCAGGCCTGGGTTATGTCCAGTAGTTAGGGACCAGGTCTTGGTCTGGGGTCCTGGAGCATCTGAGGGGGCCTGTGTTGATGATTGTGGCTCCTTTGGCTTCTGGGTATCTGCAGATCTCTGTGGTCTGGGCCACCAACTGGGATCACGTTGGTATCCAAGAGCCTTGCTGCTGCTGAAACCTTGTCAATATGGATGGTCTGAATGGCCACCTAGGGGCACAGTGACATTCTGGGCTCCTGCCAAGGAACATTTCTGAGTCCATAGTCCTGCCACAGTCACAGTCTGTGTTGATGTTCCTAGCCTGTGTTTCTGCCAAGGGCCATGGGATTGCTTCGGATCTGGGCAGCAATCTATGATCATGCTGGTAGTATCTTGGAACTGTTCTGACACTGTGATCAGAATGAGTTAGGTGGCCAATGATTTCAAATGGGGGTCATGGTATCATCTGGACCAGGGCTGTGGCTAAGGGCTATGTCTGGGTCCATTGAGCGGCTGCACCCAGGGTCTGAGTTGATGTTGGCAACTCCTGAGAACATGGAAGGCCATGCAGAGCCATGTTGATATCTGAGGACCACACTCTCCCAGGGTCAAGCCAGTCTGAGTAGCCTGCAGTCCCACCTTGATGTCTCTTGCCTATGTTGCCACAAAAGACCACAGATATGCCTGGGATCTGAGCCGAAACTGGGAGTCATGAGGGTGTCCCAGAGCTGTGCTGCCACCAGAGACATGCTGATCTGTATGGCCTGCACCTTGGACCATAATGTTATCCAGACCAGGGCTGCTGCTGAAGTCCATGTCTTGGTCCACGGCTCTATAGCAACCAGGGTCTTAGTTGATGTCCAGGGCTCCTGTTACTATTGAGGGCCATGAAGATGATTGCAGTTTAGTCAGTTACATCAGACCATGCTGGTGTCCAAGGACTGGGATCATACTGATCTAATTGGCCAGTGCTGCCACCTGGAGCCACAGAGGCATATGGGCAGGCGCTGCTACCTAGGGTAATGTCTAGAACCATGACCCCTGCAATGGCAGGGATCTGGGGTGGTATCTATGACTCCTGTTACTAAAGATGGCTCTGCAGATGCCCAAGGTCTTGTTAGTCACCAGAGATCAGGTGCCTGAGGGCCCTGCTGACATCTGGGGCATACTGATCTGGGTGGGTGGCCTGTGCTACTGCTTGTGGTTGTGGTGACATCAGGACCCCAGCTGCTGTCAGGGACTATGTCCATGGTTCTGCTGTAGCTGGGGTCTATGATAATGTCCATGGCCCATGTTATCACAAGGGGTCATTGGAACCATGTTATGCTGAGACAGCACCATGTTTTACTGGCTCGGGTATAGGTTGTCCTGTCCTTCACCTGATGAAGGCCTAAGTCACAAACAATCCCACACCAGTTTGGAATTATGATTAATAGAATAGTTATTTATTCAAAGGGGAAAAACTTACAAATCACCGTCCCAGACAACAGCTCCTCTGCGCGATCAGGAAAGGAGTCTAGGAGCTGGAAGCGGAGCGGGAAGCCAGAGAGAGAATGGAGGACTGGAGGACAGCTGCTGCTTTTTTAAAGAGAGAGAGACCACGCCCCAATGGGCTGGTATCTCAGTGGCTATTGGCTGAAGGAGCAGAAGGAGCTCCCGCAGCACCTCCCCCTTTTGTTTAAGTAGGAGAGTTCTAAGCCTACTATGAAATTATATATAATAAGTACAAATATCCTATTCTAACTAACTTAAGTCTTGTATAATAAATAACTTGGCCAAATCGTGAGAGGAAATTAACTACATTTATATAGTCTTCAACCCCATCAAAGATCTGAGAAGGGAAATAATGTGACCTGAGTCACATTAGGAAGTGCAATCAAACAACTTCCAAAACATGCAACAAATCATAGACAACTGGCTATCTGGGCAACCACCCAAAGTCACGTTTGCAGCATTGAAGCAACCAACTTTGGCTAAGCCCCAACGTAACTGACATACCATTTTCAAAGGCAAGAAACTTTTCAAAACTATCTTACCCTGTCTTGGCAGGATATGACAGTCCTGTTTTATCCATTTATGGATACTCTGTATCTCTGTCAGTGGTTGAGGTATGGGCATTTCTTTACCCAAAGGCCAGTTCTGCTAAGAAGAAAGGCTCCAGATGGAGTGTCTTTGGTGCTCAACCTTCTCTCGGAAATAGATTGGTGTTGCCAGGAGCAATTGTGTCTCACTAC
Source organism: Arvicola amphibius (assembly GCF_903992535.2). NCBI lineage: Eukaryota > Metazoa > Chordata > Mammalia > Rodentia > Cricetidae > Arvicola > Arvicola amphibius. Next base: position 8,241,775 of record NC_052048.2, read on the forward strand.
CACGAAACTCTGAGTTAGATTAAAGGCCATTTTCTACAGCTCTTTGGAGAGGCTGAAGATTATTTATCTATACTGAATATAATCTCTATGCATCTAAAGAACCTGATTAGTCTAATTATAAATGACAAACACATATGACTATTGATCTATATAATTCTCAATACCTATCTAACTTAAAGACTAAGACAATAAACAACTGTGCAATAAATGAGGACAATATGACCTCCAAATGTAAACAATGTACAAGTATACATTGCAATATGGTAAATATATATATATATATATACATAAACAATATATAAGTATATTAATCAGAGGTAGAAATGTACACTGCAATATGGTAAATATATATATATCAATACAATATATCAATAAATAAAAAATGTTTTAAACATAGGTAGAAGCATGCATGCATACAATAGTCAATATAATTTAACTTTGTATCAATATCCAAGAATCAATACCAGTATATTTTCTAAAATCAGTAACTCACAAGTACCAATCGATTATCCCATCATCCAATTATGATACTACAGAAGGATAATTCACCCCGGCACTAGGGAAAGACAGCCCCACCCCTCAGCACAGGTGTGTGTACTTCATCTGCACAGCACACTAGAGCTGATGCTGTTGCCAGGGCTGCTGGTGAGCCAGCACTGAGGAAGTAAGAGCAGGACAGCTGACCATACCCCTATCCTCATATGCCCCCTGCGGCAATCATGAGATAAGGCCCTGTACCTTGCCTGGGTAAAAGAGTAGTGCTGGCTCTGGTGATATGAGTGTGGGAGACTTAGATCTGAAGATCTGAGATCAGGAGAACTGGCCCTCCTCCTTGCTGTAGGCTACATTGGGTGAGCTAGCCAAGGCAGTGCTGGACAACTTGCCGGGGAAGTGAATATTAGGGAAAGCTGGTGGGCTGACCAGCACAGGTACTACCCAGGCTCAGAACCAGGGCTATGAGTTGGCCCAGCGCAACCTTCACCAAATATAGGAACTGTTGAAACATGTAAACTTACAGATCCCAAACAGCAAGATCTCCACGACATAGGACAACTACAGATTATTTAAGAGGAGCCCCAGTAAGAACCCCTTATTGGTGGTATACCAGAAACCAGAGGTTAAAGCCAGACCAATGACTCGGCAACACTTGCTAGTAAAGATGAATGAACTAAAGGGTATACTGTGTGACTCAATGGATCACACTACAGCTTCAGAGACAAGATTCTTCTTTTGTTGTTGTTTGTTATTGCTTTTTTTGCTTGGTTTTTGGTTTTTAAATGTGGTTTTGGTTGGGGGTGAAGGTTGAAAGGGCAGAGGGCGATTGCGAGGTGATGGGTGAGATAAGTGGGATCAGAATGCATGGTGTGAGGCTCTCAAGAACGAATAAAAGTGAAAAAGTGTTTCAAAGGAATTTTTCTGTTGTTATTTGATTTTCATTTGGCTTCTTCAGAAGCTAAGCACTGCCATTCTGGTTGAACCTATTTCCCTTATTTTGGGGTTATGCATTGGTCTTTGTTGACTCATTTATCCATTCATAATAGTGTTATCCTCAACTGGGTGACACAAATGAGTTCTCTGGCTTTGCCATGACCCCAATGGAAGGCTACAAGGTCACTTGCTTTTTGGTTTCCAGAAACCATTGACTCACAGAGGATAGCTTAGACTTTGAAACTTGGGTCATTTACTTGTGGTGTTCATATTATAATTCATGTTTGCTCATCTTTCAACATGTAGAAATCCATGTGTCCATATACAGACTTGAATCTTGTTGGCTGTTAACTGAGCAAAGATCCATTCTGAATATGGGTAGTCTCATTCCATTGGCTGTAGTCCTGAACAGAATAAAATAGGAGGAAGTGAGCTGAATGCTAATCTTTATTACTTCCTGTTCCTGACTGAGAGTGTGATGTGACTGGCTGCCTTGAATTCTCTACATTATGTCTTTCCACCATAATTATAGTGATCTCACAGGAATACAAAAGATTATAAGAAATTGCACACTAAAACACTAGAAAGAAAGAAATGGATAAATTCCTAAAAACAATCGACTCACCAAAATTTAATTTAAATAGATTGAAGACTGAAGATAGCTCAGAGAGTACTTGCCTCTCAGGGACAAGGGTCTAGGTTTGATCCTCAGTACAAGCACACAAAGCCAAAGTGAATTAATTAGGATGAAATAGTAACTAGTAATCTTACATCTAAAAACACATACAAAACAAAAGCCTAGAATCTGATATATATTCAGCTGGTCTCCTGTGTGCATGCACACACACATATAAACATACACACACACCACACACACACACACACACACATCCATGCACATGTATTTGACATTGAGGTGTCGGTGTCCGCAGGCCAGAAAACAGAATGTTCCACTGGAATGGAAGAATATGGGGAAGACATGCTAATGATGATAGAATTGGATATGGGCCATGCATGCTGATGCATCCCTTGACCTCTTCCATTGCTGCTTGTGAATCTTCAGCGTTGACATTGTCCTGGAGTTACACTCAGTGGGACTACTTGTCTTTATATATCAAACAGATGACCAGGTGAATTGAAGCTGTGCTGGAAGACTGTTTGCCACCTCTAACATAGGCAGGCAGGAGGGCATTCTGAGTGGTGATTCAGGGCACCTCTTGGCCATTCAGTGTCTGCTTAGAAATTTAGGATGGCCTTGGACTGCCCCATTATACTCAAATCTATATAAAGCAAAAGAAGGGAGCAAATGAGCAAACTGAACAGATATACTAAGAAAAACAAAAAATTGAATAATAATTAGCAAAATAGTTACAATATAACATTAGTCTGGCTCAGAAATGTATAGTATTCTGGTTAATACTAAAGGGTCAGTTCCAGTAATTCTGATTAATCTTACAACTGTCTTTAAATTATTTTTTTTAGAGTACACCATGAAAACCAGGCTCACTTTGAACTTAACAACTATCATTCTGCCTCTCCCTCTGAAGTCCTAAATCTGGGATTATAGGCTCATGCTTTCTATCATTTTTTCTTAAAAATAGTTATTTTATTTATATATTTGTGCACTTGTGTGTAAGTGCCAGTGGAAGTCAAAGCAGGATTTTGGTATTCCTTGCTGGAGTTCCAGATGTGTATGCTGGGGTTCTATGTGCAATCTTCTGGTAAATGCAAGGATCCAATGTGCAGTCCTCTGGCCAGGCAGCAAGACCTCTTAAGCAGTAGCTCTCTAGCTTCTCCATCATTTTTAACTAGAAAACCTTTAATGATAGTTATAGAAAACAGCCTAGAAATTCCCAAACGGGAGAGCCAAAACAAATTCTATGATATAACCTGTAGAAAGGAGCGGCGGGCTGTGTCCCGCCACCCGGCTAGCTTTATCCAAAATAATTACACGGAAACTGTATTCTTTTAAAACACTGCCTGGCCCATAGTTTTAGCCTCTTATTGGCTAATTCTCACATCTTCCTTTAACCCATATTTAGTAATCTGTGTAGCACCACGAGGTGTGGCTTACCAGGAGAGATCTTAACCTGCGTCCGTCTTGGAGAGGAGAAGCATGGAGACTCACTATGGCGACTGAAGCGTCTCCCCACTCCTGCTACCCAGCATTCTGTTCTGTCTACTCTGCCTACCTAATTTTCTGTTCTCTTAAAGGGCCAAGGCAGTTTTCTTTATTAATTAACCAATGAAAGTAACATAGACAGATAACTCTCCTCCATCAATAACCATTCAGAAGATTCTGGCATAGGTTTTATACATAGACACATACACCTGAAAAGGGGTAGATTGTTGCATAAAAATCTCCAGCAGTAAATATTGGCTTTGCCACTTCTGACCTATGTGACCATAGAAATTGGTGGGCCCTCCCATACTATACATCCTATATCTTAATGGTGTGTGATAGCACTCATGTTACAGGACTTTATGAGAACTGAAAGCATTGATGTGACATACGTTTCCAGAACAATGCTTAAAATATGTGAAAAGCATACCAGGTGGATGTTTATTATTTATTTATAATTTCCCATGACATCCAGCTTTATCAGGATAATGTGTAATCTAAATGAGATCAGAGCTGTGTCTTCCAATGTGTCAGCAACCCATGGGAACAAGGGCTCTTTTAAAATTTTCTTAAGGGTTAGTCATTAAACTGTACAACACAAATCACACATGGAGTCCAAAATATCACTTTAAGCACTTATCTGTCATTGACTACCAGTCTCAGTTTATTGAGGGTTAAAGGAGAATGTGCAGCTAGATACCATGAACGTCTGAATCAACTTTCCATTGAAAGAGTTCACAAGTAATATAATTATAAACAAGAACATAATTCTTTGCAATATATATGCTCCTATGGCCACAATATCTTCTAATGAAGAAGTAGAGGATGGCCAAGATAGGATGGTTTATTTAAAGTGGTCCAGGATGTCTTTAAGAGTTTTTACTTATATCAAACTCCAAATTTGTCTTATTAAACATATCAAATCTAAGGACTCTTTGGCATCATTTCAAATTTTTCTCAGATAAGCTCTAACCTTTTCTAAACAGTAACATCTTCATAGTGACCAAAGCAGTTACAAATATTAACAAGCCAATACCATAATTCTAGTAAGAAAAGCAACAATAAACACACAATTTGTCAAATCACAAGTCTCATAACTTTGTTTTAATCAAAAAACAAGAAAAAGTTTCTATAATAGGTGAGCTATGATTCTTTTTTCTCTCCTAAGTTTGATTGCAATGCTGCTTCTAACTCTCAAAGATAAATTAAGCTGTTATAGTCCCACCAGCAAAGCTTTAGTCCCATTCCTCTCCATAAATCTGGCGGTTCTCTTCAGTACCTACAATGGAGTTTATTTTACTGAGGAAGGGCTTTTGACTCACTGCCTCTCCAACAGTGCTCAATTGTTTCAATGAGTCTGTTTCTCACAAAGGGAAATTTCTGAGGTGCCTGTTTTCCAGACTTTCCATTTCAACAGCAGGTGAATGCTATGCTTGCAAAAACGAGTTTTGTGGCCCAAGATATAGTGTGGATAAACTGCCAAACATTCGGTTTTTGTCCAGATCCAGAGTGATTGAAACTTACAGAGAAATATAAAATAATAAGGGCAAGATATGAGGCATTATGTGGTGACTGAGAGTGTAATTCCTCTTTTTTATCTTTTGAAGTTGTGTTTTTAAGAAGCCATATACACACTCCATAATTCTCTGCCCGTGAAGATTACAAGGAATGTCTGTTTTATATTCAATATTCCATTAGGAACAAAATTGCTGAAATGCTTTACTAATATAACTGGATCTATTATCTATCTTCATAATTTTAGGAATTACCATATATGAAGAGCACTTTAAGGAATGAGTTATCACATGGTTACTGGCTTCTCCAATCTGTACAGTGGCCATGGAAACCTGACTATGTATCAATGTCACATGCATATATCTTAACTTGCCAAATTGTGTAATATGCCATAAATGATTAAGAAGTAGTCCTTGAAGATTTATTCCTAGATTAGGTACAGTTAAATATTCTGGGCATATGTCACATCAGATAAAAATCTGACAAGCAATTTCTCTTGTTAATCCAAATTGTTTTCTTATACTTTTACTATTTTGATGTTGTAAACCATGTGATCGTTGAGCAAACTCAACTTGAGATAAAATGATCAGATGAGTATATTTGTCAGCTAAATCATTACCTTTATCCAATTAGCCAGGAAGATTTGAATGTGTTCTAATATGACCCACAAAGCATAGCAATTTTCTTTGACAAATGACATTCAAATTTTCTGGAATAGTATTTTAAATTGACTATGAGTAGTTCCAATGCAGGGGACCATTTATATCATCTGAACTACTTTAAAAATATAATGACTGCCAGTATATAAATTAAAAAGCATTATTTTCAAAAATCTGGAATGCTCTAGTAACAGCTCATGGCTCAACTATTTAAACTGAGGCTGGATCTGCTTTATATATCCTTTATATATCCTTTGTCATCAACATATGCTACTCTTCCATTAGAAGAACCATCTGTAAAAATTAATATAGTATCTTTTAAGGGATCTTTTACTATAAGTTTTAGGAAAAATAAAGGAATGTACTTGTGCAAACTGTAGCAACTGATCAACTGGAAGATGATTATCAATTTGGCCTAAACATTGAGCAAACACAAATGCCCAAGGATCATTATTTTTTTTTTCTTTTTTTTTTTTTTTGGTTTTTCGAGACAGGGTTTCTCTGCAGCTTTTTTTTTTAGAGCCTGTCCTGGAACTAGCTCTTGTAGACCAGGCTGGCCTCGAACTCACAGAGATCCGCCTGCCTCTGCCTCCCGAGTGCTGGGATTAAAGGCGTGCACCACCACCGCCCGGCAAGGATCATTATTTTGAAATAACCAATTAACCTGTTGCTTAGTATAAGGACATTGATCACATTAGATTCTCTACAAATATAATCACTTATATTCCACCTGGCTTTTCTATGCTAAACAAGCTACTGCTTCAAAATAAGGGTTTAACACTTTGGCTGGGGAAACAGGTAGATGCAACCGTAACAATAGTCCTTTTTTGCCATAGTACAGCTGCTGAAGTAAGTTTTGTAGGCAAAATGTTTTCCTGTTAAGGAATTAATTAATCATAATTAATATACTGTATCTGCTGATTCTGTATTACCTGATCAGTACCTGTCTAGAAGCACCTATGTCTGGAGGAACTTGGATCACTACTCCACTGGAGAATATTACTGAGGGGCTCAAAATTTCCCTTAGGATTTTACATAGAGTTTCAGCCATTGAATATCTTCTAACAATTTCTGAAAATCATTCATAGTTTATAAGCTATCTTTCCTAATTTACAATTTCTCAAGTATAGTTTCTTTCGTATATATATGACATATGTCCTAACACTGGAAAAGCAGGGACATTGATCTTCCTCTGGGGAAATAACTAACACTGAATGTGCAAGACTCTGCTGAAACTGTCCATATATTGCAAACGAAACTCCTTTATTTTAGTGGGCAGCAAGATATCATCTATATAGTGGATAATATAAACCTGTGGAAACTGGTCTCTAATATTTTGAATAGCCTGAACCACAAATTTCTTGCATAATGTAGCGTTTGCCATACTCTGAGGCAAGACATTCCAATGATATAGTCTCATTGACTCTGAAATTAACTGAAGAAATACTAAATGCAAATCTGTGATACTCTTGTGATGACAAAGGCATGGTATAAAAACCAATCCTTTAAATCTAAAATAATCTTAGAGTTACCTTTTGGTATGGCTGTAGGAAGAGGCAATCAGGCTGTAAAGCTCCCATTAGTTTTATGGTCTCATTAACCTCTCTTAAATCTTGTATCAATCTCTGTTTTCTAGGTTTCTTTTAAATCACAAAAATAGGAGAATTCCAGGGGAAATTAGAGGGTATAATGTGACAATTATCATGCTGTTCCTACACTAACCACTGGACAGCTTGTATTTTTTCTTCTATTAGAGGTCACTGATTTACCCATGCAGGCTTGTCACTCTTCCAAATAATTGGTTCTGCACAGAGTGCAGGCTTTTCAGTGACTTCTCTTTAAAATGCCCTAATCCTTGGTGTGGGAGGTCCTTCTGCCTGTGTGTTGCTTTTATTGGTAAATGAATAAGTAAATGCTTTGAGCCTATGGCAGGGAAGGACAGAACTAAGCATGGAAAGCTAGGCTATATGCTGGGAGAAAGAAGGATGGCATTAGAGAGAAGCCATGAAGCCACCGGAGGTAGCCGCTGGGAACTTTACCTGGGAAGCCACAGCCACGTGGCAATATACAGGTTAATAGAATGAGCTAAATTAATATAAGAGTTAGCCAAGAAGAAGCTAGACCAAATGATCAAGCAGTAATTTAATTAATAAAATTTCTGTGCAATTATTTCAGGTCTAAGTGAGCCGAGAGGCCGAGAACTAATAAGCGGCCTCTCTCCACCAACAAATCCTGTTGTGGGAGGCCTTTTGCTCGGTACGATAGGGTCAATTTTTTTTTTTAAAAAAATGAGTAGTAATTTAATTATTTCCAAAGAAGATGGGACAAGAATTTAGAACAGAAAACATGACATTAAAGGTATGTTTCACTAGAAGTGAAAAACAGAAAAATAGAAAATACAATTTTTTGGATCGTCCCCATCCATCAAAAGCTGTGCATCTTTTCCCCAAGCATGAGCTTCTAAGATCCAACTCGCTCTTTATCTCCTTCTAGCTGGACAGAGCAATTCCCTTCACCTCCACCTCTCTTCTCTCAGGCCCACTGTTTGAGCACTAAAGGCCCCAAGATCACCAATGAACAGAATTGTCCTTTAAACCAGCAGCCCACAGACAGTGGCACCCAGGGAAGCCACAGAAGTGGCATTGTTTCTACTGTCTCAGCAAGAAGGAGCCAAAAGCAGACTTTCAGCACAAATCAGAGTCAAATGTGGAGAGGGAGGAAGGGCTCCTGGGCCCAGGGAAGACGACCTTTTCTACTACTACAGATCTTCAAGTGTCTGCTGAGCTCTATGGGATCTGAGGCATGTGAGATCTAACAAATCAGGGGAACTTTGGTGGCTGGAGATAAGAGTGATAATAAACGGGAATAGAAATCAGTGTGATAATGAGTAGGACAATGCTGGGAATTTCAGCTCTTTACATGGCTGCCAGTCCTACAGAGGACAGCATAGTAAGAACCAAGACAGCCACTCCAGACTGTTCAACTTGAGGGATCGCCAGGCCTTTTCCTAAGTCCCACATCAAGTGTCGGATCCCGTTCCACGTGTGGTACATGAGAGGGAAGACAAGCACAAACTTCACTGTGTGGATGAGTGCTCGACCCAAAGACAGGGACTTCACAAACATCAAATAAGACTCAAAGTTCCCAGGAAGCAGCAGCACTGACAGGCCAAAGAGAGACACCCCTCCACTTAAGGCCATACCAGTGCCATCGTGGCAAATCGACATTGCCATGGGAAGAGACCAACTGTAGATACTGATATGGGGAGAAACAGGACAGTTTGAACTCATGTTCTTATCCAGAACCACTCCATCTCTTCTTTGGCTGTGGTTCCCAAATGGAACAGCATTTCTGAGACAAAGCTGAGAGTTAAGGTGGGCTTGGAGGCAGTGACGGCCAACGTGTCTCAGAAAGAGCGTAGCCATCTTGAGTTCTGGTCTGGATGTAAATGGCTCAATTCTTCCCTTGTTATCCATGTCAACCCTCGATTGGGCAACAATCATTGTCGGAACATTTGATTAGCAAAAATTGCATTGGGGCTATATAAATATACTCCCATTTGGGCCATAATGTCTTGACCCCACAAAGTTATAGGTAGGTGAGGGACAATGTATGGCAAAAAAATTTCTGGCAGGGGATTCCCTTGGGTATCTCTCTTTGATCAGCATTCATCAGTCCAATGCTCTTATCTCCTGCATCTTGGGTCAATCCCAGTTCCTTCCTTGCCCCTGGATTTGCTCTCCTATCAGTACACTGCTTGATTTGATGCCCATAAGACTACACTCAAAGCCAGCTCCAGGAGTCCCTACAGCCCTCCTAATCCCCGAGGCTTGATTTTAATCTTGAGAGAGAGCATCTTTAACTGTCTTTCTTTGTAAAGCAAAAGATATAGCTAGTCCCTTTATGTATGAGGGGCCATTATCTGAACAAATTCTAATATAATCAGAGGTGTCACCTTTCTTTCTACAAGGTCTTAAAGCAGCTTTAGCTATTGCAATAACATTCTCAAAGGCTATGTCTTTATCAAAAGTCTTGTTTCTGTTTTTCCAATCAACTTACTTGATGCCTACATCAGCCTAGAGACAAAGTCCTGAAACAACTCAACAGGCCCCTGTCTCATATTAGACAGGTCCTGAGTCTGCTCTTTACAAGATGGAAGTTTATTCCAGGTCTTTGGTACAGCTGCATTAATTTGTATATATGCTCCTGTATCTCTTCCTCTATAAGCTCCTTCTCCAAGCATATCATAAGAAATAACAATTTGTTGAGCCCTATTTCTCTTAGTTGTGTCTTGACATTGTTCTGCACACTCAGTTTTCCACAAGAGATAGTCCTCTCTTGACTGAAAAGCTTTGGCTAACTGTTTTTAGTTCTCTGGGAGCAGGGCTTCAAGAGCCATATTCTTCAGCAGTATTTGTGTAAAAAGAAACATTGGATCATATTGTGCCCAGGCTGCTTTTAATTCTTTGAGTAGTTTGAATGAGACTGGGACATGTACCCTGGTTGTGTTTCCTCGAGCATTTCTTTGCTGTATTATAGGAAAGAAAAATAATTCATTCACAAGGATGATGATCATACTGATGGTAAGAAAAACATATAGGTTGGGGGCAGGGTAGTTTTCTTATCTCCACAGGAAACCACTCATCTTCAGAATTTAAGGGACCCTGGATATTTAAATACTGATGGATGGACACTAGTTACAACCCAATATGGATCAACACGGAACCCGAATAGGTTTACACCCCCTGAGAAGAATGTCGCCCCCATGTCAGCTGGAAGCAATCTTAGAGGATGATGCCCCTCTCCCAACAGAGTTTGCCCTCAGGTTTAGGGACATCATTTAGTGGTTTGTATAGGGTTGAGGGGATGGGGGAGGTATTATATGGACTCAGGGCTGTTTATTGAAAAAAAGGGGATTAACTGGTTTGATGGGATGATTGGTGTTTGTGAATTATTGTTTTTAGAAAATTGCATTGGTGTTGATTCTTGTATATTGAGCATTGTATGAGAGTATGCTTCTACCTCTGTTTAAAACAATTGTTATATTGAGATATTTACCATATTGCAATGTACATTTCTACCTCTGATATTATTTATGTAATGACATTGTTTATATTTGGAGATCATTGTCCTCATTTATTGCACAGTTGTTTATTCTCTTAGTCTTCAAGTTAGATAGGTATTGAGAATTATATATCAATAGTCATATATGTTTGTCATATTTATATTTAATATAATCAGGTATTTTAGATACATAGAGATTATATTTAGTATAGATAGTATAATCTTCGACCTCTTTGAAGAGCTGTAGAAAATGGCCTTTAATCTAACCTAGAGTTTTGTACTTATGAGCACAATCACTCCTGGCAACACCGCTCTACTCCTGAGAGAATATTGAGCACCAAAGGCACTGGGAGCTTGTCTTCTTGGCAGAACTGGCCTTTGGGCAAAGAAAAGCCCATACCTCGACTATTGACAAAGATACAGAATATCCATAAGTGGATAAAACAGGATTGTCTTATTTTGCCAAGACAGGGTAGGATAGTTCTACAAAAAGTTCCTTGCCTTTGAAAAATGTTATGTCAATTGTGTTAGGCCTTAGCCAAAGTTGGTTGCCTCAACATTGCAAAACAAAACTTTGGATGATTGCCCAGGTAGTCAGTTGTCTCTGTCATTTGTTGCACATTTTAGAAGTTTCTCGTTTGTATTTCCTGGTTGCTTAAGTAATATTACTTCCCTTCTCAGATCTTTGATGGGGTTGAAGATTAGATAATTGTAGTTACCCTCTACATTATTTAGATTCCTTGAAATAGAATGTTTAGTAAAACTTTTGTTATATATTTCTTGCTTAATATTATTTGTTGTTTGTAATTTTCTATTTATTATTTGTTCCTATTGTATATAGTTGTATTTGGTTTGGTTCTGTCTTATTTAGACAAAAGGGGGAGATGAAGGGGAAGACCAGCCAATCACCTTGTTTGTAAGGCGTGTCCCCCTTAGGCTAATATTTACTTATAAAATCTTGCGGGTGTGCGGCCAGCCTTCTCTTTGTTTTCCTGCACTCCTTGCTGGAACCTTGGATTTTGTAAGTTCCCTTTTCTTTCCTCTATTAAAGCTGAATATTATATATTAAAGCTAGTCTGGTTAATCATAACTGCTGATCAACCACGCCCCTTCACTAGTTATGATTCAGTAAATAATTTAACAACTCTGTTACCTTGGAAAGACAGCAGTAAGATGTTCAAGGCATTTGTATCTGGAAACCATCAGAAGAACAACATGGCCAAACCTGGGAATAAGACTGCAACTCATGGAGCAAGATGCTTTTCCAAGATCAAGGTACGGAGTGTTTAGATGCATGCATGTACATATGTATGCAAGCTTTGATAGTCCGTGTAACATTGCTTCATTGCTCAGCTTACATGAAGTTTTCCAGCAGAAAAGCCATTTTACCCAATTTGTTGTCAATTTCTTGCCTTAAAGAAGTTGGTTTTATAATTAGGGATGTCTGACCAGGATAATTTATCCAGGATGCTTTAGAGGATGTTAAAGGAAGATGGTGTTTCAAATGTTTAGGTTTGTATTAAGTTGTGGATTTTAGTCTGACTTCAGAGGTCAGAACCTCAGAACTCAGTCCTTAGGGGTTCTTGATAGAAGGTCAGGGGTTACAAGTGCTCTCTTAATTGATATGCAAAGATGACTTCATGACCTAGCCAGACAAATATTTTCTGCAATCTTTGGCAATACTACAGTCCTTGTTTTGTAATTTAAAAAGTATAGCTTGTTAGCTGATGATTTTCAATATTTTAGAGACAAATTGTCATTCTCATAGTTCTAAAAGCATCTGTGCATCACCAAATGAGAACATGCATTAACCCAGGGGCTCTGAGCACTGCCTTAGTCTCTGCAGAGCCCCTCCCAGGCTCCTCTCTAAGTTGCTGCCACCTAAGTCATCCTATCACAAGCTCATTTACCTTTTCACCTGTATTAGACTCCATACACTAATGTAAAAGAGAGGAGGCCTCAGACTCAGCCCTGGAAAGTGTTTTTTACCTGCAGTGATGCATGAATTATTGAAACCCATCCATCTCAAGTTATCCTTCAGTTCTCACATTCTGAGGAGCTCAGGACCCTTAGATGCTGGCCTTTTCCAGATTTGTACTTGATGTGCCACTTTGGACAACTTGTGCAGCATGTTTTTGCTTCATATATTTTATCTGAAAAACATAATGTTAGTCCTACTTTTAAGATAAAACATCATTCTGAGACCACTGTTTGTGTGTGTGTATGTGTGTATCCCCCTCTGGCCATTTCTGTCTCTATGTGTGTGTGCCCATAATTCAGTGTTATCTTATACAACTGGTGTGAGGAATTAGACCCAGATGCTCATGTACACCAGGTAATTCCTCTATCCCTCATCTGTGCCTCCTTTTCTACTTTAAGATGTATTAATTTCTTCAAATTGATGTTTTATTTTATGCATATTGATGTGTTGTGCCTATATATGTTGGTGTACCACTTGTGTATCTGTGTGTCTGCTGTCATTGGAGACTAGAAGAAAGTGTTGGATCCCCTCAGAACTGGAGTTACAGATAGTTTTGAACCACTGTGTGGATGCTAGGAATTGAATCCAGGTCCTCAGCAAGAGTAGAGAGTGATTTTAATTGCTCAGCCCCAACTGAAACTTCAAAGCTTAGGCTAATGATGAACATTATGATTATTAATTTCTAGAATTAATAGTATTTATAGAGAAAAGTCACCATTCATCATTATAAATACTAGCTCTCAAAGTTCATCTTTGGTTACTATCTTAGGGTTTCTATTGCTTTGAAGAGACACCATGACCACTGCGAGGAAAACATTTAATTGGGGTTGTCTTACAGGTTCAGAGGTTTAGTCTATTATTATCATGGCAGAAAGCAAGGCAGCCTGTAGGCAGACATAGCACTGGAGAAGGAGCCAAGCGTTTTACATCCTTATAAGTATTTTGCAGGAAGTAAGTGATGCTAGGCCCAGCTTGATTATCTGAAGCCTCAAATCCCATGCCCACTGATACACTTTCTCCAACAATGCTAAACATCTTGATAATTCCACTCCTTGGAGGCCAGGAGGTTATTCATATTTAAAAAAATGCCACTGTTACTTTGGAGATTAAGTACAGTAGATATTGGTGTGAAGGTTATGAAAAAATTTTAAAATCATGACTTTACAGCACAAAATTTAGAGGTAATTATTTAAAAATAGTTTTATCTGTATTTAGAGCTATCTTAAATGCTAGGATAGCCAAATATTCTATAATGCAAAGCTGGAAGCTCTGCTTTCTAAAGTTAAAAATATAATCATTAAGAAAGATGTTCCTAGCCAGGGTTAATCATGGCCTTCATGGACTTTGATCATGCACACACTGGTGACCTCACTAGACTCCAATGGTTAGTTCTAACCCAGTGGCTCCACAGATGGCCCTAGTTAATGTATATGGAACAAAAACCCCAACCAACCTAAAACTCATGAACCTTAGAAAAGGACTGCAAGTAATGAAGGTTTTGGTGGAGAGGGCAAAGAGAGTAGGAAAGTAATAATCAGAATGGATCATGTATATAGAAAATCACCAAGCAGTAACTTAATCAATAAAATTTATTAATGAAAACAAAGGAAAATTTCTCAAGGGTGTGGGGAGATATATCAATCAGTAAAGTACTTGCCTAAGAAGCAGGAGGACCCGAGTTCATTCCCCAAGCCGACATAAAAACTAGGCATGGCGACATTAGCTGCAATTCCAGTGTTGGGGAGATGGACTCAGCAGATACTTGGTGCTCATTGATACCCAACCTTGCCACCTGGGTGAATTCTGACAGGTGAAAGTCCCTGTTACTAAAAATATTTACAGAGATTGAGGAATCGCACCTACAGTTGTCTTCTGTCTCCTCGTGTGCATATACATACATGAACTCATCCCTCACAAGCATACACACACTTACACAAAGGAAAAGGATGAAAGAAAATACAAAAAAGAGAGAGAACTCCCTTAGGAAGAAGGAAAAGACTGCTCTAGGAGTTTTTGCTTCAGACTCTAGCATGCTGAGGTGAACAGTCAGCAGGATTGGCTTTATAAATACAGACATTATGTAGCAGTGGACTAGAGCCACATGGACATGGATTTCTTTTACTTTCTGTCCACAACTGAGTACTTTAGAGAAAGAGAAGTTTGTTCACTACCTGCTTAGTTTTCTTCTTTAAAACTTAAATCAAATAAATGATCTCCCAAGCCTGATTATTTTCTTTTTTATTTTGTAGACCTTGCTGTAAAATATAGGACCTGAATTATGAAACTCATGAGAAAATAATCACGTATCAATCACATCCTCTCAACAATTTGAAGTGGGAAGGGGAAATGTCTCTGCCAATGTCATTTAGAGTTAGAAGACAAGCTTCTAGAGCTGGAATTGCATTATCTTAAAGTCATAGAGTACTTTTGAGCTATACTGAAGTTGGTGTTCATGTTTCCTAGTTCTACATTTTGCATATATTTTTTTGCTTCAGTTTATCCAAATTAATTGGTAGCAGTTACAATTATTTTATATAAACAGTATACTCTAACCTAATACAGGATGATTTGCCTATTATTTTAGATGTGATTGTACAGAAGTTTCACAAGCTGGGATGATAACATTTGCCATCAACCTACTGCTGGAAGATGAGTTAAAGGAAACAGGAATCTCATTCACTACATTATTCAATTGAAGGATATTAGTCATAGGCAGGTGGTGAGAAGTCTTATTGTTATATAGCCACATTTTATCCTGCACACGAGGAACTCCAAAATGTTCTGCCCTGGGTTTACATGCCGCAAATACTGCTTGGACTACTGAGATAAAGTGTTATATGACATATTGACTCAGAAAGAAAAATAAGACAAGTCACTTTACTGTAACTATTGATTCCAGTAGTGAGAACGTAGCTTATTTTTCTCAGGAATGTAGACAAAGTGGACAAAGTCTTGAATGGTCAAAGATACCCAGAAGACCTGTCATTTCTTTGGAGAGAACATAATAGACTTGCTTCAGAAGCAATGCTGTGGTGCAGTTCTGTGTTCTATTCCTTCAGGACAACAATTGTTCTGTAGATAACAGTATAATGCTGGAGATCCATCAATAGCCATGTCTTACACTGAATAACTCCATGTCTTTCTGTATGAATAAGATACACTGATACAAGAGCAAGGCCATATCCATCTACAAAACTCAACACTACTAACCAACTATTCTCACCCCGCATTTCCAGAGTTAGGACAACATGGCAGAGTAGAGATTACACTTTAAAGTTTTTTTTTTTTCCTTTTTCAAGGCTTGTTAATGTTGATACAATCCTCCACCTCATGGTATATGCTGTTTTGCCAGTAGATGGCAGACATAGAATCAGAATACGAGGATCTGACTTTTTCTTAAATGTTTTTCTTCATAGATGTTTCTGTTGGCAACAACATTGGGATATGTATCCAAATCACTATCAGGAACTTATATGAATTCCATGCTCACACAAATAGAAAGACAATTTGATATTCCCACAGCTATAGTTGGAGTGATCAATGGGAGCTTTGAGATTGGTGAGTTTTTTACATTTACTTATTATTATATATTGATATTTTCTTCTTATTTTCTGCATTAGCTATTTCATCTGACTGAATTATATGCTTCCCGTTGTGATTAAATAACTTGGTTTGGTTGTGAAGGAACCACTTACTTAAATATCCTTATGATGACACTTTATTATTGACACGTATCCTGACATGGTCCCTCTTTTCTTACAAGTAGCAGAAGATTTAGAGTATTAATATCTAATTCTACCATTTCATAATTCAAAGAAAAGCTAAGGGCTTTTCTTTGGCATTTTAGAGGTTGCTGTGGGAGCCTAGGAACTTGTGTTCTGAAGGAGAGAGCAAATTCTTCTTGTACCCCGCTGTGTCTCTGAGGTTGCCAGCTTTCCACTCCTAGATCTTGAAGAAGACTAGGATGCTTTCCTGTGTTTGAGTTTTGTCAGACACACTTCCTAAGAAGAATGAATGAACCTTAGGCCCTCTTTTGGGTGATGAACTCGGATATGAAAATGCAGAGGGTGAAGGAGGCAAAGATGCCCTCTATAAACAAAGTGACCTGGAAGTTTTTTTGTTCTTAGTTTTTACTTCCTTTAAGGTGAAATTATTTTTAATGTTTTAAGTCAAAACATCAAAGAAAGTAAGAACTGTGAAGTAGCTAACGCATATCGAGGATGCTTCATCTTGTCTACCAGGATCAAGCTTCTTAAACTCTTCTACCTGTGTTCCTGGCCTTCACAGTAGTCAGGACGAATGCTTTTCACAGATTCAGTCATGCTCTAGTGTGTTAGATGCAACAAGGGCAGTTTGTTGTTTTTCCAAGGTCCTCTGGAACACCTCGTGCTAGGGAAGACACTCTCTTAAAGGTGTAAAGGTGATCCGGGAGGAGAAATGGACAGGTAAATGTGAAGGGGAGATGTGTACAGGGGTGAACCATCAAATAGTTTGTGTGGGGATCAAGTCAGCCCTGTGTTATGAAAAGGTGGAAGTTGTTAGAACGTGAACCTGGAAAAGTGTGCAGGGATGAAAAATGGGTAGAGACTGTGGCTTGCTCTGGAGTGTGTCTTCTATCCCTTATGTGGCAGAAAGCCAGGATGGGTTGAAGAGGGTCATGATTTTTCTATGTTAAGGACTCCTATTGAAAACCCAATACCACTGATTTTAGGATATTTTAATTGCACAAAATGAAACTATATAGGTAAAGAGGAAGCCAGTTGTTACACAAAAGCAATGAACAGAAATGTTAATGCCAGTTAATGATTATGAAAACAATTTTCTCCCAGTTCACAGAAAACTTAATTTTATGGAAAACTAATTTCTGCGAACTCTGTGGTTTTTAGACTAGAAGTTAAAAAGTCTTGTTTAAATTAGAAAATATTAACTCCTCCATGAGCAATAGATGTGATAGATGGCTTGGGGGAACTCTTAAGTAGAAATAGTGAGAGGAAGGAATTCACATTGGCCAATGAATGCAGCATTCGGTGGGCATTTCCCCAGGTAGTTTTAAAGCAACCTACCCTAGCCTGGATGACACCTTACATTTCCCCACACCTTTTCTCCAATTATTTGAGGGCCACCAAGGCAACATAAAATGCAATCTAAACCTAGTGTGAGGAGAAAATGCTTTTCAATTCAAACAATAGAGATTTCAGATAAGATCTAGTGTGTGCATAGTGGTACAGTCATAGACTACAAAGAAGCCAAGAGAGCTCAAACACTGGCTGTCCTGGGACGTTACCTCCTGAATGATGACCTCAATGACAGGGACTTTGGACAAAGAAAGGGTAATAAGGATATGGAAGTAGGGTGCAAACCATTCAAAATAATGCATCACATCTTCTACTTAGCAGAATAGAGAGAAATAGAATTGGAAGAAAACAAAGTCTTCATAGATCTTTTAAGTATTTGAGATCACTTAGAGACTTATAAAGTCATCAAAGAAGGGTGTTTGAATTTTCTGATTTTTTTCTTTATCTATTATATGAGCAGGGTAAATAGTCTACATCAAACTAAAAATATATGGTTTGAGGAAAACTTACTTATGTTGCTTTTTTTTGTGAATAAACTTATAATTGAGCCTAGAGCCTCCTACACATTAGACAAGCATTCTACCACCCTATTCCCAGACCCTTTATTTATTTTTTATTTTGAAGAAATTCTTAGTAAGGTGACCAGGCTGATCTTGAACTCACTCTGTAGCACAGGCTAACCTTGATCTTGCAGTCTTCTTGTCTCAGCAACACTGTGACTGGGATGGCAGGTCTATGCCACCAAGACACACTTGTACTTTCTTTTCTTTAGCGTGTTTATCAAAGGCTTCTCTGTCAGTATGGGGCTTCCCTCTGAGGTTCTTTAAACCAAAGCTTTCTCCAAAACCACAGAGATGAGTTTTTGTGTTGACTTTTTGATTCTGGTAATCTCATCCTAAGACCCAGTTGGAGGGTTAACACTCTGACTTTCCCTGTGTTAACAGTATTTGGTATGAGGGAATATGTAACAATAGAAGCAGATGTTCATCATGGCCATGTTGAGTCATAAAGATGTTTTTTTTTTTTTTTTTTTTTTTTTTTTTTTTTTTTTTTTTTTTTTTTTTTGGTTTTTCGAGACAGGGTTTCTCTGTGGCTTTGGAGCCTGTCCTGGAACTAGCTCTTGTAGACCAGGCTGGTCTCGAACTAAGATGTTTTTAAATAGTCAAAATAGTTCCATTTGACTGAATAGAGTAGTCATAAAAGGAGAGATCAGGGATAACTTGCAGGCTGACACCTCCTTCTGTATCTATTATCAAGGGCTCAATAATTCCTAATAGAGGATGCAATATTAACCAGAATAGAGGAGAACCTTACAGGGTCACAACTGATTTTATATATATTTTTATATATATAAACAATCCCACACCAGTTTGGAATTATGATTAACAAAAGGATTATTTATTTAAAGGGAAAAACTTACAGATCACTGTCCTAGACAACAGCCCTCTGCACAACCAGGAAAAGAGTCTGGTAGCTGGAAGTGAAGTCCAAAGTAAGAGAGGGAGCGCCTGGCTATGGTTGTTTTTTCAAGCCAAACAGACCATGCCCAAGTGGGCTGGTATCTTAAAGGCTATTGGCTGAAGGGGCAGAAGGAGCTCCCACACACAAACCTTGTAGACATCCATCCCTGTATTCTTAAAGAGGTTGTTAAACAATGAACCCTAATGTACAAATGTTTGAGAGGCTATGGTCTAAAATCTGCTAATACTTTACTGAAACAGCATTCTCTTTCCCTTCTCCTAGGAAACCTTTTGTTGATTATTTTCATGAATTATTTTGGAACAAAACTGCACAGGCCTGTCATGATTGGTGCTGGTTGTGTGGTTATGGGCCTAGGGTGTTTCATAATATCACTACCTCATTTCTTGATGGGCCGTTGAGTATCCCAGTTTTTGATGATGTTTTAGGTTGAACTTTCACTTACAGGAAATGAGGCTCAGAATTTTCTCTCTGGGAAGAGCAATGCTCCCCCAAAGTACAGAATGCTAATATGGAAGTTAGGAGATATGGTCTCCACATGGCTGGTATGATTTGTGAATCTTGTGACCTTTGGGTCCATTTCAGGTCTCATCTAATCCATTGGTGAAGTGCAAATTTGAGAAACCACTTTCAAGAAGTTGGGACATCTGAATGGATTCTCTGAATCTGCCAACGCTTGGGCTGACTTTTAGACACTCCAGTTACAAGAGGTCTACAATTTGACATATTCATGGGTCAGCAAGGGATAGCCCTTGTATTCAAGACTTATTTTCATTTTCATGTTTACTACTGTATCATAACATAAAAAAGTGTAAATGTGAATTATGTAATTATCCCTTTTTCTCTTCCCTGCTTTCTGGGGGAAAGTTTTTACTTCTTTCTTCTGTCTGCCTGTGCCTTATTACTTTTTAGTACCTTAATACCAAATGATATACAAAATAATGTTTTCTACTGTAGAATCATGCTATTCTTTGTTATAGAATTCAGTTTTTATCCAGGTTTAAAACTTAGCTCATTTTGCAACATTTGATAGACTTTATCTGAATCTCTCATTATCTCACAAGGCCCTCACTGGCTGGCAGAGTGAACAGCCCTCAACACGGGTCAGAAACTTCACTTTTGTCCCAGGCATGCCTTTTGCTGTTGTCTGTTCTCCACCTGTCTCTGAATGTAAACCTCTGGACCATCCCAGTGCCATTTCCTTCTAATTCTCTATCATTTTTTTTTCTTTATGAATTTGTTTGATTTCGTTTCCCCATCTTCCTCTTCCTCCTGTCTCCCCTATTCTTTCTCATTATTTCTTTTGTTTATCTTTCTTTTTGTTTTTAAGATCTTTCATCAATTTTATGTATGTCAGTGTTTTACTCACATGTATATGTATGCACCACGTGTGCATCTTGTGCCCACAGATATCAGAAATGTGTCTGATCCCCTAGAAATGGAGTTAGAGATGGTTGCCAGCTACCGTGCACGTGCTGGAAAACTGAACCCGGATTCTCAAGAGCAATGCAACTAACTTAACTACTCTTAACTACTGATTAATATCTCCAGTTGCTCTTTCCTATTCTTTTTTGAGACAGTCTTGCTATATAGCCCCGGCTCATATGGGATGTACTATATAGCTCAGGCTGGCATCAAACTCTTGGTGATTCTCCTGCTTCAGCCTCCCAACTGTAGACACTTTTGATACTTTTGGTGTTAGCACTTTTGATCCCAAGAGTCACTGTCAGGTAATGGATTCTGTCAATTCTTGTTAGGATACTGTAAGCAGAATTTTCCTGTCCTGACTGCCTGGTCCCAAATAATCCCTCAGAGGCTTATGTTAATTACAAATGCTTGACTGACAGCTCAGGCTTGTTGCTAGCTAACTCTTGTAAGTTAACCCGTATTCCTTATCTATGCTCTGCCACATGGTGGTACCTTTATTAACAAGGCATCTTCATCTCCTGCTTCCTCTACATCTGGCTGGTGACTCCTCTCTCCACCATTCTCCTTCTCATCATCCTTAGTTTGGTTGTCTATCTATGCTTCCTGCCTTGCTAATGGCCCATTAGAGTTTTTTAAAATCAATATGAGTGACAAATCTTTACAGTGTACAAGAATATTTTTCCATAGCATTTCTCCCTTTTTTCCTAATTAAAAAGAGAGGTTTTAACTTTTTGTTTAAAGTTAACTTTAACTTTAAGATTATGTACAACAAAACAGTTATCAAGTGAAGAAGGATCCTTAAAAGAAATCCCACAGTAGTTCAGAATTGAGAATAATAGATGGTGTTTTATTTAGAGGTAGAGTCAAAAGTCACAATCCTTCTGCTGGATACTATGGGCCAGTAGGCTGAAGATGGATGCCCTAAAGGTACAGAAGAACTTTGGGTGACTGTCCAGGCAGTGAGATGTCTCTGTCATTTCTAGAGCTATGGAAGTTGCTTAAAACATTCTTCCTGTTTACTTAGGTAATATTATGTCCTTCTGGAGTCTTTGATGGAGTTGAAGATTTTATAGTTATAGTTTTCCTTAGTTATAATAAAAGATAAAGTATATATAAATATTATAACTGTAATTCTTGCTTGACAAGTGTTATATGTAATTTTACTATGTTAAATTTAAAGTCTTCCTTTTTGTTTAAACAGAAAAGGGGGAATGGTGTGGGAGGTCCTTCTGTCTATGTGTTGCTTTGATTGGTTAGTGAATAAAGAAACTGTCTTGGCCTGTTGATAGGGCAGAACTTAGGTTGGTGGAGAAAACTGAACTGAATGCTAGAATGAAGAAGGCAGAGTCAGAAAGGAGCCATGGAGCTGCCAGAGTCAGCCATGCCAAAACTTTAGCCGGCAAGCCACAGCCACTTGGCGATACATAGATTAATGGAGATGGGTTAAATGAATATGTAAGAGTTAGCCAATAAGAAGCTAGAGCTAATGGGCCAAGCAGTGATTTAATTAATACAGTTTCTGTGTGATTATTTTAGGTCTAAGCTAGCCAGGTGGTCAGGAAAAACAAGTAGTCCCTCCTTGTAACAATCAAGTAAGAATTATAGTTACAATATCCAGTTTATTTGTATTTGACAAAATTAGAGAAAATACTCTATTTTCTATCTTATCTTTGTGAGTCCAAAGTTTTGTACCTAATTTATCTTTGTCATAAATAAGTAAAGTTCTAACTATAACTATCTAGTCTTCAACTCCATCAAAGACCCCAGAAGAGTGAACTGTTACCTAATGACAGGGACAGCAGACTGCCTGGACAGTCACCCCAAGTTCCTCTGCAGCATTGGGGCATCCATCTTTGACCTATAGGCCTAGTATGTCTGGCAGACTTTTCTTAGAAGCAGGAAATTTTGAAAGACCATCTATATCATCTTGGCAAAGTCTGATAGACACTTTCTTTTGTGTTTTGTTGATCCAGTTCGGACAGTAACTCTCAGCAGTTGAGGCAAGGATGGTTTCTTTGCCCACATTCCCTGTTTGTATTATAAACAAAGCAAACTCCATATGGAGTTTCTTCAATGCCCATCATCTTCTCTGAAGTAAATTAGCGCTGCCAGGAGCAGATGTGTCTCATTGTCATGAAAGTCATAGGTTATTAAAAATATTAAATGCCATAGTCTATAGGTCTTTGAAGTGATTTAAGATCATTTATCTAAATATACCTGAGTATGACTTTTAAAACATACCTAAAATGACTGTAAGTTTGACTATTAGAGATAACTACTACTCTGTATTTCTTAATTATATATTACATTTTTAAATGAGCTGCATAAGCACAATATCCTAAACAAGAGTAGAAATATACATATAATGAAACATAAATAACTTTAAAAATGAATCAGTAAATTAAAATCCAAACCAATGTAAAATAGTCTGACATTAATAGGTGTTTTCTGGATTAAAGTAGATTCAAAAACATATTCTTTTATCCTATAATTTCTATATCCAATCTCCCTATTTACTTTTAGAAAGATATCTTTGAATTTAACTCTTTTGTTTTGTTTATTATTTTTTTCTTTTACTATGAGCCAACATATTGGGTACTGGGTGAAGTGTAAATCTAATTAATAGCAACTAAGAGTCAAATATTGGGGTAAAAACCTGAACCAACAGAACCAGTGACTTCCTACCTCTGTAGTTCCTCTGATCCAAAAAGGCCAAGATCCTGTCCCCGCCTCACCTTATCACTTCCTGTTTCTTCTTTGTACAGACCTCCAGACTTCTATGGTTAACTAGTGGATCGTTCTACCCTTTTACTCTAAGCCAGCATTATTTGTCAAGATACAATTAAATTAGCACACAACATGACATAATGACTTTTTCTTCTGTTGGAGTTAATGAATACATAGGACAATGATTGTTTTAATTCTCAGAAAGGAAGGATGGAAACAAAGCTCAGAGAACACAGAGCAGCTGTCTTTATTTGTTGTGTTGTTTTGTGTCTCTCTAAAGCTTTTATCTTCTCAATTCTATTTTAGTTAGTCTCTTTCTTTTTTTGCTTTTGTTCTCTATACCACTCCAATTATTTCTAGGAAACTGTCCTTTAATCCCAGAGAGTTGACATTAGAGAATCTAAAAGCAATGTCACCCACACATAGAGACCTGAGAACTAACTGTAAAGAAGGGGCACATTTTTGGTGATTATTAAGTTCTTTTGATGATATTAATAACTTGCTTTTATACATTCAGTTTTTTTTCTCTCTTTCTGTATTTTTTTGACATAGGCTTTCATGAAACACAGTGTCCTCAGACTTGCTGCCGAGATGATTGTGGTCTTGAGTTTCTCATTCTCACATCTCCACTTCTTTTTTTTTTTTCCCTCTCATGGTTTATTTTTTTTTATATTTAAAAAATTTCCATCTCCTTCCCTCCTCCTCCCCCTTCCCTCCCCTCCCCTCCACCTAAACCTCCCCTCCCTCCCTCTCAAGGCCAAGGAGCCATCAGGGTTCCCCACTCTATGCTAAGATCAGGGTCCTCCGAACTCCCCCCTGGTCCAGGAAGGTGATCGACCAAGCTGAGAAGGCTCCCACAGAGCCCGTCCATGCAGAAGACTCAGAGCCCAGAGCCATTGTCCTTTGCTTCTCAGTCAGCCCCCGCTGTTGGCCACATTCAGAGAGACGGGTTTGGTCGCATGATCCATCAGTCCCATTCCAACTGGAGTTGGTGATCTCCCATTAGTTCTGTCCCACCGTCTCCATGAGTGCCAAAAAAAAGATATAGTAATCCTCCTGGATATTGGAAGTAGACACGATCGCCAGGCAAAATTGGGAACTTGAGGGTTGGGCAAGACTGGGCCAAGGGAAGATGGGGAGAGAAAAGTGTGAAGGGGAGAACGGGGGGGGAGCTCAGAGGAATGGGGTGCTTGGGATATAGGAAGGGTGGTTATGGGAGCAGGGAAGCATATATCTTAATTTAAAGAGCTACCTGAGG
Organism: Arvicola amphibius; assembly: GCF_903992535.2. Lineage (NCBI taxonomy): Eukaryota > Metazoa > Chordata > Mammalia > Rodentia > Cricetidae > Arvicola > Arvicola amphibius. Next base: position 8,266,511 of record NC_052048.2, read on the forward strand.
GTTGTCAAGAGACTTGACCCTAGAGGGGTTCCCAGGTTTCCAGGGAGACGCCCCCAGTTAGTTCCTTGGGCAGCTGAGGAGAGGGAGCCGGAAAAGGCCAGTTCCTATAGCCATACTGATGAATTTCTTGCATATCACCATAGAACCTCCACCTGACGATAGATGAAGAAAATGACAGAGCCCCACATTGGAGCACCGGACTGAGCTCCCAAGGTCCCGATGAGGAGCAGAAGGAGAGAGAACATGAGAAAGAAAGTCAGGACCGTGAGGGAACCTCCAGCTGGCGACAGATGGGGAAGGTGACTGAGCCCCACATTGGAGCACTGGACTGAGCTCCCAAGGTCCTGATGAGGAGCAGAAGGAGCGAGAACATGAGGGAGAAAGTCACATCTCCACTTCTTAAGTGCCAGAGTGACAGTCATGGGTCGTCACACCCAGGTTAATGACCGCTGTGGAGACATGTCTGTGTGGGCTCTGGATGCTGCATTCAGGGAAGCAGGAGTCAGCGATCTGCAGATGCTCTCATTGCACTCAGGTCCTCACAGTGAATGTTTCCTGTGTCCACACAGATACGAATATGAAACAACAATCTTACCTTCAAGCAACTTGTCCTCAAACAGCTTCTTGTGTTTGGGAAACAGAAGTCAGACCTTACTGCCAACACCAGATCCAGCAGGTGGACTAATGTTTCTTGCTGTTTTCTGCTTAGGCACAGGGTCACAGAACACTCTTTTATGAAGGGCTTTGAATGTGACACTGGGTTTAGTAGGCACCTAAGACAAATGAGCAATCTTTGTTCCCCTTTGCAGGGAACAGAGTTGTCTAATAAAATAGAATACTCTGACTCCCGAGTTTGAATATACTTATTAAGACTCATTTGTTTTTTAAAGCAAGTATTTAAAAATAAGCCAAAGATAGCCATTCCAGCACCATTGTAGAATTAGTCCCTCAAGAGAAAACAATGTAGAAGGATGCATTTAGACATATTATGAGATCTCTATTATTAGTCTAATTTGGCTTTCTTTTGCTGTAATAAATCATGGACTAAGACCAACCCAGTTAGGAAAGAGGTTATCTAGCTTACAAATTGTACCCAACCATGAGGGAAGCCAAGGCAGAAACCTGGAGGGAGAGAACACAGCAGAGAAGACCATGAATCTTTCATTGTGGCTTGCTTGGCTACATCTCTTATACAACAAAGGTCAACCTGCCCAGGACTAGCACTGTCCACGGTGGTCTATGCCATCTTTCATCAATTAACCAAGAAGAAAAATGCTTAATAAAATTCATTCCCACAGGCCAATCTGAGGAAGGCAGTTTGTTCCTCAGTTGAAATTCCTTCTTCTCAGGTATATCTAGATTTGTGTGAAGTTGACAAAAACTATCCATCACAGTGATTATGCAAATAGAAAATGTAGCACATCTGTACTGTGCACCCAATGCACCATGGGAAAGCAGGTGCCTATGTCACAGCTCAGAATTCCTTGGTTACCTGAGAGCTTGTCTTTCAGTCTCCTTTTCCTTCTTTAACACAAAAATTACTTTACATTTCAACCAGACAATGGTTCTCTAACTTCCTATGGGCTTATTCACTGTGGTCCCGGCTCCTGCCCTTCATATGCTGTATTAGTAACTTTCCCATCACTGTGATCAAAATCCGAAACAACTCAAGGGAGGACAGGTATGTTTTCACTTGCTGTTGTAGAGGGTTCAGTTGATGCACTTTGCCCCATGTTTATGGACAGAGTATCATGGTGAGATGAGGGTTGGGTGATGCTCTTCTTCATTTCCTTTTGGTCAAGAAGAATGGAGAACAAGATACAGGAAGTGATAAGATATGCCACTTCATGCTCAACTCCTCCATTTAGACACACCTCCTACCTTTCAGTAGTTATCAATACTGCCAGTACCATGACTTAATCAACATATTAGTTAACTGTGACAGAGTCATGGTGACCTGTGTCTGTACATGACTGACAGACAACGTCAGATGTTGTGTCAAAGTACTGACTGTATGTCTTAGTTACTATTCTTTGACTTTGATGGAGCTCTATGAACAAGGGAACTTATACAAGGAAGAGTTTATTGCTGCTTATGGTTATAGAGAGATGCTTCTCACTCCTCCTAATACTGGAACTCTTTAATACAGTTCCTCATGTTGTTGTGACCCCAACCATAAAATCACCTTCATCCCTACTTTATAACTGTAATTTTGCTCCTGGTATGAATTGTAATATAAATATCTGATACTTCAGTGATTCTTCCAGGTGACCCACTCTTCCAGAGGGATATGGAATCAATCACAGCAGGGATAATGGAAGCAAGAGCAGGAAACTAGGTACTCACATCTCAACTATAAGCATAAATCAGAGAATTGGAAGTAGGATGAGCCCTTAAGCTCTTGAAGCCCTCTCCAGCAGCAGCCTTCCTCCATCTCCCCAAATAGCACCACCAACTGGAGACTAAGTAGTAAAGACTGGGGCCTCTGTGGGGCATTTCTATTCAGAGCACTACAGTATTCTCACAGAGGGCAGGATTGGTTCCCAGCACTCACATGAGGTTGCTCACAATCGCCTGTCATTTTAGTTCTGGGGAATTTGGTGCCCTCTTCTGGCCCTCTTGGGCACTTGCACACACAAGGTGTACATCTGCTCATAAAGGTACACACATTTAAATACACATTTTTAAATAGTATTTTTAAAGTTGTTGACTTTTCAGTGGACCTGTGCAGATTTTGTCTGCTGTACCTGGGTCCGGTATCTGAGCACCTGAAAGAATGGGAAGAACTACAGTCTAATGCTGAGATGGCCTTACTTCAGTTACAGTATACTTTTATACACAAATGAAACAATGAAAGTAATGATCTAAAAAGGTGTTTGGGATCAGAAAAATATGACAGAAAAATGTAAATAAACATCGGTAAGCACATACTTAACAGACCCTCCCTTTCCAAAGACTTTCTCAGGACAGACCAATTTAAACACAGTTGCCTGGTACATATTATAGGTTATATCTGGGAAAACATGAAACAAAGCAGAAGGCAACATCCAGATTCAAGGTACACTGACCAGATTGTTCTGACATCAGCTATGTTCTGACATCCAACCAGGATCAATATGCCTTATAAACAGAAGGTAATCGTTTGTCACAGGAGGCATGAAATAATGTCTATGAACAATCCAGGGAATGAAATGCACTTGAGATAAAAGGTTTTCTTCCTTTTATCTGGAGCCTCTCTTACACTTGCTCAAGTTGGTGTTCACAATATGTCATCCTTTTGGCCAAGTTCTGACAAAAGCCACATATTCTAAAGGATCCAATATATATCTTGGACATTTATTCTGGAGCTTTCTCAGCAGAATCACGACAGACCAGATCGTCTCCATTTTATGGTAAATCCATGCCACAGCATCTGCAGCAGTCTCAAAGACTTGGACCGTCTGTGGAGTCTGTGGAGATCAAAATAGCTTGAGAGACAAAGAGCAACCATCTCTGAAGCTCTGAGTCACAGAAACCCTTTAAGCAAAGCAGTGTGAAACAGTGACCTCTATGCTAGCCCATAAACACCTTTTTAACTGACCCTGGAAAATCCATTCCTTGTGCTCCTTGTATTTTGGTGGATAAGTTAAAATCTCCCACGTACAGAGTTCTAAGAAAGCACTTGAATTTTCCACTCAGCCTTAGAAGAGGGGTGAAAGTCTCCCTATGATCTGTAGACAGAAATCATCATGTTTATCAAAGATAAGAATCTGAATTCCTAGAGATAGAAACTAATTTTACTTTAACCAGGAATAAATAAGATTTAGACCTCAGGACCCAGTTGTACTTAGGACACTAATGAGCAGCCACAGACCAGTCCATAGTTCAGGGTACATTGTCCTTCACTTCTGTGCAAACACAATGTCAATCTCCCCTAGGGAGTGCAAGTTCATTTAACTTAGAACAAATTTGGGAGGTGCATGCAAATGTTCAAAGATTTCTGCTTTTGCCGTTCAATTTGCTTTGGCCTTTTTTTTGTTATTTCATCAATCAGTTGCTACGCCAACTGCCAAAATATTTACTTGAAAGGAAATGATAAAATCTAAGGAAAAGTACAGTTGCTATTAAGTTAAAATCCTGAATTTTTAGAGAATAATTGCAACTGTAAAGAATTCAAACTTCTGTTTTTGCTGTGTAAGCACATAATGAATTGTCAGAGATGAATGCACATGTGTGCTTTCTTTCCTTCCTAAAAGTTATAGAGAAATGAGGCAGTGCACACATTAACAAACTGGGTCCACTGGTTGATGGAAAACTGGGCTCCTGGAGGGAGGGAAAGTCCAAGGTTTTACTGTTTGCCTATTTCCATGGTGTAAATTCTCACAAGCAATGTGTTATCACTGTACACTGAATTGGGTCTCTCTGTAGAGTCATCTCTGCAACCCAAATGAGAATTGTCTCTAGAATAGCCCTCACACTCCATTGCTATATATTCTTTCAAAATAAGTAGCAAGGGTGACTCATCGATTTCTAGGGAGCATTGCTATGGAACATTATTTTAACTAGGAAAAGATGTGCTACATTTGCTTCTGCTACCTCTGTTAAGGATGTAAAGAGTTATACATTTGTCTGTGCTGTATTTGTCTAATTATGTAAAGATGTGTTGAATTTGTTTCACCTTGTCTGCATAAGGCACCTGATTAGTCTAATAAAAAGCTGAAATTCCAGTAGCTAGGCAGGAGATGGATAGGAGTGGTTGATGGGCAGAGAAAATAAATAGGAGGAAAATCTAGGCTTGAACAAGACAGAAAAAGAGGGTCATGCCTGGGGCCAGAAGCCAGGAAGCTGCCAGCTAACCAGACTCTGGAGGAAGCAGGAAAGTAAGATATACAAAAAGAAAGGTAAGAAGCCCTAAGGCAAAAGGTTTATAGAAAGAAACAGGTTAATATAAGTTAAAGAGAACTAGCCAGAAATGATCCTAAGCTAGACCACACATTCATAACTAATAACAAGCCTCTGTGTCATGATTTGGGAGCTGGTTGGTGACCCAAAAGCAAGCCTGCTATGCAGCACAGTAACAGAAGCCACTGGATGACTATCATGGGCTTGTGACCAGAGAAAGGCTTCTAGAAAATTTTGAATATACTCTCAGTAACACTTAACTGTCACCATGCTCATGCAGTTTTCTCTTCGTTTAATGCAGAGTGCATGAAAGAAATGAAATCCTCAATGTGGATATATGTAATGGTAGGAAACCTTATTCGTGGAAATGGTGAAACCCCCATCATGCCCTTGGGTATATCCTACATAGAAGATTTTGCCAAATTTGAAAACTCCCCTTTATACATTGGTAAGTTTGAAATTAAGCCTTGTCTTCATTTTAGAATACCAGAGTTCTGGGAGGGTAGAAGTTAGTTATTGATTTGGATGATTGTGATTCCCAGAGCGGTGAGCAGAGTGCCATGTCACTACTGGTCATAAGATTGGTCAATGTGGGAATTAAACGGCGACTCCACACAAGCCGCTTCATCAAGCAGCTTCTCACATCAGAGATCCCTCTGATCTGCTGATCCTACAGTTCTCTGATGCTGCCACACTATCCCTAAAACCATTAGAAATCCATCTTTATTTCCTGGAAAATGTTCCTTAGATTCAATTGCTATTTCTATTTTTCTTATTTTAGATTTTAATTTGTTCATCTGTAAGTCATTACAACTTCATTTTGTCCATTTTGTGTTTGTAGTATTTTAAAATGTATTTTTACATTTTGTTCCCTCTCTGTCTCTACCTCTGTTTCTCTCACCCCCATGTGTTGGGGGAGGTCGCTAGTTCATTTTCCCACCATCCTGACCTGAAATAGTCACACAGAAAACTGTATTAATTGAAATACTTTTTGGCCAATAGCTTAAGTGTATTTCTGGATAACTCTTATGTCTCAAAATAACCCATTTCTATTAATCTGTGTATCACCACATGGCTGTGGTTTACCAGGTAATGTTCTAGTGGGCTGCCGTGAAGGCATCTGTCTCCTGCAGGCAGCTACATGGCTTCTCCCTGACTCTGCCTACTCTCCTTATATATATTTCTTCCAGCCTGGCTGTATTCTGCTGTATTCTGCTAAGCCATTAAGCAAAAGTAGCTTCTTTATTGACCAATAAATGCAACACACATATAGAAGTACCTCCCATACTATCTGTGTGTGTATGTGCGTGTGTATGTGTGTGTATGTGAGTGTTGTTTGTATGTCTGTGTGCATGTGTGTGTGTGTGTGTGTGTGTGTGTGTGTGTGTTTGTGTGATCAGAAGACAGCTTTTGGGTGTTAGCCTGGTATTGAACTGGCATCTCGGGCCAGGTTTGGTGGATAAGTGAGCCATCTGCTTGGCCCTGTGGGGTTCTTTTTGTATTTTAGTAAATGTTCTTTCAGTTTAAACCAGATTCAAAATCATGTCTTCTAAACCATGTTCACCAAGTGATTTCTTATTTTCCATCTGCTCTCATTTACAGCTTGGGGCTCAGGGTTCTGCTTCTCTGTGAAATTAATAATACAGTTTCCTTCCTTATAACCCCTCAGTCTAGACAGGGTTTGCCATAGTATTACCAAATATCCAAGTTCATTATTTTGGTTTTATTCCTTGAAATTTTCATAAAATGTCTATGCAATTTGCAGGCAAGAGCCAAGTTAGTGTTCACCTTTTAATGTTTTCTATAAATATTGTTAATTTTTATGAATAATTTGCTCATGTTCTTGAGAAAATCCATCTGTAATTGGTTATAAATCATTCATAAACTTTTATATATGGATTTTTATTTATTATATACATATTACTTAAAAACAAACAAGCAAAGAGCCACAGGACAAGAGAAGACAAGAGTAAGCCTAAGATTAATCAAGGAGAATTAAATTTAAAAAATAGCCTTTTCACTTTCTGGAAACTTTTTAGTTTGTCAATAATCTTTTCTGCTGTGTATATCGTCTTTTTCTTTAGATCCTTTTGCAAATAACTAAGAAAAAATATATGAGCACTCTCCAACAATAACTTATTATAATATGAATCTCTTTATCAAAACTGTAGAGAAAATTTATATAAAATATAATAATTGAGAAGAAACCATATGCCTGCGGGGGACCATTCAGATGGGGCAGGTCAAAGAAACACACATGCCCTCCTGCCCTGGGCAGGTAGAAGAAACCATAGGCCCATCCAGTGGCATGTCATTATGTTGAGCAAATATGTAGTGTGGTATGGGAGAGACAGACAGAGAGAGAGAAAGGAGAGAGAGAGACACAGAGAGAGAGACAGAGACAGAGACAGAGAGAGACAGAGAGACAGAGAGAGACAGAGAGACAGAGAGAGACAGAGACAGAGACACACAGAGAGAGAGGGAGAGAGAGAGAGGGAAAGAGAGAGAGAGGCAGATCTGAAGAGGTGAAGACAGTGAGGAGCTGAGGTGGTTGGTCTGCTTGCCACCTAGGTCCATGGTCATGTGTGGATCTGGGCTGCTGCCAGGTGCCATGTTTGGGTCCATAGCCTTGCTGCAGTCACAGTTTGTGTTGATGTACAGGGTACCTCTTACTATGAAGGCTGTAAGGATAAAGCTGCACAGATTTGGCTTAATCCCTCACCGGCTGCAGTACTCTGGAGGGTGGGCTCTGCTCCTCTCCGGATAGCACAGTAGATCTGGTTCCGGTAGTGTGGGCATGAGTGATCTGGCTCTAAGAGTGAGGGAGTGAGAGCAGGAGAATTAGACCTGCCCCTTGTGGCCTGCTGCATTAGATGAGTTTAGCTAAGGCAGTGCTGAAGAGCTCATCCTGGTGGTGAAAGATGGGGAAGAGCTGGTGTGCTGACCAATCTAGCTACTACTCAGGCCCAGAAAAAGGGCTATGAGTATAATGTATGATCAATATGAGAGGTAAAGACAGTTTGGCTCTGGTTCTACACTATTCCAACTGTCCACATCCAGGGAATTCCAACAACTTTGTGGCTTCTTTAACAAACATATACTCTGTCCATGTGACCCTGAACTCCAGTTCACAAACCCTTGTTTTTGGAAATGGCAACTTGTATTAAGTCTGAGAATGAGGTAACTCCAGAGATGATTAATGTTTCCCCTTATCTTTAAAGAGTTTACCTGAACTTAATTACACCTTTTATTTCTCAGTATATTCAAGAATAAAATGAGAAAGAAATGGTTTTGGTAGTTAAATGTGTAAAAAAACAGTGCAGGTCATGAAAGAAAATACATGAGGTCCATGGTTATGAATACAATGAATACTTTATTAGCATGTTTCATATAGTTTTATTTGTTGTGATCTAGAAACATTTCATTAACTTATAATTTCTAAAAGTACAGAGCCATTAATTCTTATTTTGTTATATTTTTTATTTAATAGGGAAATTAAGTACTTCCAAATAAAATAACACCTCTCTCTTTTCTCTCATCCTTGCAATGGGATGTTTTTCTCTTCATTTCAGCTGGCATTCTGGCACCTATTTATTTTGGCACTTTAGTAGACTGAACCTGTATACATTGAGGAACTCTGAAATGTGGTGAGCCTGGAGCATGCAGGATGCATGATAATAAATAATTTGAGGTAAAGTTAATTTTAGTGACTTACTTTTGTAGTGCTTAAATGTCTATTCATATTTAATATTTTATTATGCAATAAGTTTCGTTTGGCTTCATTTTCAAAATGCATATGAATGGTGTAATTTTCTTACTTATATATTTTAATATTGCCCCATTATTTCTAAAGTGCTTGATGCATATAAGCGTGAGTGGGTTTTCTAATCTAACACTCCAAAATACTTCAGAAAGGGAGCAGTGTGTCTGTGTAGATGCCATGGAACAGTAGGGGAAGACCTGCATCTTGAACTGCGCCAGCACGGCAGAACGAACACTAGAGATAAATAAGACAGCAAGATCTGGAGGCCAGGGACAGTAACACAGTAGGTGGGAACAAAATCTCTCCACTCCTACCTAAGGACAGTGAGGAGACTCTTTCTTTCAGAGTCAGGATGACAGTCTCAGCGCATTTAAGCAGTCCTGGAAAGTTCACAGCCCTCTCACGCTTGCAGCCTGATATAAAAAGGCCCGATCTGTGTGCTGCCCTTGCAGTTTAATAGGAGAGGTCGGGTGCCGTAGCCAGGGGCTATCTTGAGAAGGAAACTTATACCTGAATTTGACTGATGGTCTCATCTTTGGGATCCCATAGACGCTTCATTGCACATAGTGGTTGTCTGCCTCATGAATAAAATGTGGCTCAGCAGAGGGATTGTGGTACAAGCCAGCTGAAAGTGTTACAAATGGGGAGGAAGTTACCACACATAGAAATAACTGAAGCCATTACCCTCAAGAACCAGCAGACTGGGGAGCCTGTCCTCTGAGATCTGGGTACATACAGTTGTGTGCTTTCATGCTGCTGTTGTAGACTAAAAGCAGTTTCTGCATGGTTCCCACTACTCTCAGTGCTATGTAGAAGGAGCAGCGGGCTGCGTTCTGCCACCCGGCTAGCTTTATACCCGAAATAATTACACGGAAACTGTATTCTTTAAAAACACTGTCTGGCCCATAGTTTCAGCCTCTTATTGGCTAATTCTCACATCTTCCTTTAACCCATATTTAGTAATCTGTGTAGCACCACAAGGTGTGGCTTACCAGGAGAGATCTTATCTCAGAGAGGAGAAGCATGGAGACTGCATATGGCGACTGCCTGAAGTGTCTCCCCAAATCTGCTTCCTGTTTCCCACAATTCTGTTCTGTCTACTCCGCCTACCTAATTTTCTGTCTCTTAAAGGGCCAAGGCAGTAAATTTATTAATAATGAAAGTAACACATAGACACTCCTCCATCAGTGCTACACAGGCACTAGTCACGAAAAGTATAGTGGAGTAACTGTAGGTTCACTGTAGTTCCAAGCCCAGAGGTCTTGTTAGGCTGATTTTTTTTTTTTTAGTTTTTTGAGGCAGGGTTTCTCTGCAGCTTTAGAGCCTGTCCTGGAGCTAACTCTTGTAGGCCAGGCTGGTCTCGAACTCACAGAGATCCACCTGCCTCTGCCTCCCTAGTGCTGGGATGAAAGGTGTGCACCACCACCGCCCAGCTTGCTAGGCTGATCTTAAAACAGACTTTAGCTGTTACCTTTTTGGCTCTCTAGGGCAACAGGCCCAAGAAAGCTCACAGAGAAACTTTGTTTGCTACAGACCGCACTGTTCTCATTCTTGCTCCTAAAAACTCATTGGTCAAAAGGAATTTAGGCCTTCTCTAGGTAGGACCCAGTACTGCTCTGATTCTGGGTGAGGAGAATACTGAAAAGTTCTGGGAAAAAAAAGTGCTGGCCATTGCCCTGTTCCCATGTGTGTATGACTGGGGGTGGCTGCTATCCCATTCTCAGCCTGGTATGCCTATAGTAACAGTCAACTACTGTCAGTGTATCTGTGTGGGTTAAAGTTCCAGTTGTCTTGACATACCCAGAATGCTGGACTTTAACCCAGAACTTGAGCAAATTCACCCCTTCTTACTCAAATTGATTTTGTCACGTGTTTTTATAACAGTGGCAGAAAAATAAACTAAGATATTTGTTAATCTATTATACATCTAGAAAATATTTCAATTGTATTTCTAGAATGTTGTATCTGAAGTCTTAAGCATCATCACATATATAATATCTTTATACTTTCCAATTGTAGACGAAAAGCATGATCATGTTCTCTACATATATGTAGTTCAGGATTTCCTGCCTAAGGAATGGTGCCACTCACTGAGTGGTAGGTCTTCTCACCACAGTGATTGTAATCAAAATATCTCCCACAAAAATGTTCACAGGTCAAGACAATCCACACAGGCCTTCACTAAAACTTCTTTTCCCTTGAGATTCTGGATTGTATGAAGCTGACAACACTATCCATCACACCAGATTTTATGTATGTTAAGAACATGAAGGGAGTTTTCAGATTATTTAGAAATATGTATATGTCAATATACTTATTTCCTAAACACATTAAGTCTAGAAACATTAAAGCATATTTTATCAAATTTACAAAGTACAGATGCTTGTAACAGTATAAAGGTTATTCTCAGAAGTAGTGAAAGGGGAAATAACCCAATGCATTTCAGGAAGCTTTTATAGTCTTCATGCTTTAACTGAACAAGTTCAAGAAACAGAAAAATAATTTGGGTCTGAAGAGATGGCTCCGGGGTTAAGAGCACATACTGCTCTTTGAGAGCAGATAAGTTCAGTTCCTTTAACTCATGTTGTGTAACTCCGAACTTCCTGTCACTTCAGTTCCAAAATTCATGAATACCACAGACACCCAACACATGCACATAGTTTATAAAGAAAAAATGATCACTCTACATTTAACATTATGCATAAAAATTATCAAATTCAATCTACTAATATATAAAAGTGAGTCATTGGACTTATTGACATACAAGTATTTCAATATCACATTTTTTGGCATAAAATAGCATACACGTGCTGAATAGGGAAAAATCTTGAAAGGTGACTTAAAGATAATTTATACATTTTATAAATCAAAATTTGAGCAAACAGAACACAGAATTTCCCGTAACCTGATATAGGATATTTGGCAGGATATTTAAGAGATCAGGTGATAGTGACTGAGGTGGCATGGTTCTGAGTGTGAGGTTATGGTGGAAGAGGCATGGTGGTGGAGTTTGAGGATGTTGGTCATGTCGCATACTCTGTCAGGAAGCACTGAGTCCTAGAAGTCCAGCATATGGTATTCACATTCTTGGTGCAACTTCATCCTAGGCTAAACTTTTCTGAAAACATCTCATAGGCACATTCAGATATGCATATTTATAAAGATCCTAAGTCTAATCAAGTTGACAAAGGAAACTGCCATCACCAACCTTAAAAAGATTCATTTATACTTTTATGTTGGAAATTTTCAACATTTTAACAAACAGGATTAATAATTCAGCAAAGTAGATTATATAAAGTACGTGGGCAAAATAACCACCTGATTATAAATCATTTGTGAGGATATACAAACTTCTTTCACTGAACAAAGTAAGATTTAATACAACCTTGGGTTGTCAGCAGCTCTAAGAGGATCAAGCTACCCCCTGGCAATCTTCATTCTAATACTTATGAGGAAGGTCCAATTCCCTGGGGAAATTGACTCTCCAGAGACTGAACGTGCAGAGATGAAGCTCACAGAGAAGGAAAGTGAACACATGGATGTGCACAGAAGTCCTGAGGTTGAGAATGACAGAGAACTGAAAACAAAGCTGTAACGAGGCTTCTATTGACCATGGACAGTGTGCATTAGTTTTTTTTTTTGAATCATGAAAGGAACTATTGGAATTCTTTTCTTATCCCAAAGAACCTCAAAAATTATTTTACTCATGATAAAAATACTTACTGATAGCATTTTCAGAATATTGGGGTAGTCCTTAATATTATCCCAGGGGCCCCAAAGCTACAGAGAACCGTGTCTTAAAAAACCAAAGGAAAGAATAAAGAGACTATCCCAGTGAAGATTATGGTGACCCTACCACACTGAACTTTAGAGATGCCTTCATTTTCAATCAGCATTTTCTCTTCTAACTCAATCAAAGCAAGTGTATATTTCTCACATATCTGCAAAGAGTGTTAAAACTTGCCCATTCCTGAGATACTTTTCAATTTCATTGAATTTATGTTTCAATGGGGAGGTATTTAGAACTGAAAATACATATCTTGTTTGTGTCATTGAAATAATTATTCTTTCTTAGTTCAAAACATCTGCATATGTCTGTATCTATCTAGGGGTTGTAAACTGTTTTTTGGAAACATGCTGTTTTCAAATTACTACTTCTCATTAAAGTATCATCTCATATTTAATCATTTTTAAATTACTCTTGTCAAACAGTTGATCATTTTGTTTAGCACACTGATAAATTTAATGAGGTTATTAAAAATCATGTAGCAAAGATGGCTGGAATATTTTTTCCTTCATAATTCAAAACTGGTCACTGACTTCTTGATTAAAAACAAGTATTTGAAAAATCTAGACCATCTAAAGGCCCTCTGTAGAGATGTGGTTGTATGTCAGTACACACACACACACACACACACACACACATATATATACATGTATATATATGAAATCAAGGATGGATGCATTATCAGATATTTTCAAAAGACTTTCTCACATTTGGTGGCCACTTTGGTCGAGTATTCATTTTACTCATGTGTTCTCAGAGCAAGAGGGTATTAATTTTCAAAATTATCTTAAATTAAAACTTTTAAAGTGGAGCCAGGTAGATGCCCCAGTGGAAAGTGATGTTTACCTCCAAGCCTGACAAGGTGTTTTGATCCCTGGAACAAAGACAGAGAACCATCTTTTGCAAGCTGTCCTGTGCCCTCTTTTCCTGTACTTCCCTATCCACAAACAAATTAATAAGTGAAAAGAATGTAGAAAAATTTAAGATATGATATCACTATAAATTGGGATTAATAAAATTCAAGATATACATTAAAAACAAAATCAAGTTGTGGTATTTTGATTGAGGACTGTCCCTCCTAGGTTCAGGAATTTAAACATTTGGGTTCCAGTTGATGACTCTGTTTGGTGAGGATTAGGGGTACATTCTTAATCAAGGAAGTGCATCACTGCACTGGGCATTAACAGTTAAAAGACTCACCTACTTCCCGTTCAGTCTTTGTTTTGTGTTTTGCTTGAGGATGTGAAATCTCATCTTCCTGCCCCAGTTACCACAACTTCTGCTTGCTGTTATGCTTCCTTGCCAAGAGGTACTTCTATCCCTCTGGAGTCATAATTGTACATTAGGTGGGTTGTTCTTGTGCAATATTTTAATGTAATGTGGGGTCACAGTAGAATTTTAAACAAATATAGATGTTATTCAAGAGTTTATCCTCATTTCAACAAGAATTAAAACCTCTTCTTTGCTTCCTCTTGTCCTTTAGAGAATTTTAATTAACACACAGTTCAGAAGTATAAATAGATATTAGCCCAGGTCACAGCAGTTAGATAATACATTTTCAAAGGTTCACACATAATTTGTACATGTGCTTAATTTTAGGAGTGACTGCATAGTGAACTTGGTCAAATGAATATTGTATTACCTGTTGCCTTCCAAACCCTCCCATCTCACTTGTCTCACACTCTTCTCAACACTTTCAGCCAATAAACTACTTTTTCTTTTCAAACACTTTAGCTTTGTCCATTGTTAGGGTTTAAAATCTGAAACAATTTCCCTCCTTACACCTTTATCTGGAAGCTGTTTTTAGGTCATAGGGTCAAACGAGACCTTTTTTTTTTTTTTTTGAGATGTGTCTTTGAGATGATTATAATTCCATGCCTCTTAAACTAGGCTCTTCTTTTTTTTCCTCATCTTTACAGAAACACTTCCTTTATAGTGTTAGAGTAATTTTAAAATTACTTGTTTTAGTGCTTGTTTTACTGACAACCTGCTTCAGATCTTATGGGCCACACCATATTGGCTGCCATACATCAGGAAGCACCTTATGGGGTAAATTTTGGCGTGACCCTAGCCACAACAGGTTCATGCATTCCAGGGTAGGGGTATGAGGGTTAGAAGTGTTAAGTATGAGGGACAGAGATAAGAAAGAATCACAGAGACATAAAATTTGGAGAGCAACTCAATGGATAATGAATGCTGAATTTTTCTGACTTCTGAGTTCTGAATATATTCATGTTTATTTTTTCATACATGAAGGTGGAAGTCACAAGATAATCCCACACTAGTTCAGAATTATGAATAATAAAGGATTATTTACTTAGGGGTAGACTCACAGATTGTAATCCTCTGCTGTAATGGGGAGCAGCAACTGAGTTTCCCAGCCAAAAAAGGGAGTCAGAAGAAAGAGAGGGAGCACATGCTTTACAGTTGCATTTCAATATAAGAGACCATGCCCAAGTGGGCTGGTGTCTTAAATGCTTTTGGCTGAAGGTGCTTCCACAGTACCTCCTCCTTTTGCTTAAATAAGAGAGTTCCAGACACAATACAAAACTATATACACTAGAAACAGATATCAAGTATAATTAGAATTATAACCAGCATAAACAATATTAAACAAAAAACATATGCTAAATGTTTTAATAAACATTCTATCCTATGAAGTCTAAGTCTTATATTGGAAATGGCTTGGCTAGATCATAAGAGTAAAAACTACGACTATCTATCTAATCTTCAACCCCATCAAAGTCCTGAGAAGTGAGATAATATTACTTGAGCAGGCAGGAAGTACAATCAAGCAGCTTCCAAAGTGAGCAATATATGATGGAGACAATTTTCTACCTGAGCCATCACCCAAAGTCTTATTTGCAATGTTGAAGCAACCAACTTTGGCTAAGGTATCGCATAACTGACAGATCATTTTCAGAGGCAAGATTTGACTGTTTTTTTCCTTGTGCCCTGTATGGTTGTCACTGTTGTGGATGAGTTGTCATTTCTCTTTTTCAATAGGTTTCTCCTTTTCATAATGAATCTTTATTAATTTTAATGGTATTCGTAGTTTTTCTTCTGCTGTGGAAACAAGAGTGAAAACCCTTCTCCAATGTAGCACATCTCCTGGATGCCATTGTGAGGTGAAGACATCCTTGAAATACACTGGTTGATTCAATTCAGAAGTTTTTTTTTGTTATCCAATGCCTCTCTGCTGCTGTTGTTCCCTTCTTATTAGCATTAAGAAAATTCAAGGATAGTAAAACACTACGCAGTCTATTTCTGGGGGTATTTTCCATCTTTTTCTGTTTGTTCAGTACGATTTGACCTTTATATAACTGCCTAACCTATAGAAATATTTGTTATACCTGTAATGTTCTTTATATTATAATAAGCAAAAAAGAACATTTCATTTTTAGATACATATGCTGGACCATTATCTGTCTTTATTTGTGCAGGAATGGTCATGATGGCCATAGCTTCTAATAAATGTGTGATTACTGAATCAGACTTTTCTGAGTTCAAGGCAGTTGCCCATTGAAAACCTGAGCATGTATCTATGGGGGGGGTGTACATATTTTAATTTACCAAATTCTACAAAAATGGAATACATCCATCTGCCAGATTTCATTCCTTTGAGTACCCTTAGGGTTACTCCCTGCAGGCAACGATGTTTGGTTATAGAAAGAGCAAGTAAGACATCTTTTTATAATCTCCTTAGCTTGTTGCCATGTAAAAGAAAACTCTTTCTTTAAACTTTTGCTATTGACATGCTGTTTTTTATAAAATTCAGAGGCCTCCCACACACTTCCAATCAATAATTGATCAATTTATGCATTACCTTTTGCTAGAGGACCTAGCAGACATGTATGGGATTGGATGTGTGTTATGTATGTAGAACAAAGCCTATTATTGATTATGTCTTTCACCTGGATGAATAATGAAGTCAATTTTGTATCATTGATATAAATTCAGTGGTTTCAACACTCTAACAGGAATGTTAATGTGGTTATTCCATTGCTACAATAGGTCACAACCTCATAAATTCACTGCAATATTAGCTACATATGGCCTCAATCTTCCTCTCTGTCCTTCTGGCCCAAGGCATTCAACCCATCTCGTGCTTTGTTTTACCTGAGATAGAGTTCCAGGTTTTAGGAACTGAACATCTATCTCTTGAAGAGGTCAATTTGGATGCCAAGATTCTGAAGTAATGATACTTACATTTGCACCTGTGTCTAGTAAACCTTCAATATGAATGCCATTGTACACACTCTTATCTTTGGTCTTTGATCATTCATAAAAATCTGCCAGAATGTATGTTTTCTATGTTCTACTGGAGTTTTTAATTCATCCTCCACATTTATTCCATCATTGAGGCTAGTATTTTTTTTTTTTTACATTAATCACTGGATTTTAAAAATTTTCCTGGTGAGACACATTCTCCACAGTAATTGTGAATGACTGAACTATGTTCCTCATGGGGGCCTACAAGAGGCCCCCTATGGTGTTTACTGATGGTATCGGGTTGCCTTGTCTATCTTTTGTTGACTTACATTCATTGGTCCATTGTCACCTTTCCCACACCTCCTACACACACCTGAAGACTGAGTCCTTCTATTCCTGCCATTTTCAGAGGATTCCTAAGAATCCCTTGTCTACAATCTCTTTTCAGATGTCCCATTCTACCACAGTTAAAACATTTGGTATTTTGCTGTCTTCTCTTTCCATGGAAATTGCTTCTCCTACTCAAACTTCAGTACCGTAGTCAAGTGTCTTGACATTCATAATATGCAAGACCCATTCATCCATGGATGCTGATCTGATCTTTTAAAGGCCCAAGGATCCTTTTGAACTCTAAGTTGGCATTCTCATAAGCCAAAGATTCAATTATTATATATCTATCTTCTGGGTCAGTTACCTCTATTTGTACTACTTAGTCTTTGTAACAAGTCACAAAAAGGCTCCTTCTGATGTTGTTTAACCTTACAACATAATTCAACTCTATTTCTGATTCCTGAATCCTGTCCCAAGCCTTTAAAGCTGCTGTGCTACATAGGGACAAGGTGTGGTTATCATAAAAAGCTTGATCCTGAGAATTAAAGTCCTTTGCCTAGAATTTGATCTAGGGAAATCTCAAGTCCTTTTGCTTTTTCTTGTTGCTCTAAAGTTTTAGCATCTTCCTTAAAATAGCATCTCCAAAGAAACTGTGGTCCACATTCTAGGACCGCTGAGATTAACTGATTCTAGTCTTATGGTGTTGTGTTGTTACTGGAAGTCCACATTTTGACCATTTCCCTAACAAAGGATGAATGTAGTCTGTAAGCTACAATTGCTTGTTAAATTTCCTTTAGATCAATCATACATATGGGCTTCCATGAATATTCTTTGCAAACTTAGGGTACTTGGAGCCAGGTATTCTTTCTGATATTATCACTGGAAAGGCAGGAGGAACTCTAGGGAAGCTTTCCCAGAGATTTTTATGTACTGATTAGGCCAAATTTTTAATTTGTATCTTTTGTCCCTGGTCATCAAATTCAATAAGTTCCTCAATCTTTTCAAATCTATAGCACTGCCTTTTATAAAGTCTGGATCTCCTGTCCAGTGTTCTGTTCTCATGCTCTCATTGATGATTCCAAGGTCTGAAGTCTGTCCAATAGAGATAATGTTTCATCCTTTGACATAATCTTCATGGCATGCATATTACCTTCTTGGAGAGACATTCTATCAGTCTGTCTGTCATAGCCCTTTGACAGAGTCTGATTAATACATCCAACAGTACAAATCCTCTCAAATAATATTTCAGTACCTACTATCATTGACTGGGTTTATGTGCCAAATCAGCTGTATCATTCTCCATAGTGCTGAATTTTCCTTTTAATAAATTACTGTCAGTCTGTACCATTTCTAAAAGTACCTCATTTGACTGAGTTTTGTTAGTTAAATTGTTCATATTCTTCTTCAGAGTTCTGACCTCTTTTTTGAGAAGCTTGCTATCAGTCTGTAAAGACTGTACCATTTCTAAAAACACCTCTTTGCCCTATTATTAAACCATATTTTTAAGAAAAGCCTATTGAGGACAAGACCAATTCCCAGAATCAAAAATAGTGATGTAGGGGAAAATCATATAAATCTTGTAAAAACCTTGTACACGGTGTAAGTAAAGAGGCTATTGAAACCCTGGATGGTTTAGTTGTAGACATATTGCCCTTTTAAATTATAAAGTATTTCAAGTTATATACCTTACTTATGGTTGATTTTGAGCTGGAGTAGGTGTAATATCTGTTACCTGCCAGTAGATGTCATAAGCCACCTACAAAATAAACACAGCTGGGTCTAGTGGTGATTGGAATTGCATGGCTGGTTTGAATCTGATTTTAGAGTGAAAAGCTGAAAGATATGCTGAGATTAAAACAATTATGTAGCCAGGCGGTGGTGGTGCACGCCTTTAATCCCAGCACTTGGGAGGCAGAGGCAGGAGGATCTCTGTGAGTTCTAGGCCAGCCTGGTCTACAAGAGCTAGTTCCAGGACAGGCTCTAAAAAGCTGCAGAGAAACCCTGTCTCGAAAAACCAAAAAAAAAAAAAAAAAAAAGAAAAAAAAACAATTATGTATATTAATCACAGCCTGTGTGCTCTGTGCATGTCTCTAGAGCAGTGGAATAGCAAATGCAGACAAATTGTTAGAAACTGCAGAACAGCTGGCTCAGACCTGGGAAGCCTGAATCTCACCTGATTTTCCATGGTGTGCACCAGTGGGAGGCAAGTGGTGGGGTGTGTGTGGACTTGAAGCCACTCTAAGGTGTGTAATGAAAAAATATAAAGAACCACAGCTGGTCCATAGCAAGAAAAGCCACTGCACAAGAATTCTATATCCAAATGAACTGCTGGCTCTGCTCACAGGCCTCAGCCAAGGTGGGCTGAGGGAGGACTCATGTTGAGCTTGGTGTACTCTGATCCTGGCAGAGGATGTGCGGGGGGGGGATTGGACTCTTAAACTGAACATTTGGGTGCCAAGTGAAGGCAGAAGTCACAAAATAATTCCACACCAGTTCAGAATTATGAATAATAAAGGGTTATTTATTTAGGGGTAGACTCACAGATCACAAGCCTCTGCTAGAATGGGAAACAGCAACTGAATTCAGTAGCCAGAAAAGAGATTTGGGAGCAAGAGAGAGAACACATGCTTTATAGCTGCATTTATAGTATAAGAGACCATGTCCAAGTGGGGTGGCATCTTAAATGTTATTGGCTAAAGGAGCGGAATATGTTCCCACAGCACATACATATTCTTACTCCAACAGCAAAGGGGAGAATAAGGTAAAAGACTGATTTAACGTGATGCAAAGGACAACTAGAATAGTTACTCACTTCAATACTTTTAGACATCAAGACATTAATTAATGAGAAATACATTCTCTTGTTTAGGCAGTGAACCAGACCTAGAATAAGTATCCCAAAGGCAGCCACTCCTTAGGTCAAACCTCCGATTTCAAACGGAGCAGAAGTATGCTTGAATTCTCTGACCTTTTGCAAGTAAGGAGTGGATCTACATGTATGGGTCATCTTGATGTCTAAAACACCAAGTAATCACACCCTAGGACAAGCTGTGGGACCACAGTTGTTGTCAACAACTTTCAGCAAGCTAAAATGTTCTGACCTTCAGACAAGATGGAATAGGCTCACAATTTTGGGCCTCTACATTCATGGTGATCTTTTGAATTGTACTCTGGGATAAAAAAGAAACTTCTCTGTTAACTTACTTTGATATATTTCTCTAAAAAGTGAATGAATCACCTCTTTTCACATATTGTTCTTCTGCTTAAGAAGTTAGGGCTAATGGCCAAGCAGTGTTTTAATTAATACAGTTTCTGTGTGGTTATTTTGTGTATAAACTAGCTGGGAGGCTGGGACAAACCTAAGTTCCACCCTATCAACAAAATGTCAATTGTTCAATTTTACAAATAAAGACTTGAGGGTCAGATTCTGGAATGAAAGACTGCTAGTTCATAGAGGCAGAAACCCAGCTGAACTTCCTCCCCAGATAACATTCCAGAAACCACCCACTTTCTACTAAGCTCTTCAAACAAAATCCCACCAAATGCATGTACCTTGCTTCTACAGCTTGTTTATCCTTCTCTCTGTCCTCTTTACTTCCTTTTAATTGTTATGTTTTTTTCTTAATAATACTGTTTTTACTTCCTATCAATTGGTTGCTGTTTCTACCATTGGTTCTATGATTGACTTTATTTAATTCTGTTTCCAATATTCAAGCAGAAAGTGTTATCATTCCTAAAGCAGGTGATAAGAGGCTTTTCCCATATGGGGAAGGGGTGAGTTACCTGAGGCCGTGGCAGTCTCCTGATGGGTGGGAGATTGCAGTAGGTGGCCTGAGGCTGTGGGAAGACAGACAGATACACCATGCAGAAAGAGCTTGGGTATAGAGTTTATTTAGTGAGAATTGGGAACAGTACATGACCAAAGGATTATGGAGGGGAGAAGAGAAGGAGGGCAATAGAAGGAGGAACAGAGAAAGAGAAAGAGAGGAGAGTGAGGGGAAGGGAAGCTATAAATGACTTAAAATGGGTCACAGTATTGAATAAATGTATGTAGGCTTGAGAGAGAAAAGAAAAAGAGAGTATAGAGAGTCATAAAATAAAGTTAATGCTTTAAAAATGAGTAAAGTCTTTAAAGAGAAAAAGTAAAGTAATACAGTAAAAATAAACAATGTAAAAATGGAAAATTCACAGAGATTCTGTATATTATTGTGTTTTCTTTGCATTTTTTGACTGTGAAGGAGCTAAGTACAGAGAGACATTTTATTGTATGGGCTGCTAAGCTAAACCACCATGCATATTATAAGGGTATCATGACTTCCAAATTTGAGTCTAAGGATAAGTTGCTGTGGAAAAGAGGTACTTATTTTGTTTCCACAGAGGATGAGAACCTGTGGATAGCCTCCAGGAAAATATGGTTTTCATGGATCAAGGCCTCCTGAAAGGTCACCATGAACACCCTTAAAAATTACTTTGCCCAACTGCTGACTGAGATAAACCTAGCACACAGGATACACCATGAAAGACCGGATTAGCAGCTCCCCCAATCAGCATGAAGCAGCATGGATAAATATATAATATAATTTATATTTATAAATATATAAACATATATTGTTTATATATGTTCTTTTACATTTAAAGGGGGATATGATAGAGATATGAATAATTTGCATTGATATGGATCTTGGTTTATTGATACAAATTTAAGGTGAGATGATCGTTTGGGGTTCCTGATTCATGAAAGAGTCTGCAAGACATTCTGCAGGACACAGCAGATAGTGACTGAACTGCCTTCAAAATTTCCTGCTTCATGGAAATGTCTCTGGATACTATGGGCCTGAAGGCCGAAGATGGATGCCCCAAGGGTACAAAAGAACTTTGAGTGACTGTCCAGGCAGCGAGATGTCTCTGGCATTTCTAGAGTTTTGAAAATTGCTTACTTTTTGTTTACTTAGGTAATATATCCTTCTGGAGTCTTTGATGGAGTTGAAGAATGGATAGATAGTTATAGTTTTCCTTAGTTATGATAAAAGATAAAATAGATATAAATATTGTAACTATAATTCTTACTTGATTACTGTTTTGTTATATGTAATTTTACTATGTTAAAGTAAAAGCCTTCCTTTTTGTTTAAACAGAAAAAGGGGAAATGATGTAGGAGGGTCTTCTGTCTATTTGTTACTTTCATTGGTCAAATAAAGAAACTGCTTTGGCCTTTTGATAGGCCATTCCTTAGGTGGGTGGAGTAGACAGAACAGAATGCTGGGAGAAAGAAAACAGAGTCAGGCAGATGCCATGAAGCTTCAGCCCGAGATGGATGTAGGTTAGACTCTTCCCGGTAAACCACAACCCCGTGGTGATACACAGATTACTAGGTATGGCTTAATCAAGATGTGAGAGTTAGCCAGTAAGAGGCTAGAGCTAATGGGCCTGGCAGTGTTTAAATGAATACAATTTGTGTGTTATTATTTCTGGGGCTAAGCTATGTAGTAGGGAGCTGCGGGAAGGCCTGCTTTTCATCCTGCCTGGCTCCCGGCTGCCTGGCTAGCTTATGCCTCGAAATAACAACACACAAATTGTATTCTTTTAAACACTGCCTGGCCCATTAGTTCCAGCCTCTTATTGTCTAGTTCTCACATCTTGCTTTAACCCATTTCTAATAATTTGTGTAGCATCATGACATGTGGTGTCTTACTGGTAAAGATTCTGCATGTCTGACCTGGTGGCTGGCTTCATGGCATCTGGTTCAGAGAGGAGAGGCATCTCACTAACTTCCCTCTTTCCCAGCATTCCATTTTGTTTAATCCGCCTACCTAATTTTCTGCCTATCAAAGGGCCAAGGCAGTTTCTTTATTGACCAATGAGAGTCCTCCATCAAAGCTAGCAGTGTGGGATCCGGGTGGGATGAAAAGCCTGCTTGCCTCATCACTAAAAAGGTCAATCTTGTTATATGTATATTTCTGCTCTTGATTAAGGTATTATAATTGTATAGTTCATTTAAAAATATAATGTATAATTAAGAAATATAGGTTAATAGATAATCATTTATAATAGTCAAGGTTGTAGTCATGTTAGTTAGATTTTCTAGATGTGCATAGAGTGCTTGCTTCTCTTGCTCTTTTATGCAAGGATGCTGTAAGCAGAAGTCCACCTGCACATTCAGAAAAAAGTTTTCACCACCTGGCTCTGAAGGAAGCTTGGCTTTCACCTCCCAGCTTCCAGTAAAATGCAAAATGAGTTTCTGTTGTTGAACTTGCCTACTCTTTCTTTTTCTCAGTTGAACATTCAGTTTAAAAAGAGGTAGAGGGATGCATTCACAGTCTTGGGGTGGGGAGAAAGAAATAAAACCTCCCAACTAAAAGGTGTAGTTACAAAAATGTCCTTAAGAATTCAAAGAAAAATAATTTTCTTCTTCAGATGAGTAAAATTTATTGGAGCTTATTTAAAATTTTTCATAGTGAAAGAGAACAGAGAGAATGTGGAATCTGATGTTTATTTTCTTGTTTTCATTCATCAATTTCATTTTTGTTTCCTTTGCTACAAACTAGCCCCCAAAGTCTATTCATTTATTTGGCCACTGACTCATTCCTGAGACAAAGCACCGAGGTCCAACAATCAGAATTCACTAATTGGCTAATATATCCAATCAGGATTTACCAATTCACCCTAGCACAGACTCCCCTCCTTTCCCTTAAAAGCTCTCTCCTGCAGAAATAACCTATCTTTCCCATTGCTTTTCTTGCTTACTTGCTGCTGCTACTACATTTGCAGCCTCCCATTTACAATCCTACTTTCATGCCAGGTTATAAATCCCTTTTGTGCTAAGAATTCAGTGTTCGGTATGTTCTGTACTGATTACAGGGGGGCAGATGACCTCCCTTCCAAGAGATTTGCTATTTGGTAATTTCTGAGAAATATTTTGAAATACATTATCTGGATTTATGCAAGAGTTAGTGACTACATCTCTTCCACTTAGATGATACCAACTCTAACCAAATAATTAGTTGGGTATGTCTAATGTGGAACTTCCCTGCTTCCTAAGAAGTTAAAAGAAGGTATATTTACTTATATATACTCCTAACTGTTTTAAACTTGGAAGACTCTGAGATGTTTCATCACAGATTCAAGATTAAATAAAAATAGGTTTGGGAGAATTTTATATCAATATTGATGAGACATTTTCTTCATGATTCATTAGTGTTTAAAAAATAGAGTTTATCATCCTGTGAGCAGGAGTATCCACCTTAAACAAAGGAAACAGCTTTGTAAATAAGGTTTAAGGGTGTTGCCACTTCAATGGCCTTGTAGAACATTTGTCTTCCTTCTATAAACAAGTAGGTATTATGCTATTTAAGAATGTAATGAAATCCCCTGTAGGAAAATTAACTACAAAGTTAAAGTATTTGGCTCATACTACATCCTGGCCTCATGGGATGTTCACTGGGGAAGAAGCATAGCAAATTCTTTGATACAGGAAAAGGAAGGAATAAACATTGAAGAAGGTGAAAAATAAGCCTTTCATCTGAAATGTGGGAAAAGAAATTATGCAAGAGGAGAGTTGAAAGACAGACAAACATGCTGTCTAAACTGTGGGCACATTTTACTTTTGTTTTGTAAGTATTTTTATTTAAAGGAAACTGAAAATAAATTTTCTTTAAACTTATTAATGCCCATGTAGGAAGCACTGTGGTACTAAATATTCACATATCTTTGTTAGAACACAGGTGTTTAGACTATCAGTGGACTTACAAAGCAAGTGGACAAAATGTGTTTTATGGAACTTGCAAGGTGGCTCACTGGAGAAGGCATTTGCTGTCAAGCTTGAGGAACAGAGTTTGAGCTTTGATGTTAGGAAAAAACTGATTCCTGCAAGTTGTCTTTGGATCTCTACCTAGTAACATAAACACATGAAGGAAGGAAGGAAGCAAGGATGAAAAGAATGAAGGAAAGAATTTTAAAAGATACTTGTTTTTAAAAAGATGGGAATTTTAGGTGAGAATTTAACTGTTTTGTGCCTATCTGTGTCTTGTGCAGTTTGAAAGACACTGTGGACTCATGCCAGACTCATGCTTAAGGAATCCTGACTAGAGCTTGGGTCTGGACACTAGCTCTGTTGGTGGAGTACTTGCCTAGCGTGCCGGGAGCCCTGAATTGGAATCCCAGCACAACAGAAAATTGCTCACCTATACTTAAAATAAAACTAATCTGTAAATCTTAGTTAAAGAAGTTCAAAGTTGTCCTCAGATAATGAGTTTGAAGCCATCCTATTAATAAAAAGTAGATATGACTGATCAGGTGAAATGAAGAGGAATAGATTCAGTTTTAAGATTTTAATTTTTTATGTGTGCATTATTTATTTATTGTTTATTTTTTTATTTTGTGACAATGGGTATTTTACCCACATGCTTGTCTATGTCCCAAATGTTTGCATATAGAGGTCAGAAGAGGATGTTGGATCCTTTAGGACTGGTGTAGCCACAAGTTTCCTGTCTCAGAGCCACATGGTCCCAAATACTCTGTATTCGCTTTCCAAATTACCACACAGAGGCTTAATATAAATTATAAATTCTCAACCAATAGCTTATGTTTATTATTAACTAACTCTTACATTTTAATTCAACCCAATTGCTTATTTAGACTCTGCCATGTGTCAGTATGGTGTGCCCATCTTTGATAACAGCCCACGTTGGGCATCATTTTCTGTATCCCATGTCAACTACCTGGACCCATCTGGTTTATTTGTTCATGCTTGGTGGGAAGCATGAGGATTAAGAAGAGATAGAAAGAGGCAAATGATAGAATCAGGAGAGAATCTAGTAAATTCTGAGATTCAACTCATGTTTATTTTTCATAGGCTTTCTATACCCCAATTTAGAAAGGAGGGGGAAGGCAAAAGGCTTCTTTATCAAGATACAAAGAACAAATGAAGTATTTACCTTCTTAATAACCAAAAGATCAAGTAACCTCACTAGGTAAAAACACCCTGTTAGTAGCCACACCATATGTCAAACCTCCTGTCATATAACCTTGAGGGAGCAAGAATAGGTCTGAAGTCTCTGACCTTTGTCAAAGTGAATTGGATCCACTTCTGTGGGTTCCCACACTGTAACATGTGGGGCTGGCTTGTCAGGGTTTCTGTCCTGTTTAGTTCCCAAAGCCTTTGAATCTATCTTTCTGTATATCTCTCTCTTTTTCTGACCACATGAGTCTTTAGTTTTCTAGGCAATATGGGTAGGATTAAAGCCATGGCTTTGCTGGCTGGATCCAGCCTATTCCTTAGCTTTGTGAGATATCACCCTCATGGTGGAGGTACTGGCTGTAGCCACATTTATTGTCACAACTCTATGGTGTTTCAATGTCTCTGCCAGGAAGCAAGCTGCAGCAGTGTGCTTACAAACCACACTCAAATAATCTGTATTCGGACCACCTGCTTGAAAGTCAGAGTTTGCCCTGGCAGGATGGCCCAGAAAGCCGGCATTTTGAAATGGTGCAATTTTTTTATGTTATGGCTGAAAACTGAAAAACATACGGTCAGCTTTTTATCAACACTGTTTAAGTGTTCATGGCAGAACCTCTTAAAAGAGCTACAAGGTTTTACAGCTAAAGCTGAGTCAGGAAGCCTCTCTTAGATGACAGTGCTTGCTTGCCTCTAGCAAGTAGAACAGACCCAAGAAATTGCTGCTACCAAGAAAACATGTTTTACTCTATTCTTTTCTGTCTAGAATTACTTCCCAAGCTCTATCAGGCTTTAAGTGGATGCAGTTGTCTATGTTGGCGCCATTCTGTAACATGAAGTCCTGTTTGTTGGGGTTTATGTCCTGCCCAGTTCCTGCAGCCAGTAAGCCCCCAAAGAAAATCACACAAAGAGTCTGCATTAAATATAAACTGATTGGCCCATTAGCTCAGGCTTTTTATTAGCCCTTGTAGCTTATATTAACCTATTATCCTTAACTATGCTAGCCACATTGCTCAGTACCTTTCTCATTGAGGCAGGTCATATCTTGCTTCTTCTGTGATCTGGGCAGAACTGGGAGGAATGGGTTTCTTCCTTCCTAGAATTCTCCTGTTCTCATTGCCCCACCTCTACTTCCTGTCTGGTTGACCCACCTATACTTCCTTCCTGGACAATCACCATTTATTTAAAACATGATTGACAGAATACAGACAATTCTCCCATACCACCACACATCTTGCTCTCTCTACATCTGGCCAGTGTCTTCTGACTCCACCCTTCTTCTTCCCATCATCCTTAGTTTAGTTGGCCCAGCTATACAGTTGATCAGTCACTCAAGGTTCCCCTGTAATGTTGGGGCACCCATATTCAGTCTGCATGTCTAAAATATCTGACAGACTTTTTATGAAGTTGGAATTCTGAAGGAATTTTGTAGTGATAATGCATTTGTATTTTAATAAATAAAGCTAGCCAGAAGTTCAGAGGGTAAAACAGACCATGCAGTGGTGACACACAACTTTCACACTGTTTTGCCATATAATCTGGGTGGTAGTGGCACACATCTTTAATCCCAGCACTAGAGAGAAGTATAAGATGGAAAGAGACAGATCTCACATACAGTCTTATTGTGAGATACCTACAGCCAGGACCACCATTTCAGACTGAGGAAGAGGTAAGAGCCCATGGCTGGCTGTTTTGCTTTTCTGACCATCAGGTTGAAACCCAATTTCTGTCTCTAGGTTTTTATTAATCATGCTACATATTGTACCTTGTCATGTCAGATTTCAGCAATCACATTTTTGTGTGTCGTTCTTGTTCAATTTAGACAGCAGATTTTCAGTCACATGGCAAAGGAAGCTTCTTGCCTAGTGGCTAACTTTTGCCAACAAGAAAGTTAATTCTATAAGTAGTTTCTTCAATGCCCATCATCTACTCTGAGGTATATTGGATCTACCAGAACAGACATGTCTCATTGTCATAAGAAAACCTTATGTTATAAAACATCTTAAATGCAGTATTCTGTAGATCGCTAAAGTGTTTGAAAACCATCTCCATATTGAAAATATAGTGTTGTAGGGAATGGGGTTTCTTGTTCCAGCTGCCCAGCTAGCTTACACCTGAAATAATCACACAGAAACTGTATTAATTAAAACACTGCTTGGAAATTAGCTCTAGCCTCCTATTGGCTAGCTCTCACATCTTGATTTAACCCATTTCTATTAATCTGTGTTCACCACGAGGTCATGGCTTACTGAGAAAGATTTAACATATCTGACCTGGCATCTCCATGGCAGCTCTCCATCTGCCCTTCTTCCCAGCATTCAGTTCTGTCTTTTCTGCCTACCTAAGTTTTGCCCTATCAGGCCAAGCAGTTTCTTTATTGATTAACCAATGAAAGCAACACATAAACAGAAGGACCTCCTACACCAATATATCTCTGTTTGACCTAGCAAACATACCTAACAAGTTTGATTGTAATAGGTAACTATTAACCTGCATTTCTATATTATCCTAAATAGTTTGTAATAATAACATTTAAGGACTAGAAATTTACATTACAGTGTTAAATGAGCTGTATAGGTATAATGCCTTGAATAAGAGTAAAAACATATATACAGTATGTTATAACAGAAATAGCCTCCACAAAATAACTTCAAGCTGTATCAATATATAAAAAAACATATCACTGTAAAATTTTTACAACTATTAGTTGCTTTATTGATTAAAAACAGATTCAATAATCTACTTTTTTGTCCTATTATTTTATAGCCCCTTTTCTTTTTAGAACAAGAACCATGAATCTAATCTTCTTTTTTCCTATTTTTTCTTACCATTACTAACAACAACCTGTAACCAATCCCCCTAAAAAATGACAAATATCCATAACCAGCTGAACAAGTTAAAACTGCCCACCATATCTCTTGTGAGTATGGGTGTTACATTCTTTAAATTACTTCATGTTGCCTGGGTGATGCCCTCTTTAACTGACCTGAAAAAATTTGGAATAATTGTCAAGTCTTGGGAGAGTTACCTGTATCATTTGTTGTCCAGTCTCCATGTAATAGGAAAGTGCAGGGCTTATCTCAAGTCCCAGCTAAAGTAGTCTGTGAGGCTGGACCACAGCTAGCCACCTTGAAATTGTCTTGAGCAGTTTAAAATCTAAAGTTGATATGTAAGTGTTCTTTTTCTGCTTATTGACATTACTGCAATCCAGGTGAAATTGTAGTTGTGGGGCTCCATTTTCCTTTCAGATACTTCAAAAAGTTCTCTCTTAGGCATGGCCATGGTTTACTGCAGAAAATGTATGCATTTTAAATGTCTTATATAGCAGATCTTGAAGAAGTTAAAGGGTTATAATATATGTTCATCCATAAATTCTACTACCCGATAGACACTCAAACGCAAAATTATGTACAGGAAGGTAGATGAAGCCGTTTTCTAGAATTAGTATTCTCTATAAATTTACAGATAATATTCATACCTTAAAAAAAGTTGTAGTAAGGAGCAGGGCCCCTTGTTTGTCCTGGCAGCTCTGCTAGCTTACACACAAATTAACCACACAGAAATTGTATTAATTAAAACACTGCCTGGTTCATTCGCTCTAGACTCTTACTGGCTAACTCTCACATCTTGATCTCTCCCATTTCCATTAATCTGTGTATCACCACAAGGTCATGTCTTACTGGGAAACATTCAGCGTCTCTGACCTGGCAACTTCAGGGTGGCTCTCTGCCTCTGCTTTCTTCCGCCCAGCATTCAGTCCTCTTTTCCATGCCTACCTAAACTCTTCCCTATCAAAAGGCCAAGACAGTTTTCTTTATTCAACCAGTCAAAGCAACACAAATACAGAAGGACCTCCTACACCAAAAGTTTTAAGGAGTCAAACTAAAACCAAACACTTATGAGATTAGTGGCAATAAAATAGCCCTTAATTTTGATTTTTCTTCAGTCTCATATCAGGTGGCTTCTCTGATAGGAGACAGAGATTTGGGATTTTCTTTAACAAGCATGCTTGGGTTTAGAGAAGGAGACAGCCATGTTCCAACTTCAGAGTCAGCTTTAATTTTAATTGAACTGGAGCTCCAAAAAATTGCATTTTATGTATGTAAAGAACAATAGAAAAAAATTGAAATTTTTTTAAATAAAAATTATCCTGTTGAAAGTGTGATATACCAATAGGCCATGCTACTTCTTTTCTTAGGGTATTTTCTCTGGATGACTTATTCTTTCTCTTGAGATGTTTTATTTGTCCTGCAGTCTTCAGATTCCTTATTTGAATGCCTTTGTTCTCCTGAGGGATAAGAACAAAACCTGGCACAAACCCTAACTTTTGGGAGTTTCCCTTTTGGCAAGTTATATCTGATCAAGTGAAAAGAATTTGTTAGACTTATAAGTTAGTTTAGATTGAATGGTCATGCTGCTTGATGAACTATTGCCTCTTCTAATCAAAAGGTCTTTCTTGTTTGAATCTATTTTTTAAATCAATTTTGATGGTTTCCATAGCTTTTCTTCACCTGTGGAAACAAAAGCAAAACCTCTTCCTTAACATAATGCATACCCTAGTTTCCATTCTGAGGTCAACACATCTTTATTGTATAGAGGTTGATTTAATACAGTAGCTTTTTGCATTATCCAATGTCCCTCAATAGCTGTTGTTCTTTTCTTATTAGAATTTAGAAATTTTAAAGTTAATAAAGCATTGTGCATTCTGTCTCTGGGGAGGTCTTTAATGTTCCATTCTCTTTATTAAGCACATCTTTTAGAGTTTGATTAGATATTTCTATAATTCCTTGACCTGTAGAATAGTGTGGTGTACTCATAATATGTTTTACATTGTAATAAGCAAAAACCTGTTTCACTTTATTACAAACATGCATTGTCAGTTTTAGTTCTTATAGGTATTCCCATGTTAGTCAGAACTTCTAATGTATGTATAATTACAAAATTTGCCATTTTAGAACTCAAAGCAGCTGACCTTTGAAAACCTGAATATGTATCTATGGTATGGTGTATACTAATTTTCCAAACTTTACCAAATGAAACACTCTCAGCTGCCAAATTTCATTTATTTGAGTAGCCTTTGGATTACTTCCTACAGGTAGAAGTACTTGATTCTAAAAAGAACAAGTAGGACATTGCCTTGTAAATTCCTTGGCTTATTGCCAAGTGCACATGGCTTTTTTCCTTGGTGGTTGGTTGGCATCTTTATCCTTTAACAACTACATGGTGTCCTCAAGTGTATATAATTAATATTAAACCTCAGACTGGATATTTCATAACTGACTTTGGGAATGGGTGGGCAGAGAAAACCTTGTCTAGGGGACCAGTGGAATGAAGAATATGTGTAGCTACAAGGATGATTTCTAGTTCTTATAAGCAAATAATTAACAAAATCAATTCTGAATTATACAGAATAAATTCAGCAGTTTCAATATGTAAAACAACTCTTTCTGAATACTGAGAGTCAGTATCTATAGTAAGAGGTTCTGAAAAATCCAATAGTATCATAAAATAGCATAGAATTCTGACTTTTGAGTAGAATAATAAAGATTTGAGCCATTCTGCTTAAATTTTCTGACTTGTAATTGCCTTTCCTTTTTTTTGCATCAGCATGGAATGTTGTTCCAGAAATTGTGTTCCTATACATTGTAAAGAAGGGTCCAATTATAAACTGAGTTCTTTTGCTTTTGTAATACTTGTTACTAATCTCTACCAAAAATCACTTCAAGCTCTTTGTCAATGTCTATTTTCTGCCCCAAAAGAGGAAATTTCATCCTTAGTAAATGCTCCTACAATTTCTGATGGGTCTATTCCTGATAATTGACAAAGCCTTAATTTTTCCATTCAGAGTCAACTCAGAAACATTTTCTACTTAGTTCTTTAATTTTTGATTCTTTTGTGTGGTAAAATATCCATTGTAAGATATGGTCTTCTCTATGAATTAAACTTCCTGAAGGACAAATCATAGATACTAAAATAATCAGAGTACAATCAAGCTCTGGATCCAAACAATCCACATGAGCATCTTTTAATTTCTTTTCTACCAGAGATAATTATCCCTCAGCTTCATCTGATAATTTTCTTAGACTATTTAAGTCCTTGTCACATTGGAAGATTTAAAATAAATTACTTAATTACTTAATAAATACCAATTGTTGACCATAACTAGTTAATGTCTCCCAGCAAATTTAAAAGTCATTAAGAATTTACAATTGATCTCTCCTAATTTGTACCTTTTGGGGTTGAACTTTTTGTAAACCTGTCTTATATCCTGCTAATAGGATACCATCTTTGTATTTTTATGGACCAATTTGTAATACCCTAATAAGGCAAACTCTTTTTACTTATTCAAATATATACCCTAAGTTATTTATATTGAATCATCTAGTTAGATAATGTCTGTATAATGGAAAATTATAGATTAAGTAAACTGTTTATAAGTTGTTTCCAATGGTTGTTGTGCAAAATTCTGCAACAGGGTTTGGCAGTTTAACATCTCTTGTGGGAGAACATTTCCTGATATCTTTTAACAGGGTGCAGATTATTTTAAGTAGGCACTGTAAAGACAAACTTTTCTTTATCCTGTTCTTGTAAAGGTATGATGAATAAACAGTCTTTTAAATCAATCACTCTAATAGACCATCCTTTCAGTAACAGAGAACTCAGAAGATGTTTCAGGCTATAGATAGCTCATTAGCTGAATTATGGTATTTATGACTCTCAAATCTGTTAACATTCTCCATTTTCCCAGATTTTGTTTCAGTGACAAATATAGGAGAATTCCAAGGGTGAGTCAATCCTTTAATATGTCGAGCATTTAGTTGTACTTGTACCCACTGCTCTAAAGCCTGCAATTTTTCTGATGTCAAAGTCCATTTTTCCAGCTAGAGATGGTTGTCAGTTAACCATTTTAAAGGAAGGGATGTTGGTACATTTTAAAAATCAATAACTTTGTTCCCATTTATGTACAATGTTAATGGTCAGTTGAAGCACAATTAATAAAAACTCAGAGACAGAAATTGGGGTTAAACCTGAAGGTCAGAAAAACAAAACAGCCAATCACTGTCTTTTACCTCTACCTCAGTCCAAAGTTACAATATTTATATCTACTTTATCTTTTATCATAAGGAAAACTATAAATATAACAATCTATTCTTCAACTCCATCAAAGACTCCAGAAGGATATAATATTAGCCAAATAAAGAGCAAATGCATTGTAAGCTGTGGCGAACCCCCCTGACCAGCAGGGAAGAAACACCACCAGTTGAGGATTCTTCTCAAATCACTCTTTATTGGAGCCTCTTGGTTAAAGGGAGAGCAGGAAGCAAGGGGCCCCGAGAACGAAGTGGCAGCTGCTTATATAGGGGGAATGGACACAGGTCGTGCCTGCAGGAGGTTCTTTCTAGAGCCTTGCCTAGTATGGAGTTGTTTACTTGGCGCTGCAGGGGCTCAGCGCCATCTTGTGATGGTGGCTGGCAAATCGGCTCCCTGCAGTTCCCCCTTTTTGTTTTTATAGCAAAGTAGGCAACAAGGGGTCTTATTCCCATTCTGGCTCCCACCTCATGATGTGGGGGCCGATCAAGGGAGGCCCAGGCTTGTGGTACTCCTTCTCCTGTGTAATGGGCCAAACCCCTAGGAGGTGCAAAGGCAGTACCTCAAGCGTTGTCTCAGCATATCTTCCCTGGTGCAATGGGAACTAGCCCTACAGGGGTGCAAAGGCTATGCAGGACAAATGCCTACTGGTTCTTAAGAACTGATAACCATATTTTGGGGAGAGTCACCACACTCCAAAGTGGCTAGGGCCTGTAGGACAGCAACCTTATCTCTATTTGTTTGGGCTCGAAGATGGCAAATCAGCCACAAGCAGACCATGCATTTTCCCAGACAGCATGCCAGAAATATCCCAATCCCCACCCATTCTTTAAAAAGGAGAAAGCAGAATATAGCCAGTCAGAAAACTGTTCAAGGGTGATGGGCTGGACACGAGTATTGTTCAGGATAGTGATCTGAAACAATTGATTCTGGAGTAACAGCTCCGCTTCCCGGGACCAGTTCCCTGCCAGATACTCCCCAATTCTTCGTGACTCATTCCTGGAATTGTTAAAGACAAGAGAAGTAATGCACACATGTTTCTGATAGGAGACACATCCGATCTGGACCAGACGAGTCAATTCATCCACCTGGGTCTGTACATAATCTATCCTCTGATTGGCAGCTATTATGCCAGAAAGGATATGACTGTTGATTTTATTCAGGGTTTCTAATGCATCAGCTGTTCTTGAAACCACATCGTTAATTGTGGTCGCCGTTTGCACCTGATTAGCCATGGCTATGAAGTCTTATATTTTTGGTTGTGAGCCTAGCCTTTAACAGCTGAGCCATCTCTCCAGCCCCGTGACTCTGATATGCTACCAGAAACATTAAGGAGCCAAGTCCTAGTTAATTGTAGCATCGCCAGGGCTGAGATATCTGCAGTGGCTCCCATCTCATTAGAGAGCAGCCATTGATACCAGGACCATCCTGACCCGATAGTAGAATTTTGATTAGACTGATTATAAAGGTATTGGTGATGCCCTAAAATGAGTGGCATTTTTAGGGATGGATGTACCACCCAATGGTACCATGGACTCTATACTCATGGCCAAGGTGGTAGCATTGATGGATGTAGCATTACTGGGCCCTCCTGACCCTGAGGTGGCAACCTGAGTCACCTGGGCTAATGCTGTGCCCAGGGACCCTATCCCAACTTTACTCTGCATCAGGGGATCCATCCAATTGGTCAAGTTTTTGCATAAAAGCCTTATGCAGGGTCCCTTCTCCTCAAGGGAGAAGCACATAGTCCCATTTAGGGCTATCTTTGTAGCATTAAACAACTCCTGCTTAGCGTCTGAGTTAGGGAGACAGGGTGCCTCCAGATTGCAGGAGGTGGAAAACAATGTGGGCAATATGGAGGGGTTAGCATGAACAGGCATAGGCATGGGCCAGGCCCTCGTTACCGCGCATAACGTCATTGGACTCGTGTTCAGCAGGGCTGTCTCCATTGCCAGCATCAGCATCCATGTCGTTGGAGCCCTCATCTTCAGTTTTTGGTCTCAGGCACCCAATGAGGAACTTCTTGACTCTGTGGGAAAACACAAACAGCTCCCCTGGATCCTGCAATGACTGGATCCGGTCCATATCATTTATTATCCAACATATCTTTTCACATAATAGACACTCCCTTATCTTTGGGGGTCCTGTTAGCATGTCTATCAGCCACTGTTCGGCCTTGACCATCAAAAATTAAAAAAATAAATGTAAAAAGTGCCAAGGCAATTATATCCCTGGGAGATGCTGTTTCTGCTATTCCCTGTTTT
Source organism: Arvicola amphibius (assembly GCF_903992535.2). Classification (NCBI taxonomy): domain Eukaryota; kingdom Metazoa; phylum Chordata; class Mammalia; order Rodentia; family Cricetidae; genus Arvicola; species Arvicola amphibius. The sequence continues at coordinate 8,301,790 of NC_052048.2, forward strand.
TGTTAGAATATCTTTGAGGCTTCTGTTAGACTTTTCAATGATCCCCTGGCCTTGGGGATTATATTTCTTATAATATATATTATATTTATATATTTTATTATATATTATATTATATTATATTATATTTTTTTGTCCAAGGGCTATCTTTGGCCCTTTTCCCTGGGCTTAACTTTTGGATCCTTTTTCTTTTCCTTTTTCTTTTAGGCCTGTCCAAGTCTCCCCCTTTTGATTTTGATTCTGGTAAGCTGTACTGGTGTGTCATTAATGCCTCTCTACCTTTTCTAATTAGATCTGTATAATCACCCTCCCGTAAGCAGTTCCTCACTAGTTGCTATAGTGGCATAGTGCCGTGGCCTATTTTGTCCTCATGTTTAACTCTTTTTAAGTCCCATCCTAATTTTTCCCATGAGGGCAAGGTGAAATCCCCAGAGACCGAGAACCACGGTGCGTTCTGGTCAATGTCCCTCACAACCGCATCAATTGTGTTCTGAGAAACCTTCAGGCCACGCTATTTAATCAGTGCCTGCAAGGGGTTAATCAGGTCGATGGTACCAGGACCAGCACCATGAGTGTTGTCCATAATGCGCACTTATGCACGGGTGCCCTATCGGGAAGCAGCTTAATTTATGGCGGTCTTACTTCCCTCTTAGAGAAAAGCCGCTTTACCTATAAGGGACTTACTTTCGATTCTAGCTAGGGGGTGGTCGCAATAACAAAGGCACTCTCCTGAACAGGCTTATGGCAGCGCAACCAAAAGCAACACAGGAACACACAGATCACAATCACCACAAAAGTGAGGCAGAACACTCCAGGGCTCAACTCCAGCAATCATTATATCTGGGGGACTTGCTTACCTACACTGCCACTCTGTGTGTCGAGTTCTGAATCCTCCTACGGCCCCTCGCCCAGTGACCGAAAGATGTCCCGGCGTCCCGGGATTCTGGCACCAGTTGCAGCGAACCCCCCTGACCAGCAGGGAAGAAACACCACCAGTTGAGGATTCTTCTCAAATCACTCTTTATTGGAGCCTCTTGGTTAAAGGGAGAGCAGGAAGCAAGGGGCCCCGTGGACGAAGCGGCAGCTGCTTATATAGGGGGAATGGACACAGGTCGTGCCTGCAGGAGGTTCTCTCTAGAGCCTTGCCTAATATGGAGTTGTTTACTTGGCGCTGCAGGGGCTCAGTGCCATCTTGTGATGGTGGCCGGCAAATCAGCTCCCTGCAGTAAGCAACTTCCAAAACTCTAGAATTGACAGAAGCATCTTGCTGCCTGGAGTCACCCAAAGTTCTTCTGTATCACTTGTGCATCCATATCTGGCCTACCAACCCATAGTAAGTACCCAGCAAACTTTTCCATGAAGCATGAAATTTCACCATTTTTCAGGACACAATCAAAATATCATATAAAAGGACATATTGTATGTATGTATATAAGTATGTATGTATACATGTATGTATGTATGTATGTATGTATGTATGTATGTATGTATGTGTGATCATTCCATATTCCTTATCCTGGAATGTTTTTTTATGTGATTAAAATGTTCTATAAAGCTATTAAACAACATCTGAGGTAATGTTATGAAAAACCCAGTAGAAGACTCTTATCTCTGTGTGGTATATCCTTTTTATGTCCCAGTGACAAATCATTTCTTTGTGTGTGTCTGGTCTCTAGTCTGTAAATACTTGTGCTAAATAAAAATAGTTGCTATGGTTATTTAATATTTCAATTCATCATGCATTATAGTGTCAGGAATGTATGCTTTCATTAATATAGCTTTGATTCTATTAAAAGTGTTTTTTCTATATTTGCATAAAAAATAACATATATGCATTAAGGAAGGGCTCAGATATCAGACCATTTTCCATGTATTAGGCAGTACACTGACCATTCACCAGCATTCATAAGACTTTTCTGAGTCTACAGTGACAGTTCAGTTGGCAATGTGCTCACTTTCAAACAGGAAGATCAGAGTTTGGTCCTCACAGTCTGTGTAGAAAAGATTCAAATGTGGTGGAATAGATTTGTCATCCAGGGTTGGAGTGGTGAGGTTGTATGCACCCTGAAATGAACAAGCCAGCATTTCTTGTCTACTTGTGAGCTCAAGTCAAAGAGATACTGATGTGGGATTTTCCTTTGTATGCTATGAACACCATTGGTTAATAAAGAAACTACCATGGTCTGATAGGGTAGAGTAGAGCCAGGCATGGAAAACTAAACTGAATGCTAGGATAAAGGAAGCAGCGTCAAGGAGAAACCATGTAGTTGCTGCTGGAAACAGACATGCTGAAACTTTGCTGGTAGGCCATGATCTCATGGTAATACACAGATTAATGGAGATTGGTTAAATTAAAATGTAAGAGTTAGGAAATAAGAAGCTAGAGATAATGGGCTAAGCAGTGATTTAAATAATATGGTTTCTGTGTGATTATTTCAGGAGAAAAATGAACAAGCAGCTTCCTTACTACAAATTGGTACAGCAATGTGGTTGACTAAATCCACGTAAAACCTTAGAAAGCTTGGAAAGGAATTCTAGCCACTAAAAAGCAAAGGTTAGCCACATTCTTTTCCTGGATGGGCTCTGCTTGCTGGTGGTATACTGCAGCTCTTTTAAGAGAGGTCTTCCTGATTCAGAGGTAGCAGAAAAATACCATGCTATTTTGAAATGGCAGCTTCCTGGTCTGTGCTTCCAGCACAAACTCTGCTTTTTTTTTGGGGGGGGGGGTTAATGCCCACCACCCACTTCAGGTTCGGATGCTTATGTGACCAGTCAGGGTTGGGAGGAAAGTAGTTGAGTCCATGCCCAAGCTCAGCACTACCCACCTGGTCAGTTGTTGGGATCAAGTCTGCTAGGAGTACACAGGGAGGAAAGCAAGGCAGATTCCTGCTACCATACACAGAGATATATTCAGGCTGTGCACTATGCTACATGGTAAATTTAGCTTTTACTCAGATAAAAAGGATTTATATGTTGCACAATGATACCAGGAGTTGAGGTAGTGAGGATGGCTCCCACCCAGAGGTCCTAGAACCCGTGGTGAACTACCTCCACCATATTTAAAGCCTAAGATAGGCAAAGCCAGCACCCAGGGCTGCTGATACCAAGATGCTGAGCATTTTAAAAATACTTTTGGGCAGAAAATGATTTCAGATACAAAATAAGACAGGAATGGTGGGAAAGAACTCTTCCCTATTAGCTTTCCATGAATAAAATTATCTTTGGGTACATATGAATATTGAGTAGGGAGAGTGTACTATAAATAATAAAGTAAAACAATCAATTGAGTACATTGCAGAATCTGCCATGAAGTAACTAATGATTAACTATTCATTGTATTATTCTTGTTGAAATTATTTCTTGTAGTATTCATTTGAAAAAAATCTCTAATATTTTATGAAAGATCTCAAATATCACTTAGACTTAATATATTTACCTTTTTGGCTTTGAGAATGTTAAAATTATGAACACTGGGGAACCAGTCCTATTAATTAAAAAAAGGAAAAAAAAATCTTAAAATTAAGAAGTTGGAGGAATATTAGTTAGAATTTAGTAATTAGGTGATCTTGCTGGCAACTAGAGTAGATCATTACAGGGAAGGCTGAAGACAATGGGTCAGGTGGAGGGCACTGTGTTTCAAATACTCAGAAACACTGTAGTCTATGGAGTGGTGCATACATCTGTGGTATTATGCTTCTTTTCATCTTATTGATGTATGACAACTCCTCCTCAAAACCAGCATAAATAATTTTTTAGTACCTAAGTCATTTGTTGATGTTTTTGATTAACTTCTTTGCAAGCACCTCTCATTCATATTCTCAGAGTAAAGAGATCAGTTGGAGTCAGTTATTTCTCACTCACTTCTCTTTAACTTCTGTTTTTTTATCTTCATTGAGATCATATTTAGTTTTTTGTTCTACTTGAGCAGTTCATGATGCCTTCATCACTTGGATTTCTGTAGGCCCCATTGTTCCCTTCAGTGAATGAATGATGGCCACATACATGTTCTATTACATCCTTTTAACTCAACATTTCTTAAATTTAACTTACTTATCTTTTAAAAATTATTATTTATTTTATATGTGTTGGCATTTGGCCTGCTTGTATTTCTCTGTGCCATGTGAATATAGCAAACTCAGAGGACAGAAGAGGATGTTGGGTACCTGAATCTGGAGTTAAGTGTAGAAATGAACTGTGGTATTGAGAACTGAACATGAGTCCTCGGTAAGCACAGGTAAACCCTTAATTTCTGAGTTATCTCTCTAGGCCCCACTTTTCCTTTCTCTGACAAAGCCCACTATCCCTTCTTTTTTTTTTGTTTTTTTTTTTTTTGTTTTTCGAGACAGGGTTTCTCTGTGGCTTTGGAGCTTGTCCTGGAACTAGCTCTTGTAGACTAGGCTGGTCTCGAACTCACAGAGATCCGCCTGCCTCTGCCTCCCGAGTGCTGGGATTAAAGGCGTGCGCCACCACCGCCCGGCTCCACTATCTCTTCTTATACAAGGACTATGCACACAAAACAGGATATAAATGTACATGGCCAGTATATCTTACTAGCAGGTGAAAGGGATAAACATCAAACTGTTCATGGATGTTCCCAGAATGGGTGTTGAATACCTGGGGAGCATACAAGAGTGTCCATGTTTCTGTTAAGTGCAAGGATAGCATTTTATTGATCTCAATCTAGTTAAAGTTCTGGCTAAATGCAAAGAGGAAAACATGACAAAAATCCCACAAGCAAATTGCCATCAAGCAATCAGTTAAAAGATGATATTTTTTTTTCATTGCTGTAGTCTAATGAGCACAGAAACAATCAGCCAGAGGGTAAAGTTCTCAGAGAAGATAAACAGAATCAAACCCCAAGGCAATCACAAATACAAATAGGTACTGTCCTTGGCAAAAAAAATATGTGGCAAAAATTCAGTCAGAAGTTCAGGTTTACTTCAATGAACTAAGAGATGTCACACACTTATTGTTTGATGCAGCAATAATAATAATCTGGCACTGTTTCAGATTTCAGTCAAACATATTAGAAGAAAGCAAGATATTGAAGTAAGTCAGATTTTTAAAAGTAACCCAAATATGATAATAAATAGGAATAATAAAATAAATATTTTCTGTAATGTAGAAAAATTATTTTAATGCAGATCAGTGTGATTCATGGAGAAAGGTAGATGAGTGAAACAATCTCAGGTTCATGGTCCATGAGGACCAATGAAGGAACTATGTTGTGCTGACTAAGGACTTCTCTCTTTATTAAAACTCTTACTTTTTTCTGTGCAATTGCTATCTTAATCTTGTGTAAACAGCTTACAACTTACTGAATGTGTACTTTGTAGAGTGCTATGCCTTTCTTTAAAATTTATTCTTTTTATTGTGTTGAAGGGTACCGATGTGTACAGTGTGTGGTATGTTTTGTCTGTGTGTTACATGGCATGTGATCCATGGTATGAGTGAGAGTATGTGTGTTGTGTTGTGGGGCAAATGTTTGGAGTAGATTCTCTCCTGTCACCTTTATGCGGGTTCTGGGGCTCAAACGCAGATCACAATGCCATATGCTGTCATTTTTAGCTTATTTTTTTGCTTTCTAAAGTGGTAATTCATTCTCTTTATATTATTTAAGATATGCACTAAGATGAAAATGATATTAGCATTCAAAATCAGATTGTCCACGAGAAACCTCTGTCTCAGGGGGTAAATTTTCTGTACATTGAGAGGATTGTGAGCTGCACAGGTGTATTTCATTGGTTACTATGCTTCACAATTTATGTTTCATTACATATTAAGCTACAAGAAAATGTTAAATTCTTAGTTGGTTGGCTACTTAAGATGATATTTACCAGCAATTCTGAAAATTATTACCTGTGTATCATATGCTAGAGTAGATAGCATATAGAATGCAGATAATGGGTATCTATTTACAATGATGAAAATGAAGTCTACAAGTACAGAAAGAAAGACCACTACTGGATCAGAACTGGAAGCATCAGTGTGTCCTCACTTTTATTGTTTTTATATTTATGTAAATATATATGAACACATACATCTATTTTCTATCTATGTATGACCATCTCTACATCTCTGTTTAAGTCTTGGCTCCTATATATTATTTTTTAGTGATGAAAATCAATTTTCTGCAGGAAAGTTTGAGTTGAGAGCTCTGCTGGGGAAAGGAAGAATAAATAAAACTAGATCTGTTGCAGGAGCCGCTTGTTCGTTCCCAGCTGCTCAGCCCAAAAATAATCACACAGAAACTGTCTTAATTAAATCACTGCTTGGACTATTAGCTCTATTTTCTTACTGGCTAACTCTTAAATATTACCTTAACCCATCTCCATTAATTTGTATATCACCATGTGGCTGTGGCTTACCAGCAAAGTTTTGGCATGCCTGACTCTAGTGGCAGCTCCATTGCTTCTCTCTCTCCACTTTACTTCTCCCAGCATTCAGTCCAATTTTCCCCACCTACCTAAGTTCCGTTCTATCAACAGGCCAAGGCAGTTTCTTTATTTATTAACTAAAAAGAGCAACATATACAAAAGGACCTCCCACACCATAGATCATCTATTGATATGAAGTGAAGAAGCTGCCAGTGGTGGGGACAGAAAATGAAGAAGTAGCCATCAATAGGAACAATGAATAAACAACTGGACAGTAATAGCAACTTTCAAAATGATATAAGAATATTTGAGGGTGCAGCTTCTGACACAAGGGCTTCTTTACATGTAGGAATTAAATTGAAATAACTTCTACTAGAAAAAGTTGAACATGACTTTGATATAGTAATGGCTAATCTTCATTGTCCACTATACTGAATTTGAAACTTCATGGAAACATGTACCTATGGGACAATATGTGGAAAGTCAACTGAGGTAGGAAAAGTGTGGGTGGCCCTACCTTATGGCTTGGGTCTCCCAGAATAAGTCCAAAAGAGAAAGTGAGCTAAACACTAGCTTCACAACAGTGGATGCAATAAGACCCCTCTCAACCCTCTTACCTTTCCCTCTCTGCCATGATGGACTACATCCTCAAGGTGTGATCCAAAATAGTTTCTTCCTTATATAGATTATATCTGTCATAGCAGGATCTTGAACTGCTCACTACCAAATCATCACACATAGACTTTTTAAATTCATTATGAATGTTCAGTCTTATTTTTGTTTTTCCAACTAGCTCTTATAACGTACATTTATCTCTTCCTCATCATCTGTGTTTTGTTTCAGAGATTTTTACTTTTCTTTTATTCTATATGTCATGCTTTTTTTTCCCTATATTTTCCTGCTTCTTCCATGGCTGCTTGGTTGGCTGGACCCAAGTGGTGTCTTCCTCTCTTTCTCCCTCGGTCTTTCTTCTCTTTCAGTCTAAATTCTTCCTCTTATTTATTCTCTGTCCACCAACCATGGATATTTCTCCATTGCCTTGCTATTGACAATTTAACTTTTTACTAGACTGATAAGGTGATTTAGACAGGCAAAGCAACACATATTTATATTATTAAGAAGCACAAACAAATGTAACACATCTTTCCATAGATAAAGAAATTCAGTACACCTTTACATAGTTAAAGTAACATTCCACAACATAAACACAACAAAAACAAATGCAACACATCTTTGTATAGTTAAAGTAATATTCCACACTTTATCCTTTTTGTCTAAATTAAATGAAAGACTTTAGCTTTAACATAGAAAAATAATATACGATAAGAACTATTATCAATAATCACATTTACAATATCTAGTCCATTTGTATCTGGCAAGTTCAGAGAGAAAATACTCCATTCTTTATTTTATCTTGATTAGTACTTTAGCTAATTTATCTTCTATTATAACTAAGTAAAACTGTATAGATAACTATCTAGTTTTCAACTTCATAAAATATCCCAAGAAGATTTATATTACTTGAGTAAATAGGAAGTACAGAGCAAGTCACTGCCATTTCCAAAACTGTAGGAATGGCAGACATCTTGCCACTTGTAGTGCAACCCAAACTTCCTTTGTAATATTGGGGCATCCAACTTCACCATACAGGCCAAGCATATCTGGCAAAATTTTCTATGAAGCAGGAATTTTAAATGACTGTACCACCTGTTTTGGTAAAGTCCTGCTGCCTTTTTTCATTTGTATCCTGCTTGTCGAGTTTGGATGGAATACTGTCACCAGTTGAAGCAAGGGCAGATCCTTGCCCAAATGAATAGCTTTGCCACAATGAAAGCAAACTTCATATGCAGTTTCTTTGATGTCTATTGTCCTTTTATGAAGTAGATTGGTGATTCCAGGAACAGATATTCTCACTGCCATGAAAAGACTTAGGTCATTAAACATCTTAAATGTTATATTCTGTAGGTCTCTGAAACATTTGACAATCACCTATTTATTCAAAATATATCTGTTTGACCTTGAAAAGATACCTAATATGACTACAATTTTGATTATTATATAATTAAATTATATAGCTAACATACTAATAATCTGTATTTCTGAAGTATGTTACATTTTAAAATGAACCTAATGAACACAATACCCCAAATAGCAGTAGAAACATATATACAGTATATAAAAAATAGTTTTAAATTTTTATCAATATACAAAAACTAACCAATGTAAAATATTTGACATTAATAGCTATCTTTACATATTATATCTATATACCCCCAAATGATGAAAAACATCCATAACCCATAAAATGACTGAAAACCACCCACCTCCCCTCTTGGGAATCTGAGCCCTGTGTTCTCAATAGTGCTTCCTGTTGTCTGTGGGTGACAGCATCCCCAGGGAACCATGAGAAAATGGAGACAATGGTCAAGTCCTGGGAAAACTAGTTGTAACCTTTGTTGTGCAGTTGAGAACTCTTCACATAAGTATATATGTCACCTTTCTTGTAGTTTTTGTTTTTTATTTCTTGATGTCTGTAGTCAAGATTTTCAGCAGGTCTCCTCTCATCAAACCTGATTTTTATTAACCTTGAGGGAATTCACAGGCTTTTGTTTCCACAAGAATGAAAGCATAACCTCTCTCCCAATGCTATTACATTTCTTGAATTCCATTTTAAAGTCAAGACAGCTGTAAGGTATCCAGGCTGGTTTTATTCAGCAGTCCCTTTTCAAATCCCATGTCTCTCAGCAGCTGATGTTTGGAAATAAGGGAAACAGTCTCCTATCACAGAATATCAGCTGCTGCATTTAACACAAATAATGGAATTTTAAATTGCCACCGAGTGCTAAAACTAGTGAATTAATGATATCCAAGAGACTGTGTGATCTGTAGAACTCCACACAAATGTCCTACGATTAAAATGGGGAAAATACCTTGATACTAAGAGAACTGGAAGCTACACATGGACCGCATAACCAATGCTCCTTTTACCAATACTGGGACAAATGAGCATTATGTACCTGGGCACATTGGAAAGGCATCAAATCATACCCACAATATTCCCACACTAGCAGTGTAATGACAGCCTTATCATGAAGGGACTTTAGATAGAATAGTATTGGAAGGTATTTTAAACAGCTGGCATTTTTAGAAATTTTAATTAAAAAACTGATGTGTGTGAGTATGTTTGTCTGTTACATGGGTTTTGGTGCCAAAGGAGGCTAAAAGAGGGTATTGAATTTCCATGAGCTGGAGTTAACGGTATTTCTGAACCACCTGATGTGTGCTCTGGGAAGAACAGCAAGTGCTCTTAACCAACAAATCATCTCTCAGGTCCATGATGTTCTTTTTAAATGGTTAAGAATCTCCCTCTTTCCAAGAAAAGACCAAGGCACCGGTTCTTACCCATAAACTACAGATAATCACCTAAACACAATGTCTGACATTGGATTTGTGCTGTGGGAGGTCCTTCTGTATATGTGTTGCTTTTATTGGTTAATGAATAAAGAATCTGGCTTGGTCTATAATAGGGAAAAGTACAGCTAGGCAGGGAAAACTAAACTAAATACTGAGAGAAAGAAGGCAGAGTTGTGAGAAGTCAAGGAGTCATCAGAGGAGAAAGACACGAGCTGCTCACTGGAACCTTGCTGGTAGGCCACAAGCCTCATGGTAAAATATGAAATAATGGAAATGTGTTAATTTAAGATATATGAATAAGCCAGAAATATGCTTAAGCTATTGGCCAAACAGTATTGCAAATATTATAGTTTCTGTGTGATTATTTCATGTCAGGGCAGTATGGAAATGAACAAGTAACCTCTAACAACAGGGTCTTGGGACAATGCTAAGAAATAATATAAAACAGCCTTTTCAGTGGTTCAGTGTGTAAAAGTCAGCTGTTGCCTGGGACCTACACCTGAATCACATCCCCAAAACCCATGTGGTGGAAGGAGAGTACTGACTCTTGCAAGATTCCTTCTGACCTATGCACAAATTCAACACACACACATACACACATACAAAATAAATTGTGATTTTTTTCTAAAAACTATAAAATGTATTTTTAGTACAATGGGTCTAAATGACATATAAAAAGTATACTATGTATTAGCTATTAAATTAATGTTAAATCTAAAATTTTAATGATCTTAATAAAACATTATGGAACAACACTGCTGTCTAAAACAGTTTAGATAGAGCTCTTCTTCATATAAATTCTCTTCATATAAATTCTCTTCATATAAATTCTCTTCATATAAATTCTCTTCAAAGTTGTCAGATTGTCTTATGTAAACAGGCATAAAGGCAAGCATTCAGCTAGATAGTGAATATATGCATCTTCTTAAAGAACAGGTATTTTAGTGTTTAACATGTGTGTTGGAGTGCCCTAGTCGGCCTCTGTATGCAAGGCCTGCTAGAGTATTGGGGCTTCCATAGTTACAAAAGGAGATTGTAGTTGGACCAATGCTGTCAATTCCTTTTGACCTGTAAACCCCTCTTAAAGCTTGCCATTACAATAGAGCTAGATGCACTGAGTCCACTAATTAATTTTTACTTCCATCTTTGTGCTTTTAAGGTCATTCAGTTAGGGGCTTCTGGGTTATTGTTTTGTGGTAGCTTCCAAAGAATTCACAATTTGGATTTTGGACTTCAAATATGTTGTGATGATGCATTGAGATGAAAATATTGGTCCAGTCTATTCGGATAAAATATTTTGAATGACACATTGTAATGAACAAATTTGCTTCTGAATTCCATTAAGACAAGAAAAGGATTGAACAGTCTCCTCATTGTTGGTGTCTGTTAAGTTTGAGAAACCATAGAAACTTCATCTGGCGTTGGATGGAGATAGTGACAGAGACCCATATTGGAGCACTGGACTGAGCTCCCAAGGTCCAAATGAGGAGCTGAAGGAGGGAGAACATGAGCAAGGAAGTCAGGCCTGCGAGGGGTGCGCCCACCCACTGAGACGGTGGGGCTGATCTAATGGGAGCTCACCAAGGCCAGCTGGACTGGGACTGAAAAAGCATGGGATCAAACCAGACTCTCTGAATGTGGCGGACAATGAGGGCTGACTGAGAAGCTAAGGACAATGGCACTGGGTTTTGATCCTACTGCATGTACTGGCTTTGAGGGAGCCTAGTATGTTTAGATGAGAACCTTCCTGGACCTGGATGGAGGGGGGAGGACCTTGGACTTCCCACAGGGCAGGGAACCCTAACTCCTCTTTGGACTGGAGAGGGAGGGGGAGGGGAATGGAGGAGGTGGAAAATTTTAATAATAAAAAAAAATTAAAAAAATTAAAAAACTGAGTATAATACAGTGACCCAGAAAGACTCCCAATGTCAACTTTAGTCTGCCACATGAATGCACAAAGACACATGCAGGATTACCTGCATACATACATGAGAACACATTTATGCTGATTTTTGACTATTTGCATGCTTTAATTTCTAGAGTACATAAACTCTTTGTCATATATTAATTCTATTATCTTTAATATTTGAAATTTGAAACTAGAATATTATTTGAAGGATTAAAGAAAAAGGTCTGATTATGGATAGAAGTAGAGGCAATTAGACTATAGTGTTTTAAATAAATTTTTAATAAATATCTAGAAGTATTAAAAAACTTTTCTTATGTACTGTCACTCAACGAACAACACACATCACACATACTACTAGTCCAAAATACTACTGAGCACTAAATAAGCAGATATTTCACAATTGGTGGCTTGTCTCAGTTGGCAAATGGACTTCTTGTCAGTAAGCCTCCAAATAGTTGGTCATTTCCTTGTGGAAACAACATACTCTGTGAAGACCTAGTGATTATTGCTCTTTTTGCAGTGATGGAGAAGGGATAAGCCCATGTGTTTGAGTCAATAAAAAAGTCAGTTGACTTGATGGCAACCCTTCTGTTTACTGTGGCTCAGAGATGTGAGTATAGGAAGTGAGTACTGCTGAAATATTCAAGGAACTGTCTCCTGACACAGTTGAAACAGCACTGTAGACTTTAAATCTACCCTGCAGCAGCAAACAACCTACCATTATCTGACTCTTGCTTGTGTGGTCATTTTATAATATGTGTTAAGATATTGAATTTGCTCCTCATCAGGATGAGGAGCAGAAGGAGGGAGAACATGAGAAAGAAAGTCAAGACCTTGAAGGGTGCGTTCACCCACTGAGATGGTGGGACAGAACTAACGGGTGATCACCAAGTCCAGTTGGAATGGGACTGATGGAACATGTGACCAAACCGGACTCTCTGAATGTGGCTGACGGTGGAGGCTGACTGAGAAGCCAAGGACAATGGGGATGGGCTCGGACTCTACGGCATGGACGGGCTCTGTGTGAGCCTTGTCAGTTTGGTTGCTCACCTTCCTGGACCTGGGGGGAGTTGGGAGGACCTTGGACTTAACATAGAGTAGGGAACCCTGATGGCTATTTGGCCTGGAGAGGGAGGGAGTGGGGGTATGGGTAGAGGGGAGGGGAGGGAAGGGGGAGGAGGAAGGGAGGAGATGGAAATTTTTAATAAAAAAAGATATTGAATTTGGCAGTGAGGATTATGGTTTTGTTTTGGTTAGTTTTTATCTGTTTTCACATCCGTTCTCTCCCATGCTCTGTTCATTCTGTATCCCAGACTGAAGACTAAGGTTTACTGTCTATCATATTCTGTTAGTATGTTTTACTAGTAAATATGTGTGACATTGCAATTGTGGAGAAGGGGGAAATGCCAGGGCTTTCCTAGCTTCCAGTGGTGGCTTTCTGACTTTGAGATCTCCAGCCTGTGCATTTCAGCTCTTTCACTTCCTGATTTAACTTGCTTCCCAGTTTGACTCTTCTTGAGCCTTGTGAATGTTTTTTTTCACATTAAATTATTTTGGTTTCAGTCACAAACTCTGTTTTCTTTTCTGTACTTTGAGGACAATAGATGCTGTTTTTATTTATGGTTAGAGAAACTGAGTGGTCTGTCCCAAAACATGCAGATAGTTTGCAAACAAATCTTCAAACCTGTACTTATTTCAAAGCACAAGCAGTTATGCTATTATACTGCACTCAGAGGACACAGGCATGAGAATGTTTCTCATTAATCTTCTCCCTCTGACACTAACTGCATCATGGCAATAGCTATCCATTACTAGTTAATGATCTGTCTCTCATAGCTTCTGAGACCTCTTGACGGTAAACACAAGCTTCATCTTCTTCATCTTCAATACCTAACAACTATAGCTGTGCTGGGAATTTAGTAAAGTCACAAACTGGCAAGATTGCTGGTGATGGGTTTGTCCAAGTTCCAGACTTGTTTTGCATGGTAGAATCACATGAATGGTTAATGTGCTTGATGTCTGGTTAAGGTTTCTCTAGAGAAGTACATTCCAGATACCTTGAATGTAGGATATAAAAGTTTACCCGTATGTGTTCGGCTCAATAATTGGAATTCAGTATTGTTTGATTTTACTCCTGACTAGAAAAGCTGACCAAGGTAAAATATTTTTTGGACTCAAACAAGTCACTGTTGATTCTCTATGCCCTTTCTTGGTTTGTATTGGTTGAAAGCATTTCAGCTGGACAACACCCAATAGGCTGTCCCTAGCAGTTAAGCACAATTTGAGGATTTCAGGGAAAAGTGAATTTCATAAGATTTGGCTGCTATGACTTTTTCATTTTCCTCAGCAGGAAGAGGACCATCTCCTAAGGCTTCTTCATGTATGTATTATTTGCTTTGCCATAGTAAACCAAATCCTTTAACTCATTAATTTAATAGTACAGAGTTAGGTGGAATGAACAGAAAGTATGTACTGATAACTACAAACTTCATGGATCTGAGTATGAGTGAGTGTGTTTATTCACTTCTATAGAGTTGTATTCCCCTGGGATTGAGATATTGTTAAGGGTTATCAACCAAAGGGTTCCCCCTCCTAGAGTTCCTGTTCAGTGTATATACAGTGTCAGTACTGCAAGGTAGTTACTGTTCTAGAGATCTGCTTTGTAGTATGCTCACCCACCAAATTTGCAATTCTGCACTGTGTTCTTAAAAATGTTTGAGAGAGAAGACATTCTGTCATACACTTTAACATGAAACAAACAATGAAAAATGTTTCAGAGCTGTAGACTCTTTTGCTCTAGAACAACAGTGGTATGTTCCTATGCTTCATTTGTGTGCTAAAGAAGGGGAGACTTGACAGTGTTGTCTGCTTAATAAAAGTGGAACATCCTGTTTTCATGAGCACTGATGAGTGAAACATATTTGTCTGTGATACTGCTTGATCTTGGGATCAGAAGCATTGTTTAAACACTTGAGCTAACAAAGGCACACTGTTCATGTGACTCCCACTTACTTGGTACACATTTCTCATTTAAGATCAATGTGCAAAACAGGGGCCTGTGACATGATTCAGTATTGGATTACACAGCTTTTACTGAATAAATGAAACATGTTTGCTTTGCCTCATTTTCTCTATAGACATGTTTGAAATACATCTGAAAAGATTAATGTTTTTCACAAAAGCATTGGCACAGTAGAGGAAGGTGTGTGTTAGTCTATTTACATTGAATCTTTTTTCAAGAGCTTGGCTTTGCACACTTTATTTACAGTCAAGACACTTGCTTGTAAAACTTCTCTGACAGAGCAAAAGCGTTTGGAAAATAATCTCAAGGTGGTGATAAAAACTACCTCAATGATTACTTAGTGTGTGTGGGAAAAGCCATCCAAAGATCTGGATGACACCTCCAGTTCCTCTTGGCTAAAATAATGAAAAGTAGATATAGAGAATGGTTACATTTTAAGACACTAAGGAAAGAGAAGACAGCTTTGATATGGGAGAGGAGTAAGCTTTCTTAGCGATGTTCATGGAGACCATCCTGGACTCAGAACAGGCAAGAAGGAAGAGAAGCTAGAAAAAAACTGATGAGAGTTTGCACTAGGATGAGGAGAAGGGGCAGGGAGGAGAGTCCAGAGGTTGATGTTTCATCTGTATTTGGTATAGATTTAAATCATGAGTCTTTTCTCTACTGAATATTGCCACTTTCTGCAATTCTTTTCTCAGTATGAGGTCCTCTCAGGAAGTTAAGTGGACCTGAAATTTTACGTGGGAGCCTTGAGTCTGGGATTTCATTCCTATGTCTGTTCATGACTGCCAATACAGTCACTATAATTTTCATTTATATCTTATGAATTTTCTTTCTTACTTGTACAATATGTGAGTTGTACCTCAGCCTATGTGACCCCAATCTATCCCAATGTACCTCTATTTTTTTTAAAAGAAATTGTATCTTCTTCAGAAGAAGCGTATGTTCCTAGGCATTTGAGACAAACAACTTTGGTGACTGAGGTGTCTCAAACTACTTCACTCCTCTATAGAATAGCAAGTTTGTCTTGTTCTTTGTTCAGTCTTGATGCATCATGAACATAGTACATGTTCAGTAAATATTTTTTTATAAATTCAAGGCAGTAAAGAGATCTAGTGTCATACATAATTATTCAGTTGTGAATGGGATTTGAAACTATGGTAAATGTTTTAAATGTTTTATAAACTTAGAATCATTCTGAATTACATGCTGAATGCTGTTCACAGGATTTTCATAAATTAGTTTTGTCGATATGGGTGAGAAATAATATTGTTAAGTTGAAATGAACATTCTAGAATAAGTATAAAATTAAAATGGTGATGAAAACATCCTACTTTCAAGACACAAAATAGATTGATGAGGCTGATACAGTAAAATAGACCTCAAGTTACCTTTCTGCATTGCATATTAATACTTGCACCTGCATAAAACCTATACAGAGAGGTGTATGTTTGTCCATACATAAGATGTAGTGATAAACAACCGTGCAAGATGTTTCTTTGGGTTTCTGGTATTTTCATATACCTACATTTTAACACTTTGAATCTTTAGTTTTCCCCCCAGATCATAGATGTATCTGTTGTTTATATTTATATTGTTTTCTTGATTAAAATTTTATGTCTCCCTTGGTTTCTGTGAATCAATATTGCCACAGAAAGTTTTTCTCATATTGAGACTCCAGGGAAGTTTAGAATGTAAAGAACTCAAGAAGGAAGCCTGGAAAGGAGCCTTTGTGAACTCAGTTAGGCAGAGGTTGAGAACAAACCAAGAGATATCTTTGAGTTCTTAAAGGCAGCAGCCTTCAAGTAAGTTCAAAGAGCATCATCTGGGTTTCTTTTGCTTTGCTAAAGTATTGAAAATTTATTTTAACCATATTGTCATTAGCTTAACGTCAGAGCCTAACAAGCTCTGAGACATGCTTTAATAACACCAAAGTCTAAGTACAGTAATTTGCATTGGATTTTTCAGTGGAAATCAACAAACCAATGTAGATTGAAGATATAAAGTAGTCTCACACTAGCACAGAGTTGAATATAATAAGAGATTCTTTATTTAGGTGTATTTTTACAGAACTTAGTCTTTTATACAAACAGGGAACAGGAACCAAATTCAGCCACCACAGCAGCAGCAACAGGAAAGAGAGAGACAGAGACAGAGACAGACAGAGAGAGAGAGATTGAAAGAGAAAGAGAGATATTTATGGCTACATTTATAGTATAAGAGTCCAAGCCCAAGTGGGCTGGTATCTTAAAGGCTATTGACTGAAGAAGTTCTCACAGCAATCCAAACCTTCTCTTATTGCATTATTTTCAAGATCAGACAGAATAAAAAACTTCCTATATAATTTTATAATATCCAAGGTATTAGATAAAGTGGTTATATGTACATGTATGTGAATGCAGTGAATATGTACATATGGATATGTATGTACATGTATGTGTGCAGGTGCAGGTGCACATATACAGATGTGTATATTATAGAGACCACAAGTCAATACTGAATGTCTTCCTCTAGAATGCTTTATCTTAGGTTTTATAATGGAGTCTTTTTACAAATTTGTTAATTGTTCATTTGGTTAATGTACCAGATCAGCACATTACAGTGATCCTGCTGTCTGGGTCCTCCCAGTGTTGGGGATACAGGCAGGTGCAGAGAAGTCCAGGTTTTCACTTGATTGCTAAGAATTCAAACTGA
This sequence comes from Arvicola amphibius, assembly GCF_903992535.2. Lineage (NCBI taxonomy): Eukaryota > Metazoa > Chordata > Mammalia > Rodentia > Cricetidae > Arvicola > Arvicola amphibius. Next base: position 8,319,203 of record NC_052048.2, read on the forward strand.
GGTTCTCAATCATAAGAGTCAAACACATTACCGACTGAACCACCTCCACAGCTGTGCTGAACAGTTTCATATCAACTTGACACAGGCTAGGGACGTTTGGGAAGGGGGACTATTAATTGAGAAAATGTGCCCAAAAGACATGGTCTTTTCTGTGGTACATTTTCTTGATTGAAGATTAATGTGGAAGGGTCTGGCTCACTGTGGGTGTACCATACCTGGGCAGGCAGTCCTGGGTTGTTTAAGAAAGCAGGCAGTGCAAGCCATGAGGATCAAAGCAGGAAACAGTGTTTTTGAGTTAAAATAAAATCTTTCCACTTAAGTTGATTTTTGTCCTGGTATTTTATCACAACAATGGTAATCATGACTAAGAAACCTATGATTGCTTTTATTATTTTTATTATTATAGTTCAGTAAATAATTTAATTAACAACTGTTTGCTTTTTTGAAAAGGCAGCAGTAAGACATTTAAATCATAAACATCTGGAAACCATCAGAAGAACATGGGAGAACCTGGGAAAAGGGTTGCAACCAATGGGGTGACATGCTTTTCAAAAATTAAGGTATGAATTGTTTAGATATATGTGCATGTAAACATTGAAAATTCTTGTAACATTGCTCAGTTTATATGAAATTTTAAACAAAAACTATTTTTCTTAATGTGTTCTTAATATTGCCTTAAAGAAGTTGACTTATTTAATATGGTTGTCTAACAAAAATTATTTAACTAAAAAGATTTTTCAGACTAACTTAGAGGACAAATTCTCAACATATGATTTCACTTCCCTTGGGGGGAGGTTGAGAACCCTTTCACAGGGGTCACCTAAGAACATTGGAAAACACAGCTATTTACTTTACAATTCATAACAGTAGGAAAATTAAAGCTATGAAGTATTAAATAAAATAATTTTATGGGCCGGGCGGTGGTGGCGCACGCCTTTAATCCCAGCACTCAGGAGGCAGAGGCAGGTGGATCTCTGAGTTCGAGACCAGCCTGGTCTACAAGAGCTAGATCCAGGACAGGCTCTAGAAACTACAGGGAAACCCTGTCTCGAAAAACCAAAAAAAAAAAAAAATAATAATTTTATGGTTGGGCCAACAGAACATGAGGAACTGATTAAAGGGTGCATCAGTAGGAAGGTTGAGAATCACTATTTTAGGGGTTTGAAGGCATAAATCACAAGAAAATCTCACACCAATATGGAATTATGATTAAAAAAGGGTTAATTATTTAAGGGGAAAACTTACAGATCACCGCCCTAGACAACAGCCCTCTTCGCGACAGGAATGGAGTCTAGTAGCTGGAAGCATAGCCAGAAGTGAGAGAGTGCACAGCTACCAATGAGTTTTAAAGCAAGAGTCTATACACAAGTGGGTTGGTATCTTAAAGGCTATTGGCTGAAGGAATAGAAGGGCTCCCGCAGCAGGGTGTCTTAAAGGAGCATGAAGCTTAACATGTTTTATATGTGTATTATACTGTGCTGGAACTTGGCCTGAGGTCAGAGGTCCAGCCAGTGCTCAGTTCTCAGGGGTTTTGGACAAAAGATTAGGGGTCAGAGCTAGGAAGCAGTTCCTGAATAGAAGTGCTGTGTTGATTAATATACAGAGATGAGCTCATGATCTAGTTAGATGAATATAGTCTATGAGTTTTGACAATATTACAATTATTTTGTAAGAAAAATATCCATTCTCTTTACTATTTGTGTGGTTTTCAGTAGTTTTGAGATAGTTGTCCTTCTCACAGTTCTAAAGACATCTCTGTGTGATCACCAAATATAAATGTGCATTAATGCAGGGAATCTGAGCACTGCCCTAGTCTCTGCAGAGCCCATCCCAGGCTCCTCTCTAAGCTGCTGCCTCCTAAGTCATCCAATCACAAGCTCATTTACCTTATTCACTTGTAGTAGACTCCATACACTAATGTAAAGAGAGGAGGCCTCAGACTCAGTCCTGGAAAGTGTTTTTTACCTGCAGTGATTCAGGAATTATTGAAACCCAACCCCTCATGTTATCCTTCAGTTCTCACATTCTGAGGAGCCCAGGGCCCCTGGATCTTAACCTTTAAAAGATGTCTACTAGATGTGTCACTTTGGACAGTTTGTGCAACGTGTCTGTACATCATCAGTAAAGGATAGTGGTACTCCTACATTTTAAGACAAAACCACCATTCCGAGACCTCAATGTGTATGTGTATCCCTCTCTGTGTCTGTCTCTGTATGTGTGTGAGTGTTCATCATTCACTGACATTTTATTAAAGTAGTATGGGGAATTAAACCCAGATGTTCAACACAATGGGCAATTCTTCTGACACTGATCTATACCTCCTTCTCCACTGTTAAATATGTTAATTACTTTCAATTTATGTTTTTTATGCTTATGGTTGTATTGCCCCCATGTATGTTGGTGTACCACTTGTGTGTCTGGCATCCTTGGGGGACAGAAGAAGTTGTTGAATTGCTGGAACTGATGATACAGGTAGTTTTAAAACACAATGTGGGTGCTAAGAACTGAATCCAGGTCCTCACAAAGAGCAGCCAGTGGACTTAACTGCTGAGCCACATCTCCATCTCTAAAGCTAAGGATAAGGATGGGTATTCTGATTATCAGTTGCTAACATTAGTAGCATTTATAGAGAAATATCATCTGGTATCATAAACATTTCCCAACACTAATCTTTGATTACTCTCTTTGGGTTCCTATTACTGTGAAGAGACACAATAATTACTGTAATTCCTATAAAGGAAAACATTTTTGGGGCTGGCTTACAACTTCTGAGGTTTAGTCCATAACTATCATGGTAGAAAGCATAGAAGGCCAAGGAAGATACAGTTGTTGAGAAGGATCCAAATGTTCTACACCCAGATCAACAGGCAACAGGAATAGGAGTCTCACTGATCCCACCTGGAACTTCTGAAACTTCAGACACTTTCATTGACACTTCTCCCAACAAGGCCAGAGCTCCTAATAATGCCACTACATGGTTGCCAGGCATTCAAATCTACAAGCTTATGGGGCCATTCCCAATCAAGACACCACAGTTACTTTGGAGTTCAACAAAGTAGACACTGGTGTGGAGGTTATAGGAAAATGTTAAAACCATGAGTTTACAAGTCAAAATTTAAAGGTGATTAAAAATGAATTAGATTTCTCTGACTTTATAACTGTCTAGAATGTTAGGGTGGTCAAACAGTCTACAGTGCCAGACAAGCTTAAAAAACAATCATTAAGTATAGTTTTCCAGGACAGGGAAAATGATGGCCTTAATGACCTTCAATCGTGCACACACTGAGGACCTCACTAGATACCAGTGTTTACTTCTAAACCAGTGTCTACATAGATAGCCCTGGTTAAGCTACTTGGAACAAAATCTAACCCAAAACTTATGAAACTTGAAAAGGGAATTCTAGGAGTGAGAGAATTGATTGAAATGTCAATGGGGAGAAGAGGAAGAAAGTGTTAATCAGATGATCCTACATATGTACGAAATCACCAAATCATATATTTATTCAATAAAATTCATTAGAGAAAAGAATGGGAAATTTCTCAAGGCTGTGGGGAGATATCTCAATCAGTGAAATACTTACCTTGGAAGTAGGATGATCTGAGTTCAGTCTCCAAGCATCCATAGAAATGAGGGACAGTGAAACATAACTATCATCCCAGGGTGGGCAGATGGAGTCAGCAGATCCTTGGTGCTCACTGACTCCCAGCCTTGGCTCCTGGATGAATTCCACATGTGAGAGTCTCTGCTATAAAACGTGTATCAGGCTTGAGGAATTAAACCTGCAATAGTTTTTTGTCTCCCATTATACATATACATACAGGAACTCATTCACACAAACATGCATACTGATACACAAAGACAAAGGATGAAAAAAAAAAGAAAAAGGAGGACTCCTTTAATAGGAGCAAAAGAATTGCTATGAAAGCATTTTCTTCAGACTCTGGAATGCTGAGAAGAACAGTCAGCAGGATTGACTTTATAAATACAGACATTATGTAGCAGTAGCCCCGAGCCAGTATGGACACTGGTTTCTTTTATATTGTGCACAGAACCAAATACTTTAGAGAAAGAGCAATGTGCTCACTTCCTGCTTATCTTTCTTCTTCAAAATATAAACCAAATAAATGCTCTTCCACAGTCTGATTTTTTTAAATTTGATAGGTCTTGCCCTTAAATAAAGACCTGAATTATAAAACTCATGTGAGAGGATTAATTATCAATTGCATCCTCTGAAATATTTGTAATAGGAAGAGGGAATAACTCTGCAAATACTGTTTAGTGCTAGACAAACTTCTAGAATACTGTTATACAATACTGAACTTGGTGCTAACTTTTGCAATTTTATTTATTTTTGTGTAAGTTACTGATGGGATCATCTTTATGTAAGCTCTAAATTTCTTTTGGATAGATACAATCTCATATAGCCCAGTAGTCATGAATGTACAGAGATCTGTCTGCCTCTGTCTCCCAAGACCTGGGATTAAAGGTGTGTGCCATGACTACCTGGTCTCTATGACTGACTAGTGGCTTAATTCTGCACTCTGGTCTTCAGGTAAATTTATTTATTATATTACATCAAAATATCACTGTAGTCAAGGACATCCAGAGATTAGTCATTCCTGAAAACGAGCAGAAATATGCTTTGGTTTAATTCTGTGTTCTGTTTCTTACCTTCCTTAAAGTGGTCAGCACTTGTCTTGGAGATAACCATATAATATAGAAGACCCATCAATGACTGTGTCTTACATTGAATAGCTCCATGTCTTTCTGTATGAATAATGTACACTGATAGAAAAGCAAAGACATACCTTTCTACAAAATTCACCGCTGCTAACCTACTATTCTAACTGCATTTTGAGGGTTAGGACATTATGGTAGAAGAGAGATTACATTTTAAAGTTTCTTCCATGTTTAAGGACTGTTTAATTTGGAAACAAACCTAATGGTAGAGGTTGTTTTGTCAGTAGGTGGCAGATATATAATTGGAAAACAAAGTTCTCACTTTTTCTTAAATGCTTTTCTTCCTAGATGTTTCTGTTGGCATTAACAATGGCATATCTATCCCAAGCACTATCACGAAATTATATGGTTTCCATGCTCACACAAATAGAGAGACGATTCAATATCCCCACATCTGTGGTCGGATTTATCAATGGGAGTTTTGAGATTGGTGAGTTACATTTACTTATTATTGTTTATTGATATTCTCTCCTAATTTCCTGCATAAGATTTTCTAAACTGATGGAATTACATGCTTTCTGATGCGATTGAAAGGCCTGGTCTGGGTGTGGAGTAACCATTTATTTAAATGTCCCCATGATAATATGTATTCTTTACCATATACCCTGATATAGCCTCTTTTTTCTGATGATTGAAATAAGATTTAGAGTATTAATATCTAATTCCATTACTAGATACCTCAGGCATACACTAAGGCCTTTTTTACAGCATTTTAGAAGGTTGCTGTGGGAGCCTGGAGGAACTGGTGTTCTGGAGGAAGGAGCAAATGATTCTCTGCTCCCACTCTGCCTGTGAAGTTGTCAGCTCTCCACTTGTATATACTGAGGAAGATGAGGATGCTTTCCTGTGTCTGAGTTGTGTCAGACACAATTTCAAAGATTTGGGTACTGAGGGTAATGAGCTGGAATATGACAGTACAGAGGGTGAAGGAGGGAAAGATGCCTTCTTTAAGCAAAGTGACTTGGAAGCCTTTTGTTCTTAGTTTTTATTTCCTTCAAAGTGAAATTGTTTTTAATGTATTCAACTGAAACAGCCATGAAAATCAGGACTGTGAAGTAACTAACCCACATTGAGGTTGTTCCATCTTGTCTCCAAGGATAAAATGTCTTACATGTGTCCTAGGTTTGCCCAGTGCACTCAAGTTGAATGTCTTACATAAACTTTTTATAGATTCAGTCATGTTCTAGTGTGTTAGATGAAGCAAATGCTGTCTATTCATTATCCAAGGTCCTAAGGAAGACATTGAGCTAGGGAAGACAGTATCCTGAAGGGGCAAAGATGATCCGGGAGGATAAATGGACAGGTAAATGTGATGGGGAGATGTGTACAGGGGTGAACCATCAAATAGTTTGTGTTTGGATCAAGTCAGCCCTGTGTTATGGGAAGGTGTAAGTTGTTAGAACATGGACCTGAAGAAGTGTGCAGGGATGAAAATTGGGTAGAGAGTATGGCCTACTCTGAAATGTGTCTTTTATCCTTCTGGTGCCAGAGAGCCAGTATGCAGTTGGAAAAGGGTCATGATCTTTCTATGTTAAGGACTCCTATTGAAAACCCAATACCACCTCATTTTACAATATTTTAATTGCACAAAATGAAACTATATAGATCAAAAGGAGTGCAGTTACACTAAAATACAATTATCAGAACATTTAAACATCCTGCCAAGAAGAACTATTCATTCATTTTAACAAGGCAAAGATTATCTACATCTGATTTTCTAGTAATTATTGGCTTAATGGCCTTTTTGCAGTATTTACAACAACTACAAGGTTATAAGCATTTTGGAGACAGAATGATGACCTCTCAAGTCACTATTACTTTCTACACTGCCATGAACACAAATGTTAATGTCCAGTTAATGATTATTGAAAACAATTCCTACCCAAGTTCATGGAAAACTCTAATGTATGTGAAATCTAATTTAAACTAAAGGTAAAAAAAATCCTACCCATTATGGTAGAAACTGAAGATACCACCACTGACTGGCAGGTGACTTAAATGAAGTCTTAAATGTAATCGTTGACCAGTGAATGCAGCATTTGTTAGGCTTTTCCTACCAAATAGTAGTTTTGGTAGTTTTGCAAGCAACCTTCCCAGGGTCTAGACAGCACCTTACCTCTTCCCCCACACCTTCCCACAAATTATTTGAGGGGGATAACAAGGCAATGTGAAGGCCATCTAAGCCTAATGTGAAGAAGGGAGGCTTTTCCTTTCAAACAATAGAGATTTCAGACAAGATTCTGTTCATTCATGGTTGTTCATCAATAGACTAGAAAGATGCTCAGAGTTCAAACAATTGGTGTCCTGGGACATTATCTTCTGCATGATGATCTCAATTACAGGTCTTGGAGAGACAGCATAATAAATATACGCAGGTAGGGCACATACCATACAAAATAATGTACAATCTCTTCTATGTAGATAGCAGACTAGAGAAATAGAATTCAGAGAAAAACAGTCTTTAAATATCTTTGATATATTTAAGATCACTGATATATTTTCTAAGCCATTAAATAAGTGTGTTTGAGTTTTCTGATCGTTCCTTTATATATAGTATGAGCACAGTAAATATTCACCAAACTAAAAGTATGAGATTTATAGAGTGCTTATTTATATATTTGTTTCTTTTTAATTCCCTTTTCTTCTGTGAATAATACTGACTAATGGAAAGTCTCACACTTATTAGACAAATATTCAACCAATTTATCTCCAGCCCATTTATTTACTTTTTATTTTTAGGAAGTTCACAGTAAGATTCCCAGACTGGTCTTGATCTCACTCTGTAGCCCAGGGCACCTTTGATCTTTCATTCTTTCTGTCTTACCACCCCCTGTGACTGGGAATGGCAGGTCTGTGCCACCAGGCCACACTTTTTCTTTCATTTCTTTACCATGTTTTTCAAGGGCCCCTAAGTCAGAATGGGGTTTCCCACTGAGTTTTAAACCTAACCTTTCTCCTAAACCACAGAGATGAATTTTTGGTTTGAACTTTTGACTCCCACAATCCAGACCTGAGACACAGTTGTAGGGTTAGGACTCTGACCTCTCTGTTAATAGTATTGCTTAGTCTAAGGAAAGATTTGACAATAAAAGCAGACATCCAGATTGGCCATGATGAGCAATTAAGGAGTTTTTGAATACTAAGTTAAAAAACATGAATCCATTTGATTCTGCATAGAGTTAGACTAGGCATGAGAAAAGAGGTCACAGGTGATGTGTAGGCTGACACCTGCTTTTTTATGCTTTACCAAGAGCTGGATACTCCTGAATTTAATATTCTTCAGAATGGAAGAGAACTTTTCATCAGGGTCACAATTGATATATATGTTACAGTGAATATACATATATATATATATATATATATATATATATATCATATTCATAAGGTGGTTATTTAAACAATGAAGAGACTGTTGACTATGATCTGCTAATACTTTACTAAAACAACATTCTCATTCCTCTTTCCTAGGAACCCTTTTTTTGATTATATTCGTGAGTTATTTTGGAAGAAAACTGCACAGGCCTATCATGATTGGTGCTGGTTGTGTGGTTACGGGCCTAGGGTGTTTCTTAATATCACTACCTCATTTCTTGATGGGACGGTGAGTATTCCAGTCTTTGATTAAATTTTAGGTTCCATTATTCTCAGAATTTCCTCCCTGGGAAGAGGAATGCTCCTCCAAAGTACAGAAGGCAAAAATCGAAATTAGAAGATATGGTCTCCACTCTACCAATATGATTTGTGAATTTTATGATCTTCAGTCTCCTTAAGGTCCAATCCAGTTCACTATGAAGTGGGGATTTGAATCACTGCTTTCAGGAAGTTGAGACACCTGAATGGATCCTCTGAATCTGCCTAAACTTGTGCTTCCTCATTCAGCAGTACTATTTAGATACTCCAGTTACAAGGAGTCTACTGTTTGAAATAAGCACATATGAGCAAGAGATAGAATAATGTAAATATTGATTTTTATTTTCATGTTTACCAAAGTGTCTTATATAGAAAATTGTAAAATTTAAATTATGTTCAACTATTTCTGCTTTCTAGGGATAGTTTTCAGTTCTTCCTTTGCTTGTCTGTGTGTCAGAATGAATTTGTTTGGCTTCTTTCACTTATTCTCCTCTTCTGCCTGCCTCCCCTCCACTATTTTTATTGTTGGAATTTCTGTTCTGCCCAGTTCTTACAACTGTTAAGTCCCAAAGCAATCACATAGAGGGCTACATTCATTCTAAACTGATTGGCTCATTAGCTCAGGCTTCTTCTTAACTCATAACTTATATTAGCCCATTATTCTCATCTTTTATAGCCACATGGCTCAGTTCCTTTTTCAGCAAGGCAGTCACATCTTAACTTCTGTGGTCAGGTTAGGACTGCAGAGGAATGGACTTTTTTCTTCCCAGAATGCTCCTGTTCTCATTGACCCACCTCTACTTCCTGTCTGGTTGCCCCACCTATGCTTCCTGCTTGGCTACTGGCCAATCAACATTTATTTAAAATATAATTGACAGAATATAGACCATTCTCCCACACCACTTTCTCCTCTTTTTTATATAAACAAAGGAAAATATCTATAGTCCATTTTTTGGGACTGTGGGCATAGTTTTCTAGGCTATTTTTTGCTGGTATGGGCATTGATAATCTTATTGGAACCTAAAGACAATTCAGAATTATCATCAAGTCCTGACTGGAGTATCTTCTAAGTCATAGCCCACCTGAGAAAATGCTGCTATCAATAAGCTGTGCTTAACTCTATTCTTTTTTGTCTATAATTACATCCAAAGCTCTATCAGGCTTTAAATGGATGCAGTTGTTCACACATTGGGAACCATTTGTTGTTGGTATTTCTGTCCTGCCCGGTTCCTGCAATCATTAAGTCCCAAAGAAATCATACAGAGGGCTACATTAGTTATAAACTGATTGGCCCATTAGTTCAGGCTTCTTCTTAACTCTTATAACTTATATTAGCCCATTATTTTTATCTTTGTTAACCACAGTATGTTTTTCAGCAAGGCAGTCACATCTTGCTTCTGTGGTCAGATCAGGACTGCAGAGGAATGGGCTTCCTTCTTTCCAGAATGCTCCTGTTTTTATTGACCTGCCTCTACTTCCTTTCTGGTTGTCTCACCTATACATCCTGCCTGGCTACTGGCCAATCAGGGTTTATTTAAAATACAAGTGACAAAATTCAGACCATTCTCCCACACCAGTTTTTCATTATTTCTTTTTTCATTTGATTTTTAAGATCTTTAATCAATTATATTTGTGTGAGTGATTTACCTGCATGTATATCTGCACACTATATGTGTGTCTGGTAAGCAAGGTTATCAGAAGAGTATATGTTTTTCCAAGAACTGGAGTTATGGATGGTTGTCTGCTACTCTGTGGGTGCTAGAAAATGAACCTAAATCCCCTCCAAGTGCTCTTAAACACTGAGTCATCTTCCTAGTGCTGCTCTGTTTTTCTTTTTGTGATAAGATCTTGTTATGAAGTCCAGGTTAGAATTCAGTTCCCTACAGCCTTTGGAGACATTGCATCAAAGTTTGTGCATTTTGAAATCAGAATTGGTATTCTAACTATTTTAACTCATTTTTCTTTTATCTCCACAGTTTGACACTGATGATGAATGATTTATTTCCTTTCTCACTTCCATCAGTTGCTTTTGGCCAGAACATTTAGTAAAGTTGTTTTTATTCTTTCCTCTCTGATGATTTCTTCCTCCTCTTCTACAGCCACTATTTGATCACTGGAATCCTAGATTTCATTCATATCTTGCCAAATTTCTAACTTTATGTCTTTACATCTCTTAGCTACTTTCTGGGAAATTTAGCTTTATCAACCTGGCTCTTCAATCCATGGTGGGTCACTGGCATTAGGTTATTTCTAAATTTTTTATTGTCAAGGACACCTCTCTACCTTGAATATTTCCTCTGAGGAAATATCTTGTTAGTTTCTCAAGAACTCTTTTTCTATGTGATCCTCTTCTTCTTTATGTGTGTCTCCGGCTTCTTCAAGTATAGCTTTTGTTTGTCTTTGACTTATTGTAATAATGTCTCCCATAGATGACATTTTATTATTTGTAAATACTTAAGAAAGAATAACAACAGAATGCTAAATAGAAATGTTGTAAGGAGAGAGGGGCCCTTTGTCTGTCCCAGCTGCCCAGCTAGCTTACAGCTGAAATAACCATACAGAAATTATATTTATTAAACTATTGCTTGGCTGTTAGCTCTAACTTCTTATTGGCTAACCCTTCCATATTAGTTTAACCCATCTCCATTGATCTGTGTATTGCCACATGGCAGTGGCTTACTGGAGATTCTAACCAGCATCCATCTCAAGCAGAGGATCCATGGCTTTTCTGTGACTCTGCCCTTCTTCCTCCCAGAATTCAGTTCTGTTTGTCTGCTCACCTAAGTTCCACCCTATCAACTAAGCCAAAGCAGTTTCTTTATCATTAACCAATGAAAACAACACATGGACAGAAGGATCTCCCACACCATTTCCCCTTTTCTGTTTAAACAAAAAGGAAGGCTTTAAAATAGTAAAATTACATATCACAAAACAGTTATCAAGCAAGAATTACAGTTACATTATTTATATCTATCTTTTATCATAACTAAGGAAAACTATAACTATAAATTTTTTAACTCCATCAAACCTCAGAAGGATATAATATTACCAAGTAAACAGGAAGTACGTTGTAAGCAACTTCCAGAATTCCAGAATTGGCAGAGACATCTAGCTGCCTGGAAAGTCACCCAAAGTTTTTCTGTAGTATTGGGGCATCCATCTTCAGCCTACAGGCCCATAGTATCTAGCAGACTTTTCTATGAAGCAGGAAATTTCAAAGACAGTTCAGTCACTGTCTTCTGTATCCTGAAGAATGCCTTGTACTCTGTTTCATGAAGCATGAACTCCGAAAGTTCATCTCACCTTTAAGCAAGTTCTCTGTGGGTACTGCATTTCCAGTAAAGCCATCCAGGCAAAAGCAGTTTCTTGTCCAAATGGCTAAGGAGCTTCTTTGATGCCCGTCTTCCTCTCAAAGTAGCTTGGTGCTGCCAGGAGTAGATATGTCTCACTGTTATGAAAAGTCCTAAATTATTAAAACATTTAAATGCCATATTCTGTAGTTTTTGAAAGATATGAAGTATGCCTATCTGAAGTATATCTATGCACATCTAGAAAATCTAACTAACATGCCTATAAACTTGACTATTATAGATGATTATCTATTAACCTATATTTCTTAATTATATATTACATTTTTAAATAAGCTATACACTCACAATACCTTAATCAAGAGCAGAAATATACATATAACAAGATTGACATTAAATTTGTATCAATAAACCAAGATCCATACCAATGCAGATTATTCATATCTATATCATATCTTCCTTTAAATTTAAAAGAACATTTATAAACAATATTTGGGAATATGAGCATAGATTTATCCATACTGCTTCATGCTCATGTGGGGCACTATTAATCAGGTTTTCCATGGTGTATCCTGTGTGCTAGGTTTATCTCAGTCAGTGGTTGGGCGAGGTAATTTTTTGAGGGTGTTCATGACATTTCAGGAGACCTTGGTTCATAAAATCATATTTGCCTGGACGCAATCCAAAAGAAAAAAGAACCTCTTTTCCAATGCAACTTATACTTAGACTCCAATTTGGAAGTCATGTTACCTTTATAATATACATGCTGCTTTAGTTTAGCAGCCCATACACTGAAATGTCTCTCTGTACTTAGCTCCTTCACAGTAAAAAATTTAAAGAAAACACAATAATATACATAATCCAGATTCTGTGATTTTTTCATTTTTATGTGGCTTATATTTCTTATTCCGTTTAATCTATGACTATCTTATTGTCTCTTTTTTATTACTTTATTAATAATGCCATTCAAATTTTCCACTTACTCCCCTCCTCCTGTTCCCTCCTGCTCCTCCCTCTCCCACTTTCCCTCTCTCCCTTGTTCTCCAGTCATAAGAGAGGGGAGGTTAGCCTGCCCTGTGGGAAGTTCAAGGCCCTCCCCCTTCATTCAGGCTTAGGAAGGTATACATCCAAATAGACAAGGATCCCAAAAGGCCAGTACATGAAGTAGAAACAAATACCAATGCCATTATCATTGGCTTCTCAGTTTGCCCCAATTGTCAGCCATATTCAGAGGGTCCAGTTTGATCCCATGCTCATTCAGTCCCAGTCCAGCTGGATTTGGTGAGCTCCCATTAGATCAGGCACACTGTCTCAGTGGGTGGATCAACCCCTCATGATCCTGACTTCCTTGATCATATTCTCCCTCCTTCTGCTCTTCAACTGGACCTTAGGAGTTCAGTCTAGTGCTCCAATGTGGGTCTCTGTCTCTATCTCCATCTGTTGCTGAACAAAGGTTCTATGGTGACATTCAAGATAGTCATCAGTCTGATTATGGGACAAGGCCAGTTCAGGAACCCTCTTCCCCACTGCCTAGGGTCATAGCTGGGGACATACCAGTGGATGCCTGGGAACCCCTCTAGAGCCAAGTCTCTTGTCAACTCCAAAATGGCTCCCTTAATTAAGACATCATCTTCTCCTGCTCCCATATCCATTCTTTAACCCTCTCAATCTCCCCCAAGCTCCCCACTCCCCCAAGCTCTCCTGAACCATCCTCTCTCTCCCTTCTCTCTTTCCTCTCTCCTTCCCTTCACCCCCATGCTCCCAACTTTTACCTAGAGATCTTATCTGCTTCCAATTTCCAGGAGGATTTATATATGTATTTCTTTGAGTTTATCTTATTACTTAACTTCTGTAGGATTGTGAACTATAGGCTCAATGTCCTTTGTTTATGGCTAGAATCCAGTAATGAGTGAGTGTATACCATATCACTCAGAATAGTGTTTTCTATTTTCATCAATTTGCATGCAAAATTCATGACATCATTGTTTTTTTACCACTGAATAGTACTCTAATGTGTATATGTGCCACACTTTCTTTTTCCCTTCTTCCATTGAGGGGCATATAGGTTGTTTTCAGGTTCTTGCTATTACAAATAATTCTTCTATGAACAGTGTTGAACAAATGTTTTTGTATTATGATTGGGCATCTCTTGGGTATAATCCTAAAAGTGGTATAGTTGGATCTCGAGATAGGTTGATGCCCAATTTTCTAAGAAACCACCACACTGATTTCCAAAGTGCTTGCACAAGTTTGCATTCCCACCAGCAATGGATGAGTGTTCACCTTACTCCACATACTCTCCAACATAGGTAGGTTATCATTGGTGTTTTTGACTTTAGCTATTCTGAAAGGTTTTAGATGGTCTCTCAAAGTTGTTTTGATTTGCATTTCCCTGATAGCTAAGGAATTTGACCATGTCCTTATCTATCTTTTGGCCATTTGAAATTCTTCTGTTGAGAATTCTCTGTTTATTTCTGTACTCCATTTTTATTGGGTTATTTAGAGTTTTAATGTCTAGTTTCTTGAGTTCTTTATACACTTTGGAGATTAGACCTTTGTCTGATGTGGGGTTGGTGAAGATCTTCTCCCATTCAGTAGGTTGCCTCTTTGTCTTAATGACAGTGTCCTTTACTTTACAAAAGCTTCTCAGTTTCAGGAGGTCCCAATTACTCATCGTTGCTCTTATTGTCTGTGTTTCTGGTGTTATACATAGGAAGTGATCTCTTGTGCCCATGTATTGCAGGCTACTTCCCACTTTATCTTCTATCAGGTTCCGCATGGACAGATTTATATTGAGTCTTTAATCCATTTGGACTTGAATTTTGTGCATGGTGATAGATATGGATCTATTTTCATTCTTCTACAGGTTGATATCCAGTTATGCCAGCACCATTTGTTGAAGATCTCTTCTTTCTTCCATTGTATAATTTTAGCTTCTTTGACAAAAATCAGGTGTTGATAGGTTTGTGGATTAATATCGGGGTCTTCAATACAATTCCATTGGACAATGTGTCTGTTTTTATGCCAATACCAAGCGTTTTCATTACTTTTGCTCTATAATAGTGTTTGATGTCAGGGTTGTTAATGCCTCCGGATGTTCTTTTTTCTGTATAGCATTGTTTTGGCTATCCTGGGATTTTTGTTTTTCCTTATTGTTCTCTCAATGTCTGTGAAGAATTTTGTTGGGATTTTGATTGGGATTGCATTGAATCTATAGACTGTCTTTGGTAGAATAGCCATTTTTATTATGTTGATTCTACCAATTCAAGAGCATAGGAAATGCTTCCATTTTCTGGTATCCTCTTAAATTTCTTTCTTCAAATAATTAAAGTTCTTGTCAAATAGTTCTTTTACTTTCATGGTTAGTGGTACACCAAGATATTTTATGCTATTTGTGGCTATTATGAATGGTGATGTTTCTTTGATTTCCCTCTCTGCTTATTTATTCTTTGTGTATAAGATGGCTACTGATTTTTTTCAAGTTGATCTTGTATCCTGCCACATCACTGAAGTTATTCATCAGCTCGAGGGGTTCTCTGGTAGAGTTTTTTAGGTTGTTTATCTACACTATCAAATCATCTGCAAATAATGAAATTTGACTTATTCCTTTTCAATTTGAATCCCTTTGATCTCCTAATGTTGTCTTATTGTTATTGCTAGAACTTCAAGCACTGTATTGAAGAGATATGGAGAGAGTGGACAGCCTTATCTTGTTCCTAATTTTAGTGGAATTACTTTGAGTTTTTCTCTATTTAATTTGATGTTAGCTGTTGACTTGCTGTTTATTGCTTTTATTATATTTAGATATGATCCTTGTATCCCTAATCTCTCTTAAGTCCTTTATCATAAAGGAGTGTTGAATTTATTAAATGCTTTATTGGCATCTAATGAAATGATCATATGTTTTTTTCAGTTTATTTATATGATGGATTGCACTGATAGATTTTCATATGTTGAACCAGCCCTGTATCTCTTGGATGAAGCCTACTTGATCATAATGGATGATGTTTTTTGATGTGTTCTTGAATTCGGTTTGCTAGAATTTTATTGAGAATTTTTGCATTGATGTTCATGTGTGTGATTGGTCTATAAATTCTCTTTCTTGTTTGAGTCTTTGTGTGGTTTTGGTATCAGGGTGACTGTAGCTTCATAAAAGGACTTTGGCAGTGACTCTTGTGTTTCTACTTTGTGAAACACATTAAGGAGTATAGATATTAGCTCTTCTTAGAAGTTCTGGTAGAATTCTGCACTAAAACCATCTGGTCCTGGGCTCTTTTTGGTTGTGAGGTTTACAACTTATAGGTCTATTTAAATTATTCACCTGGTCTAGATTTAATTTTGGTATATGGTATTTATCTAAAACATGTCCTTTTCTTTTACATTTTGGGTATGTTTTGTCTTCATTTTTATTGAATTCAAGGAAGACTTTAATTTCTTTTTTTATTTCTTACTTGACTCAGTGGTGGTTCAGTAGTTGACTGTTCAGTTTCTACTAGTTTGTAGGCTTTCTGGGGGTGGAGTTGTTGTTAAATTCTATCTTTACTCCATGGTAAACTAATAAGACACAGTTACTCCAATTTTTTTGTATCTGTGGATGTTTGCTTTGTTACCGAGTATGTGATCAATTTTTGAGAAGGTTTCATGAGATGCTGTTCTTGGGTGGAATGTTCTATAGATATCTGTTAAGTACATTTGGTTCATAACATATCTGTTAGTTCTCTTATTTCTCTATTAAATTTCTGTTTGGTTGACCTGCTCATTGGTGATAGAGGAGTGTTAAAATCTTCTAGTAGTAGAGTGTGGTGTTTGATATGTGCTTTGAGTTCTAGTAATGTTTCTTTTACATATGTGGGTGCTTTTATAATAGGGTTTGTGGATACATACTGTTTAAATCTGCTTTTTTCATGCAATATCTTGTTTTCTCCATTGATGGTAAAAGAAAGCTTTGCTGGGTATAATAGTCTGGGCTTGCTTCCATTGTCTCTTAGTGTCTGCAGCACATCTATCCATGACATTCTGGCTCTCAAGGTTTCCATTGAGAAGTCAGGTGTAATTCTGATAGGTTTCCCTTTATATGTTACTTGATCTTTTTTTGCAGCTCTTAATATCCTTTCTTTATTCTGTATATTTTGTGTTTTTATTATTATATTGAGAGGGGATATTTTTTGGATCCAGTCTATTTGGTGTTCTGTAAACTTCTTGTACCTTCATAGGAATATCCTTCTTTAGATTGGGAAAGTTTTCTTCTATAATTTTGTTGAATATATTTTCTGTGGCTTTCAGCTGGAATCTTTCTCCTTCTTCTACCTCTATTATTCTTATATTTGGTCTTGTCATGGTGTTCCTGATTTCCTGGATGTTTTGTGTTAAGAATTTGTTGGATTTGCTGTTTCCTTTAATCAATGAGTCTGTTTCCTCTATTGTATCTTCAGTGCCTGAGGTTCTTTCTTTTATCTCTTGTATTCTGTTGGTTATACTTGTCTGTGTAGTTCATGTTCGTTCACCCAGATTTTCCATATCTAGCCTTCCCTCGGTTTGTGCTTCTTTTTAACTTCATTTCAGTTTCAACTCTTGAACTATTTCCTTTACCTGTTTGATTGCTTTTTCTTGGTTTTCTTGGGTATCTTTGAGGGATTTATTAATTTCTTCTAACTTTTTGTTTGTCTTCTCTTCCATTTCTTTAAGGGAGTTTTTCACTTCCTGTTTAAGGGTCTCCATCATTTTTATAAGGTTACATTTAAAGTTGATTTTTTCTACTTCTTTTTGGTTATGGTGTTCAAATCTTCCTATTGCATGTTTGCTGGATTCTGATATTATAATGTTGCTTTTCATGTTGTTGGAGGAATCCTTGCATTGTTGCCTGCCCATCTCTTCCTTCAAATGAGGCTAGCAAAGTCTTGACATCTTGTTCCAATCTTTGTTGTTGCTGACTGTGTACTTGAGAGTTTTCTTGCTCTCTCTTAGGTCCCCTCAGCACTGGAGCTGGCTCTCAGATCCTCTTCACTGTGAAACAGGCTGTGCTTGTGGAATTTAATAACCCCACAGATGAAAAAGAGTGCTTGGGAGCAAGGTGGAATGGAGTAAAGAAAGCTAGTGTCCAGGAACACGCCCCTGGATGGTCAGAAAAGCTTAGGGAATTGGAGTGGGCCTGGACTCAGTTCCCCAAGGCCATCTGGCTGTGGGGCCACTCACTCACCACTCCAGATCTTCTCAGCATGGGAGCAGGGCCTCTTCTTGGCTCCAAAGACCTCACAGACAAAAAGGCAGGCATTGGGGGCAGGGTGGTATGGTATAAAGAAGCCCCAGCAGCAGGACCACTCCCCACTGCCTCCCTGGACATCTCAGCCCCAAAGTAGGCTGAGTTGGGGGATCTAAGGACCCCACAAAAGAAAAGACATGTTTGTGAGCTTGATAGGATGGGGTAAAGAAAGCCAGTATCCAGGAACATGCCCTGCTGGATGGCCAGGAAAGTGTAGGGAATTGGAAGGGGCCTGGACTCAGTTTCCTGGGACTGTCTGCCTGGGTGGCCACTCACTCACCACTCAAGATCTCCTCAGAACAGCAGCAGAGCCTCTTTCTTGGCTCCAAGGACCTCACAGATAAAGGCGGAATTGGGTGGCAAGGTGGTATAGTAAAAAGAAGCCTCAGTGGCAGGACCACTTTCGGCTGGCTCCTCTGATGTTACATCCCTGAAACTGCCTGAGTTGGGGGATTCAAGGACACCATAGATGAAAAGGAGTGCTTGAGGGCAAGATGGGATGGGATAAAAAAGCCAGTATCTGGGAATACACCCTGCTGGATGGCCAGAAAAATTTAGGGAAATGGAGGGGGCCTGGATTTCATTCCCTGGGACTGACCAGCTGGGTGGCCATTCACTCACCAGTCCGGATCTCTCTGCACTGTTTCTTGAAAGACTTTACCCTTTTTAAAAAAAAAAGCATTAACTTTATTTTATAACTCTCTATATTCTTTCCCTTTTCTCTCCCAAGCTTAGGTACATTTATCCATCACTGTGACACATTTAATGTTCTTTTATTTCTGAATCTGTCCTATTGTAAATCTGTAATTCTTTACTGTCCAGGAACACTTTTGCTTTGTGCTTTCAACATTATAAGCACTTAAGAATCTAAGCTTTGACATTCCTAGGTCAAGTAGAGTTACCGTAGGCTTTCCTCACCCAGTCCAGCATGACTGAGCTGCTCATGCCTCTGAGAGCCAAACACACCATCCCACTTCCAGGTACAAAGCTGGTCCACATTGCCATCAAGTGAGCTGTAGCAATCTGCTCACAAATGCCATCCAAATGTTCTGTCTCCTGCAAGAGACAGAGGTTGTGCTATCAGCATAGCTCCAAAAACCTGCATTTTAAAACTGCCACTTTTTTTCTGCTGTGGCTACTGAGTCAGGAAATTCTCTCTTAAAGAAGTTATGGCACCTGGACAGCAAACAGCAAAAAGCTGTGCTAAACTGTATATTTGTGTCTGGAATTTATTTTCAAACCCTCTCAGGTTTTACATGGAGTTAGTTGACCACGCTGAAGTGCTAATTGCTGTAAGGAGAGAGGGGCCCTTTGTTTTTTCCTGGGCACCCACATAGCTTACACCCAAAATAACCACACAGAAATTGTATTAATTAAATTACTGCTTTGCCATTAGCTCTAACTTCTTATTGGCTAACTCTTACATATTAGTATAACTCATCTGTTATATTAATCTGTGTATGGCTTTGTGGCAGTGGCTTACCAGATATAATAACCAGAATACATCTCAGATAGAGGATCCATGGCTTCTCTGTGACTCTGCCCTTCTTTCTCCCAGGATTCAGGTCTGTTTTCTCTCCCTGCCTAAGTTCTGCCCTATCAACTAGGCCAAAACAGTTTCGTTATTCATTAACCAATGAAAGCAACAGATGAACAGAAGAACTGACTACACCAGAAATTCTGTATAAAGAGTAGACTTGGTTAATGTGAGTTCATCTTTTTCAAAAGGATGAGTCAACAGGTGATTGAGACAGGACTGAATGGTGATTGAGCTGGACTGGGTGATGACTGAGATGGGTTGTTCTTGTGATTTATTTGAACTGGGTGGTAATTGATCTGGACTAGGTGGTGACTGATCTGGACTGGGTGGTGATTAATATGGACTGGGTTGTCTCTGAGTTGGACTAGCAGGTGAATGAGTTGGACTGGCTGATGTTAAGCTATCTCAGAAACATGTATAAATTGTGATCCTAGGCAGAAATTCTTTGCACTTTCTAAACAGGTGGCTACGAACTAGAAAGGAATGGGAGCATCATCTTTTAGTGCATGGAGCTTAAAACAAGATGATTCTTCTTTTTGTCCTGTGTCCTCATCGTAGCAGTTTGGATCTTTTCCTACCGGAGAGATTGAGGATGAATCTGAAGATCTTTATATTCCTTATGTACACTTTACCCCTCACTTTAGACTTTGCTTCATGTACTCAGCTGGGCTCTGAGCTCAGCATCTCTTCATGAAGTTTTCAGTAGAGACCTAAAACATTCCCTATTGTTTCCTGAAACATGATAGTTATATTTCCCTTGCCTTCTGATTCAGGGGCCATTCTTACATCCATATCCCAATCTCAAGATTTTATTGAGCTTAAGTGACCACATTTTCAATCCCTCATTCACAGTTTTTTTTCACCTATTTTGTTCTGGTGTGGGAGTGTGTGTGCTCTCATAAGAGGTCAGGAAACAACTTCTAGGAGTAGTGTCTCTCTGCCTACTCTGTGGGACCTGACATGCAGTCTAGGTTGTCAGGTTTGCACACAGGCATCTGTACCCATGGAGACATCTGATATTTTACAAGTTGGTATTTTTTTATTTCTTTCATTTTTGAAAAAAAAAATCTCATGTAGCTCAGACTGGCCATGAATTTACTCTGTACATGAGGACAAACATGAACTTCTGATCTTTTTGTCTCTATCTCCTGAGTGCTAGAATTAAAGGCCTGATCCATTATGTTTGGTTTTATTGAGTGCTTAGGATCAAACACCAGGATTGGTGTTTGCCAGGCACTAATGTACTAACTGAACTAGATCCTCATCTCTAGATTTCTCTATCTGTGAGACAATTGCCATTCCCCCTTTTAATTTTGACATTTTTTCTGCCTTTTTATTGTCAGTTGGGAATAAATAGATGTTGAGTGCACAACCTCATGTTAAGTGGATAATGAATGAAATGAAGGATATTTTCACCTCTCAGTGTTTTTGTGGGGAACTGAAAGTATGCACATGGAATTAAAATTATTTTTCTTTCTATTTTATTCAAATTAATGTCAAGCTACATTTGACTATTATTAACTATTCCTACTTTCTGTCAAAGGTGGTAATTCTTTGAAGCTGACCTGTCCTCACTGGGTCATGAGAAGGGAGACACAGGCTCCTGTCTACAATTCGCTGGCAAGCTCTGTGGGGACATCCAGGCAGCAGTTCTGGGGGTAGCTGGTCTGACTTCTGTGCTATAGTATGGATCTTAAAAATTAGAATGTTGAACACTTATATCTAAATAAATAAAAATAAACAAAGAAAATCCAGCATGCATACAATTGGAAGAGTCTTAGCTGGACACATTCTCCTCTACTGTTGCAGTCTGTCATTTTCTTTCTAGGACAAGCTGATCATAGGTGATTTGCTCAAGTTAAATTACCAAAGTTCATTAGCACTTTTTTTCTCATGACAGTGACTTGTCAGGAGATGGATTCTGTGACCTCTTGTCGTGACACATGAACTCCTTTTCCTGTTGAAATTAATGAGTACATTGTGAAAACTATTGTTTGAATTCTAAGAAAGGGAGGATATGGCCACAGCTCAGAAAATGCAGAGCAACTGTCTTTATTTGTTGTGTTGTTTTGTGTCTCTCTAAAACTTTTATCTTCTCAATGATACTTTAGTGAGTCTCTTTCTTTTTCTTGCTTTTGTTCTTTATCTTTCTCATAAAGAACAAATTTCTAGGAAATAGTCATTTCCTAAACTAGAAATATGGTTGGTATTAGAGAATCTGAAAGCTATATCACCTACATGTAGAGGCTTGAGAACTAGCTATAAAGAAGGGGCACTTTTTTGGTGATAATCAATTTCTTTAATGATATTTATTATTTTTATTCATTCAAGTTTTTAATGTTGAGATTTGATTTTTGTTTGCTTGTTTGTGTTTATTGTATTTTGTTTTTAATTCAGATAGGCTCTTGTGAAGCCCTGTCTCACCTCAAACTAGCTGTATTGCTGAGAGGGACCTTGAGCTTCCACCTTTTCAGTGCTAGGATGGCAGGCAAGGACCACCACACCCTGCTAATGCATTATGGAGTTCAGCCCTACAACTACATGCCCAGCTTCATGACACAGATTTCTGTTTCTATTTACTTATTTGTGTGTGTGTGTGTGTGTGTGTGTGTGTGTGTGTGTGTGCCTGTGTCTGCGGATATCTGACTGGTATAGATATTCACATGTAGAGATCAGAGGACCATTTTATGGAGTCATTCCTCTTCCTTCACCTCTATGTGAATTCCAGCAATGAGCTCAGGTCATCAGGCTGTGCAGAGACTTCTTTACCTGCTGAGTCATCTCTCTGGTCCAGCAATGGGATTCATGATGGTCATAATTACTGCTGCAAACACATCTGCACAGCCTCTGAATACTATGTTTTTAGGGAAGCAGGAGTCAGTGATCTGTAGAAGCTCTCATTGCCCCAACGTCCTCATGGTGAATGCTTTATGTGTCCACACAGATATGAATATGAGAAAATGATCTCACCTTTAAGAAACTTGTCTTCAAACAGCTTGTTGTGTTTGGGAAATAGAAGCCAGACCCTAACACCAACACCAGACCCAGGAGGTAATGAATACTTCTTATTGCTTTCTTCTCAGAGACTTAGGCACAGAACACTCTTTTATGAAAGACTTTGAATTTGACACTGGGTTTAGTAGGCACCTAAGACAAATGAACACTCTTTATTTCCCTCTTCAGGGGAGAGAGCTGTGCAATAACATGAAATACTCTGCTCCCCGAGTTTGAATATATTCAATAAGACTCCTTTGTTTCTTAATGTGGGTATTTTAAAAACAAGCAAAATATATCTACTCCAGCACCATTGTAGAATTAGTTCTACAAGGGAAAATGATTTATAAGGACAGATCTAGACTTATGATGTGATCTCTGTGATTTTTTCTAGTTTGGTTTTCTGTTGCTGTAATAAAACATGGACTAAAACCAACTAAGGTAGGAAAGAGGTTATCTAGCTTACAAATTGTACCCAATCATGAGGGAATCTGGAGGGAGAGAACAAAGCAGAGAGCACTAAGGAGTGCCTCATACTGGATAGGTTCTCTGGCTTCTCAGCTACCTCTCTTATACAGCCTAGACCCAGCTAACCAAGGATGGTACCACCCACAGTGTTCTGTAAAATCTCACATCAATTAGCGAGGTAGAAAATGTATAACACATATGCCCAAAGCCAATCTGGTGGAGGCAGTTCCTCAACTGAGATACGTTCTTTTTTTAAGATTTATTTATTTATTATGTATACAGTATTCTTCCAGTAGTGGACACCAGATCTCATTACAGATAGTTATCAGCCACCATGTGGTTGCTGGGAATTGAACTCAGGACCTCTGAAAGAGCAGTCAGTGCTTTCAACCTCTGAGCCACATCTCTAGCCTGAGATACCTTCTTTCAGGTATATCTAGATTTGTGTCAAGTTGATAAAAAGTAGCCATCACAGTGATTATACAATAAGATATACAGACAGAAACTTTACCAGATCTGTACTGTGCGCCTGAAGCACCATGGAAAAGCAGGTGCATTGTCACTGTTCACAACTCATTGACTACACAGGAACTTGTCTTTCCGTCTCTTTTCCCTCTTTAAGAGAAGCATGGCTTTACAGTTCAACCAAACAGTAGTGGTTCCCTTAATTCCTATGAACTCATCACTGTGGTCCTGGCTTCTGCCATTCGTAAGCTGTTGTAGTAACTTTCACTCCACTGTGATCAAAATTTCAAACAACTCAAGGGAAGACAAGTGTGTTTTCACTTACTGTTTTGGAGGGCTCATTTCATGGTCACTTTCCCCATGTTTATGAGCAGAATTTCATGGTGAGATGAGCTTTGGTTCATACTGTTCTTCACTTCTTGGTGGGCAGGAAGAATGGTAAACAAGATACAGGAATTGGTGAGATATAACCTCTGTAACCATACCAACATGATGACCAACTTCCTTCACCTCTTGTTACCTGTCAGTTCTTCTCAATACTGAAAGTCTATGACTCTATCAACAGATCTTATGACTCTTTTAACAGATCAATCCATTTGAATATGTCAAAGCCATGGTGACTGGTCCCTATACATGCTCCACAGACACAGCCAGATGCCATATTAAAGTATTTATTGCATTTATTATTTTTTCTTTTAGTTTGATATATTACCATGGGCAAGGTACCTTATACACATGAGAATAAATTTATGCTTATGATTCTAAAGTCTAGTAAGACTAGCGGCAGTGGGCTGTGTCCCGGCCGCCTGGCTATCTTACATCCAAAATAATTACATATGGAGATCTGTATTAATTAAATTACTGCCTGGATCTTTATTTCTAGCCTCTTATTGGCTAACTCTTACATCTTGATTCAACCCATTTCTAATAATCTGTATGTCACCATGGGGTCATGCCTTACTGGGAAAGATTCAGCATGTCTGACCTGGTGTCTGGCTTCATGGTGGCTCTCTGCCTGCCTTCTTCCTCCCAGAATTCTGTTCTGTCTACTCCACCCATCTAAGGGCTGCCCTATCAAAAGGCCAAGGCAGTCTCTTTATTTAACCAATGATAGCAACAGAAATGAAGATGGTTTAACCCTTTAAAAGTGGGGACCACCAACCATAAAATTGTTTTGTTACTCCTCTTAGCTATAATTTTGCTACAGTTATGAATCATATGTATATATACATTGTCAAGTAGTCTTCACCTCTGTGAAAGTGTCATCCCCAAAAGAGTCACAACCCACAGGTATAGAATCTATAGTGTAGGAGAAAGTCCTGGCTGCCTAGATCCTAAATAATCACACAGAAATCATACTCATTAAAACACTGCTTGGCCCATTAACTCTAGCTTTTTATTGGATAACACTTATATTAATTTAACCCATTTCTATTAAGCTGTATATTGCCACATGGCAGTGGCTTACCGGCAAAGATTCAGCATGTCTGACTCGGGCACCTCCATGGTTTCT
The DNA here is from genome assembly GCF_903992535.2 of Arvicola amphibius. Taxonomy (NCBI): domain Eukaryota; kingdom Metazoa; phylum Chordata; class Mammalia; order Rodentia; family Cricetidae; genus Arvicola; species Arvicola amphibius. The sequence goes on from NC_052048.2 coordinate 8,344,121, forward strand.
CTCTGACTCCACCCTTCTTTCTCCCAGCATTCAATTCTGTCCTCACCACTACCTAAGTTCTGCCCTATCAACAGGCCAAGGCAGTTTCTTTATTAATTAATGGTAACGACAGCACACCAAGGGGACTCCCACATCACCAGAGGAATGAGAATCAATCATGGCAGGGAAAGTGGCAGGAGGAGTCTGAAATTAGGAGCTCACATCTTAACTGTAAATATAAGGAAGAGGGAACAAACTGGAAGTAGATTGAGGCTCCAAACTCTTTAAGGCTATCTTCCTCCACCTACCTAAATACCACTTCCTCCACCTACCTAAATACCACTTCCTCCACCTACCTAAATACCACTTACTAGAGACTAACTATTTGATATCCTAGCTTCTAAAGGGGGGCATTTCCATTCAGAGGACCACACCATGCTTACAGAGGGCCTGATTTGTTCCCAGCACTGTCATCAGATATTTCTCAAACCCCTGTCATTCCAATTCTGGGGAATTGAATGCCTTCTGTCCTTCTTGGGCATCTGCACATACATGGTGCACATATGCTCCTTAAGGTATCATGTTTTAAAGAGTATTTTTAAAGTCACGTATGCTAAAAGTCCTAACATGTTTAGTGGACACATAGTCTGATACTGTCTCAACAAAATCGACTCAGGCCAAAACTCCTTCTTCTTATGCTAGATCCATGCCACAGAATTTGCAGCAGTCTCCAAAGCTTGGAATGTTGTAACATGAGGACCTGCTTGTTGGGGTTTCTGTCCTGCCTGGTTTCTGTCCTCCTACCAGGCCCCATAGGCATTTAGCCCCAAAGAAATCACACAGGGGTCATGTCACTACTCCCAGGATTCTGTGAAGATCAAAATAATTTGAGAGTCAAAGAGCAGCCATCTCTGAAGCTCTGAACTACAGAAATCTTCTAAGCAAGATGAAATAGTGACCCCAATGCTAGCTCATTTTCATCTCCTGAAATGACCTTTGAAAATGACCCATTGTGGTCATTGCATTTTGGTCAATAAGTTAAAATCTTCCCTGTGCAGTGCCCTAGGAAATCACTTGAGCCTCCAATGTCTGATACTTTAGTTCTGCCCTATAAGAGGGTTGAGACTCATCCTGTGATCTGTAGACAGAAATCATCATGATAAGAATTTGAATCCATAGATATGGAAATGGATTTTACTTTAATCAGGAATAAGTAAGAGTTAGAGCTTAGGACCCATTTGTGCTTAGGACATTTATGGGCATCCACTGATCAATCCAAAGGAAAGAGTATTTTTCTAATTCCCTGAAAACAACAAGTCAAGCTTCCCTACAGAGTGTCAGTTAATTTAGCTTGAAACAAACGTGAAAGGTGCATGAATGCACTTAATTATTTCACCTTTGACTTTTCCTGTACATTTGGCCTTATTTATCTTATTCCCGTGTTCACCAATTGTTGGAGTATTATGTTGATAGTAAAAGATAAAATCTATAGGAAAAATACATTTACTATTCAGGTAAATATTTATTTTCTACAAAGAAATTGAGGCTGTGGAGAATTCAAACTTCCATCAGTATTCTCTCTGTATTATATCAATACAACATGAATTTTTAGAGACATAAGCACATGTGTGCTTCTTTTTCCATCCTTAAAGTTGTTTGGAAATTATGCAGTGTACATATTAGCTAACTGGGTCTACTAGTTGGTGGAAAACTGAGTCCCTCGAGGTGAGCAAAATCCTGGGTTTTACTGCTTGTTTATTTTTGGTGTAAATTCTTAAAAGCAATGTGTTGTCACTAAACACTGAATTGGGAAGAGATATAAAGTCATCTCTTCTGTAAAGTGGTAATTAGCATAGATAAGTATTTCAAAATATGAAATAGAGGTGATTCAATGATTCATAGCTAACATAGTTATGTAAGTTACTTGATGGTCATCATAGGTTTTTGGCCTCAAGAAACAAAAACAAATTTGAATTAACTGTCAGTAACACTTGACTGTCAAATGCTCATGTAATTTTCTGTTGTTTTAATGTAGACTGTGAAAAAGAAATTAAATCCTTAATGTGGATATATGTAATGGTAGGAAATCTTATTCGTGGAATTGGTGAAACTCCCATCATACCATTGGGCATTTCCTACATAGAAGATTTTGCCAAACCTGAAAACTCCCCTTTATACATTGGTAAGTTTAAAAATCAGACTTGGGATCATTTTTAACAAAGCAAATTCTAGGATGTTTGAAAACAGTTATTTGAATACTTGTGGTTTCCAGAACCATGAACAGAGTGCTATGGAACCATTGGCTGTAAAATTGTTCAGTGGGGGAATTAAGCAGCAGTTCCAGACAAGCAGCTTCAGCAAACAGCTTCTTACATTGGAGATCCTTCTTATCTGCTGATCCTACACTCCCCTGATGCTGTCACATTAACTCTAAACCCTTAGAGATTCACCCTTATTTCTTGGAAAATGTTCTAGGATGCAATTTTTTTTCTATTTTTCTGCTTAGTTTATTATTCTTTCATCTATAAGTTATTACAAATTCATTATTGGCTGTTTTATGTCTTTAGTATTTTTAAATAGCTTACTTTTTCTCTCTCTGTCTCTCTCTCTGTCTCTCTCTCTCTCTCTCTGTATGTCTCTATGTGTGTGTGCATTTTCTTGATAATGTGGTGGTCATAGTACAGTTATTGAGAGTTGGATTTGAGACTGAACTCTGGTCCTTGGGCAAATGCGTTTACACATTGAGCCTCCTGTCTGACCTCTAGTGTTTTCTTTTGCTGCTTTCTTGTAAACATACTTGTGGGATAAGCCTTACCAAGCCCTGTTTCAATCATGTCTATCATGTTCACCAAATGGCTTTTTATTTACTCTCTGCTCTCTTTTATTACTTGAGGTTCTTTACCCTGCCTCATTCCAAAGTTAATGTTATCATTCCCATACTTAGATCTCCTCAGCCTAGACAGATGGGTTTCATTTTCATAGATATAATAACTATCAAAGTTGATTATTTTGTTTATATTACATGAAAATATCTTTAAAAATTCTATGCATCTCCCAGGCAAGAGTCAAGTTAGTGTATACCTTCTTACATTTTCTTACAAATTATCTTAATTTATTGGGAATAATTTGTTTATGCTCTTAAGTCAATCCATCTGTAGTTGATTATTAGTCTATAACTTTGTATATAGAGATATTTTTCAATTAGTGTACATATATTACATAAAATAAATGAACAAAAATAAAAGTGCATAAGAGAAGACAAGAAAGGGATTAGAATTAATCAAGATTAATTCAATTAAAAATAACATTCTTTGGAGACTTATTAATTTGGCAATATTTTTCTTGTAAAAGTAGTTATTATTTTCAGATACCTTCACAGCTATATAAGAAAAATAATATAGGAACTTTCATGCAATAAATTTTTAGAATATGGATATCTTTTTCAAAATTCTAGAGACAAATTACATATAAATATGTAAAATACATTTATATAATAACTCTATTGATGTGACTCAGAATCATGACTCATGTATCTTGAAACACACATAGCCCAGTTCTATAAATCAATGTCTATTTAAGTATATAAATATTATATATGAATGCTTAAGTATAATCAATTAAGTATAAACAAAAATTATAAATATAGATGCATTGTGACTCTGTATCACAATAGATATAGAAACCAAATGTTAAAATTGAGAGTTGTCTATGGTCGACAATATGTTAAATCAAGAATAAATGGCACTGTCTTAGGAAGACATGTATGTACTGAGAATCCATAGAGCAGAACACTGGCAGATTCTTCTCCCTAGTGGGTTAAGTGAGAGAAAGAAAAGTCAAACAGTTTCTCCATGGGAATAAAGTGAACAATAAACAGTTTGGAGAAGGTGTTAGGAGGAAGCAGGCAGATTGACGAGTTGGCCAACAATGTCAAATAAGTTATGAGAATAAAGATCAAAACTGGAAAAAGTTATCCATGATGGAGGTCACTGGTACCAAGAAAGTATCTTAAAATCAGGAAACACGTGAGCACAATGAAAGTTGAGGAGTCATGGAGCATCATGAAGGGCAGGAAGGAAGAATGGAGGTTGGAGATCTTGTATGAATCATTACCCACAGGGCATCAAACAGCAGGAAGTGTTTGACAGAACAAGAAAAAAAAAAACAGAAGAGTTTGGTATTGAGAGATCAGTCAAATATAAGAGGACTAACCCATCGAACCACCCAGAAAGAGGAAAACAAAAATGTAAAGTATGGAAATATAGGGAAGCTGAAGTTCATATCTGTTTTTTCTGTGAGTAGGGATGGCTCAGAAAAATTGAAAGATGCTGTTGTTGGAGTCAAAGAAACCAGATGATATTGAAAGAGACAAAGAAAATGAAAATAATAATAAGAAAAGAAAGATGATCAGGAAAACATTAAAGAGAAGCTCCATTATGAGGACACATTCTTTCTTTGGAAGGAAGTTTCGAGTGAAAGTCTGTGGTGAAGACATATTACAAGAAATCCATCACAGCACACACTGTTTTTGAGATGGTTCTAGTTTTATTCCTGTTTCTGTGAGGAAATGCAACCTTGGAGAGAGGACTTATAATTTATTTGTCATATAATTCCATCACAACAGAAAAGTCAAGTAGCAGGATTTTGAATCCACTGGTCACACCGAGAAGAGCAGAGATAGTAAATCTATGCATGCTTATGTCTTTGCTTATATGGTTGTGCTCAGCTCCTTTTCAACTCTTACACAGCTGATGACTCCCTACCTAGGGAATGGTGGTGCCCACAGTGGGCTGGGTCTTCTCACATCAATTAACTTAATTAAGACAGTCTTCTATGGACATGTCCAAAGGTAAACCCAGTATAGACAATATTTCATTAAGACTCTTTTCTTGGGAGTTCTAGGTTGTATCAAGTTGACAATCAAAGATAACCATCACAGAGTTGATGCGGCGAAGATTGGAAATAACTAAAAATAGTCCTTTTATAATTACTCAATTTTAATACAAGGGGAGATAAGGGAACTTACAGAACCAAGGGTCCAGCGGAGCTGAAGGTGAGCGCGGGGCAGCGCAAAAGAACGGGGCGCCTTCCGGCTCCCCAATCCTATTTAAGGGGAATGCTACCCCGCTGGAGCAGCCACGCCCCTGAACGCAGGGATTGGGCCAGCTGCCCCAACATCTCCCCCTTTTGTCTAAATAAGACAGATTCAGAAACCAAATACAACTATATACAATGGGAACAGATCATATAAAATTACAAAAAGTAAACAATATCAGGCGAGAAGTATATAACGAAGAATTTTTCTAATCACTCTACTTTGGGAAGTCTAAATAATCTAGAAGGTAGCTACCATTATCTAATCTTCAACCCCATCAAAGATCTGAGAAGGAGAGTAAAATTACCAAAGCAACCAGGAAGCACAAACGAGAAACTTCCAAAATGTGCAACACAAGACAGAGACAATTGACTACCTGGGCAACCACACGAAGTCTTGATAGCAATGTTGAGGCAACCAACTTTGGCTGAGGCCTGAAAAAACCTGACATACCATTATACAATGGCAAGGAACCTTTAGTAGAACTATCATATCCTGTCTTGGCAAGATAGGACAATTCTGTTTTATCCACTTATGGATATTTCATACTTTAGTCAGTAATGGAGGTATGGGCTTTTCTTTGCCCCAAGGCCAGTTCTGCCAAGTAGAAGACAAACTCCCAGTGGAGTGTCTTTGTGCTCAACGTTCTCTCGGGAGTAGAGCATTGTTGCCAGGAGTGATTGTGTCTCATAAATACAAAACTGTAGGTTAGATTAAAGGCCATGTTCTACAGTTCTTCAAAGAGGTTGAAGATTATGCTATCTATACTAAATACAACCTCTATGTGTCTAAAAAACCTGATTGTCCTAAATATAAATATGACCAACATATAATTCTCAACACTTATGTAACTGTATGACTAATAGAATAGACAACTGTGCAAAAAATGAAGACAATGATTTCCAAATGTAAACAGGGTCCTTACATAAATAATATCTGAGGTAGAAATGTACAGTGCAATATGGTAAACAATGTCATTACATAAATAATATCAGGTAGAGATGTACATTGCAATATAGTAAACAATGTCATTACATAAATAGTATCAGAGGTAGAGATGTACATTGCAATATAGTAAGCAATGTCAATATAACAATTGTTTCAAACAGAGGTAGTATCATACTCTCATACAATGTTCAATATATCAATATACAAGAATCAACACTCATATAGTTTTTTTTAAAAAACAATAACTCACAAAAATCAATTATTCCTTCAGATCACCAGTTAATCCCTCCCTCCCCCATATATATATATATATATATATATATATATATATATATATATATATACACATAATTTATACCCCTGAGTCCATATAAAGCCTTACACAACCCGACCACCATATACCAGCCACCAATTAGTGTCCCTAAATCTGAGGGTAAACTTTGTTGGGTGGGGGGTGTCGTCATCCAAGATTGCTTCCAGCTGACATAGGGGCGACTTTTCTTCCCAGGGGTTCCTGTGAAAGCAAATGATGGTAGAATTCCAGGGTAACATTTCATCTAGGAAAAATGTGTCCAGCCTCTGAATTTTTTTAGAAAATGAGGCCAGAATGTTGTCAAAAATGTGCACCATTCAAAAGTGTTCTGTGCAATTGGTACCAAAAAACAGGCCAAATATTAGCGCTACAAAAACATGACGTCATAATAACCAGTTGGAGTTGATGTTGCGGGGCCCCGTCTTCATTCTGGAAACTGCAAAGATTACTGAAGAAAAAAAATTTTGTCGTTTGTTGCGAGAGAGATAAGCATTATCTACAAGGACACATACAGACGTATACGTGCATATCTTCAATGAAAGGTGCATTAAAAACAACCATAGATATGAATGAAGGCAAAGAAGGCAAATATATTGGTACCATTATCAACATTATTGTTATTAATATTCTGTCTCATAATTTTACTCCTAACCTGAGACAGAAACTCTGAGAAATCTTTTATAAACAAGCTTGTAATTGGAGAGGGACTGGGCCAGAGTCCAACTCCAAGAAACCAGCTCTAAATATCTATGAAGAAATGCATATTGACACACATACAAAAATTGTTTTTTATACTCACAGAGCTTACCCAATGTTAATGCTGATCCTAGTTGGGTTGCAATTGGTTCCAAATCATCAATATCCAAGGTATCCAGGGTCCCTCAGGTCCTTTGAAGGTGAGCGTCTTCCTGTGGGGATAAGAAAAGAACCCTGCCCCCGAACTATAGGTCTCTTACCATCAGTATGTTCACCATCCTTGTGCATGAATTGTTATTTTTCTTTTCCAAGGGGCTTCTCCTCTTCAAACCGAACCTTTATTAACTTTGATGGTATCCACGATTTTTCTTCTCCTGTGGAGACAAGAGCAAAACCCCTTCCCCAACGCAGCACATCCCCTGGCTTCCATTGTGAGGTTAGCACATCCTTGAAATAAACTGGTTGATTTAATTCAACAGACTTTTCCATTATCCAATGTCTCTCTGCAGCCGTTGTCCCCTTTTCATTAGCGTTGAGAAAATTCAAAGTTAGTAAAGCATTATGTAATCTATTTCTGGGGGTATTCTCCATCCCTTTTTGCTTGTTTAACATTTCCTTTATCATCCTATTTGATCTTTCAATGACTGCTTGACCTGTAGGATTGTAGGGTATGCCTGTAACATGCTTAATATTGTAATAGGCAAAAAACCGTTTCATTTTTCTAGAGACATAAGCTGGACCATTATCCGTCTTTATTTGCACAGGTATACCCATGATGGCCATGACTTCTAATAAGTGAGTGATTACTGAATCGGCCTTTTCTGAGCTTAAAGCAGTTGCCCATTGGAATCCTGAATAAGTGTCAATGGTATGGTGTACATATTTTAATTTTCCAAATTCTGCAAAATGGAACACATCCATCTGCCAAATTTCATTCCTTTTGGTGCCCTTTGGATTAGTCCCTGCAGGCAGTGGTGCTTGGTTATAGAAAGAGCAAGTAGGGCATTTCTTTACAATCTCCTTAGCTTGTTGCCATGTAATAGAAAACTCTTTTTTCAAGCCTTTGCTATTGACATGATGCTTTTCATGAAATTCGGAAGCCTGCAGCACACTACCAATCAATAGCTGATCAATATCTGCATTGCCACGTGCTAAAGGACCTGGCAGACCCGTATGGGATCAGATGTGTGTTATATACATAGGGCAAAGTCTGTTCCTGATCATTTCTTGTACCTGGATAAACAATGAGGTTAGCTCAGTATCATCAGGTATGAATTTGGCAGTTTCAATATGTAAGATAACTCTTTCTGCATAATGTGAGTCTGCCTTCCCTGATTTATTAGCATCAGTATAAAACGTGCGGGCTCCAGTTATCGGAGCATCACAGACAATTCGAGGAAGAATCCAAGAAGTTCTCTTTATAAAGTTAAGCCTTTTGCTTTTTGGATAGTTGTTATTAATTTCTCCTAAAAAGTTAGCACAAGCTCTTTGCCATGGTTCATTATCTTCCCACAATTTTCGTATCTCATCAGTGGTGAAAGGCACTATGATTTCTGCTGGGTCTATGCCTGCTAGTTGGCGAAGTCTCAATTTACCTTTTATGATTAGTTCAGAAACCTTTTCCACATAGGTTTTTAATTTCTTACTTGGCTTATGAGGTAGAAAGAGCCACTCTAAAATAATATCATATCTTTGCATTAGAATTCCTGTAGGAGAAATTTTTGAAGGCAAAATAACGAGAATACAACTGAGTTCTGGATTCACCCTATCCACATGTGCTTCTTGCAATCTTTCTTCAATCATTGTCAGTCCTTTTTCTGCTTCAGCTGTTAATTCTCTGGGACTGTTTAGGTCTCTTCCCCCATCTAAGGTTTTGTTTAAGTGAATTATCATATCAGGTGTTATCCCAACAGCCGGTCGAAGGCTGGAAATGTCTCCCAACAACCTTTGAAAGTCATTAAGAGTATGCAGCTGATCTCTCCTAATTTGTGCCTTTTGTGTCTTAATTTTTTGTAAACCTATTCTATAACCTAGATAATCAACAGAATCTCCTCTCTGAATTTTTTCGGGAGCAATCTGTAATCCCCATTTAGGTAGAACTGTTTTTACCTCTTCAAACAGTTTCTCTAAGGTATCCATGTTTGAATCAGACAATAATATGTCATCCATATAATGATAAACAACGGATTTGGGAAACATCTTGCGTATTATTTGTAATGGTTGATTCACAAAGTATTGGCACAGGGTAGGAGAGTTCAACAAGCCCTGTGGGAGGACGGTCCACTGGTATCTCTTGGTAGGTTGAGAGTTATTATAAGTAGGCACAGTGAAGGCAAACTTTTCTCTATCTTTTTCCTGTAAAGGTATTGTGAAGAAACAGTCCTTCAAATCAATAACTATGAGAGGCCATCCTTTTGGTAATAAAGAAGGCAAAGGAAGTCCAGATTGCAGAGAGCCCATAGGTTGAATAATCCTGTTTATAGCTCTGAGATCTGTCACCATTCTCCATTTACCAGATTTTTTCTTAACCACAAATACAGAATTCCAAGGGCTGGTAGATTCTTCTATATGTTGAGCATCCAATTGCTCTTGTACTAGCTGTTCTAAAGCTTGCAACTTTTCCTCAGATAAAGGCCATTGTTTTGTCCATATTGGTTTCTCAGTCAACCATTTTAGAGGTAGGGCCGTTGGTGGTTCTGGAGGGGCATCCATTGGTTTGTGTTCTTGTACAGCCCGAATGGCTGGTTTTCGCCATCTGTAATACCTTTTGATGTTTTCCTCAGAAATATATGCTCTAGAGGCAGCAGGAATGTTAATTTGAGTATTCCATTGCTGCAATAGGTCACGACCCCATAAATTTACTGCAATATTAGCTACATATGGCCTTAATTTTCCTATCTGTCCCTCAGGACCGATGCATTCGACCCATCTAGTGCTTTGCCTTACTCGAGATAGGGTCCCAATTCCCAAAAGTCGAACATTTACATCCTGTAGTGGCCAATACGGATGCCAAGATTCTGGAGTAATGATACTAACATCCGCTCCTGTGTCCAGCAGGCCAGTAATGAAAATGCCATTTACACACACTCTTAACTTTGGTCTTTGATCACTTATAGAAGTTTGCCAAAATACACGTAATTCATCTTTTGGGCTATTTTCGCTTCCAACAGCAGACATGGGGATTTCTAATTGTCCTGACAAGGCATGTTCTCCGTTGTAACGGGAAATGACTGGACCACATTCGCCATGGGGGCCTGCGAGAGGCCCCCCATGGCGTTTCCCGCCTGCAACAGATTTCCTTGCCTATCTCTTGATGATTTGCATTCGCTGTCCCAGTGCCTACCTTTCCCACATCTCCTACATAACCCTGAAGGCTGAGGCCTTCTATTCCTGTTATTCCTGGCAAAGGCATTATTATTATTATTATTTCTGTAAGTCCTTTGTCTGCAATTCCGTTTCATATGTCCCATTCTGCCACAATTAAAACATTTGGTATTCTGATATCTTCTTGTACCGTTGGCAATGGCGTTTTCTACCCACTTATCGGCGTGATGGGCGTGAAGCTCATTCGATTCAATATTCATTGTATGTAAGACCCATTCCTCCAGGGGTGCTGATCTGATCTTTAGGGGCGTCAAAACCCTTTTGCACTCTACATTGGCATTCTCATAAGCCAAGGACTCAATTATTACCTGCCTTGCTTCTGGGTCAGATATCCCTATTTGTACAGCTTTAGTTAGTCTATGTAAAAAGTCCACAAATGGTTCTCTCGGATCTTGTTTAACTCTGATATATGATTCTGTTCTCTGTCTTGGGTCTTGAACCCTGTCCCAAGCCTTCAAGGCTGCGGTAGTACATATGGATAGAGTGTGTTCATCATAATTAGCTTGTTCTAGAGGATCAGAATAAAGTCCTTCACCCATAATTTGATCTAGGGTGATGTCAACTCCCTTTGATCTTTCCTGCTGTTCTAAAAGCCTAGCCTCTTGTCTAAACATGCACTTCCAGCTCAACTGATGACCGTTCTCTAAAACAGCTGAGACCAGGTCCAACCAGTCCCTAGGGATTGGGTTAATTGTAAGGGACCAAGACTTTAGCATCTCCTTAACAAAGGAGCTATGCATCCCAAAATTCATGACAGCTTGTTTAATTTCTTTCAGATCATTCATACGGATAGGTTCCCATGTGTATTCCTTGGTGATCTTAGGGTTTTTAGAACCAGTCACCTTTTCTGTAGTTATCACTGGGAAAATAGGTAGAGTTCTATTGAAGCTATCCCGGAGAGTTCTATTCGATGGGGTTGGGACTTTCTTTTGTACTATTTGCTCCTGTTCATGAGAGTCCATAATTTCCTCGATCTTTTCAAATCTATTTACCATTGCCTTCTGCAATGTCTCAATCTCTTGTCCAGTATTATGTTCCAAGGCTTTCATAGAGGATTCAAGGGTATGAAGTTTGTCCAATACCGACAACGTCTCATCCTTGGACAGAATTTTCATGGCATGAAAGGTGCCATCTTGTATTGAAATTCTGTCCAGCAATCTTTCATAGCTCTTTGATAAAGTCTTGTTAATACATTTAACGGTTCGAATCTCCTCAGATAATGTTTCAGTTCCTACCGACAGGGATTGTAACTTATGATTCAGATCCGTTGTTCCTGACTCCATACCTTGCATTTTCCTCTCAAGTGATAAAGCCATCTCAGAGAGAGATCTGTTATTCCTTTCCTCATGAAATTCAAACTTCTCCTCGAAAGTTCCAAATTTCTCAAGTAACAAAGCCATCTCAGAGGAAAGTCTATTATTCCTTTCCTCGAGAGCTGCAACCGTCTTTTCAAGCTGTTTATTAGTGGCCATCTCAGAGGAAAGTCTATTATTCCTTTCCTCGAGAGCTGCAACCATCTTTTCAAGCTGTTTATTAGTGTTTTCCAAACCAGTTATGTCCTTGTTTAGTTTTTTAGCTCCTGCCTGTAAGGACTCTATCTCCTTTTAATTTTCCAACCACGTTGTAATGAAACAAACAAAAATAAAGAAGATACCAAGCCCTGTAAATATCCAGCCAAAGGAAACCACATCTGTATCGCTCAAAAATTCAGTCATCGTGTAATTGAACAAATTATAGAATCCGTTAATAGTGATATTGTCAGACATTGTTAATCCAAACGGTTGATTTTTAATCAAATGAAAAATTAACTGTAATTACCGTTGTCTGCCACTAGATGGCGCAGGGCACCGAGTTTCACGTGTTTTGGGAAACCAAAGATGGCGTCGCGCAGAGCACAATAGCTGGGGAAGCTGGCGAGGCTTCGGTTCCCTGCAAGAACTTCACAAACGATTTGGCGGGCGACTTGGCGCCCTGAGGTGGGGGGAGGGGGAGTGCGGCGGGAGGGAAGAGCTCCCGGGCAGAGCAAAGCAGCAGGCCTGGTTTCAGGTGGCTTGGCGGGCCAGAGCAAGCCGCGGTTTCGTCTGGGAGGGAGGGGGAACACGCGCTTCACACTACACAGAGTCCCTTTCAAAACATGGCTATGGAAGCATCAAAAGGCAGTTGCTAAGACCATGGCTTTGATGAGATTGTGTGTGATGGTGCAGGATTTGATCTAAACTCAGAATAAAAGAGAATTTGAAATGTGGCTTTAAGTAATAAAACTTCTTTGTCAGTCTGTTTTTTATAACTTGAATAAACTTTTATAACTGATATAATGGTCGATAAATAGAAAAAAATAGTTTGTGGCTCTGGAAGTTTTTTCTTTGCTGCTGGATTGTATGTTTTAGAAGCCTGACATAGGCAGCTCTTTATCACAGAAGGATGAGTGAAGTGAAACTATTCATCCTGAGACTGGGAAACAAAATAGAATGAGGAAAAGGTGATGATTAGACTCCAGATGACCTGAAGACCCAGATCCATGCCCTGCCTCAGTAGGGTCCCATCAGACTCCAGTGGTGCCCCCTGAGAAGCAAGTCTGTCACACATGAGCTTCTGGGAAACATTCTATATTGAAACAATGGGAGCTTCCTTCTTAATATTATAGAAACCAGTGCATGTACATGCAACACACATATGTACATGCAACATATATGTACATATACATACAAAGTTTAATTTTTATTATGTTGAATATATAAGAATATCTAAAGTAGTAGGGTATAACTCAGTTATTGAGGACTTATCTGTTGACAGAGGCTTCTGTCCTGCCTAGTTCTGCAGCCATTTGGTTCCAAAGAAACACACAAAGACTTACATTAATTATAAACTGTTTGGCCTATTAACTCAGGCTTTTTATTAACTAACTTATACATCCTAAATTACCCCATAATTCTTGTCTGTGTTAGCTATGAGGCTTGGCAAATTTTATCAGTGAGGCATTCTCATCTTGCTTCCTCTTTGTTTGGGTGATGACTGTAGTCTGAACCTTTCCTCTTCTATTCTGCTCAACCTGCCTATATATCCTTCCTGGTCACCCCACCTTCTTGCCTAGCTAGTGGCCAATCAGTGTTTTACTAAAGCATTACAAGTGACAAATCTTTACAGGGTATAAGACCATTGTCCCACAGCACTTACAACTTTGCCAGATATGATACCAAGCTCTACAAAGGAAGGAAAAAAAATCTAATGTTAAAAATAATTAATTCTCAAGGCTTCCTTTATTGTGCAAGCACACTCTTTTTGTGGTTGTGTAACTTCTTATTTTTTTGTTTATTTCCAGGGATTTTAGAAGCAGGAAAGATTGCTGGCCCTTTTATTGGACTGTTGTTGGCTTCTTTCTGTGCAAACATCTATGTAGACATTGGGTCTGTGAATACAGGTAAAATACATTTTATTGATAGAGTATAGTCTCTAGAGTATAGGAGACTGCTCCAGATTGCTATACTGCTGGCTCCTTTGATCCTTAGTTAGGCATATTAGCACTGCTCACAGTCTGTAGATCTCAGAGGAGCAGAGGTAAGGATAAAATGTCACCTTCTAATCAAGAATTCACCATTCTCCCACCACATTGCAGCTGCACCTTTGGTATCAGAGGATTTACTCACATAGATTTTTCTCAATGAGTGAGTCACTGTGAATAATGAAAGATATCTTTCTGTTATATTATAAGCACCAATTTCAAAGGTTTTACATAGCAGATTCATTAACTGCTAGAAAATATATTTCTGCAAGGGGCCTAGCCCCAGAAGGACAGAAAAACTACCGGGGAGCTATAGAGGAGGTGAACTATGGGACATATGCACAGACACCCATGGGCACTTTATGGGAGGTCCAAAGCTTAGTTTTTTTGTTTTTCTATCTGCTGGTTGCTCTGACTTAGTTCATGTCTGTTCAGTTCTTTTACCCTGTTATTTTTTCTCTTCTTTCAGTTGTTCTCCTGCTGTTTTGTTCTTCCTGTTACACTTTTATTTATTCCCTGATGTTTTCATTCTCTTTCCTGATGCTTTTCCTTCTATATGTCCCTTTCTCCTATGTCTTATGTTTTTGTTATCCATCTTATACCTCATAATAAAAAGGATATCCATACAAGGAAAGATTACCTCACTAACCACATGTCACATATTTTCTAAAACCCAGTCAAATTATTTATAGAAGAATAAATTACATTAAGATCACAAGTTACAAGTTTTCATCAGAAGCCCACAACTAAACAATTTTCTTTGTATTAATTTTCCTATCAGAACATGTTCACCCCAAAGCAATGACATTTTTATTTTGGAATAACTAACATTTAAGCAAGTTAAGCATATTTCAGCTAGTACCTTTTATACTGTCAGGCTCCTGTTTGTGGTTTCAGTGTAGTGAATTTCTATTTTTAACTCTACTCTGGAGAAACTGTAAATGAGATGTCAGCTAACCACACACACACATACACACACACACACACACACACACACACACACATTTCCATTCAAAAATACCCTCTGACTCCACCTCTCACCCTCCTCTCTCCCCCTCCAGTCTTAACAGATGGCATGTTACCCTACCCTGTGGGAAGTTCAAGGCTCTCCCCTTTCCATCCAGGCCTAGGAAGCTGTGCATCCAAATAGACTAGGGTCCCAAAAAGCCAGTACATGTGGTAGAAACAAGTCCCAGTGCCATTATAAATGATTTCTCAGTCAGCCCCCATTCAGCCATATTCAGATTGTCCAGTTTGATCACATGCTCGTTCAGTCCCAGTCCAAATGGATTTGATGAGCTCCCATTAGATCAGGCACACTGTCTCAGTGGGTGGAACAACCCTGTGTGGTCCTGATTTCCTTGTTCATCTTCTCCCTACTTCTGGCTTCAACTGGACCTTGGGAGCTCAGTCCAGTGCTCTGTTGTGGGTTTCTGTCTCTATCTCCATCCATCACTGAATGAAGGTTCTATGGTGACATTCAAGATATTCATCAGTGTGATTATGGGACAAGGCCAGTTCAGACACTCTCTTCTGCTTTCTAAGGACCTAGTCAGAATGGACTCTAGCCATAAACAAAGGAAATTGAGCCTATAGCTCATACGCCTAAAGAAACCAAATAAGGTGAACCCAAAGAAAAACATATATAGATCCTCCTGGAAATTGGAAGCAGACAAAATTGCCAGGCAAAAGTTGGGAGCATGGGGGTCAGGTGGGGTGGGGAGAAAGGGAGAGGGAGTGAGCAGGGAGAATGGAAGGATTGGGGAGAGGTTGGGGGAGTGGGAGGGTTGAGATGGAGGAAGGGCAGATATAGAATCAGGGATGAAGATATCTTCATTAAGGGAACCATTTTAGGTCTGGCAAGAGACTTGGCTCTAGAGGGGATCCCAGGTGACCATCTATTTTTCTTTACACACAACAGCGTCAATTAATTTCTTTTCACAACTTTGTTTTTTCAAGGTACATATGGGCTCTATGATTAATTCTGTAACATATATTACCTGTACATTGGGTGCAGGAACATAATTATTTTCTTTAATCATCTGTTTTTACACAGGAGACTTTATGGGTCTATAATGCATGAAGCTTTCCTGCTCTTATTTTCCTTCTCCTGAAAATCTCTTATCTAACAAAATTCAAGGTAGCTACTAGACTATATTTGTTCTTTTTGTATGTTTTATTGGAACAACTGGCAGAATAACTTAAATCATGTCCCTAATCATCTTTATTAATAGTCCTAACTACATGCATCTTTTATGCTAACTCAAAGACAATCAAATCATTGATTCAACTAAGCACCATTACTCTGATGAAAATCATCTTTATTATTATCTACAAATAAGTTGCCCAGTGAGGAGTGGGATTTTTTTCAAGAAACAATCACAGTATACTAGTTATAGTGAAGTCCCTTCATACAAATTATACCATGCCAAATACAGCAGAAACATGGCAGCAGCAAACATAATGAAGCACAGAAAATATAATTGGCATTCTGCAAACAATCCTTAGGGGTTCTGCCTCTCCAGTATGTACCCAGGTAGCTTTGCTATCCTCTGGGCTGTATTCCATAAGATTCATTTCTGTATGCTGCTCCTATGACATGGCCTCTGGCAATATATCACCACATATGATTAGATCAAACTGGTTAAGTTTCTTAATGAATACACAATACAAAAATAATGCATGTCATGTGATGTTTTATTACCTTAATTTTTGTACATGTGTATACCTATGCACTATGTGTATGGGTGCCTACTGAGTTTGGAAGAGGGTTTCAGATGTTGTAAAATCAGGGTTACAGACAATAGTAAGGTTTCATGAGTGTGCTGGGAATAGAACCCTGGGCATCTGCAAGAGAAGCACCAACTCTTAGTCACTGAACTGTCTCTCCACTTCCCTTTCTCCCTCAATGTGATGCTTTAAGAGATGAACACATTAGGTTAAAACTGGTTCCTTAAATGTCTCAAATCATTTTTATGTCATTTTGCAGTAAAGTTTTAACTACTATGCTTTATAGAAATCCAGAAACTTTCTCAGATAATTTTTTCTCCACCCAATTGATCAAACTCAGACAGTTTATTTGCCCACAGAAGTGTAATCATAGCATTTAGGAGTAGAGGCAGGTTTCCCAGTAAATAAACATGAATAATTTACAAACAATACACAAATGTTGTGTTTAGATGAGATTATGATTCTTAACAATTTTCTACAATTTACATGGAAAGAATGAATCAAGCTAACAAAATATCTGTGTTTCTCCACAGATGACCTGACCATAACTCCCACTGATATGCGCTGGGTCGGTGCTTGGTGGGTCGGCTTTTTGATCTGTGCAGGAGTGAATGTTCTGATCAGCATCCCCTTTTTCTTTCTTCCCAAAACGCTCCCAAGGGAAGGACAAGAGGATAATGCAGATGTGACTAACAGCAACGAAGAAGAGAAACACCAAGGAAAAGCCAAAAAGGAAAAACGTGGAATCACTAAAGGCAAACAGACAAACCTTAACCCCTGTATTTGGTTTAGATGGGTCTGCAGATAGTGGAGCATGTGTCTGCTGTGCTGAGTTAGGATGGTTTGTCACTAAGGGTCCCTACTCAGATGCCTTAAATTTCTTCCCAAGTTATCACATGGAAACAACTCACATAATTTGTAAACAGCGCATTTTAGATTACACTTTATGGAAAATTCATCAATCTGGACACTCAATGAGAAAATATATTTTCCTACCTCTTTTTAAAAGTCTATTTTATAGAAAATATTATGCCAAGTTAAAAATAATCAGAAACTCAAGTGAAAGACAATGGGAGATAATTATCTGTACTAAGGTAACTGTATAGATTGATAAGAAAAATGACAGTTTAGTTGTGAGCATGCTTGAAGTTAATGTTGGAGGAGAAAACCTGAGAGGTGAGATAATGTTCTGCATTTGAAGGTGTGTGGTAGTTTACAGGAGAACTGTTTCCCATGGAGCAGATGCTGTAAAACAAGCAGGAATGTTATCAACCTCTGGTGCAGAGCAGTGGCGCATCTGTGAGAAGCTGAGTGGTCAACACCGCCCATTATTTTATGTATGTATGTATGTATGTATGTATGTATGTATGTATGTTTGTATGTTTGTATGTTTGTGTGTATGTTTGTGTGTATGTTTGTGTGTATGTTTGTGTGTATGTATGAATCAATCCTTTTTTATTTTACATACGAATCCCAGTTCCCAATTCCTCCTCTCCTCCTCCACCCCTGACCTCCTTTCTACTCTATGCCCATTCACTCCTCAAAGAGGATAAGGCTCCCTATGTAGAATCAATAAATTTTATTAATTTGAGGCATGAACAAGGCCCTTCTTCCTATATCTAGGCCATCCAAGGTATCCCTCCATAGAGAATGGGTTCCAAAAATTCAGTGCAAGTACTAGGGATAAATTCTGGTCCCACTACCAGTGGCCTCACAGACTGCCCAAGCCACACAATTGTTACCCACATTCAGGGGGCCTACTTTGGTGCTATGAAGGTCCCCCACTGCCAATCCAGAGTCAGTGAGTTACCACTAGCTCAGGCCAGCTGTTTCTGGTATTGACCTCTTTGCTCATGTTATCTCTCATCCCTCTCTTCAACTGTACTCTCAGCGTTCAGTCCAGTGCTTCACTGTGGATCTCTGTATCTGCTTCCGTCAGTTGGTGGATGAAAGTTCTATGATGATGATTAAGAAACTCATCAATCTAATTACAGGGGGAAGCCAGTTCAGGCACCCTCTCCACTATTGCTTAGGGTCTTAGCTGAGGTCAACCATATGAATTCCTGGGAATTTCCCTACTGCTAGGTTTCTTGCTAGTGACTCCTTCAATCAAGACATCTCTCCTTGCTTTACCTCTCTGTCCCCTTTCTTGACCATTCTGTTCTCTCATGTTTTCCTCTTCCCCTTTGTTATTCTACCTTCCCATCTTCTTTCATTTATCTCCCTGTCCACTCTTCACCCAACTCAACCATCCCCTTCCTTTATGTTCTCATCCCTCATCCGCTCTCCTCTACTGCCCCCTCCCAGTTTACCCAGGAGATCTCATCTATTTCCTCAGGAGATCCTATTTTCCCTTCCTAGGGGGATTCATGTATGTCTTTCTTAGGGTTGTTCTTGTTACCTAGTTTCTCTGGGGTAATGGACTATAGATTCAGTTTCCTTTTCACTACATCTAATATCCGCTAATGGGTGAGTGCATACCATGTTTGTCTTCCGGGGTCTGGGTTACATAAGTGAGGTAACCAGCTATGACTTTTTTCCTAGTTCAATCCATTTGTCTGCAAATTTCAAGATGATATTTTTTTATTGCTGAGTAGTACTCCATTTGTAAATGTAACAAACTTTCTCTATCCATTCTTTTTTGGAGATACATCTATGTTGTAATAATGCTGCTGTGAACACAGTTGAACAAATGTCCTTGTGGTATGAGTGTGAATCCTTTGTGTATAGGCCCAAGAGTAGTTTTAGTGGGTCTCGACTTAGATTGATTCCCAATTATTCTATCATCTGCAAATAATGAAAGTTTGACTTCTTCCTTTCTAATTTGTATTTCCTTGATCTGTTTTTATTGTTTAATTGTTCTAGCTAGAACTTCACGTAATATATTGAATAGATATGGAGGGAATGGACTGCATTGTCTTGTTCCTGATTTTTGTGTAATCACTTTGAGTTTCTTTCCATTTAATTTGATGTTGGCTGTTGACTTGCTATATATTGCTTTTATTATGTTAGGTAAGTTCATTGTATCCCTGATTACTCCAAGGCCTTTATCATGAAGGGGTGTTGGATTTTGTCAAATGTAATTTTAGTATCTAATGAGATGATTATATTTTTTCAATTTATTTATGTGGTAGATTACATTGACAGAACTTTATATGTTGAACTGTCCCTCCACTCTGGGATGAAGCCAACTTGATCATGGGCATAATTTCTTGATGTATTTTAGGGTTCAGTTTGCCAGTTTATTGAGTATTTTTGCATCAATGTTCATGAGGGAGATTGGTATATAATTCTCCTTTTTATTGAGTGTGGCTTGGGTATCCATGTAGCTATAGTAAAAAAGTGTCTGGTAAAGTTCCTTTTTTTCTATTGTGTGGAACAATTTGAAGAGTATTGGTATTAGCTCTTCTTTGAAGTTCTGACCAAATTCTACATTGAAACTAACCAGCCCTGGACTTTTTTTTTAGGGGAGAAGAGGTAGTGAGACACTTTTGATGAAAGCTTCTATTTCTTTAGGGGCTATAGTTCTATTTAAATTGTTTATGTGTTTTTGATTTGTGGCACCAGGCTAGCTTTACCCAAAATAATTACACGGAAACAGTATTCTTATAAATACCGCCTGGCCCATTAGTTTCAGCCTCTTACTCACATCTTGATTAACCCATATTTAGTAATCCATGTAGCACCATGAGGTGGATCGCTTACCAGGAGAGGTCTTAACCTGCGTCCATCTCAGAAAGGAGAAGCATGGTGACTAAATATGGCAACTGCCTGAAGCGTCTCCCCAACTCTGCTTCCTTTCTCCCACAATTCTGTTCTGTCTACTCCATCTACCTAATTTTCTGTCTCTTAAAGGGCCAAGGCAGTTTCTTTATTAATAATGAAAGTAACACATAGACACTCCTCCATCATTTCCCCCTTTTCTGTTTAAACAGAAAAGAAAGGCTTTAACTTTAACATAGTAAAATTACATGTAACAAAACAGTTATCAAGCAAGAATTACAGTTACAATATTTAGATCTATTTTATCTTTTATCATAACTAAGGAAAACTATAACTATTTATTCTTCAACTCCATAAAAGACTCCAGAAGGATATAATATTACCTAAGTAAACAAGAAATATACAACTTTCAAACTCTAGAAATGACAGAGACAACTCGCTGCCTGGACAGTCACCAAAAGTTCCTCTGTACCGTTGGGGCATCCATCTTTGACCTTCAGGCCCATAGTGTCCAGCAGACATTTCCGTGAAGCAGGAAATTCCAAAGACAGTTCAGTCACTTTCTGCTGTGTCCTGCAGCATGTCTCACAGACTCTTTCACGAATCAGGAACCCTGAAAGACCATCTCACCTTTAGGCAAGTTCAGCAGTCCTCTCTCTGTGGGTTCTTTGTGTCTAGTTTATGCAACAGTCCAGGCAAGAGCAGTTTCTTGCCCAAATGGCTATCAAACTTCATAAGGAGCCTCTTCAATGCCCATCTTCCTCTTGAAGTAGATTGGTGCTGCCAGGAGCAGATGTGTCTCATTGTCATGAAAAACCTTAAGTTATTAAAACATTAAATACCATATTCTGCAGTCTTTGAAAGATATGAAGAATATCTATCTAACTGAAATATATCTCTATATATCTAGAAAATCTAACTAACATGACTACAAGCTTGAATATTATTGATGATTATCCATTAACAACCTATATTTCCTAATTATACATTACATTCTTAAATGAACTACACAATCACAATACCTTAATCAAGAGCAGAAGTACATATACATATAACAAAATTGACCTTAAGTTTAAATCACTAAAGCAAAATCCATTATTAATGCAAATTATTCATATCTATATCATATCCCCCTTTAAGTGTAAAAGAACATTTATAAACAATATTTGGGAACATGGGCACAGTTATTTCTCTCCAAACTGCTTCCTGCTGAATGGGGATGCTGCTAATCAGGTCTTTCATCTCAGTCATCAGTTGAGTGAAGTAATTTTTTGAGGGTGTTTACAGCAACCTTTAGGAGGGCACGGTCTATCATACCATATTGGGATAGAAGCAATCCACAGGGTCTCATTTTCTGTAAAAACAAAAGAAGATTCTCTTTTCCAAAGCATCCTATCCTTAGATCCAAATTCTGATGTCAAGGTATTTTCAAAATATCTATTCTGGAATAGTTTATCAGCATTTATAAACAAATATATTTTAGCAGCTGTTGCTCCTTCTTCAGCATTTAAACTATTCAAAGAGAGCATAATAGCATACAATATCAAGATTTTCTGTATATTTTCCATCTTTGTGCGGCTTTATTTTAACTTCTATTTCATTTACTTTTACTTTTTGAGACAGGTTCTCTGTATATCTTTGTCCTGGAATAACTTTGTAGACCAGTCTGTCCTTGAACTCAAAGGTCTACTTGCCTCAGCCTCCCTGGTGTTGGGATTAAAGTGTGTGCCACAACACCTTGAACTCACAGAGATCTGTCTGTCTTTGCCTCCCAGGCATTCGGAATAAAGGTGTGTGCTACCATTTTCTCTTCTTCCTTTTTTACCCTAAGAACTTTAACCTTTAGCATGCATATATTTTTAACACATTGTAAACCATTTTGACGTTTTCTTCAACTTTGAATCTTTCTTTTACTATATATCTCTCTTTTTGTGATTACATGAGTCTTCAATTTACCAAACAATATAAGTAGGATTAAAGCTGTGACTTTGGCGACTGGATCCAGCCAATTCCCTAGCTTTCCAGCCTCATGGCAGAGGTACTGGCTGTAGCCATGTTTATCACCACAACTGTGCGGCCGTTCAAGGTCCCTGCCAGCAAGCAAGCTGCAACAGTGTTAAACAACAATCAAAAGCTCCATACTCAGGACCGCCTGCTTGAAAGAGTCAGAGTTTGCCCTTGCAGGATGGCCCAGAAAGTTGGCATTTTAAAATGGCAGAGTTTTTATCCTGCTACGGCTGAAAACCAAAAAGCATGCATTCAGCTTTTCATCAACACCGTTTAAGTGTTTCACGGCAGGACCTCTTAAAAGAGCTGCAGGGTTTCACAGCTGAAGCTGAGTCAGAAAGCCTCTCTTAGATGAGAGCGCTTCCTTGCCTCTTGCAAGCAGAGCCAGACACGAGAAATTGCTGCTATCAAGAAAACATGCTTTACTCGATTCTTCCCCAAGCTTTCTCAGTCTTTCTGTGGATTCAGCCATCCACGTGGGCACCATTCTGTAGTGATGAGCTGAGGGCCGGCTTCCTGCAGCCTGCTCCCAGCTGCCTGCTAGCTTATGTCCCGAAATAACAACACACAAATTGTATTCTTTTAAACACTGCCTGGCCCATTAATTTCAGCCTCTTTCTCATATATTGACTAACCCATATCTAATAATCCGCTTAGCACCACGAGTGATGTCTTACCAGGAAAGATTCAGCATGTCTGACCTGGTGGCTGGCTTCATCGCATCTCTCCATGAAGAGAGGCACAGCAGTCTCTCTCACTTAGGAGAGGTGTGACATCTGACTGAACCATCTACCTCACTTCCTTCTTCCTATTCTGTCTACTCCACCTATCTAATCTTTACCTATCAAAATGCCAAGGCAGTTTGTTTATTAGCCAATGAGAATGGTTGGGCGCCAATCTGTAGATGGAGTGGCAGGGCTGCGCCACCCGGCTAGCTTTATTCAAAATAATTACACGGAAACAGTATTCTTATAAATACCGCCTGGCCCATTAGTTTCAGCCTCTTACTCACATCTTGATTAACCCATATTTAGTAATCCATGTAGCACCATGAGGTGGATCGCTTACCAGGAGAGGTCTTAACTTGCGTCCATCTCAGAGAGGAGAAGCATGGTGACTAAATATGGCAACTGCCAATAGCGTCTCCCCAACTCTGCTTCCTTTCTCCCACAATTCTGTTCTGTCTACTCCGCCTACCTAATTTTCTGTCTCTTAAAGGGCCAAGGCAGTTTCTTTATTAATAATGAAAGTAACACATAGACACTCCTCCATCAGCACCTATCCAGAAATTTGTCCATTTCTTGTATTTTTTTCCAATTTTGTGGAATATAGGATTTCAAATTATGAGCTAACGATCTTCTGTATTTCCTCAGTGTCTGTTGTTATATTCCCCCTTTTTCTGATTTTTCAAATTTTAATATTCTTTCTCTGCCTTTGGGTCATTTGGATAAAGGTTTGTCTATTTTGTTGATTTTTTTTGAACCAGTTCTTTATTTCATTGTTTTTTGGTATTGTTTCATTTGTTTCGATTTTATTGTTTTCAGCTCTCAATTTTATTATTTTTGTCATCTACTCCACCTGGGTGAGACTGCTTCTTTTTGTTACATAGCAATCAGGTGTGGTATTAAGTCACTAGTATGAGATTCCTTCTTTTTCTTTATGTAGGCACTAGTGCGATGAACTTTCCTCTTAGCACTGCTGTCATAGTTTCCCACAGGTTTTGGTATGTTGTGTATTCATTTTTTTTTTGAATTCTAGGAAGTCTTTAAGTTCTTTCTTTTTTTCTCTTCATTTACTTAGGGTTGATTTAGTTGAGCATCGTTCAATTTCAATGAATCTGTAGGCTTTCTGAAATTAGTGTTGTTGAATGCTGACTTTAAGCCATAGTGATCTGATAAGATATAGGAGGTTATTCCAATTATTTTGTATCTGTTGAGGTTTGCTTTGTTACTGATCATGTGGTCAATTTTAGAGAAGGTTCCATGAGGTGTTGAGAAGCAAGTACATTCTTTTGTGTTTGGTTTAAATGTGCTGTAGATATCTGTTAAGTCCATTTGAATAATGACATCTATTAGTTTTCTTATGATCTGTTAAGTTTCCATCTGACAGACATGTCCATTGGTGAAAGGTTTTGAAGTCCTCTACAATTAGTTTGTGGGGTTTGATGTGCAATTTAAGCTTTAGTAATTTTTTTTTTTTTACATATGTGGGCGCTCTTGTAATTGGGGTTTAATCTTGATGGATTTCCTGTGATGCATATGAAGTATCTTTCGCCATCTCTTTTTGTTGCTTTTAGTTTCAAGTCTATTTTTTCTAGATATTAGGATAGCTACACCAGCTTCTTTCTTAGGTCCATTTCAGTAGAAATCCTTTTTCAACCCTTACTCTAAGGTAATGTCTGTTTTGGAGGTTGAGGTGTGTTTCTTGTATGCAGCAGAAGGATGGGTCCTGATTTGTATTCATTCTGTTAGCCTATGTCTTTTTATGGGTGAGTTGAGTCCATTGATATTAAGAGATATTAATGAACAGTGATTGTTAATTTTTGTTATTTTTCAGTTGTAGTATTTGTGTGTCTCCCTTCTTAAGGATTTGCTTGTGTGAGGTCATTTGTTGCCTCTGTTTTTGTGGGTACAGATAATTTCCTTTTGTTGGAGTTTTTCTTTTTTATTTATTTATTCATTAAAAGTTTCCTCCTCTTCCTCTCTTCCCATTTCCCTCCCATTTCCCCCACTCCTCCTCCCCCTCCCTCTCAAGTCCTAAGAGAAATAAGGGTGCCCTGCCCTGTGGGAAGTCTAAGGCCCTTCTCCTTCCATCCAGGTCTAGGAAGATGTGCATCCAAGCATACTAGGCTCCCCAAAAGCCAGTACATGCAGTAGAATCAAAACCCAGTGCCATTGTCATTGGCTTCTCAGTCAGCCCTCATTGTCAGCCATATTCAGAGAGTCCAGTTTGATCACATGCTCATTCAGTCCCAGTCCAACTGGCCTTGGTGAACTCCCATTAGAATAGACCCATCATCTCCATGGGTATGTGGACCCCTCTTAGTCCTGACTTCCTTCTCATGTTTTCCTTCCTTCTGCTCTTCTGGACCTTGGGAGCTCAATCCAGTGCTCCAATGCTGGTCTCTGTCTCCATACATCTCCAGGTGAAGTTTCTATGGTGATATGCAAGATATTCATCAGTGTGGCTATGGGATAAGGCCAGTTCAGGCTCCCTCTCCTTTGCTGCCCAAGGACCTAGCTGGGGACATCACCTTGGACACCTGGGAACCCCTCTAGAGCCAAGTCTCTTGCCAACAGTAAAGTGGCTCCCTTAATTCTGATATCTTCCTTCCCTGCTCCTATATCCACTCTTCCTCCATCCCAGCCATCCCATTCCCCCAAGCTCTCCCCAATCCTCCTTTTCTCCCTTCTCTCTCCCCATCTCCCCTTACCCCCACCCCATCCCCTCCCCGTGCTCCCAACTTTTGCCTGGAGATCTTATCTACTTCCAATATCCAGGAAAATAAATATATGTTTTTCTTTGGGTTGACCTTCTTATTTAGCTTCTCTAGGATGACAAATTATAGGCTCAATGTCCTTTGTTTATGGCTAGAATCCACTTATGAGTGAGTACATACCATATTCCTTTTTTTGGGTCTGGGTTACCTCACTCAGTAAAGTGTTTTCTATTTCCATCCATTTGCATGCAAAATTCAAGATGTCATTGTTTTTTTTTACCACTGAGTAGAACTCTAAAGTGTATATGTGCCACACATTCTTTACCCATTCTTCTATTGAGGGGCACCTAGGTTGTTTCCAGGTTCTGTCTATTACAAATAGTACTGCTATGAACATAGTTAAACAAATGTCTTTGTAGTATAATTGGGCATCTCTTGGATATATTCCTAAGAGTGGAATTGCTGGGTCCTGAGGTAGGTTGACTCATAGTTTCCTGAGAAACCGCCACACTGATTTCCAAAGTGGTTGTGCAAGTTTGCATTCTCACCAACAATGGATGAGCGTTCCCCTTACTCCACATCCTCTCCAGCATAGGCTGTCATTGGTGTTTTTTATTTTAGCCATTCTGACAAGTGTAAGATGGTATCTCAGAGTTGTTTTTGATTTGCGTTTCTGTGAGGATGTCACAATGCTGAATATCTACACCCCTAATAGAAAAGCACCCACATATGTAAAAGAAACATAACTACAACTCATAGCGCACATCAAACCCCGCACTCTGATAGTAGGAGATTTCAACACTCCTCTCTCACCAATGGACAGTTCAAACAGACAGAAACTTAACAGAGAATTAAGAGAACTAACAGATGTAATGAACCAAATTGACTTAACAGACATCTATAGAACATTCCACCCACACAGAAAAGAATATACATTTTTCTCATTATCTCATTGAACCTTCTCAAAAATTGATCACATAATTAGTAACAAAGCAAACATCCAGAGATACTAAGAAATTGTAGTAACCACCTGTGTATTATCCTATCACCATGGAATAAAGTTACAATTAAACAAAAATTCTATCTCCAGAAAACCTACAAACACATGGAGTTTTTCTTATAGCATTTTTTGTAAGGCTGGATTTGTGGATAGGTATTGTTTAAATCTGGTTTTGTCATAGAATATCTTGTTTTTTTTTCTATCAGTGGTGATTGAAAGCTTTGCCAAGCATAAAAGCCTGGGTTTGAATCCATGGTTTCTTAGAGTCTTCTGCATATCTGTCTGTAACATGAACTGGGGCCAGGCCTGTTTGTGTTTCTGTCCCTTCTGGTACCTCACAACTGTTTAGCCCCCAAGAAAATCACAGAAAGATCTCTGTAAGTTATAATGCTGATTGGCCCATTAGCTCTAACTTCTCACTTGCAACTTTCACATCTTAATTAACCTATGTTTCTGATCTATGTTAGCTATGTGGCTCAGTACCTTTTTTCAGTGGGGCAGATCACATCCTGCTGCTTCGGTGATCTGGGCAGGAGTTGGAAGAATCAGCTTCCTCCATCCCAGAATTCTCCTGTTCTCATTACATCATTTCTAATTCCTGTCTGGCTTTCCCACCTTTACCTACTGCCTGGCTAATCAGTGTTTATTTAAAACATGATTAACAGAATATAGACAATACTCCTACACCATCTGTCCATAATATACTGGCTTTAAGAGTTTCCATTAAGAATTCAGTTTAATTCTGATAGGTCTGCTTTTATTTGGTACTTGGCCTTTTCTCTTGCAGCTCTTAATATTCTTTCTTTTTCTGGTTTCCTTATTGCCTCAGTTTCAATTTTCGAGTCTTGAACTGTTCACTACACCTGTTTAATTGTTTTTTTCTGATTTTCTTTAAGAGATTTATTGATTTATGCCATTTTTGGTCATTTCCTTCACATATTTAATGGATCTTTTTCATTTCCTCTTTAAGAGTCTCTATCATCTTCATAAAGTTATATTTTTCTGTGTTAGGATACTAGGTTTTGTAGTTGCCATATTGCTCTTTAGGTTTTTGAATGTATTCTTTCTTTGGTGCCTGTCCACGTCTTTCTGGAATTGATTTATGCAGTATTTGGCATCTCTGTCCAATCCTTGTAGGTGGTGTCTGTGTCACTTGGATCCTGTCTTGGTCTGATTATTGTAGTTGTTTTCTGTGTCAGGGAGCTGCTCTTGATCTGCTTTGTACAGTTCATGTCTGTGTCTTAGGGAGTCACTGAGGTCATGGTTGTTGGGTGGGTTTGGGAGCAGAGTGGAACTTGGAGATAACTGGGTTTGATAAGGGTTTCTGAAGCAGCCTCCCTGCAGGAGGTCTGGCTTAGGAAGGTGGAAAAGGGGTCCAGGGTTTTGCCTCAGGGCCTAGGGTCTAAAGACTGAAGTCTTCTTTTTATTAAACCTTAGCACCAACTTCACAATTGTGTGGGGGAACAAGGCTTGGTCTCTGAAATTCTGGAAACTTATAGTTGGAAGATAGGAAAGGACTATTTCTTTACAGTGAAAATGAGCATAAAATCACATTGTCTTCTTGGGTTTCTGTGCTATTCTGGTCCAGAGTACTTTTAGGAGAACTTTTTCAATGATGTATCTATTTCTCCATCACTCATAACTTTTAAAACCATCATGCACTGAATAACACACATCTACCTTATACACTGTTAACCATAACTTGGCAGACAGTCACACCAAGACAAATTTTGAGGCTTAAACACTCTTAGATTTGTGATCATGTTAATGATTCTCCTAAAAGGGATAATACTGATTGTTATGTGTGATTGTGTGGTCTCCTACGTCAACCTGATATTCAAAACTAGGAAAGAACTTAGCATAGTATAAGACACAGAAAAATCAGTGTGAAATGTGGAGAGTCATTTAGGAGAACAGGGATATCCACAAACATGAATCCAAAAGCTTCTGGAAATTCTGGTTGCAACCCTCACATTCATAAAGGTGGATTTTGCTACTATTTGCTCTATCTATTGTTCTAAATTATTTTTTAATATTTTGCTCTTCAAAAAGTTTAGAAATTTTATTAAGGATAGTATAAAATTAGAAAAAATGAAGACAAGAAAAGAGATTATTAAGTGTGGTGTTCTGTGAAATTATTTTTGTAAGATTCCATCTATTTACCAGAAAGAGGCTGAAAACTTGAGTCACAGCCTGTTAAACAGGAAAAGGTTCTAGTTAAGTCATTGGAAGGTCTACACCAAGTGAGTTAGCATTCCTTGCAGTGAAACCCTTCTGTTGAGAAATTTAAAAATATTACTAATTCTTCTAATAAATGTTCAGTTTGAAAGTGCTGCAGGGATACTCTGGTTGGCTGAATCACAGAGAGATTTCTGGAGCCATCCTAAGTGTTTTGCTTCTCTGTTCTTGCACAATGGTGTGTTAACATGAGTATCTGAGCTCAAACTTCATAAAAGAGGGTCTTTTGAAGATTCCAGAGAACAAACTAGTCACCCTCTAGTTAATTCAGAATATTAATAGAAGGGAAAGAGGAAAAAAATAAAAGGTGTGGCCATAGATATGATTTCATCTTTTTATAGTTTGGCTTGAGGGCACAATTAGGTTCTGATTCTTATAAAGCCAGTTTTGTTACTAACTTTCAAAAACTCCTTAAAAGTTGATATAGAACTTTAGTCCATAAAGGTAAAGATTTATCAAATGCATTTCTGTAACACTACAGAATCTGTGAGAAGATTTTAGTTTACTAGACACAAAATGCAAGACTGGGTTATCTTGATGGTATAGATATTCTCTTGTTTCAGATTTTTTACCATTCATGAAGAGCCTCTTCTGCAACCGGATTTATGTGCTTTTTGTCCTTGTAAGTGTGCTTCACGTCAGTTCATTGAACACAGTATTTGTCTTCCTTCCTAAGTACCTGGAACAACAATTTGGAAAATCAACTGCAGATATAGTATTTCTCATGGGTATGTAATTTTATTATTTCTTTAGTAGCATTTTCCTTTTCCTCAAGGACATGATAAAAAGTGTCTTCAAAAACATGAAAAACAATGTAATAATGTGACTGAGAAACTATAAGGAAATTGATGTCTGTTAGTATTTTTGTAAATTTCTTCTTTCTAGTTTCCAGGAAAATAAACCAAATATTAATAAAGAAAGGAAGAAGCCAGAAATACCATCTCTGTTCTCTCTCTAATTATAATGAAATTATCATCATTATGAAAATCTTTAGGGATGTTCATATTAGTCAATTTTCAGATAGGGAACATATTAATTCAAAGAGGAATATAGATTTAACTCACTGGGATTCATCTTACTGCAAGATTTTACTTCTTAACTTCAAGTCATGCCTTTCACATTACTCCTAATTCAGTTGCTTTGTCTTCTGGTATTGTGTGGTGCCTGTGCAGTCTCATCTGCTTTTCTTGTTAGTACATTAAACCTCGGGATCCTACCAAACTTTGACTTGTTCCTGGTTTCATTTATATAGATGGAAGTTTCAGTCCTTCCAGAAACTCCCAAATAAAGACACCAAGGCTTATATTAATTACAAATCCTCAGTCAATCACTCAGGTTTATTGCTAACCACCTCAAACATTTTAAATTAACGTGTAATCCTTATTGCATTCTGCCACATGGTGGCATCTTTATTAGCATGGCACATTAATTTCCTGCTCCCTCAGCTTCTGTTGGTGATTCCTCTGACTCTACACTTCTTCTTTTCCTCATTCTTAGTTTCACCCTCGCACCTATCTCTTTCTTGTTCAGCTATTAGTCAATCAACTTCTTTATTAAATCTATGAGAGTAATACATTTACAGCATACAGAAGGATTATTCCACAGTACTTCCCACCTTTGTCTAATTAAAATGAAAGGCTTTAACTTTAACATAGCAAGATTATAAACAACAAAAACAGTTATTAAGAATTAAAGTTGCAATATATAGTCAATTTTTATTTGGCAAAATTAGATAAAATATTCTTTCATCTATCTTATCTTGGTGATTCTAAAATTGTATACTTAAATTATTGTAACTGAGGAAATTTATAATTATGACTATTTAATCTACAACTCCATCAAAGATTATAGAAAGATGAAATATTACTTAATGATAGGACATCTTGCTGCCTGGACTCTCAGTCAAATTTCTCTGTAATATTCGGGCATCCATCTTCACTCTACCAACTTAGAGTATTTGGCAGACTTTTCTGTGATACAGGAAATTTGAAGGACCTTCCTGTCTTGTATTAGCAAATTTCATTAATTGTTTTCCTTTGTGTCCTACAGAATATCTGACAGATTTTTTTTATGAAGGAGGAATCTCAAAGGACTATCATGCCTTGTATTGGAAAAGTTCAACAATCATGTTCCTATCTGTTCTGCAGAATGTCTGTCAGACATTTCTATGAAGCAGGAATCTTGAAAGACTGTCCTGCCTTGTTTTGTCAAGTTCAGCAATCTTTTCCTATGGGTCTGGCATGTCCAGTATATAGAGCATGCAATGAAGGTTCAAGGCAAAAGTAGTTTCTTGCCAAAATGACTAATCATGCCAAAAAGAAAGCAAATACCAACAGAGTTGAATTGATGACTATTATCTTCTATGAAGTAAATTGGTGCTACCAGGAGAAGATGTGTCTCATTGTCATGAAAATTTTATGTTATCAAAACATTTAATGTTATATTCTGTAGCTATTTGAAGTGCTTGAAAATCATTGATCTATCTAAAATATATCTCTACATGATCTTGAAAACATACCTAATATTTCTACAAATATGATTGCTGTAAGTGACTAACTACTAAATTGTATTTGTTGATTACCCTAAATATTTATAATAACTTTCAATAACTAGAACTTTAGCTTTTATTTTAATGAACTGCAAAGGTAAAACAACTCAAATAACAGTAGAAACATATATGCCATGACACAATATTAACTTTAAACTTACATCAATATACAATATTCCCCTAATTGATAACAAACATCCATCAAATAACCAAAAGCCTCCCCCATATCTCTTAGGAATATGGGAATCATGTTCCCTAAACTGCTTTTTGTTGTCTGTTGTTGAAGGCATGTTTAGGGTGCCTGAAAAAATTTGAGATAATGACCAACTGCTAGGAAGATAAACAGTAAACTTATAGATATCATCTACAAGATTCATGAGGTCTCCCATGATCAAACCTGACAAGTATTATTCCTGAAAGGATGCATAGATTCTCATTTCCTGTGGGAACAAAAGCAAATACTCTTCTCCAAAACATTTTTGGTTTTTATTTGACAAGTATATTTTTATCTCATTTTTAAATTTAAGATAGCCCTAAAGTTAAAATTTGCAGTCCTGTTCACAATTTCATGTACCCTAGCAACTGAATTTGATCATGAGCATTCAAAAAAGGTTTTAAAATCAATACAATAACATACCTTATCCAGACTCCCTATGTATTCCCCATATATGCATGACTTATTATTTCTCATTATTGTACTTCTTTCTTTAAAGACTTTATTATTTTAAATTATTCTTTCTCAGTTTATTTTCTTTCTCAAGCTTGTATGTATTTTTACTACCATAGCACATTTAGACATTATTTTTCAATCTGATTCTCTTTTTATTGTGTATCTCTATCCTTTTCTAATGACACGAGTCAAATCTTAAACTGCTAAGTGGCTTTTCACTGGCAGCTCTCATGGCTGACTCCACATGCTTGGTTCCCTGGAACCTGAGTCTCATGGTTGAGGAATGTTTATCATCAGCTCTGGAAGATATACTACTGCCCTAAAACTGGGAAATTTCTGGGTTTATACAGCCACAAAGTAGCTCTCATATACCATTCATTACACCACTTAAGACTTTAGTAGCAGCTCCTCTCAAGAGAGCTGCCGATTTTTGCCATGCCAGGAAGCTGTCCCCTAAAGTAGTTGTACCTCTACTTATTACCAGCAAGCAGAACATACAGGAGGAAAGGCAGTTACCAATAAGTTGCTCTGGAATACATTTTTGTGCTCTTAAATAAACTCAGTGAGACTTATATTAATTGTAAATACTCAGTCAATAACCCAGGCTTATTACTGCCTTTTATATTAATCCATAT
The DNA here is from genome assembly GCF_903992535.2 of Arvicola amphibius. NCBI lineage: Eukaryota > Metazoa > Chordata > Mammalia > Rodentia > Cricetidae > Arvicola > Arvicola amphibius. The sequence continues at coordinate 8,377,025 of NC_052048.2, forward strand.
TCTTTATTTATGCTTTGGCACATGAGGGTACCTTTATTAGCATGGCACATTCATCTCTTGCTCCCTCAGAGTCTGCAGGGGACTTTCCTGACTACACCCTTCTTCTTCCTTTCTCAGTTTGGCTTTTCTGCCTACTTCTATCCTGTTCAGCTATTGGCCAGTTGGATTTTTTTACTAGACCAATGAGAGTAATACATATTCACAGTAGATTATTCACAATATTTTTAGTCTTGAAAATTTTCAATCATAGGCTGACAGCATCCTCATTATCTAGAGTTCTCTAAAAGTCCAAATCCCAATGCCTACCCTCAGATGTATAAAATTAAATGCAATGGTATAGAGTTGAAAAAAAGCATAAATTCATCTGAGTATGGGGCTGATGTTACATGAATGCAACCTAGAAAGGATTTCCCCTTCTTTGTCTCATTTTTCTTTGATTTTTAAAAAAAAAACAGTGGAATTAGAGTCAGAAAGAAAGATTTGTGGGCAACATAAGCAATGCACAGAATGTTCTATATGTGATAAGCATGGGTTCAGTGATGACCTTCAAAATTACAGAGTGGAAAGAAGTACCTAAAATACCTAAATGTGTGTATGTGTCTGTGTGTGTGAGGGTTACAATGTGTTTATAACTTCTTTCAAATAATTAGGCAAATTCCAAGTGTCTTTTTAAAGGGACATTATGGGACATTTGAAATATGTGAATGAGTAGGGGTTAGGATGACTGTATATTAGAATTAAGTAATTTCCCAAATAAGATGTTTTTTAAAATTGATAACATTTATTTTTCTGCTGTGTTTTATAAATCCTATTCTATTTTCATTTATAGGTATTTATAGAATACCTCCAGCATTTTTTGGATATTTAATTGGTGGTTTGGTTATGAAAAAGTTCAAGTTTACTGTCAAGAAAGCTGCATATGTAGCTTTCTGCTTATCCCTGACTGAGTGGCTTTTATTTTTATTAAACTTTATGTTGACCTGTGATAATTATCCTGTTGCGGGCTTAACTACATCTTATGAGCATGAACGGTATGTTATTTCATAAGTAATATCATAATATTTTCACTATTGTTAATCCATTTTTCTTCAAGCACTGTATATGACCAGGTCATTTTATTACAACCTAAGACAATCAACCATATTTATCCTGTATTTTTCTTCCATCCATCCATAATATACAACTAAGCCTACTAAAGAGGCCTAGGGACTACCAATGAGTAAATTTATAATTCTATGTACATATGAGTAGTTGCCATAATGATATCCTAGTCTGCTTTAAAGTATAATGAAGAAAATAACCTAAATCTTTGTAACCTAAATTATCCATGTATTTTATGCTCCAGATTACTTTAAAAGTTGATATATAACAACAGATAGCTTTAAAACTTAACTATACATGCCAAGAAACCTTCATAGATTTCTACAATGAGCACAAATTTATCATAGTTGAGTCTAATACATGGTAAGTCAATATATGTGTATATTTATTTATGTCACCAGTATAATTATATCTCATATACTTTGTAGTCTTAGACTTTGTATTTTAAGGATTACCTGGTCATATTCTGTATTAGCATAGGAAATGTAAAGCTTAGTTTAGGTCAGAGTTATATATCATCCAATTAGTTAAAATGAAATAATCATATACATGAGTATTAATTTCAAGGTTCTGGGGAGACAACTCATTGGTAAGTATTTACCAAACAGGCAGAAGGACCTGAGTTCAGATCCCCAGAATGCATGTACAGTTTGGCATTGTATCTGTAATCCCAGCATTCTTACTGTGAGCTGAGAGGAATGGTCAGGAAAACCTGAAAGTCCATAAGCCTGCTAGTTTGCCATATGCATCAGTGAAAAACAGGGGACTAAATATCTAACAAGGTGGAAGTTTATCTTCTGTTCTTTACATGTATGGTGTTGTATATATGCTTACACACACACACAAACACACACACACACACACACACACACACGCACACACACACACACACACACACACACACATGAACCCAAGAGAGGAGGGAAAGAGAGTGAGACTCACGAAGGAAGAAGAGAGAAATGGGGTGGAGGGAAAAAAACACAATTCATCTTCTCCTTAAGAAAAACGACAGAAAACACCCAAATATCATTTTGTGATCTCTGGACCATGTCATTGGCATACAAGTCATCTATATAGCTGTTCTTTCAATTACTTCAAAAATAAATATTAATTACCTACCATGTAAGAAAATGCTGTACTATTAGAGCTAAAAATGAGGAGTATAATCTGTTACCGATTTGCACAGTGGGAAAAAAAGAAAAATGACTAGCTTGAGCAAAATCAGCAATTTCCATTTATGAAATTGATGCTTCATTTAATCCCTCAAAACAGTGGTTTGAGTAATCAGACATGCTCTTCTGCAATGGAAAGCACCTGCCCCAAATTTTATAATGGGTTTGAAAGAGGGTAACATGGGATTCTTGAGGCTGAATTTAAATCCTATCACTCAAACTCAGTGTGGAGTCGTCATGACTGGAGATGGAGTTATATGTGTAATTGTACTTTGGTATTATTGAGAACATTTTTTGAAAATGTACTGATTCATCCTGTTTCATTTTTTATGTTTGCACACACACAGGCTGAGCTGAGGAGAAGAAAATAAGTATCTTGGTGATTCTTCACAATCTGTAACATTATTTTAAATCATTTCAGAATTCAACAGCCATTATATGTGGAGAATAAGATTCTTGCTAACTGCAACACAAGGTGTAACTGTTTAACCAAAACATGGGATCCAGTGTGTGGAGACAATGGAATAGCATATATGTCAGCCTGCCTTGCAGGTTGTGAGAAATCTGTTGGAACAGGAATTAACATGGTAAACATCTTTTCAGTGTTGGAAGCTGATGTTTTGTTCACTGCATTCATATGTGTTATGACCTAAGCCTACATATTCTAAAAGGCAAAAATTAGTTCATGCTTAATATAGATATGAATATTTTTGTGAACAACTCACTTTACTTTGTATATGCATATTTGACCTTACAGTTCCAGATATAATGTAAAGCCTTGACAGAGTTTGGGAGTTATTTTGTAATTTAAAAGCAATTGAGACAATTTTTCAAATTATTAGAGTTAAAATCCTCAGAATGGGAGGTAGAGCTAGCTTAGCAGTAAGAGCAGTAGGTGTTCTTTCAGTGAACTTGTTTGATTCCAAGCAGCAACCAGATCAGCTCACAACTCCAGCTCCAGGCAATATGACACTCAATCTGACCTTCCTCAGGCATCACATGCACCTGCTTTAAGACACACAGACACAGAAGCACACACATAAACATTAAAATTAAAACTTTAAAATGCTTTGGACAAAGTCTGACCATTTTTGTGATAGAGACTCATGAGGTTGAGCCAAACTCAAATAAGTTATGCAGTTGAGGCAGGCAGAAATCTTATCTTTTCATATTAAAAACTTATTTATTTATTTATTTATTTATTTATTGCAGTTGAGTGTGGTGTGTGTGTGTGTGTGTGTGTGTGTGTGTTGGAGAAGTGAAGTCATTTGTTTGTCCTGGCCATCCAGAACTAAAATAACCACACAGAAACTATATTAATTAAAACACTGCTTGACCCATTAGCTCTAGCTTCTTATTAACTCTTATATTAATTTAACTCATTTATATTAATCTGTATATTGTCATAAGGTCATGGCCTTCCAGCAAAGTTTTAGCATGTCTATATCTGGTAGTAGCTCCATGGTGTCTCTCTCTTCTTTCCTTCTCTCAGCACTGAGTCCAGTTTTCCTCTACCTACCTAAGTTCATCCCTGTCTACAGGCCAAGGCAGTTTCTTTATTCATTTACCAATAAAAGCAACACATAAACAAAAGGACATCCCATACCAGTTCCCCTTTTCCATTTAAACAAAAAAGAAGGCTTTAACATAGTAAAATTACAATAACAAAAAAGTTATAAAGCAAGAATTACAATTAAAATACTTATATCTATTTTATCTTTATCATGACTAAGGAAAACTATTATATTCTTTAACCCCATCAAAGACTCCAGAAGGATATAATATTACCTAAGTGAACAGGAAATGCATTACAAGCAACTTTCAAAACTCAAGAATTGACAGAAACGTCTTGCAAACTGGACAGTCACCCAAAGTTCTTTTGTATCATTGAGCTATACATCTCCAGCCTACTGGGCGATAGTATCCAGCAGACTTTTCCATAAAGCAGGAAATTTTAAAGATTCTTCCACCTTAATGGCAGTTTGTCAGTAACTTTTTTCTGTGTCCTGCAGAAAGTCTAGCAGATTTTTTTCATGTAGCAGGAACATCAAAGGACCATCTCACCTTTAGGTAAGTTCAGCAATAATTTCTCTGTGGGTCCTGCATAGCTAGTTCATCATTCCAGGCCCTAGCAGTTTCTTGGCCAAAAGGCTAACCAGCTCCATAAAAAGCCTCTTTGATATCCATCATCCTATTGAAGTAGCTGGTGTTGCCAGGAACAGATGTGTCACACTGTCATGAAAAGTCTTAAGGTCTCTGAAAGATTTGAAGAATACCTAGGTAACTGAAATATACCTCTTTCCATCTAGGAAATCTAACTTACATGATTACAAGTTTGACTTTTATAGATGAGTATCTATTAGTTATATTGCTTAATTATACACTACATTTTAAAAGGAGGAGCTACACAAACATAATACCTTAATCAAGATCAGAAATACATATACATGTAACAAATTTGACATTAAATTTGTATCAATAAACCAAGATCCATACCAGTGCAAATTATTCATTTCTATATCATATCCTGCTTTAAATGTAAACAAACAATTAGAAACAATATTTGGAAATATAGGCATAGTTCTGTCCATACTGCTTACATCTGTTTTGGGTACTGTTATTTGGATCTCTCATAGTATATCCTATGTGCTAGGTTCATCTTAGTCAGCAGTTGGGGAAAGTAATTTTTTGAGGGTGTTCACACCAGCCTTTCAGGGGCTTATGCTCTTTCAAGTCATATTGGTCTGGAAGTGATGCACAGGTCCTCATATTCTGTGACAAGAGAAAAAGAACCTCTTTTCCAAAACAACATATCCTTAGACTCAACTTTTGGAATCAAGATACCTTTATGTTGGTTTAACTTAGCAGGCCATACAATGAAATATCTCCCTGTACTTAGCTCTTTCACAGTTAAAAATTCAAAGAAAACACAATAATATACATAATCAAGACTCTCTGTGAATTTTTCATCTTTATGTTGTTAATTTATTTTACTTCTTTTAATCTATGACTATCTGTACTCTGCCTTTTTAAAGACTTTACCCTTTTTAAAACATTAACTTTATTTTATGACTCTTTACACTCTTTTTCTTCTTTCTTCCAAGCCTATATACATTTATACAATACTATGACTTATCTGCATTTGTCTTTATTGCATATTTGTAATTATTTTCTGACCAGAAGTGCTTCTAAAATTGCTAAATGCTTAAGAATATAAGCTGTGACATTACTAGGCTACATAAGGTACTTCCTGCTTGCTATGCCCATTCCAACATGGGCACTGCTCATTGCTTCCAATAACCACACACACAGCCCCACTTCCAGGCATATAGCTGGTCCACATTGCCATTAAACAAGTCATAGCACGCTTCTCACAAACCACATCCAAATACTTGGTCTTCTGAAAGAGCCAGAGGTCATGCTGGCAGCAGGTCTCAGAAAGTCTGCATTTCAAAATGGCATGGCCTTTCTTCTTTTGCTACTGCTGAATCAGGAAATCCTCTCTCAAAGGAGCTATGCCTCCACTTGCATCTATCAAACAGAGCCCACCCAAGAAAATGCTGCTACCAAACTATGTTTAACTCAGTTCTTTTGTGTCCAGGATTCCCTTCTATGCTTTCTCAGGTTTTGCATGAATGAAGTTATCCATGCTGGTGCAAGTCTGTTGGAGAAGTGAGGCTGCTTGTTTTTCCTGACGGCCCAGAACCAAAATAACCACACAGAAACTATGTTAATTAAAACACTGCTTGGCCCATTAGGTCTAGCTTCTTATTGCCTAACTCTTATATTAATTTAACACATTTCTATTAATCTGTATAGTGTCATGAGGCCATGGCTTACCAGCAAAGTTTTAGCAGATCTATCTCTTGCAGCAGCTCCATGGCTTCTCTCTCTCTCCTTACTTCCTTCCTTCTCCCAGCCTCCAGTACAATTTTTCCTTCTTGTGAGTTGTACCATTGTACTCAACACTTTCCATTTTTATCTAATTGGCTATGTAGCAAATACTGAACATTTATACCCAATAGTTTTCTTCTGAAAATAGGACACTATTTTTATTTGTTTGTTTCATTTTGATTTTTTTTAAACAGGTGTTTCAAAATTGCAGCTGCATTCAGTCTTCAGGAAACTCATCTGCTGTTCTTGGGCTGTGTAAAAAAGGCCCCGACTGTACTATAAAGCTACAGTACTTTTTCATCAGGGCAGTAATTGGCGTTTTTGTCCACTCACTATCAGCAATACCTGGGTATATGGTCCTTTTGAGGTAATAAGTAACTTGTTCATTTATCTTTGTCTCTCTTCCTCATAGCAGTGTGTGCATAATGAGTGTATGATTGTGTTTTTTGTGTATGTTTGTGTGTGTGGCTAGCTGGCTCCTGTGTGCCACTGAGAACAGAGAAAGATCAAAGGACAATGTTGGGAATCAGTTCTCTCCATTTATCTTGCTTCTGAGGTAGAGTCTTTTTAATTTTTGCTACCATGTTGGTTGAGTACTCCAGCCTACCTGGCCTTCAAGTTCTAAATAATTCTGTTTTCTTCTGTTTCACTATAGGAATACTGGATTTACAGATGCATTCCACTGAATTGGGCTTTTATATTTTTATTTCTTTACATATGTCTCTGGGTTCTGGTTGTTGATCTCAGGTTATCTAGCCTTGTGGCAAGCCCCTTTACACAAAGAATACCCTACCAATGTCATTTAGATTTTTTTGGTCACTTTATTAAAATTCCTTTTCCCAAGAAAGACCCTTGGAGTAATGGTTCCCAGAACCCAAATGTTCTGAGTTACCTTTATCACGATTATTAATACAAAAATAGCATGGCTATATTTAAGAGTAATGTAAATTTTGCTGGAATTTTTCTTCTGGTTCTTTTCATTTTCTCCCTTTATATCTTAAGCCTACATTAAGGGACATCTCGTTTTGGAAGGAGATAGTATTTGCCTACACCCATTTCCTATGCTTAGCTAAGTGACTGGCAAAATGTGAAACTTTATGTGTAAAGTGACCAGGATCCCTTGACATCCTGAGCTCAATCTGTCTTTATCAAAAAGCACAAATTCAATAATATTATCTGACCAAGAGGCACATGAATGCAGTAGTGGATTCTCTCTAATGAGAAGATATAAGAATACAATAGTGATACTCTAATCTCTAATATAATGTGAGGAAGTTACAGTGCCAAGTTTCAGGTTACTTTCTTCTTCCACATGTTCTTTCTTTCTTTTTTCTTTTTTATTAAATTATATAATTATATTTACAAATTTTCACCTCCTCCCCTCCTCCCATTTCCCTTCTCCTGCCCCCACTTCTGCTATCCCTCCCCCTCCACTCCAAGGAACAGTCAGAGTTCCCTGCCCTGTGGGAAGTCCAAGGTCCTCCCCTCTCCATCCAGGTCTAGGAAGGTGAGGATCCAAACAGACTAGGTTCCCACAAAGCCAGTACATGCAGCAGAATCAAAACCCAGTGCCATTGTCCTTGGCTTCTCAGTCAGCTCTCCTTGTCAGTCACATTCAGAGAGTCTAGTTTGATCACATGCTCCATTAGTCCCAGTCCAGCTGGCCTTGGTGAGCTCCCATTATTAGATCAGTCCCATTGTCTCAGTGAATGGATGTACCCCTCGCGGTCCCTGACTTCCTTGTTCATGTTCTCCCTCCTTCTGTTCCTCATTTGGACCTTGGGAGCTCAGTCCAGTGCTCCAATGTGGGTCTCTGTCTCTATCTCCATCCAACGCCAGATGAAGGTTCTATGGTTTCACAAACTTAACAGATACCAACAATGGGGAGACTGTTCAATCCTTTTCTTGTCTTAATGGAATTCAGAAGCAAAGTTATTAATTAAAATGTGTCATTCAAAATATTTTATCTAAATAGACTGGACCAATGTTCTCAGTTCTCCATTATGAGCAAGTGTGCTTTTCTGTGTCCTTGTCCACATTCCCTTTTCATCCCCTCCCCTTCTCCTTCTGCTCCTTTTCCAAATCTCTTTCCCATTACTTTTCTATCACTTCATTCCTCTTCTCTCATGTTGCCTCTCCTGTCCTGTCCGGTCCTGTCCTGTCCTGTCCTGTCCTGTCCTGTCCTCTCCTCTCCTCTCCTCTCCTCTCCTCTCCTCTCCTCTCCTCTCCTCTCTTCTCCTCTCTTGTCCTCTCTTCTCCTCTCCTCTTCTTTCCTCCTCTCCTCTCCTCTTCACTCCTCTTCTTTCCTCATCTCCTGTTCTCTCCTGTTCTCTCCTCTCCTCTCCTCTCCTCTCCTCTCCTCTGGTCTTATCTCTTCTCCTCTTCCCTGATTTTGTCCCTTCCCCCTCTCCCCTACCTTTCTATTCCTTGACCTTGGTCCTTTTTTCCCTCTACTTCTACCCACCATAGCATTCACTGAAATAGACTAGATATATGTTCTTATGTATTCATTTTCAATGGTAAGATGTGATATTTTTATTTTCACACAAGTGGAGATGTGGTATATGCCTTGTTTTAGTTCATAGATTCATAGACAGATAAACACACCAAATACTACTAGTTCTGTAGACTTATTGTTGCTAGTGAGTGAGATTTGGCTGTGGCATCTGTCACCCCATCATGTTTCAGGCTTATTCAGCTGATGCGGCTACATGGTATCTCCTTTCTTCCTCAGTACTCCAAGTGCCTCTGTTCCAAAGCAGCATGCTCAGTTGATAAGGATAAGTACTTCTCATAGAGGAGGATGGCTCTAGGTAAAGGGAATATGAGTAGCTGAACTATCCCGTTGGATCCCCTAAACAATTCCCTGTTTGCACTTCCATGTCCCACTCACTTTTTCAATCCCCCTAATTTCTGAAATTGACTCTTCATCTGGATGTAAAAACTGTGGCACATTGATGTTTTAATGTGTGATTTTTTTAAAAAAAATTAGTCTCTCTCTCTCTGCATGTATGTGTATGTATGTATTTGTGCATGTGTGTTTGCATGCTATGTCATGCATGTTGAAATGAGAGGATACCTTGCAGCAATTGGTTCTCTTGCCACTGTGTCGACTTGCCTTATTGAACTCAGTTTTACAATCTTGATGGCATGTAACTGTACCCACTGAGCTATCTTGTACACCCTAGTGTTTGGCTTCTTGATGTAATGGGTTTAAGGTCTATTCAAATAAAAATTTTCATACTTCTTTGCTCTATTTTGCAACATAAATAATAGATGGCATAGTACTAATGTTTGTACACTATTGTTACCCTTCTGTTATGTTTTCTTCCATGAAATCACTTCCCAAATGAAATCCCAGCAGCTGCATTTTTTACACAGGGATGTATTTGGTGTGGGAAGACCACATTTTGAAAAGACTTCTGTGTTCCTAATTTATAAGAATATTTTTTATGTTTTATCCTGACTGCTTTATAAGCCTCCTCTTTGTATGTAATTCTCAAAACTATCTTATCTAATTTACCTCCATATAACAAAAGCTTTATCTTAATGTCATAGCCTACATAATGCAGTCTTTCTCTGTTTATGTGGGATCACTTTTACTATAACTTGAATTTTATATAATATGAGTTAATTTTTTTTATCATCAGGGCAAAATGCTCCCAAACAACTGAAGAGAAAAAAGATTTATTTGGTTTGTGGTCTCAAAGGTTTGGGTCCATTGTTTTGGAAATAAGAGTACTGCTTGCTCAACACCATGGTAACTTAGGTTATCTAGGTTAGCAGTCAATGATCAACTGTTAAAGGGTTTCCCCCTCAATCAGATTTGTGGATGTCACAGGAGAGCTATCAGAAGTCATTACTCTCCTCTCTTTGTGTATCTTTAACAGAGATAGAGCTGCATTGTCTTCTCTTCATGCTAAAAAGTTAACCATTAGGTTCATGAACTAAGATTATCATTGGAAGGATGCTAGGACAGATATTTGTTTGTATGGTGTACTTTTATTTATGTGAGTTATTGTTTTTCAGGTGTATCAAGTCTGAAGAGAAGTCACTTGGAGTTGGATTACATACATTTTTCATAAGAGTATTTGGTATGAAAAATTTTCCCAGCATATCAGATCAATATCAAATGCTTAGTAAACCAATTAATTTTTTTCTGAAGTAAAACATAGCAACTATATTTTTAAGTCAAATCACAACACTCACCATAAAGTAAATAAAAGGCTTCAATCTGAAATCAAACAAGCTTCACCATGAAGGTAACAGAGATTTAGACCCTCCAAGTATCAAGTTTCAACATGATGACTGTTAGTGATGTTTATAGTTGGAGAATAACAAGAATGTTGAACAAGGAGCTTCTCAAATATATCTAGGGGGATGGCCAGTAGGTTGGAGTCAGCACAAAATGGAATTCTCTGCTACAGGCTCAGATGCTGTTTGACAGCATCCTTAATGTTTGTTTGAGTAGAGGATAGCATCCTATTAACTCAATACATCCACAAAGGCTTCATGTGATAGATGCATGGATATATGGTTAGACACAGGGATGGCACAATAAATGATAAAAAGAGAGAACATGTAATTTGTCTCTGGATCTGTACTATCCCAGCTGTTCACATCCAGGAAGCTCCAATGACCTCATGGCTTCTCTAACATAGGTTTGCTCTGCCCATGTTACTCTGAATTTCATTTTGAAGCCCCTATGGTTAGAAATGGCTACTGTTAATTAGTCTGAGAATGAAGTAACTTCAGAGATGAAAAATGTTTCCCCTTGTCTTTAAAGAACTTATCTGACCTAATTACATTTTCATCTTTTAGATTCAGTAATAATATGAGAAGGAAACAGTTTTGTTTTTTAGGTGTATGTACAGAAAACTGAACAAGACATTTCAGAATATAAATGAGGTTCATATTTATGAATTCAGTGCATACTTCTTTAGCATTTTATACATAATTTTAATTTGTTTTGATCTAGAAATTTTACATTAACTGATAATTCCTTAAAGTAAGCATAGAGACTTTTATTCATTATTTTTATAGTCTTTATAAATAGAGAAGCAGAAATACTTCCAAATAACATATCTCTCTTTGCTTTCTTCTTTTCAACGGGCTGTTTTTCTTTCTCATTTTATTGCAGTGGGCATTCCAACACCCATTTACTTTGGTGCCTTAATAGACAGAACCTGTTTACACTGGGGAACTCGGAAATGTGGGAAGCCAGGGGCTTGCAGGATGTATGATATAAATAACTTCAGGTAATAATAATTTTGTGACATCTGATTTTAGTACAAAAAAGTTCCTATTCATATGTAACATTCTGAGTGGTAAGACGATACTTTTTTCACTTTTAGAATGCACATGAATGGTATAACTTCCTTATTTATGTATAGTAACATATTCCAATTATTTTAAAGTAGTTGATACATATAAATGTGAGTGGGCTTCTTAACCTAACCCTTCTAAATACTTTCAAAAGGGAACAGGGTGTCTATGTGGATACTCTGAAACAGTAGGGGGAGAGTTATCTTGAGCTGTGCCAACATGGCAAAACAACAGTGATAAACAGGAGAGCAAGATCCAGAGACCACAGACAATGGCACAGTAGGTGGGAACAAATCTCTCAGCTACTACCACCCAATACCTATGGACAAACAGGAGAACTCTTCCCTTTTGCAAGGAAAAGGATGACAGTCCCAGCACATTCAAGCAGCATGGATCCTGACATTCTAGATTCTGGAAAGTTCCCAACCCTCTCACACTTGCACACTGATATGTTAAGAGCTTCAAATCTGTGTGCTGCCTTTGCAGTTTAATAGAACATGTCAGGTGCCATAGCCAATGACTGTCTTGAGAAGGGACCTACCTGCAACCTGAATTTGACTGGTGGTCTCATCTCTGAAAACTTACAGATGCTCCACTGCACTTAGTGGCTGGCTGTCTCATAAACAAAAGGTGGCTCAGTAGAAGAGTGTGGTTTAAACCAGCTGAGAGTGTCACAAAGCAGGAGAATGTTGCCACACATAGAAATAACTGAAACCATTGTCATCAAGATTCAGCAGATTAGGGAGCCAGGCCTCTGAGAGATCCAGGTGCATCCAGTTGTGCTATTTTATGCCATAGATTCAACCAAAAGCAATACCTGCATGGTTCTCATTACTCTCAGTACTATGCAGGCACCTGCCACTAACAGTATAGTGAAATAGTTGTGGGTTCATTGCTCCACCTCCAGAGGTCATTCTGGGTTCATCTTAAACCAGATTTAGTTTGTTTCCTTGCTGGTCCTATTGGGCAGCAGGTCTAAGAAATCCCACAGAGAGGCTTTGCTTGCTACAGACTGCACTGGACTCCTTCTTGCTCCAAAAATTAGCAAAAATAGACGTAGATAATATCCATTCATTTGTTTCTGTGTGAGAAATATACTAAAAATTCTGGGAGAGAAAAGTGTGGGCCTGTCCTCAAAAATGTTTGCTGTGATCAGCTGACATGCCATTCCTAAGCTGATGCATCCACAGTTAACAGTGTGGAAGATCTCAATTACTTCTGTCACAGAAGTAATTTAATCTCTGTGGATTAAAGTTCCACTTACTTTGGTATCACATAATAGTGACGTGTAACCTAGATTTGTGAACTAAATTGACCCCTTCTTCCTTTAAGTCTATTTTAAATAGGGTCTTTTATAAAAGTGAAAGAAACATAAACTGATACTTTTTAATCTATTATCCCTCTAGAAAAATGTTTCTGAATTGTTATATCTGAAGTCTTAGGCATCTACACATATATACTATTTTTATGTTTTAAGACTGTAGAAATACGTAAGATTAATTTCTCAATCCTTTCGTGGTTCTGGGTATCCACGAAATAAGGAATGACCCTGTCCCATGACTCTATTGACAGGTCAACAAAATCCACACAGGCTTTCACTGAAAATTCCTTCTCAGGAGATTCTAGATGTGTTAAGTTGACAACACTATCCATCACACCAGATTTTCCCACAAATATGTTGAGAACATGAAAGAATGCTTTCATAGTTATTTAGAAATGTACATATAAAAGTACCTATTTTTCATACATATGAAGTCCAGAAATCTTAAGGCATATTTTATCAAATTTCTAAGAAAGGTGCTTATGATAGTATAAAAGTTATTCTCAGAAACGATGACAAGGAAAATTACCTAATTCTTTTTATGCTTAAACTGGACAAGTTCAGCAAATGTAAAGAATTTGGGGCTAAACATATAGCTCAGTGGTTAAGAGCACATATTGCTCTTGCAGAGAACATGAGTTCAATTCCCATAACCCACAGTAGCAGCTCAAAACTGCTGTTACTCCAACTGCAAGGCATCCAGGATTCCTGGACAAATGCACAGAGAGAGACCCAACACATAGACATAGCAAAACAATAAAAAGTAAATTCATCTTTATACATACAAAATTATGCATGGAATTTAACAGTTTAAAGCTATTAATATATAAAGTGACTAATAGGATTTATTTTAGATATACAAAAATTTGCATGGTATAACACATACAAATTCTTAGTAGGGGAGAAATCTTGAAAAGTCACTTTATCATGTTTTATTCATGTGTGATCAAACTCTGAGCAAACAAGACAGATGATCTCCCTTAAACTGACAGGGATATTATTCTCTCAATATTTAAGAAAACAGGCAATAATGGCAGGGGAAGCATAGTGACTTAGTGTGACGTAATTGCAGACACAGTTTGGCTAGGAGGCACTTCATGTTACTTGCTCTGACAAGAAGTGTTGAGAGCTACAAGCCCTGTGCATGTTATAAGGGACTTCAAACCTCAGCTAAACATTTATAAAAACATTCGGATAGCACATCAAGAGAGGTCTTTCTTTTCTTTCTTTTTTTTTTTTTTTTTTTTTTGGTTTTTCGAGACAGGGTTTCTCTGTAGCTTTGGAGCCTGTCCTGGAACTAGCTCTTGTAGACCAGGCTGGTCTCGAACTCACAGAGATCCACCTGCCTCTGCCTCCCGAGTGCTGGGATTAAAGGCGTGTGCCACCACCGCCCGGCTTAAGAGAGGTCTTTCTATAATCATCTTAAATCCAGTCAAGTTGACAAAGGAAACTAGGTATCACCAAACTTAAGAAATACATTCAAACTTTTATGCTGGATTTTTTTGATATTTTAACAAAAAGTATTAATAATTTAGCAAAGTAATTTATATAAAGTACATTCACAAAATAATCACCTGATGTTTTTATTTGAAGAATAAATGATCTGTATGAGTATACAAAATTAGATTTCACTGATAATGTTAAGATTTAATTCAGATTAGTTGTTTTCTATAGGAACATTTTTTTAGGGTTCACAGCAGCACTAAGAGGATCAAGCTTAATCCCAGCAATCTTCATTCTGATACTTTTGAGGAAGTTCCAACTCCCTGGGAAAACTGACTCTTCACGGACTGAATTTGCAGAGATGAAGCTCACAGAGAAGGAAAATGAGTGTATGGATGTGCCCAGAAGTTCTGAGTTTAAGAATGACAGAGAACTGAAAACCAGGCTGTAATGAGATTTCTATTGACCTACACAAGCATATGGACAGTGTGTATTTGGTTCTTTTGAATTATGGAAAGTATTATGGGAGCTATTTTCTTATCCTTGACCCCCAAAGTTATTTTTAATCAAGACAAAAAATATTTACTGATATTTCAGAAGCATTAGAGTGGCATGTAAGATTTTCCCAGGGAAGACTATGGTTACCCCACAACAATGAACTTCACAGCTGCCTTCATTGTTAAACAGCATTTTCTCTTTTAACTCAGTCAGAGCAAGTGCACCTTTCTTACCTATCTGCAAAAAGTTTTAAGACTTTCCCATGATTAAACACTATTCAATTTCATGGAATTATGCTGTGATGTTATATTTATTTAGAGCAAAACATTTTCATCTTGGTTGTATTACATTGAAATCATTTGTTTAAATTTATCCTTCCTATATGCAAAATTTTGGCATACTTATTTGCCTAGTTAGAAGTTCTTAATTTGCTTTTTAAAATTCTAGGTATGATGCTTCTAAAACTAGATTTCTTATTAAATGTCATCTGTTGTTTTCAATCCCCTGTTTTATTACTCATGTCACACATTTGATTACTTAGAGCACTGAAAATTTTAATCATGTTTTTAAAAATCATGAAGCAAAAATCTTTGAAACTTTTTTTCCTGAGCAATTCCAAGCTGGTCATAAAACTCACTCTTAAAGGCAAGAATTTGAGGAAACCTCTACTTTCATAGGCCTTCATAGAGACGAGGTTGTGTGTCAGTGGTACAGTGATTGTCTAGTACATGTGAGGCTCTGGGTTTAATGACTGAAAATAAAATAAAAGAAAATGAAAATAAATAAAGGCTGTATGCAGTATCAGATGTTCTTAAAAGACTAGTATCTCATATTCAGGTGGCCTATTTGACCTAGAATCCATTTTACTCATGTGTCCTTAGACATGCTGATGTATATTAATTTTCAAAATATTCTTAGAGTAAAATATTTAAAGAGAGATCAGTTTGATGGCTCAGTGGGAAGGAAAGTTTGCCACTAAACCTGAGAAGATGGGTTTGACCCCAGAGATCCACATGATGGTAGGAGAGATCCATATCTTGCAAGTTGTCCTATGTCATCTAATTCTGTACTATGGTGTACATGACCTACCTGTAAATAAATAAATTAATAAAAAGATGAAAAACTATAAATGTTTAGAGAGTAACTTATTCCATGAAAATGGGAATTGATAATATTGAAAGCACACATTAAAAACAAAATCAAGTTGTGGTAGTTTGAGTGAGAAATGTCTGTCCTAGGCTCAGACCATTAGACGTCTGCATTCCAGTTGATAACTGTTTATGAATAATTAGGGGTCCATCCTTAATGATGGAAGTGCATCATTGAGCTGGATGTTAAGAGTTAAAAGCATCACCTACTTTTAGTTCACTCTCTGCTTTGTGATTTGGTTGAGGAAGTGAGATATCAGCTTCCTGCTCCACTCATCATGCTTGTTGCTCCCTGTCATGCCTACTTGCTTTGAGGGGCTCTCATCCCTCTAGAATCAGAAGAAAAAACAAACTTTTTCTTCTTTTAGTTGCTTTATGATATTTTATTAGAGCAGAGAAAAGTAATTAATACAGAAATCACCTCATTTGTTGTTTGGTAAAGAATGAAGAGATTTTAAGGAACAACAAACCTGTCTGTCATTTCAGAAGTGGACTATTTGTTTCTGCTCCTCATATTTCTTCCCTTGGTAATGAAACGCATTGATATAAAAATCACATAAATCACTAAAGATAAGGAGGATGAAGGAAAGAAAGTTGAGGAGTTGAGGTCAATATAGTGTGCTTGTTTATATATAAGGAGAATGTTTATATGCAAGAGCAGAATAAAGGAAGGTAGTCTTATAACTCTTTGAGGAAACCAGCTGGTCCATGGAAGTGTTAAGTTTACAGTTGCATTACTTGAACTGAGCCCAGTCCACTTCCATGAAAGAAAGGCTTATGCTGTTCATTCTCTCAGAGGTCTTAGGACATGATCTCTCAGTCCTGCTGTTTGGAGCTGTCTCTTTGCAGCACATTGGGAAGATAAACCATAGGAAGGAATTTGTTGGCATCACTTCAACTGGGAATCAAAAAGAGATGTATGTAAGGAGTAAAGGGCCTAGTATCTCTTCCACATGTTTACCACCAAACTTCCTCCCTCTGTAACTCATGTCTTGGTGCTTCCACCTACTGATGTGGAATACCCTTCTGTATTGTGTGAATATGTTTTATTACCATTGGTTAATAAAGAATCTGAGTTGGCCACTAGCCAGGCAGAATAGTGTTAGGGGGAAAGCCAATCAAAGATAAAGGAAAAGGAAGGTGGAGTCTAGGATATACCATCAGTCCCATGGAAGCAAGATGTGAGGCAGCAAACCAAGAGCCTCATGATAAAATACGGAAAAATAGAATGGGTTGATTTAATTTGTAAGAGCTAGTTAATAATAAGGCTGAGCTAATAGACCAAACAGATTGCAATTATTATTAAGCCTCAGAGTTGTTATTTTATTTATTTTTTTGTTTTTTTTTGTTTGTTTTTTCGAGACAGGGTTTCCCTGTAGTTTCTAGAGTCTGTCCTGGAACTAGCTCTTGTAGACCAGGCTGGCCTTGAACTCAGAGATCCGCCTGCCTCTGCCTCCCGAGTGCTGGGATTAAAGGCGTGCGCCACCACCGCTAGGCCAGAGTTGTTATTTTAAAAGTGACTGTGGGACTTGGTAGAATGAGAAACTTAAGGCTACATTGCTAAACCAACATGAAATGCTCAAATATCCATATGGCCTGCATGATGGAGCTGGCCGATAGCTGGAATGAGCTAAGCTATGCAGTGTGTGGTGCTTTTGGCAGTCTCACATAGGCCTTGGTAGAGAGAGGCTAATCAGTCAAGCACTGTGTGACAGATTTTGCTTTGCTCATATGGACATAAGAAGTGTGTAGGCTGACTGTAAGCTACCCGATGGCAACATTGGGAGGAGGTAGCAAAAGAGTTGCTGAGAGACATGGATTGAAAGAGACCGACACATTACATCAACCTGAATATCGTAAAAATTCCTTAGCTTTCCTATCCTCCGGAAACCTTGGTGGAACTCTGAAACACAGCTTGCTCCAATACTGAAGGGACTGAAGAGTGAGTGAGTACCCACACAATGGGAAGCTCCACTCTCTAGGTCCTCCCTAGTGGGACAAATCTCAAGTCCCCTCCCCCAACTCCCTTAGCCTTTCTAGCCAGCAAGCATGGAGTTCCATGCTGCCAGGCTGCCCCAAAACACAAACCCATTCTGCCTACTACCACACCCTGCCAACAAACCTGCCTTTCTTCTTGCACCCTCAGTGGAATTCTGAAAAACAGCTTGCTCCAATACTGAAGAGACTTAAGAGGTTAGTGAACAGCAATACATTGGGACACCCCATTCTCTAGGTCCTCCCAACAAAACTCTGGGCCACTCCCCCAACTCCCTCAGCTTTTCTAGCCAGCCAGTAGGGAGTTTTCTGTGGCTAGGCTTCCCCCAAACCCAAACCCATCTACTGGACCCCAGAAGCTACTACCCACACCTTGCCTAAGAGCTGAGAGCTTGCTATAATACTGAGGGGATTAAGAGAGCACCAAGAGAGCAAACCAGGAGAGAAGGCCAAGAGAGCAGATGCAGACATTGACAGTACAGAGCAGACCAAGACTCAGATAACCACTGAAAAGTTTGGACCAAGATGCAAAAACACTGCAGGCCTTATTTGAAGGAAGAGATGGATAGGCAACAATGAAAGAATTCCTCCAACAACCTGAAAATCAACATGGTAACACCAGAACCCAGTGGTCACACAACAGGAAGACTTGAACATCCTAACCCAGAAGAAGCAGAAGAAAATGACTTTAAATGTAACTTTGTGAAATAATGGAGACCTTTAAAGAGGAAATAAAAAACTCCCTTAAAGAAATGGAGGAGACAAACAAAAAATTGGAAGAAATTAGTAAATCACTTGAAGAACCCCCCCCCCCCAAAACAAGAATAAAACAATCTAACAGTTAAAGAAAATAGTTCAAGGCTTGAAGACTAAATTAGAGGTAATAAAGAAAGCACAAACCAAGGAATTCTGTTTATGGAAAATCTGGGTAAATGAACAGAAACTACAGAGACCAGTATAACCAACAGAATACAAGATATTGAAAAAAGAATCTCAGGCACTGAAGATACTATAGAAAAAATAGACTCATTGGTCAAAGAAATCATTAAATCCAACAAATTCTTAACATAAGACATCCAGGAAATCTGGGACACCATGAAAATACCAAACCTAATAATAGGGTTAGAAGAAGGAGAAGAACTTTAGCTCAAATGCACAGAAAATATATTCAACAAAATCATAGAAAAAATTTTCCCAACCTACAAAGGATATCCCTATGAAGGTACAAGAAGCTTACAGACTACCAAATAGACTGGAACAAAAAAATTCTTAACCATATAATAATCAAAACAGAAAACATACTTTACAAAGAAAGATTATTAAGAGCTGCAAAGGAAAAGGGGCAAGCAACATAGAAAGGTGCACCAATTAGAATTACACCCGACTTCTTAGTGGAAACCATGAAAGCCAGAAGATCCTGGATAGATGTCCTGAAGACACTAGGAGAGCATTGATGCAAGCCCTGACTACTATACCCAGCAAGGCTTTAATTCACCATTGATGGAGAAAATAATATATTCCATGACAAAACAGATATAAACAATATGTATTCACAAACCCAGCCTTACAGAAAGTACTATAAGGAAAATCCCAACCCAAGAAAGCTAACCGTACCTACAAAAACACAGGCATCTGATAACCCCCTCACCACTACTACTGAAAAATATCTGGAATTGACAACCACTGGTCATTAATATTGCTTAATATCAATGGACTCAATTCATGTATAAAAAGACACAGGCTAAGAGTATGAATATAAAAACAGAATCTATCCTTCTGCTGTATATGAGATACACACCTCAACCTCAAAGACAGACACTACCTCAGAGTAAAGGGTTGGGAAGAGGTTTTCCAACCAAATGTACCTAAGAAAGAAATGGGTGTAGCTATCCTAATATCTAACAAAATTGATTTCAAACTAAAATCCATCAGAAAAGATGAAGAAGGACATTTTATAGTCATAACAGGAGAAATTCATCAAGGTGCATTCTCAATCCTGAACATATATGTCCCTGATACAAGAGTATCCACATATATTAAAGAAACATTACTAAAACTTAAATTGCACATCAAACCCCACACACTAATGGTATGAGACTTCAACACTCCACTCTTACCAATGGACAGGTCAATCAGAAAGAAACATAACAGAGAAATAAAAAAATAGCAGATGTCATGAAACAAATGGTCTTGGACATCTATAGAATACAAATACAAAAGAATATACCTTCTCAGCACCTCATGGAACTATCTCTAAAATTGATCAAATACTCAGTAACAAAGCAAACCTGCAAAAATACAAAAAATATTGGAGGAACCACTGTGTCTTCATGGATCACCAGGGATTAAAGTTAGAATTTAATAAAAGTACTAGTCACAGAAAGTTTAAAAACTCATGGAAATTGTACAGTCAAGTACTGAACCACACCTGGTTCATGCAAGAAATAAAGAAAGAAATTAAAGTCTTCCTTGAATTCAACAAAAATGAAGGCAAAACATATCCAAATCTATGGGACACTATGATAGCAGTGCTAAGAGGAAAGTTCATAGCACTAAGTACCCACATAAAGAAAAGAGAAAAAGCCCACATTAGTGACTTAACATCACAGCTGAAAGCTCTAGAACCAAAAGAAGCAAACTCACCCAGGAGGATTAGAAAACAGGAAATAATCAAATTAAGGGCTAAAATCAACAAAATAAAAACAAAGAAAACATTATAAAGAATCAATAAAACAACAATCTGGTTTTTTGAGAAAATCAACAAGATTGACAAACCTTATCCAAATTTATCAAAAGGTGGAGAGAAACCAACCAAATTAACAAAATCAGAAATGAAAAGGGGACATAACAACAGACACTGAAGAAATTCAGAGAATCATTAGACCATACTACAAAAACCTGTACTCCACAAAATTGGAAAATGTAAAAGAAATGAACAATTTTTACTAGATACCATACACCAAAATAAAATCCAGACCAAGTGAGTAATAGAAATAGACCTATAAGCTGTGAGGAAACAGAAGCTGTCATCAAAAATCTCCCAACCAAAACAAGCCCAGGGCCCAATGGTTTAGTGCAGAATTCTACCATAACTTTCAAGAAGAGCTAATACCTATACTCCTCAAAGTGTTACACATAATAAAAACAGAAGTGACATTGCCAAACACCTTTTATGAGGCTAGAGTTACCCTGACACCAAAACCACACAGACTCAACCAAAAAAGTGAATTACAGACCAATCTCATTCATGAACATGGATGAAAAAGTTCTTAATAAAATACTGGCAAACCAAATCCAAGAACACATAAAAAAATCATCCACCTTGATCAAGTTGACTTCATCTCAGAGTTGCAGGGCTGGTTCAACATATGAAATCTATTATCTATTAATGTAATCCATCTTATAAGTAAACTGAAAGGAAAAAAACATGACCATTTCATTAGATGCTGAAAAAGCATTTGACAAAATCCAAAACCCCTTCATGATAAAGGTCTTGGAGAGATCATGGATACAAGGAACATATCTAAACATAATAAAAATCAATATACAGCAACCTGATAACTAACATTAAATTAAATGGAGAGAAACTCAGGCGACTCCACTAAACTCGGGACCAAGACAAGACTGTCCACTCTCTCCATATCTCTTCAACATAGTCTTAAAATTCTAGCTATAGCAATAAGACAAGGAAAAAGATCAAGAAGATTTAAAATGGAAAGGAAGAAAGCAAACTTTCATTATTTGCAGATAATACTATAGTGTACATTAGTGACCCCAAAAATTTTACCAGAGAACTCTTACAGCTGATAAGTACCATCAGTGATGTGTCAGGATATAAAATCAACTAAAAAAAATCAGTATCTCTTCTATACACAAAAGATAAAGAAGCTGAGAGGGAAATCAGAGAAACATTTCACCTTTCATAATGGCCACAAATAACATAAAATATCTTGGGGTAACACTAACCAAAGAAGTGAAAGACTTATTTGACAAGAACTTTAAGTATTTGAGGAAAGAAATTGAAGAAGATACCAGAAAATGAAAAGATCTCTCATGCTATTGGATAGGAAGGATCAACATAGTAAAAATGGTGATCCTGTAGATTCATTCAAAAGCAATCTATAGATTCAATGCAATCCTCATCAAATTCCAACATAATGCTTCACATAACTTGAAAGAACAATAATCAACATCATACTGAAAAAAAAAAAACCCAGGATAGCAAAAACAATCCTGTATAATAAAGGAACTTCCAGAGGCACCAAATAATTAGTTGGGTATGTCTAATGTGGTACTTCCCTGCTGCCTAAGAATTTAAAAGAAAGTATATTTACTTTTGTAAATTCCTAACTTTTTTAAACCTGGAAGACTCTGAGATGCTTCAACACAGATTCAAGATTAAATAAAAATAGGTTTGGGAAAATTTTGTGTCAAGATTGATGAGACATTTTCTTCATGATTCATTTATGTTAAAAAAATGGAGTTTAACATCCTGTGAGCAGAAATATCCATCTTAAACAAAGGAAACAGCTTTGTAAATAAGATTTAATGGTGTTGCCACTTCAGAGGCCTTGTAGAACATTTGTCTTCCTTCTATAAGCACGTAGGTATTATGCTGTTTAAGAATGTAATGAAATCACCTGTAGGTAAATTAACTACAAAGTTAAAATATTTGGCTCATACTACATCCTGGCCTCTTGAAATATTCACTGGGGAAGTGGCAGAGCAAATTATTTGATATAGGGAAAGGAAGGAATGAACATTAAAGAAGGTGAGAAAGAAGCCTTTCATTTGAAATGTGGGAGAAGAAATTATGAAAGAGGAGAGTTGAAAGACAAACAAACATGCTCTCTAAACTATGGGCACATTTTACTTTTGTTTTATAAGTATTTTTATTTAAAGGAAACTGTAAATAAATTTTGTTAAACTTATTAATGCCCATGTAGAAAGCATTGTGGTAGTAAATATTCACATATTTTTGTTAGAACACAGGTTTTTTGACTATCAGTGGACCTACAAAGCAAATGGACAAAATTTGTTTTAGAGAACTATTAAGGTGGCTCACTGTAAAAGGCATTTGCTTTCAAGCTTGAGGAACAGAGTTTTAGCCTTGATGTAAGGAATCAACTGATTCCTGCAAATTGTCTTTGAATCTCTACCTAGAAACATAAGCAAGCAAGGAAGGAAGGAAGGAAGAAAGGAAGGGAGGGAGGGAGGGAGGGAGGGAGGGAGGGAGGGAGGGAGGGAGGGAGGAAGGAAGGAGAAAAGGAAAGAAAGAAGGAATTTTAAAAGATTTTTGATTTTTAAAGAGATGGAAATTTTTAGTGAGAATGGAACTGTTTTGTGCTCCTTGCTCCATGAGGCAATGGCAGTGTTCCTTCTCCCTAACTCAATCCCAGGAAGCAGGACTTTAAGAAGCTTACTTTAAGTGCCTATCTGCATCTCATGCAGTTTGAAAGACACTGGGGACTGATGTCAGACTCATGCTTACGGAATCCTTACCAAAGCTTGGTTCTGGACACCAGCTCTGTTGGGAGAATACTTGCCTAGCATGCAGAACTGTATTGGAATCCCAGAACTGCAAAAAATTGCTCACCTATACATAAAATAAAAATAATCAGTAAATCTTAGTTAAAGAAGTTCAAAGTCATCCTTAGCTAATGAGTGTAAAGCCATCCTATCATTAAAAAATGGATATGACTGATGCAGTCATCAGGTGAAATGAAGAGGAATAGATTCAGTTTTAAGATTTTAATTTTTTATGTATGCTTTTATTATTTATTTATTTATTGTTTATTTTGTGACAACAGGTGTTTTACCCACATGCATGTGTGTGCTCCAAATATTTGCATATAGAGGTGAGAAGAGAATGTTGGATTCTATAGAACTGATGTAGGCACAAATTTCCTGTCTCAGAGCTACTTGATCCCAAATTACCACACAGACGCTTAATATAAATTCTAAATTCTCAACCAATAACTCATGTTTATTATTAACTAACTCTTACATTTTAATTTAACCCACATTCCTTATTTGCACTCTGCCATATCGCAGTATTGTGTGTCTATCTTTGATGACAGCCCACATTGGGCATCATTTTCTGTATCCCATGTCAACTACCTGGTTCTGTCTGACTTATTCATTCATCCTTGGTGGGAAGCATGAGGATTGAGAAACAAATAGAAAGAGGCATCTGATAGAGTCAGGAGAAAAATCTAGTAAATTCTGAGATTCACATTGTGATTATTTTTTATAGACTTTCTATACCCCAATCCAGAAAGGTGGGGGAAGGCAAAAGGCTTCTTTACCAAGATACAAAGAATAAATGAAGTATTTACCTTCTTAATAACCAAAAGATCAAGTAACCACACTAGGTAAAAACACCCTGTTAGTAGCCACACCATATATCAAACCTCCTGTCATATAACTTTGAGGGAGCAAGAATAGTTCTGAAGTCTCTGACCATAGTCAAAATGAAATGGAGCCACTTCTGTGGGTTCCCACACATCTTACTCTCTCTACATCTGTCCCGAGCCTTCTGACTCCACCCTTCTTCTTCCCATCATCCTTAGTTTGGTTGGCCCAGCTATATAGTTGATCAGTCTCTCAAGGTTCCCCTGTAATGTTAGGGTACCAATATTCAGTCTTCATTCCTAAAATATTGGACAGACTTTTCTGTGAAGCAGGAATTTTGTAGTGATATTTCATTTATATTTTAATAAATAAAGCTATCCAGAAGTTCAGAGACTAAATCAGCTGCAGTTATCAGCCTTCGAGACCAGGCAGTGGTAACACACATCTTTCACACTGTTTTGCCATATAATATGGGTGGTAGTGGTGCAAACCTTTAATCCAAGCACTAGAGAGGAATATAAGATGGAAGGAGACAGATATCACAGTCTCATTATGAGATTCCTGGATGCAGGACCATCATTTTGGACTGAGGTAAAGGTACGTGCCAGTGACTGGCTGTTTTGATTTTCTGATCTTTAGGTTGAAACCCTATTTCTGTCTCTAGGTTTTTATTAATCATGTTACATATTGTACCTTGTCATGTCAAATTTTAGTAATCATGTTTTTGTGTGTTGTGCTTGTCCTATTTGGACAACATATTTTCAGTCACATGGCAAGGTAAGCTTCTTGCCTTGTGGCTAATTTTTGCCACCAAGAGAGTAAATTCCATAAGGACTTTCTTTGATGCCCATCATCTACTCTGAGGTATATATATGCTGCCAGGATCAGACATTTCTCATTGTCATAATAAAACCTTAATCTTATGTTTTTAAAACATCTTAAATGCAATATTCTGTAGATTTCTGAAGTGATTGAAAACCATCTCTCTATTGAAAACATAGTTCTATTTGACTTTGAAAACATACCTAACATGACTATAAATTTGATTGTAAAAGGTAACTTTTTATCTTCATTTCTATATTATCCTAAATAGTTTGTAATAATAACCTTTAAGGTCTAGAAATTCACATTACAGTGTCAATTGAGCTGTAGAGGTATAATGCCTTGAAAAAGAGTAAAAATATATGTACAGTATATTCTAACAGAAGTAGTCTTCAATATTCATAAATATACAGAAATATCTTAAATAAGGGCAAAAGTAAATATACACTATAACAAAATAACTTCAAGTCTGTATCAATATACAAAAATACATATCATTGTAAAATATTTAAAACTAATAGTTGCTTTATTGATTTAAAAACAGATTCAATAATCTACTCCTTTTGTCCTATTATTTTTATAGCCCCCCCTTTCTTTTAAGAATGAGAACTCTGACTCTAATCTTTTTTCATATTTTTTCTTACACTTACCAACAACAATCTGTAACCAATCCCCCTAAAAATGACAAATATCCATAACCTACTGAACAACCTAAAACTTCCCACTACATCTCTTGTGAGTGTGGGTTTTATATTCTTTAAATTACTTCATGTTGCTTGGGTTTGATGCCCAATTTAATGAACCCTTAAAAATGGGATAATTGTCAGGTCTTGGGAGAGCTACTGGTATCATTCGTTGTCCAGTCTCTGTGTAATAAGAAAGTGCAGGTTATTGCAATTCCTGGCTAAAGTAGTCTGTGAGAGTGGACCACGACTAGCCTCCTGGAGATTGTCCTGAGCAATTTAAAATCTAAAGCCGATATGTGAGTGTTGTTTTTCTGCTTAGTGACATTACTGCAATCCAAGTAAAATTGTAGTTGTGTGATGGAGGAGGGTCATCTGTCTATGTGTTACTTTCATTGGTTAATAAAGAAACTGCCTTGGACCTTTAATAGGAAAGAAAATTAGGTAGGTGGAGTAGACAGAACAGAATTGTGGGAGAAAGAAAGCAGAGTCAGACAGATGCCTTAGGCAGTCACCATGCCTCTCCTCTCTGAGACAGACGCAGGTTAAGATCTCTCCTGGTAAGCCACCTCTTGTGGTGCTACACAGATTACTAAATATGGGTTAAAGCAAGATGTGAGAATTAGCCAATAAGAGGCTGAAACTAATGGACCAGGCAGTGTTTAAAAGAATAGAGTTTCTTTGCAGTAATTATTTCAGGTAAAGCCAGCCCGGTGGTGGGAATCAGCCCTCCGCTCCCATCACTACAGCTGTGGGGCTCCATTCTTCTTTCAGATACTTCAAAAAAGTCTCTGTTAGGAAGAGTCATGGCTTACTGCAGAAAACATATACATTTTAAATGTCATATACATCAGATCTCAAAGAAGTTAAAGGGCCATAATATGTTATGTTCATCTAGAGTACAAAAACTTAAATTCTAGTACCCAACAGACATTCAAACCCCAAATTATCTACAGGATGTTAGATGAAGCCTTTTTCTAGAATTAGAATTTTCTATGACCATTAATATGACAAATGTTTAATATATATACATATATCCATTACTTTTATAAATTTACAAATAATATTCATAGCTAAGAAAAGTTTTAAGGAGTCTAAATAAAACCAAAACTTGTGATATTAGTGGCAATAAAATAGCCTTTAAATTTGGTTTGTCTTCAGTCTCATATCAGGTGGCTCTTCTGATATGATACAGAGATTTTAGATTTTTTTTAACAAGCATTCTTGGGTTATAGAAGGAGGCAGCCATGCTCCAACTTCAGAGTCAGCTTTAATTTTAATTGAACTGCAACTACAATAAAATGCATTTTATGTCTGTAAAGAACAACAAAAACAAACATTTGGAATTTTTTATATAAAAATTATCCTGTTGAAAATGTGATATACCAATAGGCCATGCTACTTTTTTTATTGGGACATTTTCTTTTGATGATTCATCCTTTTTTCTTGAGCGGTCTTATTTGTCCAGCAGTCTTCAGATTCCTTATTTGAATGCCTTCGTTCCTCTGAGAGATAAGAACAAAACCTGGCATCAACCCTAGCTTTTGGGAGTTTCCCTTTTGGTAGTTATATCTGATGAAGTGAAAAGAATTTGTTAGACTTATAAGTTAGTTTAGATTGAATGGTCATGCTGCTTGATGAACTATTGCCTCTTCTAATCAAGAGGTCTTTCTTGTTTGAATCTAATTTTTTAAATCAATTTTGATGGTTTCCATAGCTTTTCTTCTCCTGTGGAAATGAAAGCAAAACCTCTTCCCCAACATAATGCATACCCTAGTTTACATTCTGAGGTCAACACATCTTTAATGTATAGAGGTTGATGTAATACAGTAGTAGTTTTTTGCATTATCTAATGTCCTTCTATAGCTGTTTTTCCTTTCTTATTAGAATTTAGAAATTTTAAAGTTAATAAAGCATTGTGCATTCTGTCTCTGGGGAGGTCTTTAGTGCCCCATTCTCTTTACTAAGCACATCTTTTAGAGTTTGATTAGATATTTCTATAATTCTTTGCCCTGTAGAATAGTGTGGTGTACCTGTAATATGCTTTACATTTTAATATGAAGAAACCTGTTTCACTTTACTTCAAACATGCATTGTCAGTCTTAGCTCTTATAGGCATCCCCATGATGGACATAAATTCTAACATATGTATAATTACAAAATCAGCTATTTTATAATTCAAAGCATCTGGCCTTTGAAAACCTGAATATGTATCTATGGTATGATGTATACTAATTTTCCAAATTTTACCAAATGAAACACTTCCATTTGCCAAATTTCATTTCTTTGAATAGCCTTTGGGTTACTTCTTCCAGGGAGAAGTGCTTAATTCTAAAAAGAACAAGTAAGACATTGCCTTGTATATTTCTTGTCTTGTTGCCAAGTGATGGAAAAATTCTTTTTTAAAACCGTTGAATCATTATTTTGCAAAATTATCAGGCCCTTCAAATGCCTGATATGCCTGTATGAGACCTGATGTGCATTATACATAAGGGTTTGTAAAAGGAGAGTGTCCATTCATTTCTCAGCTACACAGACCTGAATAATCACAAAGAAACTATATTAGTTACAACATTTGCTAATGGCTCAGAAGTATGTATGAGCTAGTTCTTACATCTTAAATTAACCCATTTCTATTAATCTGTGTATCACCATGAGGCCATTGGTTTGCCTCATTTTCTACATGACCTGTTTCCTTGGTGGTTGGTTGGCATCTTTCTCCTTCGGCAACTACATGGTGTCCTCAAGTGTATATAATTAATATTAAGCTTCAGAGTTCTTATTTCATAAGTGACTTTGCAAAAGGGTGGGCAGAGAAAACCTGGTCTAGGGGACCAGTGGAATGGAGAATATTTGTAGCTACAAGGATGATTTCTATTTCTTGTAAGTAAATAAATAACAAAGTCAATTCTGAATTATACAGAATAAATTCAGCAGTTTTACTATGTAAAACAACTCTTTTTGCATATTGAGAGTCAGTATCTATATTAAGAGGTTCTGAAAAAAATCCAATTATCTTAAAAATAGGCTATGATTCTGACTTTTGAGTAGATTCATCAAGATTTGAGCAACTGTGCTTAAATTTTTTGATTTGTAAATTGTTTTCCTGATTTTTTGCATCAGCATAGAATGTAGTGGTTCCAGAAATTGTGTTCCCATACATTGTAGAGAAGTGTCCAATTATTTCTTTTCATAAATTGAGCTCTCTTGCTTTTGTACTACTTGTTACTAATCTCTATCAAAAATCACTGCAAGCTCTTTGTCAATGTCTATTTTCTGCCCCCAAAGAGGAAATTGCATCTTTAGTAAAAGATCCTCCAATTTCTGATGGGTCTATTCCTAATTGACAAAGCCTTAATTTTTCCCCTCAGAATCAACTCAAAAACATTTTCTACATAGTTCTTTAATTTTTTGACTCTTTTGTGTGGTAAAATATCCATTCTAAGATATGATCTTCTCTCTGAATTAAAATTGCTGAAGGACAAATCACAGAAAGTAAAATAATCCGAATACAATCAAGCTCTGGATCCAAACAATCCACATGAGCATCTTTTAATTTCTTTTCTACCAGAGATAATTATCTCTCAGCTTCATCTGATAATTTTCTTAGACTATTTAAGTCCTTGTCACATTGGAAGGTTTAAAGTAAATTACTAATTACTTACTATATACTAATTGTTGACCATAACTAGTTAATAATGTCTCCCAATAAATTTAAAAGTTATTAAGAATTCACATCTGATCTCTTCTAACTTGTACTTTTTGGGCTTCAATTTTTTGTAAACTTTCTTATGTCCTGCTAATAGAATACTTTTTTTTGTATTTTTATGGACAAATTTTTCATACACCTATAAGGCAAAATATTCTTTACTTATTCAAACATATACCCTAAGTTATTTATATTGAATCATCTAGTTAGATAATGTCCATAATATGGAAAATTATAGATTGAGTAAACTGTTTACAAATTGTTTCCAATGGTTGTTTTGCAAAATTCTGCCACAGGGTTAGGCAGTTTAACATCTCTTGTGGGAGAACATCCCCTGATATTTTTTAACAGGGTGCAGATTATTTTAAGTAAGCACTATAAAGACAGACTTTTCTTTTTCATGTTCTTTTAAAGAAATGATGAAAAAACAGTTTTTAAAATCAATCACTCTAATAGACCATCCTTCCAGTAACAGAGAAGACAAAGAAATTCCAGGCTGTAGATAGCTCATTAGCTGAATTAAGGTATTTATGACTCTCAAATCTGTTAACATTTTCCATTTCCCCAGGTTTCATTTTAGTGACAAATATAGGAGAATTCCAAGTGTGAGCCAATTCTTTAATATGTCACACATTTAGCTTCTCTTGTACCCACTGCTCTAAAGCCTGTAATTTTTCTGATGTCAAAGTCCATTGTTCCAGCTAGAGATGGTTGTCATTTAACTATTTTAAAGGAAGGAATGCTGATACATTTGATAAATCAATAACTTTGTTTTATGTACAATCTGAATGGCCAGTTGAAGCATAATTAGTAAAAACTCAGAGACAGAAATTAGGGTTCAACCTAAAGGTCAGAAAAGCAAAACAGCCAATCACTGTCTCTTACCTCTACCTAGGACAACATGAAAAGACCAAACTTAAGAATAATAAGGGCAGAAGAAGGAAAAGAATTACAGCTGAAAGGCCCATAAAATATATTCAACAAAATTAGAGAAGAAAACTTTCCCAACCTAAAGAAAGATATTCCTATGAAGGTACAAGAAGCATACAGAACACCAAATAGACTGGATCAAAAGAAAGTATCACAGCTCCATATAATAATCAAAATACAAAACATACAGAATAAAGAACAGATATTAAGAGCTGCAAAGGAAATGGTCAAGTAACATATAAAGGGAAACTTATCAGAATTACACCCGATTCTCAATGGAAACCATGAAAGCCAGAAGGTCTTGGATATATGTGCTGCAGACACTAAGAAAACATGGATGCAAGCCCAGTAAAGCTTGCATTCACCATTAATGGGGAAAACCAGATATTCTAGGACAAAATCAGATTTAAACAATACGTTGCCAACAACCCAGCCTTACAGAAAATACTAGAAGGAAAATCACAAACCAAGAAAGACAACAACACCCATAATAATACAAGCATCTGACAACTCTCCACCAGCATAACTCAAAGAAGGGAAACACACAAATTCTACCACCAAAAAAATAATAACCAGAGTCAACAACCAATGGTCATTAATATCACTTAATATCAATGGACTCAATTCACCTATAAAAAGGCACAGGTTAAGAGAATGGATACAAAATCAGGATCCAACATTCTGCTTTTTACAAGAAACACTTCTCAAACTCAAAGAAAGACACTACCTCAGAGTAAACCAATGGGAAAAGCTTTCCAATCAAAAGAACCAAAGAAACAAGTGGGTGTGGCTATACTAATATCTAACAAGATTGATTTCAAACTAAAATCAATCAGAAGAGATGGAGATGGACACTTTGTACTCATAACAGGAACAATTCATCAGGAGGAAGTCTCTATCCTGAAAAATCTATGCCCCTAATATAAAAGCACCTACATATGTAAAAGAAACATTATTAGAACTCAAAGCATACATCAAACCCCACACTCTAATAGTAGGAGATCTCAACACTCTGCTCTCACCAATGGACTGATCAACCAGACAGAAACTTAACAGAGAAATAAGAGAACAATCAGATATAATGAACCAAATGGACTTAATAGACATCTATAGAACATTCCACCCAAACAGGAAAGAATATACCTTCTTCTCAGCATCGAATGGAACCTTCTCAATAATTGATCACATAATTTTTGGTAACAAAGCAAACATCTATAGATACAAAGAAATTGTAGTACTATCAGATCACCATGGAATAAAGTTAGAATTTAATAACAATTCTAACCCCAGAAAGCCTCAACCTCATGGAAATTGAATAGTCAAGTACTGAACCACCCCTGGGTCAAGGAAGAAATAAAGAAAGAAATTAAAGTCTTCCTTTATTTCAATGAAAATAAAGACACATTATGCCCAAACCTATGGGACACTATGACAGCAGTGTTAAGAGAAAAGTTCATAGCACTAAGTGCCCACATAAGGGAAATGGAGAAAGCACACATTAGAGACTTAACAGCACAGCTAGAGCTGTAAGATCTAGAAAAAAAGAAGCAGATTCACCCAGGAGGAGTAGAAGACTGGAAATAATCAAACTGAGGGCTGAAATCAACAAAATAGAAACAGAGAACAATCCAAAGAATCAATGAAACAAAAAGCTGGATAGGAAGGTGAACCCAAACAAAAACATATAGTTATCCTCCTGGATATTGGAAGGAGACAAGATTTCCAGGCAAAAATTGAGAGCTTGGGGATGGGGGTAGTATGAGGGTACGGGGAGATGGGGAGAGAAAAGGGAGAAGGGGAGGATGGGGAGAGCTTGGGGGAATGGGACAGTTGGGATGGAGGAAGATTCGATATGGAATCAGGGAAGTTTATATCTTAATTAAGGGAGCCATTTGAAGGTAGGCAAGAGATTGTACTTTAGAGGGGTTCCCAGGTGTCCATGGAGATGTCCCCAGCTTGCTCCTTGAGCAGCTGAGGAGAGGGGGCCTGAACTGGCCCTTTACTATAGCCACACTGATGACTCTCTTGCATATCACCATAGAACCTTCATCTGATTTTGGATGGAGAAAGAGACAGGGACACACACTGGAGCACCGGACTGAACTCCCAAGGTCCAAAGAGGAGCAGAAGGAGGGAGAACATGAGCAAAGAAGTCAGGACCATGAGGGGTGCGTCCATTCACTGAGACAATGGGGCTGATCTAATTGGAGAGCACCAAGGCCAACTGGATTGGGACTGATATAGCATGTGATCAAGCTGGACTCTCTGAATGTTGTTGATGAAGAAGGCTGACTGAGAAGCCAAGGACAATGGCACTGGGTTTTGATTCTACTGTATGTACTGGCTTTGTGGGAAGGTAGTCTGTTTGGATCCTCACCTTCCTGACCTGGATGGATGGGGGAGGAAATTGGACTTCCCACAGGGCAGGGAACCCTGACTGCTCCTCAGACTGAAAATGGAGGGGGGTGGTGGGGGGATGGGAAGGGAAATGGGAGGAGGGGAGGAGGTGAAATTTTGTAAAATTATATAATTTAATAAAAAAAGAAAAAAGCTGGTTCATGGAGAAAATCAACAAGATTGACAAACCCCTATCCAAACTAATCAAATGTCAGAGAGAGAACACACAAATTAACAAGAACAGAAATGAAAAGGGGGACATAACCACAGATGCAGAAGAAATTCAGAGAATTATTAGATCTTATTACAAAAGTCTGTATGCCACAAAATTGGAAAATGTGAAAAAATGGAAACTTTTTTTAGATAAGTACTATATAACAAAAATAAATCAAGACCAGGTAAAAATTGTAAATAGACCTGTAAGTCGCAAGGAATTAGAAGCTGTCATCAGAAACCTCCCTACCAAAAAAAGCCCTGTACCAGATGGTTTCAATGCAGAATTCTACCAGAACTTCTAAGAAGAGCTAGCATCTATACTCCTTAATGTGTTTCACAAAATAGAAACAGAAGAGTCATTTCCAAAGTCCTTTTATGAAGCTACAGTCATCCTGACACCAAAACCACACAAAGACTTAACCAAGAAAGAGAATTACAGACCAATTTCACTAATGAACATCGATGTAAAATTTCTCAATAAAATACTGGCAAACCAAATCCAAGAACACATCCAAAAATTATACATTATGATCAAGTAGGCTTCATCCCAGAGAGGCAGGGCTGGTTCAACATACGGAAATCTATCAATGTAATCCATCATATAAATAAACTGAAGAGAAAAAAACCCATATGATCATTTCATTAAATGCTGAAAAAGCATTTGACAAAATACAACACCCCTTTATGATAAAGGACCTGGAAAGATTAGGGATAAAATGTTCATTCCTAAATATATTAAAAGCAATATATAGCAAGCTGACAGCTAACATTAAATTAAATGGAGAGAAACTCAAAGCCATTCCACTAAAATCAGGAACACGACAAGGCTTTACACTTTCTCCATACCTCATCAATACAGTGCTTGAAGTTCTAGCAATAGCAATAAGACAGCATAAGGAGATCAAGGGGATTCAAATTGGAAAGGAAGAAGTCAAACTTTTGTTATTTGCAGATGACATGATAGTATACATAAGCAACCCTAAAAACTCTACCAAAGAACCCCTACAGCTGATAAACACCTTTAATAATGTGGCAGGATACAAGATCAACTCCAAAAAATCAGTTGCCCTCCTATACATAAAGGATAAAGAAGCAGAGATGGAAATCAGAGAAGCAAAACCTTTCACGTTAGCCAAAAATATCATAAAATATCTTGGGGTAACTCTAACCAAGTAAGTGAAAGATCTATTTGACAAGAACTTTAAATCTTTATAAAAAAATTGAAGAGGATATCAGAAAATGGGAGGATCTCCCTTGCTCATGGATTGGGAGGATCAACATAGTAAAAATGGCAATTCTACCAAAAGCAATCTATAGATTCAATGCAATCCCCATCAAAATCCCAATAAAATTCTTCACAGACCTTAAAAGAACAACAATCAACTTTATATGGAAAAACAAAAAGCCCGGGATAGCCAAAACAATTCTATACAATAAAGGTACTTCTGGAGTCATTACCCTCCCTGACTTCAAACTCTATTACAGAGCTACAGTAATGAAAACAGCTTGGTATTGGCACAAAAACAGAGATGTTGACCAATGGAATCGAATTGAAGACCCAGATTTTAACCCACAAACCTATGAACACCTGATTTTCTACAAAGGAGCTAAAATTATACAATGGTAGAAGAAAAGCATCTTCAACAAATGGAGCTGGCATAACTGGATGTCAACCTGTAGAAGAATGATAATAGATCCATATCTATCACCATGCCCAAAACTCAAGTCCAAATGGATTAAAGACCACAATATCAATCTGAACACACTGAACCTGATAGAAGAGAAAGTGGGAAGTACTCCACAACTCATGGGCACAGGAGACCACTTCCTATGTATAACCCCAGTAGCACAGACAATAAGGGCAACATTGGATAAATGGGACCTCAGAAAACTGAGAAGCTTCTGTAAAGCAAAGGACACTGTCATTAAGGCAAAATTGCAACCTACTGACTGGGAGAAGATCTTCACCAACCCCACAACAGACAAAGGTCTGATTTCGAAAATATAAAAAGAACTCAAGAAACTAGACTTTAAAATGCTAATTAACCCAATTAAAAAATGGGGCATTAAACTGAACAGAGAATTCTCAAGAGAAGAACTTCAAATGGCCAAAAGACACTTAAGGTCATGTTCAACCTCCTTAGCGATCAGGGAAATGCAAATCAAAACAACTTTGAGATACCATCTTACACCTATTAGAATGGCAAAAATCAAAAACACCAATGATAGCCTTTTCTGGAGAGGATGTGGAGTAAGGGGAACACTCACCCATTGCTGGTGGGAATGCAAACTTGTGCAACCACTTTGGAAATCACTGTGGTAGTTTCTCAGGAAATTATGGATCAACGTACCATAGGATCCAGCAATATCACTCCTGGGAATATACCCAAGAGATGCCCTATCATACTACAAAAGCTTTGTTCATCTATGTTCACAGCAGCACAGCAGCATCATTTGATTATTTGTTTTTTGTTTTTTTTTTTTTGGTTTTTCGAGACAGAGTTTCTCTGTGGCTTTTGGAACCTGTCCTGGAACTAGCTCTTGTAGACCATTCTGGCCTTGAACTCACAGAGATCCATCTGCCTCTGCCTCCTGAGTGCTGGGATTAAAGGCGTGCGCCACCACCGCCCGGCAGCAGCATTATTTGTAATAAACAGAACCTGGAAACATCCTAGATACCCCTCAATGGAAGAATGAATAAAGAAACTTTGGAATATGTATGCATTAGAGTACTACTCAGTGGTAAAAAATAATGACATCTTGAATTTTGCATGGAAATGGATGGAAATAGAAAACACTATTCTGAGTGAGGTAACCCAGACCCAAAAAGATGAATATGGTATGTACTCACACATAAGTGGATTATAGCCATAAATAAAGGACATTGAGCCTATAATATGTGATCCTAGAGAAGTTAAATAAGAAGGTGAACCCAAAGAAAGACATATAGTTATCCTCCTGGATATTGGAAGGAGACAAGATTGCCAGGCAAAAATTGGAAACTTGGGGGTGGGGGTGGGGTGGGGATAAGGGGAGATGGGGAGAGAGAAGGGAGAAGGGGATGATGGGGAAAGCTTGGAGGAATGGGACGGCTGGGATGGAGGAGGGTGCATATGGGAGCAGGGAAGTATATATCTTAATTAAGGGAGCCGTTTGAGGTTTGGCAAGAGTTTTGACTATAGAGGTGTTCCCAGGTGTCCATGGAGATGTTCCCAGCTAGATCCTTGAGCAGCTGAGGAGAGGGTTCTTGAACTGGCCTTATCCTATAGCCATACTGATGAATATCTTGCATATCACCCTAGAATCTTCATCTGGCGCTAGATGAAGCTAGAGACAGAGACCCACATTGGAGCACTGGACTGAACTCCCAAGGTCCAAATGAGGAGCAGAAGGAGGAAGAACATGAGCAAGGAAGTCAGGACCATGAGGGGTGCGTCCACTCACTGAGACAATGGGACTGATCTAATGGGAGCTCACCAAGGCCAGCTGGACTGAGACTGATATAGCATGTGATCAAACCAGACTCTCTGAAACGTGGCTGACAAGGAGGGCTGACTGAGAAGCCAAGGACAATGGCACTGGGTTTTGATTATATTGCATGTACTTGCTTTGTGGGAGCTTAGTCTGTTTGGATGCTCACCTTCCTAGACCTGGATGGAGGGGGGATGACCTTGGACTTCCCACAGGGTAGGGAACCTTGACTGCTCTTTGGACTGGAGAGAGAGGTGGACGGGAAAGGGGAGGGGGAGGGAAATTGGAGGAGGGGAGGAGGTGGAAATTTTTAATAAAAATAAATAAATTTTAAAAAAGATATTCACAGATTTCCAAAGACACAGAATTCCTACCTGCCATATTTGATTTTACCCTACTTAAAACATTCTTAACTTCTTACACTCACTTTCATTTCAGTTTACTGATAATTTTACTTCAGGAAATTTATGGTATGTGTTTTACTCTAAAGGACAGCAGAGTAGATCTGGGCCACAGACTCACAACATTTACAGTCAGAATGGCTAATAATAGCATACCCCATAACCGATAATTTAGAGGTCTGGGTTTCTTTTTGTTTCTACTTCCTAGAGCAAAACTCTAGACCTTGGCCAGTAGAAACGGCAGCATCCGTGTGTGCTATCTGATCAAGAACTGATAGCTTTTTTTTATGTTTACATAGGTTGCCTCTATGTTTGCTGGGAGAAAAGAAGCAGCACACCCATTTAAACAACTCATGCCCTATTCATAATTATACTGAAAATAAACATATTAGTTCTTTTATCTACCATCTGAAGATATAATGTAGTGCACTAACTTTCCCCTATAGAACTCTATGATGATTTATTTCCTTTCTTAATTAACTTTGCCAATTAAGGAGTTCACTAGATATGTACTAGCCACTCCCATTGTTCTATGTGTGTGTGTGTATGTGTGTGTGTGTGTGTGTGTGTGTGTGTGTGTGTGAGAGAGAGAGAGAGAGAGAGAGAGAGAGAGAGAGAGAGAGAGAGAGAGAGAGAGAGAGAGAGAGAGCCCTTATCTGATTTCCTATGGTGCAACAAGAATTCCAGCCCTGGAACCTGATAGTGATGGGAATTGCTGATTTTAAGGGTATATATGACTGGGAATATTTGTAATAAGTAGAACAAGGAAGAACAAGAAAGAAGAATGAGAAATGATGAAGAGAGAAGAATTTAAAAAAACATGGTTAGACAGAACCTTTTGTGAGTAGACTTCTTTATCCTCAGATTTTTATGCCCCCTTATCTCCTCATGGTGCCTTCAATTGGGTTCTGAAAGATTAAATGCATGAACTGCCTGGTTTCTATGGAAAACTATTGTGGCTGTTGGGATTAAAGGTATGTGTTAATTCTCTCTGATCTGTAACACTGATCAGTAGGTATGTCTTACTGTCTGATCATTAACACACCACACAAACACACACACACTCAAATGGGAATAGACCATTAAAATCATTGACATTTTGGAAGGAAAATATATACTATGAGCAAACTTTTCAAAGTTGGAAATATATGTTTCTTAGGTTTAGTGTTTACCACCCTTTTTTCCAGTTTCTATTTGAAAAATATAAGATTGAAGAAAACCCTTGCATACTGTTGGAGCAATAACCAGTTTCTCAATACCCAGTTCTTCACAGTTTGCTTTAGGCAATATTTCTCATTAGAAGAGTAGAAAAATTCTCATTTTTCAGTCAGGTCATACTGGCACATACCTTTAATCCCAGCATCAATAAGCAGAGGCAGGGACATCACTGTGTTCAAGAACATCTGGTCTATGCTTTATTAATGAAGTTTCTGAGCTACCCAGTCCCATAGCCGTTTGGTCCCAAATAAACACAAATAGACTTATATTAATTATAAACTGTTTGACTTGTTAGCTCAGGCTTATTATTAGCTAGCTCTTATAACTTAAATTAACCATTCATTCTTGTCTATGTTTAGTCACATGGCTTGGCACCTTTCTCAGTGAGGCATTCTCATCTCACTTCCTCTGTGTCTGGCATGTGACTGACTCTCTGCCTCTTTTATTCCCAGAATTCTCTTAGTCTGGTTGTCCCACCTATACTTCTTGCTTTGCTACTGTTCAACCAGCATTTTATTAAACCAATGAGTGACAATTCTTTAAAATGTACCAAAGCATTATTCCATAGTGGTTCTCCTTTTTTATTTTCAAAATAAGTCCCTGAATCTAACCTCCTTTGTTTAGCTTTTTCTCTTATCATTATCCATAAGAACTTGTCATTAATACACTAAACAAAGAGAAACATCCATACTCCATTTTGAGAGAATGTCGGCATAGTTTTCTAGCCTTCTTCCTCCTGATTGGTGGTGATAGTAATGTTATGAGGACATAAAGAAAATTTAGGATTATGGTCAAGTTCTGACTGGAATATTCTCTGAGACTGGATCATCTCAGCCAGAAATCTTGAGGGTGTTCTGAATGTAGAATTCAGAGAACACTGGAGCAGAGGTGCTCTGAAATATTGGATCATCTTGGCCACCTGTTTCCATTGGAGATTTTTCAGGAGGATTTCCTTGATCAAACCTTGTTTTTCTTAACCAAGAATGAATCCACAGCCTGTCATTTCCTGAGGAAACAAAAGTAAAGCCTTTTTCCCAGAGTACCATATCTTAAATTGTCTTAAAATTTTAAGTCAAGGAATTTCATTTATAATCAAATGTCTTATAGCAGATGTTTTGACTTGCTCAGCAATCAAACAATTCAAAAATAACACAATAACATATAGTATCCAGATTCTCTGTATTTTCCATCTTTATGTATTTGTTTTTTAACTCTATTTTATTTTTATTCTTTAATTTTTGGTTTTTTGAGACAGAGTTTCATTGTGTATCTTTGCTCTTCTGGAGCTCACTCTGTAGGCCAGACTGACCTCATACTCACAGAGATTCACCTGCCTCTGCCTCCCAAGTACTGGGATTTAAGGTTTGTGCCACTATGCCTTTCTACTCTATTTCTTCTTCTTCTTCTTCTTCTTCTTCTTCTTCTTCTTCTTCTTCTTCTTCTTCTTCTTCTTCT
This sequence comes from Arvicola amphibius, assembly GCF_903992535.2. Lineage (NCBI taxonomy): Eukaryota > Metazoa > Chordata > Mammalia > Rodentia > Cricetidae > Arvicola > Arvicola amphibius. The sequence continues at coordinate 8,416,578 of NC_052048.2, forward strand.
TCTTCTTCTTATTATTATTATTATTATTATTATTATTATTATTCAATTTTCTGCCTCCCCCCACCTCCCATTTTCCTCCCCCTCCCTTAACTTCCCTCCTCCCTCTCCCTTTCCAGTCCAAGGAGCAGTCAGGGTTCCCTGCCTGCAGAAAGTCCAAGGTCCAACCTACTCCATCTAGGTCCAGGAAGGTGTTCATCTAAACAGACCAGGCTCCCTCAAAGCCAGTACATGCAGTAGGATCAAAACCCACTGCCATTGTTCTTGGCTTCTCAGGCAGCCTTCATTGTCTGCCATGTTCAGAGAATCTGGTTTGATCCCATGCTTTTTTAGTCCCAGTGGAGCTGGCCTTGGTGAGCTCCCATTAGACCAGCCCCACAGTCTCAGTGGGTGGGCGCACTCCTCACAGTCCTGACTTCCTTGCTCATATTCTCCCTCCTTCATCTCCTCATTTGGGTCTTGGGAGCTCAGTCCTGCACTCCATTGTGGGTCTCTGTCTCTATCTCCATCCATGGCCAGATGAAGCTTCTATGGTGATATGCAAGCTATTCATCAGTATGGCTATAGGAAAGGGCCATTTCAGGCTCCCTCTCCTCAGCTGCCCAAGGAACTAGCTGGGGACATCTCCATGGATACTTAGTACCTTCACTCTATTTCTTCTTAAAGACTTTATCTTTTTTTCTCTTCTCTCCCAAGCCTTAATTTATTTTTAAATACTGTAAACCATTTGGAATTTTGTTTGGATTTGTTTTGTTTTGTGTCTGAATATGTATTTAGTGTATATATCATTTTTTTCTTTGCACATGAGTATTTAATCTGATAAGTGATATAACTAAGATTAAAGCTGTAGTTTGATGGCTCAATCCACCCCATTCCTTATATTTTTGAGTGTCTAGCTTCATGTCAGAGGTACAGGCATGAGTCCCTTTATTGCCACAACTCTGTGAAGTATCTACATCCATGCTACCACCAAAAAAAAAAAAATCTAATGCTAACTTCTTACAAGCACTATTTAAGTCTTTGGTGTCAGGACTTCTTAAAAGAGATGTTAGGTTTTTACTGTTAATCCTGAGTCAGGAAGTCTCTCTTAATGGAGCTGTGCCTCTACTTGCCTCTAGCAAACTGAGTTCACCTGAGAAAATTATGCTATCAGGAAGCCATGTTTGACTTTGTTGTTTTGTGTCTAGAATCACTTCCCAAGCTCTCTCAAGTTCTATGTGGATGTAGTTGCTGAATGTTGGAAATCATTTGTTGATGGAAGTGTCTGTCCCACCTAGTCCAACAGCCATTAAGTACCAAATAAACATATAGAAGGTTATATTAATTATAAGCAGTTTGCCCTATTAGCTCAGACTTATTATTAACTACATATTACAAAACCTAAATTATCCCATAATTCTTGTCTATGTTTAATCACAAAGCTTGGTTTCTTTTCTCCATGAGGCATTCTTATCTTGTATCTTCTGTATCTGGTTGATGATTAATGTTCTGCCCCTCTGTCCCGCCCACACTTCCTATCCAATCAATGTTTTATTAAGCCAATATGGGTGACAAATCTTTACAGTGTACAATAGTGTTATCCCTTAGTAATGGAGCAAGTTTCAAGACAGTCAAATCTACACAGAGAAGCCATTTCTTGATAAGCCAAATATATATTTAAACTTGAGCCTTCCCATTCTGGGAGTGAATATCAGGCTCTTGTACACTAGGCAGCAGTCCTTCCCTGAGTGTTAGTCCTAACCCCAATATCTCTTTACTTTCATATACTGAGGTGCATAAGTGCTGGGGAGGCAACTTAGAGGTTAAGTGGTTTAAGTACCTGCTTGATGTAGCTTCAGGTCTATTTGGTTTAGAAGCATTCAACAGTAGCAATTGAAGGAGTGATGATGAAATACATTCTACAGGTATTACAGTGTAGGGTAGAATGGAGACAAGGGTTGCTGAAGTGACCATTCCAACTGAAGTCTGCCAAACCTGGAAGGCAGTACAGGCCAGCAAATAAAGGAAAACCTCATTATAAGGCAGAACTTGAGGAACTGTGGGAAAGAACTCTTCCCCATTAGCTTTCCATGAATAAAAATTATCTCTGGGTACATATGAATATTGAGTAGGGAGAGTGTGCTATATATAAGAACGTAAAGCAATCAATAGAATACATTGCAGAATCTGCCATGGAGTGACTAGTGATTAACTGTTCATTATATTCTTCTTATTCAAATTATTTTTGTAGTATTAATTTGAGAAAAACCTTTAATATTGTATGAAATCTCAAATATCACTTAGACTTAATATATTTATATCTTTGGCTTTGAGTATATTAAAATTATGAACAGTGGGGAACCAGTCCTTTTGATTAAAAAGAGGAAAAACAAACGCAAAATTAAGAAGTTGGAGGAATATTAGTTCGAATTTAGTAATTAGGTGATCTTGCTGGCAACTAGAGTAGATCATGAGAGGGAAGGCTGAAGACAATGGGTCAGATGGAGGGCACTGTGTTTCAAATACTCAGAAACACTGTAGTCTATAGAGTGGTACATAAATCTGTGGTATTATGCTTCTTTTCATCTTATTGATGTATGACAACTCCTCACAATCAGCACAAATAATATTTTAATACCTAAATCATTTGTTGATGCTTTTGATTAACTTCTTTGTAAGCATTTCTCATTCATATTTTCAGAGTAGAAAATCAGTTGGAGTCACTTATTCCTCACTTACTTCTCTTTAATTTCTGTTTTTAATCTTCACTGAGAACATACTTAGTGTTTTGTTCTACTTGGGCAGTCCATGATGCCTTGATCACTTTGATTTTTATAGGCCCCTTTCTTCCCTTCTGTAAAAGAATGATGGCCACATGCATGTTCTATTACATCCCTTTACCTCAACATTTCTTCAACTTACCCTTTTAAAAATTATTATTTTATATGTTTTGGCATTTGGCCTGCTTGCATTTCTCTGTGCCATGTGAATATAGCAAACTCAGAGGACAGAATAGGGTGTTGGGTACCTGGATCTGGAGTTAAGTGTAGAAATGAACTGTGGTATTGAGAACTGAACATGAGTCCTCGGTAAGCACAGGTAAACCCTTAATTTCTGAGTTATCTCTCTAGGCCCCACTTTTCCTTTCTCTGACATAGCCCACTATCCCTTCTTATACAAGGACTATGCACACAAAACAGGATATAAATTTACATGGACAGCATATCTTACTAACAGGTGAAAGGGATAAGCATCAAACTATTCATGGGTGTTCCCAGAATGGGTGTTGAATACCTGGGGGAGCATACACGAGTGTCCATGTTTCTATTAAATGCAAGGATAGTATTTTACTGATCTCAATCTAGCTAAAGTTCTGGCTAAATGCAAAGAGGAAAACATGACAAAAATCCCACAAGCAAATTGGCATCAAACAATAAGTTAAAAGAAATTTTTCATTGCTGTAGTCTAGTGAGCATAGAAACAATCAGCCAGGGGGTTAAGTTCTCAGAGAAGATAAACAGAATCAAACCCCAAGGCAATCAAAAATACAAGTTCTGTCCTTGGCAAAAACAAAAATATGTAGCAAAAATTCAGTCGGAAGTTCAGGTTTACTTCAATAAACTCAGAGATGTCACACACTTATTGGTTGATGCAGCAGTAATAATAATCTGGTACTGTTTTAGATTTCAGTCAAACATATTAGAAGAAAGCAAGATATTGAAGTAAGTCAGATTTTTAAAAGTTACCCAAATTTGATAATAAATAAGACATATTTTCTGTAATGCAGAAAATTATTTCAATGCAAATCAGTGTGATTCATGGAGAAAGGTAGATGAGTAAAACAATCTCAGAATCATGGTCCATGAGGACCAATGAAAGATTTATGTTGTGCTGACTAAGGACTTATCTCTTTATTAAAACTCTACTTATTTTCTGTTAAATTGCCATCTTAATCTTGCTGTAAACAGCTTACAACTAATTGAATATGTACTTTGTAGTGTGCTATGTCTTTCTTTAAAATTTATTCTCTTTATTCTGTTGAAGGGTACTGACATGTACAGTGTGTGGTATTTTTGTGTTTCATGGTAAGGGACACATGGTGTGAGTGAGAGTATGTATGTTATGGGGAAACTATTTGGAGTAGATTCTCTTTCACATTTATGTGGGTTTGGGGGCTCAAACTCAGATCATAATGACATACACTGTCATTCTTAGCTTATTTTTGCTTTCTAAAGTTGTAAATCATTCTCTTCATATTATTTAAAATATGCACTAAGAAGAAAATGATATTAGTATACAAAATCAGATGGTCCATGAGAAATCTTTCTTTCAGTATGTATATTTTCTGTACATTGAGAGGATTGTGAACTTCACAGGTATATTTCATTGGATACTATACTTAACAATTTGTGTTTCATTACATGATAAACTATAAGAAAATGTTGAATTCTTAATAGTTTGGCTACTTAAGATTCTGAAATTTATTCTGAAAATTATTACCTGTGTACCATATGCTGGAGTAGCCAAACATATAGATTACAAATAATGGGTATCTATTTATTATGATGAAAATAAAGCCTACAAGTACAGAAGGAAAGACCATGGCTGGGTCAGAACTGGAAGCATCAGTATGTCCTCACTTTTATTAATTTTATATTTATGTAAATATATATGGACACATATCTATTTCCTATCTGTGTTTGAACATCTATATATCTCTGTCTACGTCTTGGTTCCTATATTAATTTTTAGTGCTGAAAATCAAATTTCTCCAGGAAAGTTTGACTTGAGAGCTCTGCTGGGGAAAGTAAAAATTAATAAATAAACCTAGATCTGTTGCAGGAGCCACTTGTTTGTTCTCAGGTGCTTAATTCCAAAATAATCACACAGAAACTGCATTTATTAAAACGCTGTTTGGCCCATTAGCTCTAGTTTCTTATTAGCTAACTCTTACATATTAACTTAACCCATCTCCATTAATCTGTGTATCCCCACGTGGCTGTGGCTTGCCAGCAAAGTTTTGGCATGCTTGACTCTAGTGGCAGCTCCATTGCTTCTCTCTCTCTACCTTTCTTCTCCAAATATTCAGGCCAGTTTTCCCCACCTATCTAAGTTCTGTCCTATCAAAAGGCCAAACCAGTTCCTTTATTCATTAACCAATAAGAGCAACACATAGACAGAAGGACCTCTCATCTCATATATTATCTAATGATATGAAGAAGCTGCCAGGAATGTTGACAGAAAATGAAAAAGTAGCCATCAATAGGAACAAAAAATAAACAAGTGGACAGTAATAGCAACTTTCAAAATGATATAAGAACATTTGAAGGGGTAGCTTCAATTACAAGGGCTCCTTTACATGCAGAAATAAAATTGAAATAACTTCTCCTAGAAAAAGTTGAACATGACTTTGACATAGTAGTGGTTAATTTTTATTGTCAACTTGACTGGATTTGAAATTTCTATGGAAACTTGTACCAATGGGGCAATATGTGGAAAGTTTAACTGAGGTGGGAAAAGTATGGGTGGGACTATCTTATGGGCTTGGATCTCCCAAACTAAGTCAAAAAGAGAAAGTGAGCTTACACTACCTTCCCAACAGTGGCTGCATTAAGACACCTCTCAACCCTTTTACCCTTCCTTCTCTGCCATGATGGACTGCACCCTCAAGCTGTGTGACAAAATAATTTCTTCCTTATATAGTTTATATCTGTAGTAGCAGTATCTTGAACCGCTCACCATCGAATCATCACACAGAGACTTTTTAAAATTAATTATGAATGTTCAGTCTTATCTTAGTTTTCCCCACTAGCTTTTATAACTTACATTAACATCTTCCTTTTCATCTATGTTTTGCTTCAGAGCTTTTTACTTTTCTTTTATTCGGGATGTCCTATCTTTCCAGCTTCTTCTGTGGCTACTTGTTTGGCTGGACCCAGGTGTCTCCCTCTCTTTCTTCCATTGTCTCTCTTCTCTTTCAGTCTAAATTCTTCCTCTTATTTTTTCTCTATGTCCACCAGCCATGGATATTCCTTCATTGCCTTGCTATTGACCATTTAACTTTTTACTCGACTGATAAGGTGCTTTAGGCAGGCAAAGCACACATATTTACATCATTAAACAAATGAAGCATAAATAAATGTAACATATCTTTCCATAATTAAACAACTTCAATACACCTTTACATAATTAAAGTAACATTCCACAACATAAACAAATGCAGCACATCTTTGTATAGTTAAATATTCCACATTTTCTCCTTATTGTCTAAATAAAAAGAAAGGTTTTAGTTTTAACATAGAAAGACTATAGACAATAAGAACAATCATCAAGAATTACATTTAGAATATCTAGTCCATTTGTATCTGACAAGTTCAGAGAGAAAACACTCCATTCTTTATCCTATCTTGATTAGTACTGTACCTAATTTATCACCTATTATTACTAAGGAAAACTGTTTAGATAACTATCTAGTTTTCAACTTCATAAAATATCCCAAGAAGATTTATATTACTTGAGTAAATAGGAAGTACAGAGCAAGTCACTGCCATTTCCAAAACTGTAGAAATGACAGAGACATCTGGCTGCCTGGAGTACCACCCAAACTTCCTTTGTAATATTGGAACATCCAACTTCACCATACAGTCCAAGCATATCTGGCAGAATTTTCTATGAAACAGGAATTTTAAATGACTGTACCACCTGTCTTGGTAAAGTTCTGCTGCTTTTTTCATTTGTTTCCTGCTTATCCAGTTTGAATGGAATACTGTCACCAGTTGAAACAAGGACAGATTCTTGCCCAAATGGCTAACTTTGCCACAATGAATGCAAACTCCATATGCAGTTTCTTTGATGTCTATCATCCTTTTATGAAGTAGATTGGTGCTTCCAGGAGCAGATATTTTTCACCTTCATGAAAAGCCTTAGGTTAGTAAACATCTTAAATGTTATAATACCCCAAACAACAGTAGAAACATATATACAGTATAACAAAAATAGCTTTATATTTATATCAAAATACAAAAACCCTTACCAATGTAAAATATTTGACATTAATAGTTATTTTATATATTATATCCATATACTTCCAAATGATGACAAATATTTATAACCCATCAAATGACCAAAAACCACCCCCCCTTCTCTCTTGGGAATGTGAGTCCTATGTTCTCTATACTGCTTCCTGTTGTCTGTGGGTGACAGCATCTCCAGGGGACCATGAGAAAATGGAGACAATGGTAAAGTCCTGGGAAAACTAGTTGTAACCTTTGTTGTGCAGTTGAGAACTCTTCACATAAGTATATATGTCACCTTTCTTGTAGTTCTTGTTTTTTATTTCTTGATTCTGTAGTTGAGATTTTCAGCAGGTCTCCTCTCATCAAACCTGATCTTTATCAACCTTAAAGGAATCCACAGGATTTTGCTTCCACAAGCAGGAAAGCATAACCTCTCTCCCAAAGCAATTACGTTTCTTGAATTCCATTTTAAAGTTAAGACAGCTGTAAGGTATCTAGGCTGGTTTAATTCAGCAGTCCCTTTTACAATTCCATGTCTATCAACAACTGATGTTTACTCAGCATTCAGAAAATCAAAGTCAACACAACATACATACAGGATCCAGACTTCCTGTGTATTTCCCATCTTTACATGTCTTTTTTTACTTTATATTACTTTACTGTTTCTTTAAAGACTTTATTATATATAAATTACATATTTTCCTTATGAGTGTCTATATCCATTTTCTTTTCGTGCTTAAACCTATGCACATTTTAAACACACCGTGTTGTCAGAATTCATTCAGTCATTTACCTTTTGGAATACCGGCCCTTTGGGCATAGTCTGAGAGGCTATGTATGCACCATAAGCTGCAAGAAGAAGTATGCTCACTTTCTTGCTAAGCATGAGGAGAGACATAATATGGCAGAGAGACAGCACAGAATCAGTGGTAATTTCAGCCCTTTCTCTGTATTTGTGAGTTAATTTCTTTCCATTGGAACCCCTTAGTAAATATGTTTCATTTACCTCTGTGTGATTCTGCAATAACACTGTAACTTGTTACTGCATGTCTAAATCCTTTTCTGACTGCATGAGACAAACCTTAGCAGCACAGCTTCATGTTGGTGACTTGTTCCTCATTGATGAAGAGGTGCATTCGACTGAGTGCTGCTTTTCACCAGGAGTTCCATTCAACTGCCCCAGCTCTAGGAAGTTCGTGCTCATTTGTGAGCATTTTTACTTAGTTCACTGTTTTTATCTAATGTACGAGTTGCTCAAGTACCTGTTGTTTGGCAGAGTCTTTTAAAGGAACTGTATCCATTTTCTTTCTTTTTTAAGCTTTCTCAGACTTTATGTAGAAATTAGTTCCCCATGTTGGGCATCAAGTGTAGCAGGCTTTCTAGGACTGCCAGCCCCCAAATCTTGACATGGAGATTTATTATTTGTTATGAATGTACAGCCTTAACTTATGTTTTCTCCATTAAGAGTAGCTTGTTTCTCTTCATCTGTATTTTTCCTGGGGACATTTTACATAGTTAAATGTAGTCTGAGTTTTCTGTCCTGCCCAGTTCTTGCATTTGTGAAGTCCCAAAGAAATCACATACACGTCTACATTAGTCATAAACTGATTGGCCCATTGGCTCAGGCTTTTTATTAACTCATAACTTTTATTAACCCATTATTCTTATCTATGTTAGCCACATGGCTCAGTACCTTTTTCAGTGAGGCAGTCACATTTTCTTTCTCCTGTGGTTGGGTGAGGAGTGTATCCTCTTTCCAAAATTCTGTTCTTCTGGACCCAACTCTACCTCTTGCCTGATTGTCCTGTTTATACTTCCTACCTGGCTACTGGCCAATCAGTGTGTATTTAAAATATAGTTGACAGAATACAGACCATTCTCCCACACCACTCCCCCTCTTTTTTTTTAAACAAAGGAAAATATCCATAGTCCATTTCTTGGGGGGGCGAATATGGGCATAGTTTTCTAGGTTACTTACTGCTAATTGGAGGTGCTAATAATCTTATGGAGACCTAAAGAAAATTTAGAATTATGATCAAGTCCTAACTGGAGTATCTTGTGAGAATTGATCATCTGAGGCAGCATCTTGAATCTGTTCTGGATGTAGAACTCTTACATCTGGGCCATCTGTTCCTACTGGAGATTATTCAGGTGGTCTTCCTTGATCAAACCTGATTTTTCTCAACTCAGAGTAAATCCACAGCCTCACATTTTCTGTGGAAACAAAAGCAAAACCTCTTCTCCAGAGTAACATATCTTTTGAAATCAATTTTGAAGTCAAGGTATTCTCAAAATATCTATCTTGGATTAATTCAGAAGCATTTATCATCAAATATCTTTTAGCAGCTGTTGCTCCTTCCTCAGAATTCAAACAATTCATAGAGAACATAATAACATACAGTATCCAGAATCTCTGCATATTTTCATCTTTATTAGCTGTATATTAACCTCTATTTCTTTTATTTTTACTTTTAATTTTTGGCTTTTTGAAACAGGTTCTCTGTGTATCTTTGGCTGTCTTGAACCTCCCTATCTTTGGCTGTCTTGAAACTCCCTCTGTAGACCAGGCTGTCTTTGAACTCACAGAGATTCACCTGCCTCTGCCTTCCAAGTGCTGAGATTAAAGGTGTTTGCCATTGCACCTTGAACTCATAGAGGTCTGCCTGTCTCTGTCTCCCAAGTGTTGGGATTAAAGGCATGTGCCTCCACACCTTGAACTCACAGAGGTATACTTGCCTGTGTCTCTCAAGTGTTGGGATTAAAAGCATGAACCATTATGCCTTGAACTCACAGACTTCTGCCTGCTTCTGTCTTCCAAGTGTTGGGATTAAAGGTGTGCACCACCACACCCAACTATTCTCTTTCCTTTTTTAAGGACTTTACCCTTTTTCTTTTTTCTCCCAAGCCTACATATATTTTTAACACACTGTAAAACATTTAGATGTTTTATTTATCATTGAATCTCTCTTTTTATCTCTCTTTTTCTGACCAGATGAGTCTTTAATTTGCTAAGCAATATGGCTAGAATTAAAGCCGTGGCTTTGACAGCTGATTCAGCCCATTCCTTAGCTTTCTGAGATTCCAGCCTCACAGCTGAGGTACCGGTTGGAACCATGTTTATTGCCACAATTGTATGGTGTTTCAAGGTTCCTGCCACCAACAGAAATTGTGTGGTCAGCTTTTCATCAACACCATTTAAGTGTTTTGTGGCAAGACCTTTTTAAAGATCTGCAAGGTTTTGCATCTAAAGCTAAACCAGGAAGACTCTATTAAATGAGAACACTTGCCTCTAGCAAGCAGAGTCAACCTGAGAAAATGCTGTTATCAGTCAGCTATTCTTAACTCTATTCTTTTCTTTCTAGAATTACTTTCAAAGCTCTGTCAGGCTTTATGTGAATGCAGTCATCCACATGTTGGGCACCATTTGTTTTCTGAGTTTTCTGTCTTGCCTGGTTCCCACATTCATTAGGTCCCAAAGAAATCACACAGAGGTATACATTAATCATAAACTGATCGGCCCATTAGCTCAGGCTTCTTTTTAACTCTTATAACTTATAGTAACCCATTATTCTTATCTATTTTAGCCTCATGACTCAGTACCTTTTTCAGCGAGGCACTCTCATCTGACAGAATATGTGGGAGGTCCTGTGGTGTAGGAGAATGGTCTGTATTCTGTCATTTATATTTTAAATAAATGCTGATTGGCCAGTCACCAAGCAGGAAGTATATGTGGGATAACCAGGAGAAAGTAGAGGTGGGTCAAAGAAAACAGGAGAATTCTGGAAAGAGGATACAGTCCTTGCCCATCCGTAGGAAAAGGAAGATGTGACTGCCTTGCTGAAAAGGTACTGAGGCATGTGGCTAACATAGATAAGAATAATGGGTTAATATAAGTTATAAGAGTTAATAAGAAGCCTGAGCTAATGGGCCAATCAGTTTATGATTAATGTAGACCTATGTGTGATTTCTTTGGGACTTAATGACTGCAGGACTGGGTATGACAGAAATCTCTTACAACACAAAGTAATATTCTACAATGTTCTGTCAGATATTTTGTCTCAGAAATGAAAAAGACAGCTAATGCAGTGATCAAGGAAGTAGACCATAACCTATTTAGTATAATAAAAATCTATATAAGTCTATACTGATTTGAGTTAGTAAATATTGAGAAATAAGGGAGCCAGTTTTTTAGTACAGAATATTAGCTGCAACATTTAACACAAATAATGGAATTTTAAATTGCCACCGAGTGCTAAAACTAGCGAATTAATGATATCCAAGAGACTGTGTGATCTATAGAACTCCACACAAATGTCCTATGATTAAAATGGGGAAAATACCTTGATACTAAGAGAACTGGAAGATACACATGGACCGCATAACCAATGCTCCCTTTGCCAATACTGGGACAAATGAGCATTATGTGCCTAGGCACATTGGAAAGGTATCATATCATTCCCACAAAATTTCCACACTAGCAGTGTAATGACAGCCTAAGCATGAAGGGACTTTAGATAGATTAGTATTGACAGGTATTTTGAACAGCTGGCATTTTTTAGAAATTTTAATAAAAAATTGATGTGTGTGAGTATGTATATCTGTCACATGGGTTTTTGTCAAAAGGAGGCTAGAAAAGGGTGTTGAATCCCCTTGAGCTGTAGTTACAGGTAGTTCTGAACCACCGGATGTGTGCTTTGGGAAGAACAGAAAGTGCTCTTAACCAACAAATCATCTCTCAGCCTCTTGATGTTCTCTGTAAATGGTTGAGAATCCGCCTCTTGCCAAGAAAAGTCCAAAGCATTGGTTCTTATCCATAAACTAAAGATAATCACCTAAGCACAATGTCTGTGATTGGACTTGTGGTATGGGAATTCCTTCAGTATATGTATTGCTTTTATTGGTTAATGAATAAAGAATCTGGCTTGGCCTATGATAGGTCAGAGTACAGTTAGGCAGGGAAAACTAAATTGAATAGTGAGAGAAAGGCAGAGTCACAAGAAGCTGTGGAGCCATCAGAGGAGAAAGACACGAGCTGCTATCTGGAACCTTGCTGGTAGGCCACAAGCCTTATGGTAAACTATGAAATAATGGAATTGGGTCAATTTAAGATATATGAATAAGCCAGACATATGCTTAAGCTATTGGCCAAACAGTATTGCAAATAATATAATTTCTGTGTGATTATTTCAAGTCAGGACAGTCTGGAAACAAACAAGTGGTCTCCAGCAACAGATTGGGACAGTGCTACAAAACCTATTAAGAAGCCTTTACAATGGTTCAGTGGGTAAAATCAGTTTTTTGCCTTGGACATATATCTGAATAACATCCGCAAAACCCATGTGGTGGAAGGAGAGTAATGATTCCTGCAAGATTTCTTCAGACCTTTGCGTGTATGCCATAGACCAAATTTAACACACACACATACACACAAAAAATAAATAAATGTGATAATTTTTAAAAAAACTATAAAAATAATTTTTAGTACAATGGGTCTAAATGGCATATAAAAAGGTTATCATGTATTGGCTATTAAATTTATGTTAAATGTAAGATTTTAATGATCAAAGAAAAACATTATGAAGTAACACTGGTGTCTGAAACATTTAAAATATTTAAATAGAGCTCTTCATATAAATTCAGTGTTCACAAAGTTGTCTGTGTCAGATTGTCTTATGTAAACAGGCATAAAGGCAAGCATTCAGCTAGATAGTGAATATATGCATCTTCTTAAAGAACAGGTAGTTTAGTGTGTGTTGGAGCGCTCTAGTCAGCCTCTGTATGCAAGGCCTGCTAGAGTATTGGGGCTTCCATAGTTACAAAAGGAGATTGTAGTTGGACCAATGCTGTCAATTCCTTTTGACCTGTAAACCCCTCTTAAAGCTAGCTATTACAATAGAGCTAGATGTACTGAGTCCACTAATTAATTTTTACTTCCATCTTTGTGCTTTTAAGGTCATTCAGTTAGGGGCTTCTGGGTTATTGTTTTGTGGTATCTTTCAAAAGAATTCACAGTTTGGATTTTGGACTGCAAATATGTCATGATGATGCATTGAGATGAAGCTATTGATTCAGCTGCTTTAATGTTTTGTAATTAAATACAGGGAAAATGCCAGAATCACAAAATTAATCAACAGTACTCACATACACATCATGCCTTCATAATATGTAATTCATTTATAATATAAACTCAGATGCATTAGGGTCTACTGATTTGGTTAACAACAGAAAATTAACACCAGGGAGACCTGAGTACAAATGCCCCACAAATTAGTAATGCATTAAAGGATCTCAAAACTGTGGCAATTGCAAAATGGAGAGGGACAGAGATATTTGTTCCCCTTGTGATCCACAGTGGAGCTCTGATGGCTGGGTACCCTTTGGTAACGATGTTCCAGCAACAGAACATATCTTCCAGAAGAAAAGCAGCTCTGGTGATGGAGTTTACAATACAGCACATGAGCCTATGCTGCAAGAAGCTCTAAGATGGGAAGCTGGGGCACCTGCTTAGAGATCAGTATGCTTGCCATGAAAGTATAAGGATCTTAGTTCAGATCCCCAGAACCCAAGTATAGCAGGATGTGTCTAAACTAGCATTCTCACAGAGAGTTGGGAGACAGAGCCAGAAGAAACCTGGGAAGCTCACAAGACAGTTGACCTCAGAAGGGAACAGCAAAGAGAAGGATTCCTGTCTCAATTAAGTGAAAGGTGAGGAGCAATACCTGAGGTTTTCCTCTGACATCCACATGTGTACCTGTATAAATGGGTATGTGCATTTGCATTTATGAATATTTGTGTAAACACACACATGCATGCACCCCCACATCACACATGCACATACACTACACATATATGCACCCACACGTGTATAAGTGATCTCACACACAGACATGTACACATCTATGTATCACACACAAACACAAAACCAAACCAAAACCAAAGATGAAGAAAAGGCATTAACATAAAAAGCATATCACCATAGAACCTTCATCTGGCGATGGATGGAGATAGAGACAGATCCCCACATTGGAGCACTGGCCTGAGTTCCAAAGGTCCAAATGAGGAGCAAAAGGAGAGAGATCATGAGCAAGGAAGTTAGGACCACGACGGGTGCACCCACCCACCAAGATGGTGGGGCTGATCTAATCGAAGCTTACCAAGGCCAGCTGGACTGGGACCGAAAAAGCACTGGATATAACAGAACTCCCTGAACATGGCGGACAATGAGGGCAGCTGAGAAGCCAAAGACAATGGCACTGGATTTTGATCCTACTACATATACTGGCTTTGGGGGTCCTAGCCTGTTTGGATGCTCACCTTCCTAGACCTGGATGGAGAGGGGAGGACCTTGGACTTCCCACAGGGCAAGGAACCCTTACGGCTGTTTGGACAGGAGAAGGAGAGGGAGTGGAGGGGGGAGGGAGAGGTAAATGGGAAGCGGGGAGGAGGAGAAATTTTTAATTAAAAAATATGGACAATAGACAGAGTCTGGATTATGTATATTGTGTTTTCTTTGAATTTTTTGACTATGACGGAGCTAAGTATCCAACATATATACATTAAAGGTATCTTGACTTCAGAAAAAAAATCATATGAACATTTCTGATCAAGTTACTGCTACTTCTTGGTATTTTGGCATCCCTTGCTCAACTTCCAGGGATTTGACGGCTGTCTACTCTAGGTGCTAAGGTCAATGTACCCAATGTCCTCTACCCAATGAGCAAGTGCTCCTTCCTAATAGTAGCTCTCTAGTTCATTTTTCCATTTTTAACTAGAAAAAGGTCTCTAATATTACTTATAGAAACAGTGTAGAAATTAACATAGCTTTTAAAAAACAAACTCTGTTCAGAACTCATTCAAAAGATTGTGGCATAGGTCTTACACAGAGACACATGCACCTAAAAGGGACAACTGTCTACAATTGGAACGTGTCTACAAGGATAAATAGCAATCTACTACTTATGACCCCTGTGACCTTAGATAGTTGTTTGATTCCCCTTTACTTTAAATCCTGTACCTTGAAAGTTGTGATAACAGTATTTATGTTACAGGATTTTATCAGAACTGAATATACTAATGTGGCAGGTTTCCAGGAACAATGCTTAAAATCTGTGAAGAGTACTTCAGGTGGATGTTTATTATTTATTGTCTATAGTCTCCCATGATAATCAATTTTCTCAGGATAGCATGTTATCTAAATGGTACCAGAGCCATATCTTCCATTGTGGTAGCAGTTCTTCAGGAACGAAGACTCTTTGAAACTTTTCTTATGTGCTGTCACTCAACTGAACAACACCATCAAACATGGAGTCCAAAATACCACTGAGCACTAAATAAGCAGATATTTCAGAATGTGGTGGCTTGTCTCTGTTGGCAAATGGACTTCCTGTCAGTAAGCCTCCAAATAGTTGGTCATCTCCTCCTGGACACACCATACTCTGTGAAGACCTAGTGATTATTGCTCTTTTTGCAGTGATAGAGAAGAAATAAGCCCATGCATTTGAGTCAATAAAGAAATCAGTTGACTTGATGGCAACCCTTCTGTTTACTGTGGCTCAGAGATGTGAGTATAGGAAGTGAGGACTGCTGAAATATTCAAGGAACTGTCTCCTGACCCTGTTGAAACAGCACTGTAGACTTTAAGTCTATTCTTCAGAAGCAAACAACTACCATTAACTGACAATTTCTTGTGTGGTCATTTTATAATATGTGTTAAGATATTGAATTTGGCAGTGATGATTTTGGTGGTTTTGGTTAGTGTTCATCTGTTTGCACATCTGTTAACTCCCATGATCTATTTATTCTATATCCCAGACTGAAGACTAAAGTTTCCTGTCTATCAGACTCTGTTAGGATGTATTACTGGTAAATATTTGTGTGACATTATGATTGTGGAGAAGGGGGAAGTGCCAGGGCTTTCCGAGTTTCAAGTGGTGGCTTTCTGACATTGAGGACTCCAGCCTGTGCATCTCAGCTCCTCTTCCTGATTTAACCTGCTTCCCAGTTTGACTTTCTAATTCTTCTTGATCTTTTGTGACTGTTTTCTCACATTAAATTCTTTTGGTATCAGTCACAAACTCTGTTTTCTTTTCTGTACTTTGAGGACAATAGATGTTGTTTTTATTTGTGGTTAGAGAAACTGAGTGGTGTGTCCCAAAACATGCAGATAGTTTGCAAACAGATTTTCAAAACTGTACTTATTTCAAAACAAGCAGCTAAACTATTATACTGCACTTGGATGACACAGGCATGAAAATGGTTATCATTAATCTTTTCCCTCTGACACTGATTGCATCATGGCAATAGCTATCCATTACTAGTTAATGATCTGTCTCTCATAGCTTCATCTTCTTCATCTTCAATACCTAACAGCTACAGCTGTGCTGGGAATTTAGTAAAGTCACAAACTGGCAAGATTGCTGGTTAAGTGTTTGTCCATGTTCCAGACTTGTTTTGCATGGTAGAATCACATGAATGGGTAATGTGCTTGATGTCTGGTTAAGGTTTCTCTAGAGAAGTACATTCCAGATACCTTGAATGTAGGATATAAAAGTGTACCAAGATATTTTATGCTATTTGTGGCTATCATGAAATAATTGGAATTCAGTATTGTTTTATTTTACTCCTGACTAGAAAAGCTCACCAAGGTAAAGTAATTTTTTGAGACTCAAGTCACTGTTGATTTTCCATGCCCATTCTTGGTTTGTATTGGTTGAAAGCATTTCAGCTGGACAACATCCAATAGGCTGTCTCTAGCAGTTAGATGCAATTTGAGGATTTCAGGGAAAGGTGGGTTTCATAAGATTTTGACTGCTGTGACATTTTATTTTCATCACCAGAGAAATGACCATCTCCTAAGGCTTCTTCATGTATGTATTATTTGCTTTGCCATAGTAAAGCAAATCCTTTGACTCATTAATTTAATAGTACAGATTAAGGTGGAATGAACAGAGTGAATGTATGTACTGATAACTACAAACTTCGTGGATCTGAGCATGAGTGATTGTGTTTATTCACCTTTAGAGAGTTGTATTCCCCTGCGATTGAGATGTAGTTAAGGACCATCAAGCCAAAGGGTTCCCCCTACTAGAGTTCCTGTTCAGTGTATATACAGTGTCAGTACTGCAAGGTAGTTACTGTTCTAGGATCTGCTTTGTAGTATGCTCACCCACTGACTTAGCAATTCTGCACTGTGCTCTTAAAATGTTTGAGAGAACAGACATTCTGTCATACACTTTAGAATGAAACAAACAATGCAAAATGATTCAACGCTGTAGACTCTTTTGCTAGGGAACAACAGTGGTATTTTCCCATGCTTCATTTGGGTGCTAAAGAAGGGAGACTTGACAGTGTTGTCTGCTTAATAAATGTGGAACATTCTGTTTTCATGAGCACTGATGAGTGATACATATTTGTCTGTGGTACTGTGTGATCTTAGGAACAGAAGTATTGCTTAAACAATGTTGAGCTAATAAAGGTACACTGTTCATGTGACTGCCACTTACTTAGTGCACATTTCTCATTTAGATTCAATGTGCAAAACCTTGGCCTGTGACCTGATTCAGTGTTGGGTTACACTGGTTTTATTGAATAAACAAAACGTGTTTGCTTTGCCTCATTTTCTCTATAGACATGTTTAAAATGCATCTGAAAAGATATAATGTTTTTCACAAAAGCATTGGCACAGTAGAGGAAAGTGGGTGTTAGCCTATTTATAATGAATCTGTTTTCAAGAGCTTGGCTTTGCACACTTTATTTACAGTCAAGACACTTGTTTGTAAAACATCTCTGACAGAGCAAAAGCATTTGGAAAGGAATCTTCAAGTTGGTGATAAAAACTACCACTATGGAGGGGGGAGGAACTTAGCCTTCCCACAGGGCAGGGAACCCTTACTGCTCTTCTGACAGGAGAGGGAGGGGAAGTGGAGGAGGGAAGTGGAGGTAAATGTGAGGCAGGGAGGAGGTGGAATTTTTTTAATAAAAAATAATAAATTAAAAAAAAACTACCACGATGATGACAGTGTGCATGGGAAAAGCCATCCAAAGTTGTGGATGACACCTCCAGTTCCTCTTGGCTAAAATAATGAAAAGTAGATATAGAGAATGGTTACATTTTAAGACACTAAGGAAAGAGAAAACAGCTTTGATATGGGAGAGGAGTAAGCTTTCTTGGCAATGTTCAGGGAGACCATCCTGGTCTCAGGACAGGCAAGATGGGTGAGAAGCTAGAAAGGACTGATGAAAGATTGCACTAATGATGAGGAGAAGCAGCAGGGAGGAGAGTCCAGAGGTTGATGTTTCATCTATATTTGGTATAGACTTAAATCACGAGTCTCATCTCTACTGAATATTACCACTTTCTACAATTGTTTTTTTAATCAGTATCAGGTCATGACAGGAAGTTAAGTGGATCTGAAGGTTTTTTTTCCACTGTGGCATATTTTTTCTTTTTTTGTATTTATTTATTAAAAATTTCTGCCTCTTCCCATCCCCCCATTTCCATCCCACTCCCCCCACTACCCATCCCCCTCACTGTACAGTCCTAAAAGATGTCAGGGTGCCCTACCCTGTGAGAAGTACAAGGCCTTCCCCCTCCATCCAGGTTTAGGAAGGTGTGCATCAAAACAGACTAGGCTCCTAAAAAGTCAGTACATGCAGTAGAATCAAAACCTGGTGTCTTATCATTGGCTTCTAAGACCACCCTCATTGTCAGCTACATTCAGAGAGTCTGGTTTGATCACATGCTCATTCAGTTCAAGTTCAGCTGGCCTTCGTGTGCTCCCATTACATCAGTCACACAGTCTTCATGGGTAGATGCACCCCTCGTGGTCCTGACTTCCTTGCTCATGGTCTACCTCCTTATGCTCTTCAACTGGGCCTTGGGAGCTCAGTCCAGAGCTCCATTGTGAGTCTCTGTCTCTATCTCCATCCATCACAGGCTGAAGGTTCCATGGTGATATGCAAGATATTCATCAGTGTGTCTATGGGAGAAGGCCAGTTCAGGCACCCTAACCTCTGCTGCCCAAGGACCTAGCTGGGGATATCCTCTTAGACACCTAAAAACCCCTCTAGAGCCAAGACTCTTGCCAACCCTAAAATGGCTCCCTTAGTTAAAATATCTTCTTCCCTGCTCCCATATCGAACCTTCCATCTCAAACATCCCATTCCTACCAGCTCTCCCCAATCCTCCCCTTCTCCCTTCTTTCTCCCCATATCCTCTTTTTCCCCAAGCCCCCATCCCCATACTCCCAACTTTTGCTCAGTGATCTTGTATACTTCCAATACCCAGGAAGAAAAATATATGTTTTTCTTTGGGTTCACCCACTTATTTAGCTTCTCTAGGATCATGGATTATACACTCAATGTCCTTTGTTTGTGGATAGAAACCACTTATGAGTGAGTACATGCCATATTCCTCTTTTGGGGTCTAGATTATCTCATTCAGTAATGTGTTTTCTATTTCCATCCATTTCCATGCAAAATTCAAGATGTCATTGTTTTTCCCACTGTGTAGAACTCTAAAGTATATATGTGACACACCTTCTTTATCCATTCTTCTTTTGAGGGGCACCTAGGTTGTTTCCAGGTTCTGCTATTACAAATAGTACTGCTATGAACATAGTTGAACAAATGCTTTTGGAGTATGATTGGGCATCTCTTGGGTATATTCCCAAGAGTGGAATTGCTGGATCCTGAGGTAGGTTGACTCCCAGTTTCCTGAGAAACTGCCACACTGATTTCCAAAGTGGTTGCACAAGTTTGCATTCCCACCAACAATGGATGAGGGTTCCCCTTACTCCACATCCTCTCCAGCAAAGGCTATCATTGGTGATTTTGATTTTAGCTCTTCTGACAGATATCTCAAATTTGTTTTGATTTGCATTTCCCTGATCGCTAATGAGGTTGAACATGACCTTAAGTGTCTTTTGGCCATTTGAACTTCTTCTGTTGAGGATTCTCTGTTCAGTCCAGGACCCCATGTTTTAATTGGGTTAATTAGAGTTTTAATGTCTAGTTTCTTGAGTTCTTTTTATATTTTAGAGACCAGACCTTTGTCTGATACGGGGTTGGTGAAGATATTCTCCCATTCAGTAGGCTTCCATTTTGTCTTAATGAGAGTGTCCTTTGCATTACAGAAGCTTCTCAGTTTCAGGAAGTCCCATTTATTCATTTTTGCTCTTATTGTCTGTGCTACTGGGGTTATACATAGGTAGTGGTCTCCTGTGCCCACTACTTCCAACTTTCTCTTCTATCAGGTTCAGTGTGTTCAGATTGATATTGAGGTCTTTAATCCATTTGGACTTGAGTTTTATGCATGGTGATAGATATGGATCAGTCTTCTAAAGGCTGACATCCAGTTCTGCCAGCACCATTTGATGAAGACGCTTTTTTTCTTCCATTGTATACTTTTAGCTCCTTTGTCAAAAATCAGGTGTTCGTAGATTTTTGGGTTAACATCTGGGTCTTCAAGTCCAGCGGTCAACATCTCTATTTTTGTGCAATACCAAGCTGTTTTCATTACTGTAGCTCTGTAATAGAGTTTTAAGTCAGGAAGGGTAATGCCTCCGGAAGTACTTTTATTGTACAGGATTGTTTTGGCTACCTGGATTTTTTGTTTTCTCATATAAATTTGATTATTGTTCTCTCAAGGCCTGTGAAGAATTTTGTTGGGATTTTGATGGGGATTGCATTGAATCTATATATTGCTTTTGGTAGAATTGCCATTTTTACTATGTTGATCCTCCCAATCCTAGAGCATGGGGGATTCTTCCATTTTCTGGTATCCTCTTCAATTTTTTTTTTTTTTTTGGTTTTTTCGAGACAGGGTTTCTCTTCAATTTTTTTTATAAAGACTTAAAGTTCTTGTCAAATAGATATTTCACTTCCTTGGTTAGAGTTACCCCAAGATACTTTATGCTATTTTTGGCTATTGTGAAAGGTGATGTTTCTTTGATTTCCATCTCTGCTTCTTTGTTCTTTGTGTATAGGAGAACATCTGATTTTTTGGAATTGATTTTGTATCCTGCCACATTAATAAAGGTGTTTATCAGCTGTAGGAGTTCTTTGGTAGAGTTTTAGGGGTCGCTTATGTACACTAGCATATCATCTGCAAATAATGAAAGTTTGACTTCTTTCTTTCCAATTCGAATCCCCTTGATCTCCTTATGTTTTCTTATTGCTATTGCTAGAACTTCAAGCACTGTATAGAAGAGGTATGGAGAGATTGTCAGCCTTGTCTTGTTCCTGATTTTATTGGGATGGCTTTGAGTTATTCTCCATTTAATTTGATGTTAACTGTTGGCTTGCTGTATATAGTTTTATTATATTTAAGAATGATCCTTGTATCCCTAATCTCTCCAAGACCATTATCATAAAGGAGTGTTGAATTTTGTCAAATGCTTTTTCAGCATCTAATGAAATGATCATATGGGTTTTTTTTTCCCTTCAGTTTATTTATATGATGGATTACATTGATGGATTTCCATATGTTCAACCAGCCCTGCCTCTCTGGGATGAAGCCTACTTGATCATAATGTATAATTCTTGAGATGTGTTCTTGGATTCAGTTTGCCAGTATTTTATTGAGAAATTCTGCATCGATGATCATGAGTGGGATTGGTCTGTAATTCTCTTTCTTGGTTGAGTCTTTGTGTGGGTTTGGTATCAGGGTAACTGTAGCTTCATAAAAGGAGTTTGGCAATGACTCTTCTATTTCTATTTTGTGAAACACATTAAGGCTTATAGGTATTAGCTCTTCTTGAATGTTCTGGTAGAATTCTGCATTGAAACCATCTGGTCCAGGGCTTTTTTTGCTAGGGAAGTTTCTGATGAAAGCTTCTAATTCCTTGCGACTTCCTGGTGTTTTTAAATTGTTCACCTGGTCTTGATTTAATTTTGGTATATGGTACTTATCTTAAAAATGTCCATTTCTTTTACATTTTCCAATTTTGTGGCATACAGGCTTTTGTAGTAAGATCTAATGATTCTCTGAATTTCCTCTGTTCTGTAGTTATGTCTCCCTTTTCAGTTCTGATCTTCTTAATTTGTGTGTTCTCTCTCTCTGTCTTTTCATTAGTTTGGATAAGAGTTTGTCAATCTTGTTGATTTTTTCCAAGAACCAGCTTTTTTTATTTGATTCTTTGTATTGTTTTCTGTGTTTCTATTTTGTTGATTTCAACCCTCAATTTGATTATTTCCAGTCTTCTACTCCTCCTGAGTGAGTCTGCTTCTTTTTTCCAGAGCTTTCAGGTGTGCTGTTAAGTCTCTAATATGTGCTTTCTCCATTTTGTTTATGTGGGCACTTAGTGCCATGAACTTTCCTCTTAGCACTGCTTTTATAATGTCCCATAGGTTTGGATATGCTGTGTCTTTATTTTCATTGAAATAAAGGAAGACTTTAATTTCTTTCTTTATTTCTTCCTTGACCAAGCGGTGGTTCAGTATTTGACTGTTCAGTTTTTATGAATTTGAGTCTGTCTTGGTTAAAATTGCTGTTGAATTCTAACTTTATTCCATGGTGATCCAATAGTATACAGGTGGTTACTACAATTTCTTTGTATCTATGGATGTTTGCTTTGTTACTGAATATGTGACCAATTTTTGAGAAAGTTCCATGAGATGCTGAGAAGAAGGTATATTCTTTTCTGTTTAGGTAGAATGTTCTATAGATGTCTGTTAAGTCCATTTAGTTTATTACATCTGTTATTCCTTATTTCTCCCTTAAGTTTCTGTCTGGTTGACCTGTCCATTGGTGAGAGAGGAGAGCTGAAATCTCCTACTATTAGAGTGTCGGGTTTGATGTATGCTTTGAGTTCTAGTAATGTTTCTTTTACTTATATGGGTGCTTTTATATTAGGGGCATAGATATTCAGGATTGAGACTTTCTCCTGATAGATTGTTTCTGTTATGAGTATAAAGTGTCCATCTCCATCTCTTCTAATTGATTTTAATTTGAAAGCCACACCCACTTGTTTCTTTGGTCCATTTGATTGGAAATCCTTTTCCCAACCCTTTACTCTGAAGTAGTGTCTTTCTTTGAATTTGAGGTGTGTTTCTTATAAACAGAAGAATGTTGGATCCTGTTTTTGTATCCATTCTCTTAACCTGTGCCTTTTCATAGGTGAATTGCGTCCATTGATATTAAGTGATATTAATGACCAGTGGTTGTTAACACCTGTTATTTTTTCTGGTGGTAGTGTTTGTGTGTTTCCCTTCTTTGAGTTGTGCTGGTAAAGGGTTGTCAGATGCTTGTGTTATTATAGGTATTGTTGGCTTCCTTGGTTTGTGATTTTCCTTCTAGTATTTTCTGTAAGGCTGGGTTTGTAGAAACATATTTTTTAAATCTGTTTTTGTCCTTGAATATCTTCTTTTCTCCATCGACGGTGAATACAAGCTTTGTTGGGTATAGTAGTTTAGGCTTGCATCCATGGTCTATTAGTGTCTGTAGCACATCTATCCAAGACCTTCTTGCTTTCATGGTTTCCATTGAGAAGTCAGGTGTAATTCTGATAGGTTTCCCTTTATATGTTACTTGACCTTTTCCCCTTGCAGCTCTTAATGTTTGTTCTTTATTCTTTATGTTTTGTGTTTTGATTATTATAATGTGAGGGGATGCTTTCTTTGATCCTGTCTATTTGGTGTTCTGTATGCTTCTAGTACCTTTATAAGCATATCCTTCTTTAGTTTGGAAACATTTTATTCTATAGTTTTTTGAATATATTTTCTGGGCCTTTGAGATGTAATTCTCTTTCTTCTACCCTTTTTTTTTTTTCTTAGGTTTGGTCTTTTCATGTTGTCCCAGATTTCCTGGATGTTTTGTTTTAAGAATTTGTTGGATTTCTTGTGTTCTTTAATCAGTGCGTTTATTTTCTCTATAGTATTTTTAGTGTCTGAGATTCTTTCTTCTATCTCTTGTATTCTGTTGGTAATACTTATGTCTGTAGTTTCTGTTAATTTACCTAGATTTTCCATATCCAGCCTTCCCTCGGTTTGTATTTTCTTCATTACCTCCATTTCATTTTTCAAATCTTAAACTGTTTCTGTTACCTGTTTGATTGCTTTTTCTTGGTTTTCTTAGATATCTTTGAGAGATTTATTCATTTCTTTTACCTTTTTGTTTGTCTTCACCATTTCTTTAAAGCAGTGCAGTTTTTTACATCTTGTTTAAGGTCCTCTATTATTTTTGTAATGTTACATTTAAAGTCGATTTCTTCTACATCTTCTGGAATAGGGTAATCAAGTCTTTTTGTTGTATGATCCCTGAACTCTGGTGATGTCTTGCTGCCTTTCACGTTGTTGGAAGAATTCTTACATTGGCACCTGCTCATATCTTCCTTCAAATACATCCAGAATAGTCTTGGTGTCTTGGTTCAATTTTTACTGTGGTTGACTCTCTGGGTGGATCTCCTCAATGCAGGAGCAGGAACTGTACCTGGACCAAGGACCTCACAGACAATAGGGCAGTCTTGTGGGAAGCAGAGTCATGTGGAACAAAGAAGCCCCTGAAGTAGGAGTTGGAGGGGCCCTGTGCTCTTTCCTGGACTGTCCGCCCCACCAGAGGATGGCACCCACTCACTGGTCTGGAACGTTGTCCTCAGCACAGGAAAAGGAACTCCTGGAAGTCCAAGGACCCTGCAGACAAAAGGGCGAAGTTGGGGAAAGGGAAGTGTCATGTGGAACAAAGAAGCCCCTGCAGCAGGAGCTGAAGGTGCCCTGCACTACCTTGAGTCTGGGATTTCATTACTATGTCTGTTCCTAACTGCCAAGACAGTCACTATAATTTCCATCTATATCCTATGAATTTTTTTCCTTATTTGCACAATAAGGGAGTTGTACCTCAGCCTTGTAACCCCATTCTATCCCTGTGTACCTCTATTTTTTAAAATGTACCTTCTTCAGAAGAAGCCTATGTTCCTAGAGATTTGAAACAAAAAACTTACTCTGGTGACTGAGGTGTCTCAAACAACTTCACTACTCTATAAAATAGCAAGTTTGTCTTGTTCTTTGTTCACTCTTGATGCATCATGAACATAGAACATGTTCAGTAAATATTTGTTATAAATTCAAGGCAGTAAAGAGAACTAGTGTCATACATAATTATTCAGTTGTGAATGGGATTTGAAACTATGGTAAATGTTTTAAATGGTTTATAAACATAAAACCATTTTGAATTACATGCTGAATGAATGCTGTTCAGAGGATTTTCATAAATTAGTTTTGTCAATATGGGTGAGAAATAATACTGGTATATTGAAATGGACTTTCTAAAATAAGTATAAAATTAAAATGGTGAGGTAAACATTCTATATTCAAGACACAAAATAGTTTGATGAGGCTGATACAGTTAAGTAAACTCAAGTAACCTTTCTGCATTGCATATTAATACTTGCACCTGCATAAAACCTATACAGAGAGGTGCATGTTTGTCCATACATAAGATGTACTGATAAAGAACGATGCCAGATGTCTCTTTGGGTTTCTAGTATTTTCATATCCCTACATTTTAAAACTTTGAAGTTTTAGATTTGTACCTAGATCATAGATGTAGCTGTTGTTTATATTTATATTGTTTTCTTGATTAAAAATTTATGTCTCCCTAGGTTTCTGTGAATCAAAAGTGCCACAGAAAGTTTTTCTCATATTGAGACTCCAGGGAAGTTTGGAATGTAAAGACCTCGAGAAGGAAGCCTGGAAAGCAGCCTTTGTGCATTCAGTTAGGCAGAGGTTGAGAACAAACCAAGAGATATCTTCAAGTTCTTAAAGGCAGAAGCCTTCAAGTAAGTTCAAAGAGCATCATCTGGGTTTCTTTTGCTTTGCTAAATAATTAAAAAGCTTTAATTTTAACCACATTGTCATTAGCTTAACTTCAGAGCCCAAGAAGCTCTGAGACATGCTTTAATAACACCAAAGTCTAAGTATAGTAATTTGCTTTGGCTTTTTCAGTAGAAATTAAAAAAGAAACAATGTATACTGAAGCTATAAAATAGTCTCACACTATCTCAGAGTTGAATATAATAAAGGATATTTATTTAGGTATATTTTCACAGATGAGAGTCCTCTGCACAAATGGGAGCAAGAAACAAATTCAGCAGCAGCAGAAGGAGAGAGAGAGAGAGAGAGAGAGAGAGAGAGAGAGAGAGAGAGAGAGAGAGAGAGAGAGAGAGAGAGAGAGAGGGAGAGAGAGAGGGAGCGGGGGAGAGGGGGGAGAGAAATTGAAAGAGAAAGAGAAAGAGAAAGAGAAAGAGAAAGAGAAAGAGAAAGAGAGATTTATGGTTGCATTTATAGTATAAGAGACCAAGCCCAAGTGGGCTGGTATCTTAAAGGCTATTGACTGAAGGAGTTCCCACAGCAAACCAAACCTTCACTTTTTGCATTATTTTCAAGATCAGTCAGAATAAAAAACTTCTTAGATAATTTTATAATATTCAAGGTATTAGATAAATTGTTCCTATTCCAGTGTTTATGTGTACATATATGTGAATGCAGTGAATATGTACAGACGGATATGTATGTACATGTATGTGTACAGGTACACATATACAGATGTGCATATTATATATGCATACAAGTCAGTACTGAATGCCTTCCTGTAGAATGCTCTAACATAGGTTTTATAATTCAATCTTTTCACAAATTTGTTGGTTGTTCATTTGGTTAGAGTACCAGCTTGACACACTATAGTGATCTTGCTGTCTGGGTCTTCCCAGTGTTGGGGTTACAGGAAGATGCAGAGAAGTCCAGGTTTTAACTTGATTGCTAAGAATTCAAACTGATGTCCTCAATCATAAGAGTCAAACATGTTATCAATTAAACCACCTCCACAGCTGTGCTGAACAGTTTCGTATCAACTTGACACAGGATAGGGACATTTGGGAAGGGAGACTATTAATTGAGAAAATGTCCCAAGGAGACATGGTCTTTTCCGTGGTACATTTTCTTGATTGAAGATTAATGTGGAAGGACCTGGCTCACTGTGGGTAGAAAACAACTGGTAGGCAGTCCTGGGTTGTCTAAGAAAGCAGGCAGTGTGGGCCTGGAGAAATGGTTCAGCAGTTAAGAGCCCTGACTGCTCTTCCAGACGTCCAGAGTTCAATTCCCAGCAACCACATGGTGGCTCACAACCATCTGTAATGAGATCTGGTGCCCTCTTCTGGCTTGCAGGAAGGATACAGTATAAATAAATAAATAATAAATAAATAAATCTTTTTTTTTTTTTAAAGAAAGCAGGCAGTGCAAGCCATGATGAACAAAACAGGGAACAATATTTGTGAGTTAAAATAAAGCCTTTCCTCTTAAGTTGATTTTTGTCCTGGTATTTTATCACAACAATGGTAATCATGACTAAGAGATATAGGATAGCTTTTTTTTTTCATTTTTAGAATGATTCATTATAGTTCAGTAAATAATTTAATTAACAACTGTTTGCTTTTTTTGAAAAAACAGCAGTAAGACATTTAAAACATAAACATCTGGAAGCCATCAAAAGAACATGGGAGAACCTGGGAAAAGTGTTGCAACATGTGGGGTGACATGCTTTTCAAAAATGAAGGTATGAATTATTTAGATATATGCACATGTATATAGTCATTACAGTCTTTTAAAGTAAACATTGAAAATTCTTGTAACATTGCTCAGTTTATATGAAATTTTAAACATAAAAACTATTTTGCTTTATGTCTTCTTAATTTATTGCCTTAACGAAGCTGACTTGTTTAATATGGTTGTATAATTAAAATTATTTAGCCCTGGAAAGTGTTTTTTACTTGAAATGAAGCATGAATTATTGAAACCAAACCCGCTCAAGTTATCCTTCAGTTCTCACATTCTGAGGAGCCCAGGGCCCCTTGATTTGAACCTTTGAAAGATGTCTACTAGATGTGTCACTTTGGACACTTTATGCAATGTGTCTGTACTTCATATGAAAAAGATAGTGGTAGTCCTACATTTTAAGAGAAAACCATCATTCTGAGACCTCTGTGTATGTGTATCCCTCTCTGTGTCTGTCTCTGTATGTATGTGAGTGCTCACCATTCAGTGTCATCCTATTCAAGTAGTATGGGGAATTAGACCCAGTTGTTCAGCACAATGGGCAATTCTTCTGTCACTGATCTATACCTCCTTCTCTACTGTTAAATATGTTAATTACTTTCAATTTATGTTTTTTATGTTTATAGTTGTTTTGCTCCCATGTATGTTGGTGTACCACTTGTGTGTCTGGTATCCTTGGAGGACAGAAGTTGTTGAATTCCTGAAACTGATGATACAGGTAGTTTAAAACACAATGTGGGTGCTAAGAACTGAACCCAGGTCCTCAGAAAGAGCAGCCAGTGGTCTTAACTGCTGGCCCACATCTCCATCTTCAAAGCTAAGGGTAATGATGGGTATTCTGATTATCAGTTGCTAACATTAGTAGCATTTATAGACAAATATCATCAGGTAACATAAACATTTCCCAACACTCATCTTTGAATACTGTCTTAGGGTTTCTATCGCTGTGAAGAGACACTATAACTACTGTAACTCCTATAAAGGAAAACATTTATTTGGGGCTGGCTTACATCTTCTGAGGTTTAGTCCATAACTATCATGGTAAGAAGCATGTGAGCCCAAGGAATATACAGTTATTGAGAAGGATCCAAAAGTTCTACACCCAGATCAAAACTCAACAGGAATAAAGTGGTACTGGGCCTACCTGGAGCTTATGAAACTTCAGAGCCACCTTCATTGACACTTCCTCCAACAAGGCCAGAGCTCCTAATAATGCCACTACATGGTTGCCAGGCATTCAAAT
Source organism: Arvicola amphibius (assembly GCF_903992535.2). Classification (NCBI taxonomy): domain Eukaryota; kingdom Metazoa; phylum Chordata; class Mammalia; order Rodentia; family Cricetidae; genus Arvicola; species Arvicola amphibius. The sequence goes on from NC_052048.2 coordinate 8,445,357, forward strand.
CTATGAGATTATAGGGCCATTCCCAATCAAGCCACCACAGTTACTTTGGAGTTCAACAAAAGTAGACACTTGTGTGGAGGTTATAGAAAAATGTTAAAACCATGAGTTTACAAGTAAAAATTTAAAAGTTATTGTTTAAAAATGAATTAGACTTCTCTGACTTTATAACTGTCTAGAATGTTAGGGTGGTCAAACAGTCTACAGTGCCAGACAAGCTTAAAAAACAATCATTAAGAATAGTTTTCCAGGACAGGGAAAATGATGGCCTTAATGACCTTCAATCGTACACACACTGAGGACCTCACTAGATACCAGTGTTTACTTCTAAACCAGTGTCTACATAGATAGCCCTGGTTAAGCTACTTGGAACAAAATCTAACCCAAAACTTATGAAACTTGAAAAGGGAATGCTAGGAGTGAGAGAATTGATTGAAATGTCAATGGGGAGAAGAGGAAGAAAGTGATAATCAGATGATCCTACATATTATGAAATCACCAAATCATATATTTATTCATTAAAATTCATTAGAGAAAAGAATGGGAAATTTCTCAAGGCTGTGGGGAGATATCTCAATCAGTGAAATACTTACCTTGGAAGTAGGATGATCTGAGTTCAGTCTCCAAGCATCCATAGAAATGAGGGACAGTGAAACATAACTATCATCCCAGGGTGGGCAGATGGAGTCAGCAGATCCTTGGTGCTCACTGACTCCCAGCCTTGGCTCCTGGATGAATTCCACATGTGAGAGTCTCTGCTATAAAAAGTGTATCAGGCTTGAGGAATTAAACCTGCAGTAGTCTTTTGTCTCCCTTTATACATATACATACATGAACTCATTCACACAAACATGCATACCCATACACAAAGAAAAGAATGAAGGGAAAAAAGAATAAAGAGGATTCCTTTAATAGGAGCAAAAGGACTGATACGAAAACATTTGCTTCAGAGTCTTGAAGCTGATGTGAACAGTCAGCAGAATTGACTTTATAAATATAGACATTATTTACTAGTAGTCTTGAGCCAACATGGATACTGGTTTCTTTTATTTTCTGCATAGAACCAAATATTTTAGAGAAAGATTAATGTGCTCACTACCTGCTTCTCTTTCTTCTTCAACATATAAATCAAATAAATGCTCTTCCACATTCTGATTTTTTAAAATTTGGTAGACCTTGCCCTTAAATATAGGACCTGAATTATAAAACGCATGTGAAATAATCAAGTATTAATTACATCCTCTGAAAGATTTGTAGTGGGAAGAGGGAATAGCTCTGACAATACTTTTTAGTGTTACACACACTTCTAGAATACTGTTAAACTATCCTTTTCCAATTTTATTTATTTTTTTGTGTAAGTTTTTGCTTTGGGTAATCCAGATTAATTAATAATGATGAAAAAAATTTCCAAGCAGTAAACACTAACCTAATCCAGGATGGTTTGTCTATTATTTCAGATGAGATTACAGAATTTCCAGAAGCTGGGATGATGACATTACCAACAAACTATTGCTGGAATATAAATTAAGGAAAACAGAAAGCTCATTCACTACATCATCCAAAATTATTTCATTAGTAACACAAAAGTAGTGAGGAGTCTTGTAAGGAAACTGACACATTTTATTCTGCACCTGAGAGACGCACAAAATACTCTGCCCTGGGTTTATATACCATGAACACCACTTAGACTACTGTGTTAGAGGGTTATAGGTTATATTTCCCCAGCAAGAAAAATAAAACACATCACTTTGCTGCAACTATTGCCTCCAGCAGTGAGAATGTAGCTTGTTTTTCTCAAGAATATAAGGAGGACAAATTGTTGAACTAGCCAAGGACAGCACAAATTCTAATCGTTCTTAATAATAAAAACCCAGAGTCAGATATCTATTAAGGGGTGAAAGCTGAGAGATCAGAGAAGCAGTGCACCTAGCTACTAGAGAGAACCTTTAGCTTGACCAAATCATCAGACTGAAGTGCGGTCCTGAATGCAAGCCTCAACTGCATCCTCTGATGGAATCCTCAAACTGCATCTGTCTCTCTTAAACCTCAGACTGACATTGAGCTCTTGTCCTCCTTTCACCTAATTGTTCCAGTTTTAAAGCATGCATTGCATACTCATACAGAGACCTAACTTTCCTATCGTAATAGTGTTTCCACTTTTAATGTGGGAAAAAGCTATCCCTTTTAACAAATTCTTCCTTTAAAGATCCCAATTGTCTCAACAAATCAGCCACCAATGACAATTCAGATCTTTGTCAAAGGTGAGGCTGACTGTTGCTGCATAGCACAGTAGAAGCCTGAGCAGGTTCAAGCACTGATCAGAGAAAGGGGTCCAGAAAATCAACCAGGAGAGAAGAAAGGAAAACCTAGTCGGTGAGGTGGTGGTGACTCTGGCTGTGTGTAGCTGCAGCCTATGCTGGTGGTTGCAAAACCATGGGCAAGCAGCTTTTTCCTAATTCTCATCCCAAAAGTTGGTCATCAGATATAGCACAAACTCTTGTTATTTTTAATAATAAAATTCCTGAGTCAGATATTAGGGTGAAAGCTGAGAGATCAGAGAAGCAGTGCAGCCAGCCACCAGAGAGATATTTTTCCTCTAACAATTCCTCACACTGAAGTGTGATGCTGTTTCCATGAGTCCTCACATTGAATTCTCTCTATGAATCCTTAGGCTGCATGCTCTGACTGAAAACTCAAACTGCATCTTTCTCTCTGAAGCCTCAGACTGATCCTGAACTCCTGTCTCCTCCTGCCTTATAATTTTTTTCACCTAACCTTATCACTTCTGTCTCTACCTCCCTAGTGCTGGGATTAAAGACATGTGATCCCAACTGATGGGATTACCTTTGTGGAAGCTCTAAATTTCTTTTGGATAGATACAATCTCATATAACCCAGATAGCCTTGAACTCACAGAGATCTGTCTGCCTCTGTCTCCCAAGTGCTGGGATTAAAGGTTTGTGCCATGACTTCCTGGTCTGTATGACTGACTAGTGGCTTAATTCTGCACTCTGATCTTCTGAAAAACTTTTTTTATTATATTACATACAAGATATCACTATAGTCAAGGACATCCAGAGATTAGTCATTCCTGAAAACAGGAGCAGAAATATGCTTCGGTTTAATTCTGTGTTCTGTATCTTACCTTCCTTAAAGTGGACAGCACTTGTCTTGGAGATAACCTTATAATGCTGAAGACCCATCAATGACCATGTCTTAAATTGAATAGCTCCACATCTTTCTATATGAATAAGGTACACTGATTAAAATCAAAAGCAGACATACCTTTCTACACAGCTAACCGCTGCAAACCTACTATTCTAACTGCATTTTCAGAGTGAGAACACTGTGGTAGAGGAGAGATTACATTTTAAAGTTTCTTGAATGTTCAAGAATTGTTTAATTTGGAAAGAAACCTCATGGTAGAGGCTATTTTGTCAGTAGGTGGCAGATATATAATTGGAAAACAAAGTTCTCACTTTTTCTTAAACGTTTTTCTTCCTAGATGTTTCTGTTGACATTAACAGTGGCATATCTAGCCAAATCAATATCCGGAAATTATATGATTTCCATGCTCACACACATAGAGAGGCAATTCAATATCCCCACATCTGTAGTTGGATTTATCAACGGGAGTTTTGAGATTGGTGAGTTACATTTACTTATTATTGTGTATTGATATTTTCTCCTAATTTTCTGCATAAGATTTTCTAAACTGACTGCTTTCTGATATGTTTGATTGGTCTGGTCTGGGTGTGGAGTAACCATTTATTTAAATGTTCCCATGATAATATGTATTCTTTACCTTATACCCTGATATTGGCTCTTTTTCTCATGATTGAAATAAGATTTAGAGTATTAATATCCAATTCCATCAGTAGATAACTAAGTTAGACACTAAGACCTTTTTCATGGCATTTTAGAAGGTTGCTGTGGGAACCTGGAGGAACTGGTGTTCTGGAGGAAGGAACAAATGCTTCTCTGTCCCCACTGTGCTTGTGAGTTTGGCAGCTATCAACTTGTAGATACTGAGGAAGATGAGGATGCTTTCCTGTGTCTGCATTGTGTCAGACACAATTCCAAAGATTTGGGTACTGAGGGTAATGAACTGGAATATGATAGTACAGAGGATGAAGGAGGGAAAGATGCCTTCTTTAAACAAAGTGACTTGGAAGCCTTTTGTTCTTAGTTTTTATTTCCTTCAAAGTGAAATTGTTTTTAATGTATTCAACCAAAACAGCCATGAAAATCAGGACTGTGAAGTAACTAACCCACATTGAGGTTGTTCCATCTTGTCTCCCAGGATAAAATGTCTTACATGTGTCCTGGGTTTTGCAGGGACAAAAATTGGGTAGAGACTGTGGCTTGCTCAGGAGTATGTCTTTTACCACTCTGGTAGCAAAGAACCAGGATGGGGTTGGAAGAGGGTCATGATCTTTCTATGCTAAGGACTTCTATTGAAAACCCAATACCGCATGATTTTAAGATATTTTAAATGCACAAAATAAAACTATATAGGTCAATGGAATGCAGTTACACTGAAGTATAATTATCAGAACATTTAAACATCCTGTCAGGAAGGAATATTATGCATTTCAACAAGGCAAAGATTATCTACATCTGATTTTCTATTAATTATTTGTTGAATGGCTGGCTGCCTTTTGCAGTATTTACAACAACCACAAGGTTATAAGACTTTTGGAGACAGAATGATGACCCCTCAAGTCACTATTGTTTTCTACACACCAATATTGTTTTCTACCAAGAACACAAATGTTAATGTCCAATTAATAATTATTGATACAATTCCTACACAAGTTAATGGAAAGTTCTTATTTCTGTGAAATTAGTGGTTTTTAAACAAAAGGTAAAAATGTCCTAATTAAAGTAGAAAATGATGATACCAAAACAGGCTGGCAGGTAATTTAAGGGAAGTCTTAAGTGTAATCATTGACCAGTGAATGCAGTATTTGGTAGGCTTTTCCCTACCAAATGATAGTTTTGGTAGTTTTGCAAGCAACCTTCCCAGGGCCTACACAGCACTTTACCTTGTCCCACATAACTTCCCACAAATTATTTGATGGGGATTACAAGGTAATGTAAAGGCCATCTAAGCCTAATGTGAAGAAGGGAGGCTTTTCCTTTCAAACAATAGAGATTTCAGACAAGATTATGTGCATTAATGGTTGTTCATAAATAGGCTAGAAAGATTCTCAGAGTTCAAACAATTGGTGTCCTGGAACATTACCTTCTGCATGCTGATCTCAATGACAGATCTTGGAGACAGCATAATAAATATACATAGGTAGGGCACATGCCATTCAAAATAATGCACCATCTCTTCTAAGTAGATAGCAAACTAGAGAGAAATAGAATTGAAAGAAAAACAGTTTTCAAATATCTTTGAGATATTTAAGATCACTGAAATATTTTCTAAGCCATTAAAAAGTGTGTTTGAGTTTTCTGATTGTTCCCGTATATATACTATGAGCATGGTAAATACTCACCAAACTAGAAGTATGAGATATGTAGAGAGCTTATTTATATATTTGTTTCTTTTTAATTCCCCTTTCTTCTGTGAATAATACTGATTAAATGAACCTAAGTCTCACATATATTAGGCAAAACATTCGACCAATCGATGCCCAGCACTTTTATTTACTTTTTATTTTTAGGAAGTTCACAGTAAGATTCCCAGACTGTTTTTTCACTCACTCTGTAGCCCAGGCAACCTTTGGTCTTTCAGTCTTACTGTCTTACCACCCCCTGTGACTGGGGATGGCAGGTCTGTGCCACCAGGACACACTTTTTCTTTGATTTCTTCTTTTTTTTTTTGGTTATTCAAGACAGGGTTTCCCTGTAGTTTCTAGAGCCTATCCTGGAGCTAGCTCTTGTAGACCAGGCTGGCCTCGAACTCAGAGATCTGCCTGCCTCTGCCTCCCGAGTGCTGGGATTAAGGGCGTGCGCCACCACCGCCTGGCTTCTTTAATTTCTTAAGCACGTTTATCAAAGGCCCCTAAGTCAGAATGTGGTTTCCAACTGTGTTTTAAACCTAAGCTTTAGCTGGGCGGTGGTGGCGCACGCCTTTAATCCCAGCACTCGGGAGGCAGAGGCAGGCGGATCTCTGTGAGTTCGAGACCAGCCTGTTCTACAAGAGCTAGTTCCAGGACAGGCTTCAAAGCCACAGAGAAACCCTGTCTCGAAAAACCAAAAAAAAAAAAAAAAAAAAAAAAAAAAAAAAAAAAAAAAAAAAAAAAAAAAAAAAAAAAACCTAAGCTTTCTCCTAAACCACAGAGATGAATTTTTGATTTGAAGTTTTGACACCTGCAATCTAGACCTAAGATGCAGTTGGAGGTTAGGACTCTGACCTTTCTGTTAACAGTGTTGCCTGGTCTAAGGAAGGATATGATAGTATAAGCAGACATCATGATTGGCCATGTTGAACAACTAAAGAGCTGAACACCAAGTTAAAAAAAAAACATAAATCCATTTGATTCTGCATCGAGTTAGAGTAGGCATGAGAAAAGAGGTCAGAGGTGATGTGTAGGATGACACCTGTTTTTCTATGCTTTACTAAGAGCTGCATACTCCTGAAGAGAGCATTTGATATTCTTCAGAATGGAAAAGAACTTTTCATCAGGGTCACAACTGATATATATATATATATATATATATATATATATATATATATATATCAGTTTAATATATATATTTTAAAGTGAATATATATACATATATACATAAATATGTATAGTGAATGCTTAATGTGATTATTTGAACAATGGAGAGGCTGTTGACTTTGATCTGCTAATACTTTACTGAAACAACATTCTCATACCCCTCTCCTAGGAATCCTTTTGTTGATTGTATTCGTGAGTTATTTCGGAACAAAACTGCACAGGCCTATCATGATCGGCACTGGTTGTGTGGTTATGGGCCTAGGGTGTTTCTTAATATCACTACCTCATTTCCTGGTGGGACGGTGAGTAGTCCAGGCTTTGATTAAATTTTAGGTCCAACTCTTCCCTACATGAAACGAGGCTCAGAATTTCCTCCCTGGGAAGAGCAATGCTTCCCCAAAGTATGGAATGCTAAAATGGAAATCAGAAGGTATGGTCTCCACTCTACCAATATGATTTGTGAATCTTTTGACCTTCAGTCTCCTTAAGATCCAATCCAGTTCATTATGAAGTGGGAATTTGAAACACTGCTTTCAGGAAGTTGAGACACCTGAATGGATTCTCTGAATCTGCCTAAACTTGTGCTGCATCATTCATCAGGATGCTTTAGACACTCCAGTTACAAGGAGTCTACTGTTTGATATAAGCACAGTTGAGGAAGAGATAGAGTAAATATTAATTTTATTTTCATGTTTAGCAAAGTGTCTTACACAGAACATTTTAAAATTTAAATTATGTTCAACTATTTCTGCTTTCTAGGGATAGTTTTCAGTTCTTTCTTTTGCTTGCCTAGGTGTCAGAATGAATTTATTTAGCTTCCTTACCTCATTCTTCTTACTCCTGCCTCCCCTCTACTCTTTTTTGTTGTCAGAATTTTTGTCCTGCTCGGTTCCTGCAATTGTTAAGTCCCAAAGAAATCACACAGAGGGCTACATTAATTATAAACTGACTGGCCCATTAGCTCATGCTTCTTCTTAACTGTTTTAATTTATGTTTGCCTATTATTCTCATCTTCATTAGCCACATGGCTCAGTAAGTTTTTCAGCAACGCAGTCACATCTTGCTTCTGTGGTCCAGTCAGGACTTCAGAGAATGGGCTTCCTTCTTCCCAGAATTCTCCTGTTCTCATTGACCAGCCTCTACTTCCTGTCTGGTTATTCCACCTATACCTCCTTCCTCTCTCCTGGCTATAAAGCATTTCAATGGCTTTTATGGGACTGATGTTTGTGTGCCCTCTCAGGATTGGGAAGAAAGTACTCTGAGACCATGTCAATGGCTCAGTGCTCCCTGCCTGCACCTGGGCAGACAGCTGGATCAGGTTTACTAGGCACACACAGCAGGAAAGCATGGCAGACTCCCGCCATCATACATAGAGATGTTTCCAGGCTGTACAGTGGTCTGCCTAACAAATTAGGCTGTAATTGAGATAGAAAGCTCATTCTCAAGAGTTAAAATGCTGAGTGCAGCTCCTACCTGGTGGCCCCAGAGTTAGTAGAAAATGATATGTCCTCCATTTTGAAATTGGAGAGATGTGGAGCCAACATCCAGAACAGCCCGCCACTCTGCAGCCTAGAGTCACAACTGATTCAGTCACAAGTGGCTCTGGCTCTGCTCTGCCATGGTGAACTGTGCTGACCTCAGGTGGACTATCATAATTACCATATTAACACTGCAGTAAAGGTTTAGACTGGACAGAAAGCAGGCAGTACCGTTTTATCTCTACATGGCGTAACTTAAGTTTTTAAGAAATGCTTAGCATTTTAAGAAATGCTCCTGGATAGTAAAGAATTACAGATTCAGATTAGATTATATTAGAATTACAGATTCAGGACAGATTCAGACATAAAAGAGCTTTAAATGGGTCACAGTGTTGGATGAGTGTACATAGGCTTGGGAGAGAGAAGAAAAATAATATAGAAAATAAAGTTAATGGTTTATAAAAAAAAGGGTAAAGTCTTTAAGGAGACAGAATAAAGTAGAGTGATAGAGTAAAAATAAGGCACGAAAAAATGGAAAATTCACAGAGGGTCTGAATAATGTGTTTTATTGTGTTTTCTTTGAATTTTTTGACTTTAAGGATCTAAAGAAAACCATTTCATTAAATAGGCTGTTAAGCCTAACCTGCATATATGTTCTAAAGGTATCTTGACTTCAGAATTTGGATCTAAGGATATCATGCGTTGGAAAAAAGCTTTTTCTTATGCTTTCACAGAGGATGAGACCCTGTGGATTGCTTCTATCCCAATATGGTATGATAGACCACGCCCTCCTGAAAGGTTGCTGTGAACACCCTCAAAACATTACTTCACTCTAATGCCAACTGAGATGAACCTGGCACACAGGTTATATATACCATGAAAGACTTAAGTAACAGTGCCCCCATAGAGCAGGAAGCAGTTTGGAGAGAAATAACTGCATCCATATTCCCAAATATTGTCTATAAATGTTCTTTTACATTTAAAGGGGGATATGATATAGATATAAATAATTTACATTTGATGTAGGTGTGTCTTCTATCTATCTGATGATTTCATTGGATAATTAATAAAGAAACTGCCTGGCCCATTTGATTGGCCAGCCTTTAGGTGGGCGGAGTAGACAGAACAGGAAGAAGGAAGTGAGGTAGATGGCTCAGCCAGATGCTACACCTCTCCTAAGTTAGATAGACCGCTGTGCCTCTCCTCAGAGAGAGATGCCAGATGCGATGAAGCTCCAGCCCAAGATGGACACACGCTAGAATCTACCTGGTAAGGCACCACTTTGTGGTGCTACACAGATTATTAGATATGGGTTAGTCAAGATGTGAATAAGAGCCTGAAAATAATGGGCCAGGCAGTCTTTAAAAGAATATAATTTGTGTGATGTTATTTCGCGTGTAAAGCTAACCATGCGGGAGCCGAGCTGGGCGAAAAGCAGGCCCGCAGATACTCACTACATACATTGGTATAAATTTTGCCATGATGATATAAATATAATGTCAATTTTATTATATGTATATGTATTTCTGATCTTGATTAAGCTATTGTGATTGTATAGTTCATTTAAAAATGTAATGTATATTTAAGAATTATAGGTTAATAGATAATCATCTATAGTAGTCAAGTTTGTAATCATGTTAGATTTTCTAGATGTGCATAGATATATTTCAAATAGGCATTCTTCATAGCTTTCAAAGACTACAGAATATGGCATTTTAAGTGTTTTAATAACTTAAGGCTTTTCATGACAATGAGACACATCTGCTCCTGGCAGCACCAGCTACTTCAAGAGGAAGATGGGCATTGAAGAGGCTCCTTATAGAATTTGTTAACCATTTGGACAAGAAACTGCGCTTGCCTGGACTGTTGCATAAACTGGACACAAAGAACCCACAGAGAGAGGACTGGTAAACTTGCCTAAAAGTGAGATCGTATTTCGGGGTTCCTGATTTAGGAAAGAGCCTATGAGACATTCTGCAGGACACAGCAGATACTGAATGAACTGTCTTTGGAATTTCCTGCTTCATGGAAATGTCTGCTGGATACTATGGGACTGTAGGCCGAAAATGGATGCCCCAATGGTACAAATGAACTTTGGGTGACTGTCCAGACAACGAGATGTCTCTGTCATTTCTAGAGTTTGGAAGTTGCTTATTTTTTGTTGGCTTAGGTAATATTATATCCTTCTGGAGTCTTTGATGGAGATGGAGAATAGATAGATAGTTATAGTTTTCCTTAATTATGATAAAAGATAAAGTAGATATAAATATTGTAACTGTAATTCTTGCTTGATAACTGCTTTGTTATTTGCAATTTTACTATGTTAAAATTAAAGCCTTTCTTTTTTGTTTAAACAGAAAAAGGGGAAATGATGGAGAAGGGTCATCTGTCTATGTGTTACTTTCATTGGTTAATAAAAAACTGCCTTGGCCCTTAATAGGACAGAAAATTAGGTAGGCAGAGTAGACAGAGCAGAAATTGGGAGAAAGAAAGCAGAGTCAGACAGATGCCTCAGGCAGTTGCCATGCCTCTCCTCTCTGAGACAGGCAGGTTAAGATCTCTTTTGGTAAGCCACCCCTTGTGGTGCTACATAGATTACTAAATATGGGTTAAAGCAAGATGTGAGAATTAGCCAATAACAGGCTGAAACTAATGGGCCAGACAGTGTTTAAAAGAATAGAATTTCTGTGTAATTATTTCGGGTAAAGCTAGCCGGGTGGTGGGAAGCAGACCGCTGCTCCCATCACTACAGCTTTGGGGCTCCATTCTTCTTTCAGATACTTCAAAAAAGTCTCTGTTAGGAAGAGTCATGGCTTACTGCAGAAAATGTAAACATTTTAAATGTCATATATGTCAGTTCTCAAAGAAGTTAAAGGGCCATAATATGTTATGTTCATCTAGAGTACAAAAAATTAAATTCTAGTGCCCAACAGACATTCAAACCCCAAATTATCTACAGGATGTTAGATGAAGCCTTTTTCTAGAATTGGTATTTTCTTTGACCGTTAATATGACAAAAGTTTAATATATATACATATATCCATTACTTTAATAAATTTACAAATAATATTCATACCTAAGAAAAGTTTTAAGGAGTCTAAATAAAGCCAAAGACTTATGACATTAGTGGCAATAAAATAGCCTTTAATTTTGGTTTTTCTTCAGTCTCATATCAGGTGGCTCTTCTGATATGATACAGAGATTTTAGATTTTTTTTTAAAAAGCATTCTTGGGTTTAGAGAAGGAGACAGCCATGCTCCAACTTCAGAGTCAGCTTTAATTTTGATCGAAATGGAACTACAATGAAATGCATTTTATATCTGTAAAGAACAACAGAAATAAACAGTTAGAATTTTTTATATAGAAATTATCCTGTTGAAAATGTGATATACCAATAGGCCATGCTACTTTTTTTTTTAATTGGGACATTTTCTTTGCATGATTCATCCTTTTTTCTTGAGTAGTCTTATTTGTCCAGCAGTCTTCAGATTCCTTATTTGAATGCCTTTGTTTTTTTGAGAGATGAGAACAAAACCTGGCATCAATCCTAACTTTTGAAAGTTTCCCTTTTGACAGTTATATCTGATCAAGTGAAAAGAATTTGTTAGACTTATAAGTTAGTTTAGATTGAATGGTCATGCTGCTTGATGAACTATTGCCTCTTCTAATAAAAAGGTCTTTCTTGTTTGAATCTAATTTTTTAAATCAATTTTGATGGTTTCCATAGCTTTTCTTCTCCTGTGGAAACAAAAGCAAAACCTCTTCCCCAACATAATGCATACCCTAGTTTACATTCTGAGGTCAACACATCTTTAATGTATAGAGGTTGATGTAATACAGCAGTAGTTTTTTTGCATTATATAATGTCCTTCTATAGCTGTTTTTCCTTTCTTATTAAAATTTAGAAATTTTAAAGTTAATAAAGCATTGTGTATTCTGTCTCTGGGGAGGTCTTTTGTGCCCCATTCTCTTTACTAAGCACATCTTTTAGAGTTTGATTAGATATTTCTATAATTCTTTGCCCTGTAGAATATTGTGGTGTACCTGTAATATGCTTTACATTTTAATATGCAGAAACCTGTTTCACTTTACTTCAAACATGCATTGTCAGTCTTAGCTCTTATAGGCATCCCCATGATGGACATAAATTCTAACATATGTATAATTACAAAATCAGCTATTTTATAATTCAAAGCATCTGGCCTTTGAAAACCTGAATATCTATCTATGGTATGGTGTATACTGATTTTCCAAATTTTACCAAATGAAACACTTCCATTTGCCAAATTTCATTTCTTTGAATAGCCTTTGGGTTACTTCTTCCAGGGAGAAGTGCTTAATTCTAAAAAGAACAAGTAAGACATTTTTGTATATTTCTTGTCTTGTTGCCAAGTGATGGAAAAATTCTTTTTTAAAACCCTTGCTTCATTATTTTGCAAAATTATCAGGCCCTTCAAATGCCTGATAGGCCTGAATGAGACCTGCTATGCATCAGCATTGAATGTAGTGGTTCCAGAAATTGTGTTCCCATACATTGTAGAGAACTGTCCAATTACTTCTTTTTATAAATTGAGTTCTCTTGCTTTTAAACTACTTGTTACTAATCTCTATAAAAATCACTGCAAGCTCTTTGTCAATGTCTATTTTCTGCCCCCAAAGAGGAGATTACATCTTTAGTAAAAGATCCTCCAATTTCTGATGGGTCTATTCCTAATTGACAAATCCTTAATTTTTCCCTTCAGAATCAACTCAGAAACATTTTCTACATAGTTCTTTAATTTTTTGACTCTTTTGTATGGTAGAATATCCATTCTAAGACATGATCTTCTATCTGAATTAAAATTCCTGAAGGACAAATCATACAAGGTAAAATAATCCGATCACAATCAAGCTCTGGATCCAAACAATCCACATGAGCATCTTTTAATTTCTTTTCTACCAGAGATAATTATCCCTCAGCTTCATCTGATAATTTTCTTAGACTATTTAAGTCCTTGTCACATTGGAAGGTTTAAAATAAATTAATTAATTACTTAATATATACCAATTGTTGACCATAATTAGTTAATGTCTCCCAATAAAGTTAAAAGTTATTAAGAATTCACAACTGATCTCTTCTAATTTGTACTTTTTGGGTTCAATTTTTTGTAAAATTTCTTATGCTAATAGAATACCATAGGCAGACACCATAACTCTCCTCTCCGAGATGGATGCAGGCTAAGATCCTTCCTGTTAAGACACCACCTCATGGTGCTACACAGATTACCAAATATGGGTTAAAGCAAGATTTGAGTATTAGCCAATAAGAGGCTGAAACTAATGGGCCAGGCAGTGTTTAAATGAATACAGTTTATGTGTAATTATTTTGGGTGTAAAGCTAACCATGCAAGAGCCACGTGGTGGGACTTAGCCCGCCGTTCCATCTGCATTGAGGAAATGGCCATTTCCCTTTTTTATTTTGACTTTTGTCTGCCATTTTATTGTCAGTTTGGGATAAATAGATGTTGAATGCACAACTGCACATTGAGTGGATAATGAATGAAATGAAGGATATTTTTTGCCTTTCAGTGTTTTTTGTGGGGAACTGAATGTATGCACATGGAATTAAAGTTATTTTTTACTTTCTATGTTATTCAAATTAATGTCAAGAAATATTTGACTATTATTAAGTTTTCCCACCTTCTGCCAAAGGTGGTAATTCTTTGAAGATGACCTGTCCTCCCTGGGTCATGAGAAGTGAGACACAGGCTCCTGTCCACACTTCATTGGAAAGCAATGTGGGGACATCCAGGCAGCACTTCTGGGGGTAACGGTTCTGACGTCTGTGCTATAGTATACAGCTTAAAAATTAGAATGTTGAACACTTATATCTAAATAAACAAATAAAAAGAAACAAAGGAAATCCAGCATGCATACAATCGGAAGAGTCTTAGCTGGACACATCTCCTCTACCCTTGCAGTCTGTCATTTTCTGACCAAAGTTCATTAGCACTTTTTCTTTCTTATGACACTGCCTTGTCATGAGATAAATTCTATCACCTCTTGTTGTGACGTATGAACTCTTTTTCCTGTTGAAATTAATGAGTGCATTATGAGAGTAAATGTTGGAATTCTCATAAAATGCAGAGCAACTATTTTGATTTGTTGCATTGTTTTCTGTCTCTCTAAAGCATTTATCTTCTAAATGATACTTTAGTGACTCTCTTTCTCTTTCTTGCTTTTGTTCTTTATATCTCCCCACTGATTTCTAGGAAATAGTCATTTAGAAATCACAAAGTGTTGGTATTAGAGAACCTGAAAACTATTTTATCTACATGTAGAGGCTTGAGAGCTAGCTATAAAGAAGGGGCACTTCTTTGGTGATAAGCAATTTCTTTTGATTATATTTTTTATTTAAATATTTATTAATATTTGTTATTTAAATATTACTTAAATATATAATTATATAAAATTATTTATATATTTATATTAGTAATTATTTATTATTTTTATTCATTCAAGTTTTTTAAATTGGGTTGTGCTTTTTGTTTGCTTGTTTTTCTTGTGTTTTGTTTTTAATACAGATAGGCTCTTATGAAGCCCAGTCTCACCTCAAAGTAGCTACATAGCTGAGGGGAACTTTAGCTTCCTCCTCTCCAGTGCTAGGATGGCAGGCAAGGACCACCACACCCCAATAATGCACTATGGACTTCATCCCTACAACTACATGCCCAGCTTCAAAATACAAAATTTTGTTTTTATTTACTTATTTGTGTGTTTGTGTGCCTGTGTGTGCTTGTGTCTGAGGATATATGGTGGGTATAGTATTCACATGTGGTGATCAGAGGAGTACTTTATGGAGTCACTCTTCTCCCTCCACCTTTATGTGATTTCCAGGAATGAGCTCAGGTCATCAGGCTGTGCAGTGATTTCTTTACCTGCTGAGTCTCTCTCTGGCCCAGCAATGGCATTCATGATGGTCAGAATGACTGCTGTGAACACATGTCTGCATGGCTTCTGGATACTGTGTTTGTAAGGAAGCAGGAGTCTGTGGTTTGTAAATGCTCTCATTGCCCTCAGGTCCTCATGGTGAATGTTTACTGTGTCCACACAGATACGAATACGAGAAAATGATCTCATCTTCAAGTAACTTGTCTTCAAATAGCTTCTTGTGTTCAGGAAACAGAAGTCAGACCTTGACACCAACACAAGACCCAGAAGGTGATGAGTACTTCTTATTGCTTTCTTCTGAGAGACTCAGGCACTGTACCCTCTTTTAAGAAGGACTTTGAATGTGATACTGTGTTTAGTAGGCACCTAAGACAAATGAACAATCTCTATTTCCCTCCTTATGGATGTGAGCTGTGCAATAACATGAAATACATGAAATACGCTGCTCCCTTAGTTTGAATATATTCAATAAGACTTTTTTGTTTCTTAATGTGGGTATTTTAAAAATAAGTAAAAAATATCTACTCAAGCACCATTGTAGAATTAGTCCCACAAGGGAAAATGATTTATAAGGACAAATCTAGAATTATGATGTGATCTATGTGATTAGTCTAGTATGGATTTCTGTTGCTGTAATAAAACATGGACTAAAACCAACCCAGGCAGGAAAGAGGTTGTCTAGCTTACAAATTGTACCCAATCATGGGGAAAGCTAAGGCAGTAACCTTGAGGGAGAGAACAAAGCAGAGAGCACTAAGCAGTGCTTCATACTGGCTAGGTCCTCTGCCTCGCTCAGATTTCTCTCTCATACAGCCTAGACCCAGCTGCCCAAGGATGGTACCACCCACAGCATTCTGTGAAATCTCACATCAATTAGCCAGGAAGAAAATGTCTCATTCACATGCCCACAGGCCAACTGAGTTCCTTCTCACTTCCTCAATTGAGATACCTTCTTTCAGGTATATCTAGATTTGTGTCAAGTTGATAAAAATTAGCCATCACATTGATTATACAATAAGATATACAGACAGAAACTTTCCCAGATCTGTACTGTGCGCCTGAAGCACCGTGGAAAAGCAGGTGCATTGTCACTGTTCACAACTCATTGACTACACAGGAACTTGTCTTTCAGTCTCTTTTCCCTCTTTAAGAGAAGCATGGCTTTACAGTTCAACCAAACAGCCATGGTTCCCTTACTTCCTATGAACTCATGCACTGTGGTTCTGGCTTCTGCCATTTGTAAGCTGTTTTAGTAACTTTCACATCACTGTGATCAAAATTCAAACTCAAGGGAGGACAAGTTTGTTTTTACTTACTGTTTTGGGGGCTTCATTTTATGGTCACTTTCCCCATGTTTATGTGCAGAATTTCATGCTGAGATGAGCTTTGGTTCACGCTGTTCTTCACTTCTTGGTGGGCAGAAAGAATGGTAAACAAGATACAGGAATTGATGAGATATAACCTCTGTAGACATACCAACATGATGACCAACTTCCTTCAATTGACAGCACCTCTTACCTGTCAGTCCTTCTCAATACTGAAAGTCTTATGACTCCATCAACAGATCTTATGACTCTTTTAACAGATCGATCCAATGATTATGTCAGAGCCATGGTGAACAGTGCCTATACATGCTCCAGAGACACAGCCAGATGCCATATTAAAGTATTTATTGCATGAACTAGTTACCTTTCTTTTAGTTTGATAGACTTCCATGGGCAGTGGTTTTCAATATTCCTAATACATCAACCCTTTAAAAGTGGGGACCACCAACCATAAAATTGTTTTGTTACTCCTTCACAGCTGTAATTTTGCTACATTTATGAACCGTTTGCATATATATATATACTATGTATATATGTATACATATATATATATAGTCAAGTAGTCTTCACCCCTGTGAAAGGGTTATCCCCAAAAGAGTCACCCACACAGGTATAGAATGTAGTTTGTAGGAGGAATGCTGCTTGTTTGTCCTGGTTGCCCAGAACAGAAATAATCACACAGAAACCATATTCATTAAAACAATTCTTGGACCATTAGCTCTAGCTTCTTATTGGCTAACACATATTAATTTAACTCATTTCTATTAACCTGTACATCGCCACATGGCAGTGGCTTACTGGCAAAGATTCAGCATGTCTGACTCTGGCAGTTCCATGGTGTCTCTCTGACTCCATTCTTCTTTATCCCAGCTTTCAGTCCAGTCCTCCCCAGCTAGCTAAGTTCTGCCCCATCAACAGGCCATGGCAGTTTTTTATTCATTACTGGTAATGACAGCACACAGAGGGGACTCCCACATCACCAGAGGAATGAGAATCAATCATAGCAGGGAAAGTGGCAGTGGGAGCATGAAATCAGGATTTCACAACTTAACAATAAATAAAAGGGAGATGGAACAAACTAGAGAATAGTGAGGCTCCAAACCCTTTAAGGCTATCTCCAGCGACATTCTTCCTCCACCTCCCTAAATTCCCCTTACTAGAGACTAAGTATTTAATACCCAAGCCCCTAAGGGGGGTCATTTCCATTCAGAGGACCACAACATGCTTACAGAGGACCTGATTTATTCCCAGCACAGTAATCAGATTTTTCTCAAACCCCTGTCATTCCAGTTCTGGGGAATTGGGTGCCTTCTTCGGTCCTTCTTGGGCATCTGCACACACATGGTGCACATATGCTCTTTAAGGTAACACATTTTATGGAGTATTTTAAAAGTCATATATGCTAAAAGACCCAACACATCTCATAGACACATAGTCTGATACTGTCTCAGTGTACCGGCTGCCGGCGGTCGGAGGGGTTAGGAAATAACCACAATAGTACTTTATAATAAATCAGTTTTAATACAAGGGAAAATAAGGGAACTTACAGATCCAAGGGTCCTGCGGAGCAGAAGGTACGCAAGGGAGAACTAAACGGGGCTCCCCCCGGTGCCCCGATCCTATTTAAGGGGTATCCTAGTCCGCTGGGGCAGCCACGCCCCTGAACGCAGGGATTGGGCCAGCTGCCCCAACATCTCAGCAGGATCGCCTCAGGCCAAAACTTCTCCCTCTTATGCTAGATCCATGCCACAGAATTTGCAGCAGTCTCCAATGTAACACAAGGGGCCTGTTTGTTGGGGTTTCTCTTCCACCCGTTAACCCACATCAGCAAGCCCCAAAGAAAATCACACGTAGGTCTCCATAAGATTATAAACTGATTGGCCCATTAGCTCAGGTGATTTATTAGCTCTTGTAGCTTACATTAACCCATTGCTCTTATCTATGTTAGCCACATGGCTCGGTACCTTTTCCCAGATGAGTAGGTTACATGCTGCTTCTTAGATGGTCTGAGCCGGAGTGGGAGGAATGGGCTTTCTCCTTCCCCAAATTCACCTGTTCTCATCACCCTGCCTCTACTTCCTGTCTGGTTGACCCACCTATACTTCTTCCCTGGCCAATCAGTCTTTATTTAAAATATGATACAGACAATTGTCCTGCACCACTCCAAGGCTTGGAATATTGTAACATAAGGGCCCGTTTGTTGGGAATTTCCATCCCACCTGGTTTCTGTCCTTCCACCAGTTCCCACAGCCATTTATCCCCAAAGAAAACCACCAGAGGTCATGTCACTGTTCCCAGGGATTATGTGGAGATCAAAATAACTTGAGAGTCAAAGAGCAGCCATCTCTGAAGCTCTAAGCTACAGAAATCTTCTAAGCAAAGCAAGGTGAAATAGTTACCCCAAATGCTAGCTTATTTTCTTCTCCTGAACTGACCTTTGAAAATCCAGCAATTGTGTTCCTTGCATTTTTGTGGATAAGTTAAAATCTTCAATGTGGAGTGAGTGCCACAGGAAATCACTTGAGCTTTCAATGTCTGATACTTTAGTTCTGCCCTATAAGAGGGCTGAGAGTTATCTTGTGATCTGTAGACAGAAATCATCATGATTATCAAAGATAAGAATTTGAATGCATAGAGATGGAAATGGATTTTACTTTAATCAGGAATAAATAAGAGTTAGAGTTTAGGACACAACTGTGTTTAGGATATTTATGGACATTCTGTGATCAATCCAAAGGAGAGAGTACTTTGTATACTTCCCTGGAAACAACAAGTCGAGCTTCCCTACAGAGTGTCAGTTCAAATGTAGAAGGTGCATGCATGCACTCAATTATTTCACCTTTGACCTTTCCAGTCCCTTAGGCCTTGTTTATGTTATTCCAGTTTTCACCAATTGTTGGATCATTATGTTGATAGTAAAACATAAAATCTATAGGAAAAATGAGTTTACTATTAAGGTAAATATTTATTTTCTACAAAGTAATTGAAGCTGTGGGGAATTCAAACTTCCATCAATATTCTCTGTATTATACCACTACATCATGAATTGTTACAGATATAAGCACATGTGTGATTCTTTTTCCATCCTCAAAGCTGTATGGATATTATGCAGTGTAATATTAATTAACTGGGTCTACTAGTTGGTGGAAAACTGAATCCCTAGAGGTGAACAAAATCCTAGGTTTTACTGCTTGCTTTATTTCGGTGTAAATTCTTATAACCAATGCGTTATCACTAAACACTGATTTGGAAAGAGATGTAAAGTCATCTCTCCTGTAAAGAGGTAATTAGCATAGATAAGTATTTCAAAATATGAAATAGGGGAGACTCAATGATTCATAGCTAACATAGTTATGTAAGTTACTTGATGGTCATCATAGGTTTTTGGCCTCAAGAAACAAAAACAAATTTAAATTAACTGTCAGTAACACTTGACTGTCAAAATGCTCAAGTTATTTTCTGTTGTTTTAATATAGACTGTGAAAAAGAAATTAAATCCTTAATGTGGATATGTGTAATGGTAGGAAATCTTATTCGTGGAATTGGTGAAGCTCCCATTGTGCCCTTGGGCATTTCCTACATAGAAGATTTTGCCAAATCTGAAAACTCCCCTTTATACATTGGTAAGTTTGAAAATAATACTTGGGATCGTGTTTAATAAGCAAGTTCTAGGATCGTTGAAAACTGTTATTGATTTGAATACTTGTGGTTTCCAGAACCATGAACAGAGTGCCATGGCACCAATGGGGGTAAAATTGTTCAGTGGGGGAATTAAGCAGCAGTTCCAGACAAGCAGGTTCAGCAAGCAGCTTCTCAAATTGGAGATCCTTCTAATCTGCTGATCCTACACTCCTTTGATGCTACCACACTATCTCTAAACCCTTAGAGATTCACCAATATATCCTGGAAAATGTTCTAGGATACATTTTTTCTATTTTTCTTCTTAGTTTATTATTCTTTCATCTATAAGTTATTACAAATTCATTATTTGCTATTTTGTGTCTGTACTACTTTAAAATAGCTTTACTTTCTCTTCTCTGTCTCTGTCTCTCTGTCTTTGTCTCTCTCAACTCTGTGTATGTGCATGTGTGTGTGTGTGTGTGTGTGTGTGTGTGTGCACGTGCACATTTTCTTGACAGTGTGGTGGTCCTAATACAGTTATTGACAGTTGGACTTGAGATTGAACTCTGGTCCTTGGGCAACATTTAGTGGACAAATGCTTTTACATGTTGAGTCTCCTGCCTAACTTTAGTGTTTTCTTTTGTTGCCATATTTTAAACATTCTTGCAGGACAAGCCTTACCAAGCCCTATTTCAATCATGTCTACCATGTACATCAAATTTTTTTTTATTTACTCTCCGCTCTCTTTTACTCTATGATGTTCTGTACCCTGCCTCACTATGAAATTAATGATATCATTAAATGTCAACTTAGTGTATACCTTCTTACATTTTCTAATAAATTATCTTAGTTTATTGGGAATAATTTGCCTATGACCTTAAGTCAATCCATCTGTAGTTGATTATTAGTCTATAACTTTGTATTTAGAAATTTTTTCAATTAGTGTACACATATTAATATAAACAAATGAACAAAAATAAAAGTGCATAAGAGAAGATAGGAATGGGGTTAGAATTAATCAAGATTAATTCAATTAAAAATAACATTACTCTTTGGAGACTTATTAATTTGGCAATATTCATTTCTTATAAAACTAGTTATTCTTTTCAGATACCTTTACAGCTATCTAAGGAAAATAATATAGTAACTTTTGTGCAATAAATTTTTTAGAATATGGATCTCGTTCTCAAAATTTTAGAGACAAATTAATATAAATATGAAAAATATATTCATATAATAACTATATTGATGTGATTAAGAGTCATGACTCATGTATCTTAGAACACCAATAGCCTAGTTTTATAAATCAATATCTATTTAAGTATATGAGTATTATATATGAATGCTTAAGCGTAATCAATTAACTATAAAACAAAAATATAAATATAGATGCATTGTGAATCTGTAGCACAAGAGATATAGAAGCCAAATGTTAAATTTGAGAGTTATCTATGGTAGACAATAAGTTAAATCAAGAATAAATGGCATTGCCTTAGGAAGACATGTATGTACTGAGAATCCATAGACCAGAACACTGGCAGATTCTTCTCCCTAGTGGGTAGAGTGAGAGGAAGGAAAGTCAAACAGTTTCTCCAAGGGAATTAAGTGAATAATAAACAGTTTGGAGTAGGTGTTAGGAGGAGGCAGACAGATGACAAGTTGGCCAACAATGTCAAATAAGTTATGAGAATAAAGATCAAAACTGGAAAAAGTTATCCATGACGGAGGTCACTGGTGCCAAGAAAGTATCTTAAAATCAGGAAACACATGAGCACAATGAGAGTTGAGGAGTCATGGAGCGTCATGAAGGGCAGGAAGGGAGAATGGAAGTTGGAGATCTTGTAGGAATCATTACCTACAGGGCATAAAACAGCAGGGAGTGTTTGACAGAACAAGAAAAAAATAGAAGAGTTTGGTATTGAGAGATCAGTCAAATATAGGAGGACTAACCCATCGAACCACATAGATAGAGGAAAACAAAAATGTAAAGTATGGAAATATAGGGAAGCTGAAGTTTATATCCAGTTTTTCTGTTAGTAGGGATGGCTCAGAAAAGTTGAAAGATGCTGTTGGTGGAATCAAAGAAACCAAGTGAGAGTAAAAGAGACAAAGAAAATGAAAATAACAAGAAGAAAAGAAAGATGATCAGGAAAGCATCAAAGACAAGTTCCATTATGAGGACACATTCTTTCTTTGGAAGGAAGTTTCGAGTGAAGGCCTGTGATGAAGACACTTTACAAGAAATCCATCACAGCACAGAGTTTTTGAGATGGGGGTAGTTTCATTTCTACTTCTGTGAGGAAATGCAACCTTGGAGAGAGGACTTATAATCTATTTGTCTTATAATTCCATCACAATAGAAAAGTAGCAGGATCTTGAATCCACTGGTCACACATACAGTAGCAGATATAGTAAATCTATGCATGCTTATGTCTTTGTTTGTATGGTTGTACTCAGCTCTTTTTCTACTCTTACACAGCTGATGACTCCCTAACTAGGGAATGGTGGTGCCCACAGTGGGCTGGATCTTCTCACATCAATTAACTTAATTAAGACAGTCTTCTATGGACATGTCTACAAAAAACCAGTATAGACAATATCTCATTGATATTCTCTTCTAGGGAGTTCTAGGTTGTATCAAGTTGACAATCAAAGATAACCATCACAGAGTCCCTTTCAAAACATGGCTTTGGAAGCATCAAAAGGCATTTGCTAACACTATGGCTTAGATGGGACTGCGTGTGATAGTGCAGCCTTTGACCTTAACTCAAAATAAAAGAGAATTTGAAATGTGGCTTTAAGTAATAAAAACTTCTGTGTCAGTCTGTTTTTTATAACTTGAATAAACCCCTGATATAATGGTTGATAAATAGAAAGGATTTGTTTGGCTCATAGTTCTGGAATTTTTGGTCTATGATGCTGGATTGTGTGTTTTAGAAGCCTGTCATGAGGCAGTTCATTATGATGTAAGGATGGGTGGAGTGAAACCATTCATCTTGATACTAGGAAGCAAGCAAAGTAGAATGAGGAAAAGGTGATGGTTGTACTCCAGATGACCTGAAGACCCAAATCCATTCCGTGCCTAAGTAGGGTCCCATCAGACTCCAGTGGTGCCCCCTGGGAAACAAGTCTGTCACACATGAGCTTCTGGGAAACATTCTATATTGAAACAATTAGAACTTCCTTCTTAATATTATAGAAACCAGTGCATGTACAAGCAACACACATATGTACATGCACATATATGTATATATACATACAGTTTAATTTTTTATATGTTGAATATATAAGAATATCTGAAATAGTAGGGTATAACTCAGTTGTAGAGCACTTATCTGTTGACAGAGGCTTCTGTCCTGCCTAGTTCTGCAGCCACACAAAGGCTTACATCAATTATAAAATGGTTGGCCTATTGACTCAGGCTTTTTATTAACTAACTCATAGATCCTAAATTACCCCATAATTCTTGTCTGTGTTAGCTCTGAGGCTTGGTAAATTTTATCAGTGAGGCATTCTCATCTTGCTTCCTCTTTGTTTGGGTGACGACTGCAGACTGAACCTTTCCACTTTCCAGAAATCTCCCATTCTTGTCAATTTGCCTATGTATCATGCCTGTTCACCCCACCTATACTTCTTGACTAGTTACTGGCCAATCGTGTTTTATTAAAGTAATACAAGTGACGAATCTTTACAAGGTACAAGTCCATTGTGCCACAGCACTTATCAATTTTGCCAGATTTGATACCAAGCTCTACAAAGGAAGGAAAAGTAATCTAATGTTAAAATAATTCATTCTCAAGGCTTCTTTATATTGTGCAAGGAAATTTTTGTGTGGTTGTGTAACTTCCTATTTTTGTTTACTTCCAGGGATTTTAGAAGCAGGAAACATGGCTGGCCATTTTATTGGACTTTTGTTGGCATCTTACTGTGCAAACATCTATGTAGACATTGGGTCTGTGAATACAGGTAAAATACATTTTATTGATAGTGTATAGTCTCTGGAGTGTAGGAGACTGCTCCAGATTGCTATACTGCTGGCTCCTTTGATCCTTAGTTAGGCATATTAGTACTGCTCACAGTCTGCAGATCTCAGAGGAGCAGAGGTAAGGATAAAATGTTACCTTCTAATCAAGAATACACCATTCTCCCACCACATTGCAGCTGCACCTTTGGTATCAGAGGATTTACTCACATAGATTTTTCTCAATGAGGCAGTCACTGTGAATAATGAAACATATATTCCTGTTATAAGCACCAATTTAAAAGGTTTTACATAGCAGACTAATTAACTGCTAACAAATATATTTCTGCAAGGGGCCTAGCCCCCAGAAGATCAGAGTAACTGCCAGGGAGCTCTAGAGGAGGTGATCTACTAGACATACACACAGACACCCATGGGCACTTTTTCTGAAATTTACCTTAGTTTTTTTGTTTTTCTATCTGCTGGTTGCTCTGACTCAGTTATATGTCTGTTAAGTTCTTTTACCCTGTTATATATATATTTTTTCTTTTTTGTTTCGGTTTTTCGAGACAGGGTTTCTCTGCAGCTTTTTTAGAGCCTGTCCTGGAACTAGCTCTTGTAGACCAGCCTGGCCTCGAACTCACAGAGATCCGTCTGCCTCTGCCTCCCTAGTGCTGGGATTAAAGGCGTGCACCACCACCGCCCAGCTCTGTTATATTTTTTTTACTTACTCTTTCAGTTGTTCTCCTGCTGTATCTTTCCTTCTGTTACACATTTATTTATTCCCTGATATTTTCCTTCTCTTTCCTGATGCTTTTCCTTCTATGTGTCCCTTTCTCCTATGTCTTATGCTTTTGTTATCCAATTTATACCTTATAATAAAAAGGATATCCATGCAAGGAAATATTACCTCACTAACCACATATCACATATTTTCCAAAAGCTAATTAAAATATTTATAAAAGAAGAAATTACATTAAGATCACAAGTTACATGTTTTCATCGGAAGGCCACAACTAAACAATTTTTTTGAGTTAATTTTCATATCAGAAAGAACTTCTTCACCCCAAAGCAATGACATTTTTTATTTTGGAATAACAAACATTTAAGCAAGTTAAGTGTATTTCAGCTAGTTCCATTTATACTGTCAGGCTCCTATTAGCAGTGTAATGAATTTCTATTTTTAACTCTACTCTGAAGAAACTTTAAATGAGATGTCAGCTAACCATCTATTTTTCTTTACACAATTGGGTCAATTTGTTTCATTTCACAATTTTGTGTTTTCAAGGTGCAATGGGGCCTATGATTCATTCTGTAACTTAATTACCAAGAAACCTAGCCTAACTTTGTGTGCAGGGACATAATTATTTTCTTTAATCATTTGTTTTTACACAGGAAGAATTAGTAGGTCTATAATTTATGAAGATTTCCTGCTCTTATTTTCCGTCTTCTGAAAATCTCTTATCTAACAAAAAGCTAGGTAGCTACTAGACTACATTTGCACTTTTTTATGTGTTATTGGAGCAACTGGTAGCATAACTTAAATCATGTCCCTAATAATGTTTACTAATAGTCCTAACTACCTGCATCTTTATACTTACTCAGAAAGTCCAGTCAAATTATTGATTTAACTAAGCACCATTACCCTTATGAAAATCATCTTTATTATTACCTACAAATGAATTGACCAGTGAAGAGTGGGATTTTTTTCAAGGAACAATCA
Organism: Arvicola amphibius; assembly: GCF_903992535.2. Lineage (NCBI taxonomy): Eukaryota > Metazoa > Chordata > Mammalia > Rodentia > Cricetidae > Arvicola > Arvicola amphibius. The sequence continues at coordinate 8,471,071 of NC_052048.2, forward strand.
CTCTATACTAATTACAGTAATGTCCCTTCTTACAAATTATACCGTGACAAATACAGCAGAAATATGGCAGCAGCAATATAAGTGGCATTCTGGAAACAATATTCCAGGAGTTCTGCCTCTCTAGTATTTACCCAGGTAGCTTTGTCATCCTCTGGGCTATATTCCATAAGATTCATTTCTGTCTGCTGCTCTTATGACATGGCCTCTGGCAATATATCACCATGTATGTCTAGATCAATCTGGTTAATTTTCTTAATGAATACACAAAACAAAAATAATTGCTTGTCACATGATGTTTTATTACCTTAATTTCCATACATGTGTACATCTGTGCCCTATGTGTATGTGTGCCTACTGAGTTTAGAACAGGGTTTCAGATGTAACATCAGAGTTATAGACTATATTAAGTTTCCATGCGTGTGCTGGGAGTAGATCCAGGGCCTCTCTTAGTCACTGAACTGTCTCTCCACTCCCCATTCTCACTCAATGTGATGCTTTGATATATGAACACATCTGGTTAAAATTGTATTTTTATGTCTAAAATCATTTTAATGTCATTTTGAAATTAAGTTTTAACTACTTCAGTTATAGAAATTCAGAACCTTTCTTTCTTTTTTTCTGGTTTTTCGAGTCAGGGTTTCCCTGTAGTTTCTAGAGCCTGTCCTGGAACTAGCTCTTGTAGACCAGGCTGGCCTCAAACTCACAGAGATCCGCCTGCCTCTGCCTCTGGAATTAAAGGCGTGCGCCACCACCGCCCGGCAAACCTTTCTTTCTTAAATAATTTTATCTCCACCCAATTGATCAAACTCAGACAGTTTTTCTACAGGTCTGAATTTGCCCAAAGGGGTGGCTGATATTTGTAATCATAGCATTTAGGAGTAGAGGCAGGTTTCACAGTAAATAACCTCAACAAGAACAAATGTGAATAATTTATAAACAATACACAAATGTTGTGTTTAGATGGGAGTATGATTGTTAACAATTTTCTACAATTTACACCAGAAAGAATGAATCAAGCTAACAAAATATCTGTATTTCTCCACAGATGACCTGACCATAACTCCCACTGATACGCGCTGGGTCGGTGCTTGGTGGCTCGGCTTTTTGATCTGTGCAGGAGTGAATGTCCTGGCCAGCATCCCCTTTTTCTTTCTTCCCAACATGCTCCCAAAGGAAGGACTAGAGGATAATGCAGATGTGACTAACAGCAACAAAGAAGAAAAGCACCAAAGAAAAGCCAAAAAGGAAAAACGGGGAATCACTAAAGGCAAACAGACATACCTTAACCCCTGTATTTGGTTTAGATGGGTCTGCAGGTAGTGGAGCATGTGTCTGCTGTGCTGAGTTAAGATGGTTTGTCACTAAGGGTCCCTACTCAGATGCGTTAAACTTCTTCCCAAGTTATTGCTTGGAAACAACTCACATAATTTGTAAACAGTACATCAAGGTATCAGTGTACCTATAGCTTATATAAAAGTGTTTGGTAAAGTTCCTTTTTTTTCTATTGTGTGGAACAATTTGAAGAGTATAGGTATTAGCTCTTCTTTGAAGTTCTGACAAAATTCTACATTGAAACCCGCCAGCACTGGGCTTTTTTGGAGGGGAGGGCTGAGGAGAGACTTTTGATGACAGATTCTATTTCTTTAAGGGTTATAGGTCTATTTAAATTGTTTATGTATTTTTGATTTGCAGCATCTATCCAGAAATTTGTTCATTTCTTCTATATTTTTTCAAATTTTGTGGAATATAGGTTTTCAAATCATGAGCTAATGATCTTCTGGATTTCCTCAGTGTCTGTTGTTATATCCCCCTTTTTATTTCTAATTTTTTTTTAAATTTTAAGATTCTTTCTCTGCCTTTGGTTCATTAGGATAAAGGTTTGTCAATTTTGTTGATTTTCTTGAACCAGTTCTTTGTTTCATTGATTTTTTGTATTGTTTCATTTGTTTCTATTTTATTGATTTCAGCTCTCAATTTTAATGTTTCTTGTCATCTATTCCTCCTGGGTGAGACTGCTTCTTTTTGTTACATAGAAATTTGGTGTGCTGTTAAGTCACTAGTATGAGATTGCTTCTTTATCTTTATATAGGCACTTAGTGCAATGAACTTTCCTCTTAGCACTGCTGTCATAGTTTCCCATGGGTTTGGGTATGTTGTGCATTCATTTTTGTTGAATTCTAAGAAGTCTTTAACTTCTTTCTTTCTTTCTTTCTTTCTTTCTTTCTTTCTTTCTTTCTTTCTTTCTTTCTTTCTTTCTACCTAGGGTTGATTTAGTTGAGCATTGTTCAATTTCAATGACTCTGTAGGGTTTCTGCAGTTAGTGTTGTTGGATTCTGACTTTAGGCCATAGTGATCTGATAAGATGTAGGAGGTTATTCCAATTATTTTGTATCTGTTGAGGTTTGCTTTGTTAATGACCATGTGGTCAATTTTAGAAATGTTCCATAAGGTGTTGAGAAGAAAGTATACTCTTTTGTGTTTAGGTAAAATGTGCTGTAGATGTCTGTTAGGTCTATTTGAATAATGACATCTATTAGTTCTATTTTGATCTGTTAAGTTTCCATCTGACAGACATGTCCATTTGTGAGAATGGGGTGCTGAAGTCCTCTACTATTAGTGTGTGGGGTTTGATGTGCAATTTAAGCTTTAGTAATTTTTTAACATATGTGGGTGCTCTTGTAATTGGGGCATAGTTGAGATTTCGTCTTGATGGATTTCCTGTAATGAGTATGAAGTATCTTTCTATATTATTTTGATTGCTTTTAGTTTTAAGTCTATTTCTTCTAGATATTAGGAGAGTTATACCAGCTTGTTTCTTAGGACCATTTCATTAGAAATTCTTTCCCAACCCTTCCTCTAAGGTAATGTCTGTTTTTGTGGTTGAGGTATGTTTCTTGCATGCAATAGAAGGATGGGTCCTGTTTTGTATTCATTCTGTTAGCCTATGTCTTTTTATGGGTGAGTTGAGTCCATTAATATTAAGAGATATTAATGAACAGTGAGTGTTAATTTGTGTCATTTTTCAGTGGTAACATTTGTGTGTTTCCCTTCTTAGTGATTTGCTGGTGTGAGGTCATTTGTTGTCTGTGTTTTTGTGGGTACAGATAATTTCCTTTTGTTGTTTTCTTTTTTTCTTTTTATTATTATTATTACAAATTTTCACCTCCTCACCTCCTCCCATTTCTCTCCCCTCCCCCCCAACCCCCTTCCCCTCCCTCGCCAGTCCAAAGAGCAGTCAGGGTTCCCTGCCCTAAGGGTAGTTCAAGGTCCTCCCCCCTCCACCCAGGTCTAGGAAGGTGAGCATCCTAACATACTAGGTTCCCACAAAGCCAGTACATGGAATAGAATCAAATCCCAGTGCCATTGTCCTTGGCTTCTCAATCAGCCCTCCATGTAAGCCACGTTCAGAGAGTCTGGTTTGATCACATGCTCCATCAGACCCAGTCCATCTGGCCTTGGTGAGTTCACTTTAGATCAGCCCCACTGTCACAGCGGGTGGGCGCACCCCTCAGGGTCCTGACTTCCTTGCTCATGTTCTCTCTCATTCTCCTCCTCATTTGGACCTTGGGAGCTCAGTTCAGTGCTCGAATGTGGGTCTCTGTCTCTATCTCCATCCATCGCCAGATGAAGGTTCTATGGTGGTATACAAGATATTCATCAGAGTAGCTATATTATAGGGCCAGTTCAGGCGCCATCTCCTCAGTTGCTCAAGAAACAAGCTGGGGACATTTTCTTGGACACCTGGAAACCACTGTAGAGTCAAGTATCTTGCCAAACCTCAAATGGCTCCCTTAATTAAGATATATACTTCCCTGCTCCCATATCCACTCCTCCATCCCAACTGTCCCATTCCCCCAAGTTCTTCCCATCATCTCCTTCTCACTTCTCTCTCCCCATACTCCAATCCCACCCCAAATGAAAACAACTTTGAGATACCATCTTACACCTGTCAGAATGGCTAAAATAGAAAACACCGGTGATAGCCTTTGCTGGAGAGGATGTGGAGTAAGGGGAACACTCATCCATTGCTGGTGGGAATGCAAACTTGTGCAACCACTTTGAAATCAGTCTGGCAGTTTCTTAAGAAATTCTGGATCAACCTACCCCAGGATCCAACAATACCACTCCTATGAATATACCTAAGCATACTACAAAAGCATTTGTTCAACTATATTCATAGCAGCATTATTTGTAATAGCCAGAACCTGGAAACAACCTAGATGCCCCTCAATGGAAGAATGGATAAAGAAAGTGTGGAACACATATACATTAGATTACTACTCAGTGGTAAAAACACAACGGTATCTTGAATTTTGCATGCAAATGGATGGAAATAGAGAACACTATCCTGAGTGGGGTTACCCAGACCCAAAAACATGAATATGGCATGTCTTCACTTATTAGTGGATTCTAGCCATAAATGAAGGACATTGAGTCTATAATTCATGATCCTAGAGAAGCGAAATAGGAAGGTGAACCCGCTACCAAAAAAACATGTAGTTATCCTCCTGGATATTGGAAGTAGACAAGATTTCCAGGCAAAAATTGAGTTTTTCTTATACTATTTTTCGTAAGGCTGGATTTATGGATAGGTGTTGTTTAAATCTGGTTTTGTCATAGAATATCTTGTTTTTTTCATCAATGGTGATTGAAAGCTTTGCCAAGAATAGTAGCCTGGTCTTGAATCCATGGTTTCATAGTGTCTTCAGCATATCTGTCAAGGATAAACTGGCTTTCAGAGTTTCCATCAAGAATTGGGTTCAATTTTGATAGGTCTGCTTTTATATGTTACTTGACATTTTCCCTTGCAGCTCTTAATAATCTTCCTTTTTCTGTTTTTATTATTGCCTCAATTTCATTTTCTGAGTCTTAAACTGTTCACTATACCTCTTTAATTGTTTGTTCCTAATTTTCTTTAAGAGATTTATAGATTTCTTCCAATTTTTGTTGGTCTTTTCCTCCATATATTTAAGAGATTTTTTTTTCATTTCCTCTTTAAGAATCTCTATCATCTTCATAAGTTATATTTTTTCTGTGTTAGGATACTAAGTTTTATTGTTGCCATATTGCTCTTCAGGTTTTTGAATGTATTATTTCTTTGGTGCCTATCCAAGACTTCCTGGAATTGATTAAGGCAGTATCTTTGCATCTTGGTCCAATGCTTATAGGTGGTGTCTATGTCTCTGGGATCCTGATTGTTGCAATTGTTTTCTCTGTCAGGGAGATGCTCTTGATCTGTTTTGTGAAGTCCATGTCTGAGTCTCAGGGAGTCACTGAGGTCATGGTTATTAACTTTTAAAGACTCCTTAAAAGTTTATATAGAGCTTAGCCCAGAGGGGTAAAGATTTATCAAAAGCATTTCTATAACACTATAGAATTTGTGAGAAGATTTCAGTTTACCAGACTCAAAATGCAAGACTGGGTATCTTGATGGTATTGATACTCTCTTGTTTCAGATTTCTTGCCATTCATGAAGAGCCTTTTCTGTAACCCGATTTATGTGCTTTTTGTCCTTGTAAGTGTGCTTCAGATCAGTTCACTTACCTTATCATTTGTCTTCACGCCTAAATATCTGGAACAACAATTTGGAAAATCAACTGCAGAGATAGTATTTCTCATGGGTATGTATTTTTATTATTTCTTTATTAGAACTTTCCCTTTCCTCAATGACATGATAAAATGTGTCTCCAAAGACATGCTAAACAACATGATAATATGACTCGGAAACTATGAAATTGATGTCTGTTAACAGTTTTGTAAATATCTTCTTTTTAGTCTCCAGGAAAATAAATCAAGAATTGATAAAGAAAGGAAGAGGTCAGAAATACCCCATCTGTTCTCTCTCTAATCATAATGAAATTACCATCATTATGAAGATCTTTAGGAATGTTCATATTAGTCAATTTTCAGATAGGCAACATATTAATTCAAAGAGGAATATACTATGTTAAAGGTAAAACTTTTCATTTTAATTAGACAAATGTGGGAATTGCTGTGGAATAATCCTTTTGTGCACTGTAAATATGTATTACTCTCATTGATTTAATAATGAAGTTGATTGACTAATAGCTGAACAATACAGGGATAGATGGGAAAGCAAAACTAAGAAAGAGGAAAAGAAGAAGACTAGAGTCAGAGGAATCACCAGCAGAAGCTGAGGGAGCAGGAGACTTATGTGCCATGCTAATAAAGATGGGATTCTATATTTTACTCCCAGAGTTTACTTCTGAGCTTCAAGACTTGCCTTTCACATTATTCCTAATTCAGTTGCTTTGTCCTGTGGTTTTTATGTGGAGTCTGTGCAGTCACATCTGCTTTTCTTGTTAGTACACTAAACCTAGTGATCCTACCTAACTTTGAATTTTTCCTGGGTTCTAATATATAGATGGAAGTTTCAGTCCTTCTAGAAACTCCCAAGTAAACACAACAAGGCTTATATTAATTATAAATCCTCAGTCAATAGCTCAGGTTTTTGGCTAACCAGCTCAAACATTTTAAATTAACGCATTATCCTTATTACATTCTGCCAGATGGTGGCATCTTTATTAGCATGGCACATTAATCTCCTGCTCCCTCAGCTTCTGTTGGTGATTCCTCTGACTCCACTCTTCTTCTTTTCCTCATTCTTAGTTTCACTCTCCCACCTATCTCTTTCTTGTTCAGCTATTAGTCAATCAACTTCTTTATTAAATTTATGAGAATAATACTTATTTACAGCATACAGAAGGATTATTCCACAACATTTCCCACTTTTGTCTAATTAAAATGGAAGGTTTTACCTTTAACATAGTAAGATTATAAACAACAAAAACAGTTATAAGAATTACAGGTACAATATCTTGTCAATTTGACAAAAATTAGAAATATATTCTATCATCTATCTTATCTTGGTGATTCCAAAATTTTATACTTAATTTATTGATTGTAACTGAGGAAAGTTATAATTATTACTATCTAATCTACAACTCCATCAAAGACCTTAGAAGGATGAAATATTACTTAAGGATAGGACATCTTGCTGCCTTGACAGTCAGTCAAGTTTGATTTAACATTGGGGAATCCATCTTCATCTAAGTCTACCATTTAGAAGTATCTGGCAGACTTTTCTGTGATGCAGGGAATTTGAAGGACCTTCCTGTCTTGTATTAGCAAAGTTCATCAATTGTTTTTTTTTTGTGTGTGTGCGTGTGTGTGTCCTAAAGAATGTCTGGCAGATTCTTTCATGAAGGAGGAATCTTAAAGGACTATCATGCCTTGTATTGGAAAAGTTTATCAATCATTTTCCAATATGTTCTGCAGAATGTCTGGCAGATATTTCTATAAAGCAGGAATCTTGAAAGACTGTCCTCTCTTGTTTTGGCCAAGTTCAGCAACCTTTTCCTATGGGTCTGTCATGTCCAGTATATAGAGCATGGAATGAAGGTTTAAGGCAAAAGCAGTTTCTTGCCAAAATAACTAATCTTGCCACAAAGAGAGCAAATGTCTACAGAGTTGAGTTGATGCATATTATCTTCTCTGAAGTGAATTGGTGCTATTAAGAGATGTGTCTCATTGTCATGAAAAATCTTATGTTATCAAAACATTTCATATGTCATATCCTATAGATCTTTGATGTGCTTGAAAATCATTGATCTTTCTAAAATATATCTCTACATGATCTTGAAAATATACCTAATATATCTACAAGTATGATTGTTGTAACTGACTAATTACTAACTTGAATTTGTTGATTATCCTAAATATTTTGTAATAACTTTCAAAAACTAGAACTTTAACTTTTATTTTTTAATGAACTGCAAAATATAACAACTTAAACAACAGTAGAAATATATATTCAATGACACAAATGATGTGGGAGAGTCTTCTGTTTCTGTTAATTTCATTCGTTAATAAAGAAACTGCCTTGGCTCATTTAATGGGCCAGCCCTTAGGTGGGTGGAGTAGACAGAACAGGAAGAACGAAGTGAGGTCGATGGCTCAGTCAGATGCCACGCCTCTCCTAAGTGAGACAGATGCCGTGCCTTTCCTCAGGGAGACAGACATGATGAAGCCCCAGTTCAAGATGGACGTATGCTAGAATCTTCCCAGTAAGGCACCACTTCGTGGTGCTACACAGATTATTAGATATGGGTTAATCAAGATGTGAGTAAGAGGCTGAAACTAATGGGCCAGGCAGTGTTTAAAAGAATACAGTTTGTGTGTTATTATTTCAGGGCATAAGCTAGCCGGGTGGCCGGGAGCGAAGCTGCGGGAACACAGCCCGTATATCCTCACTACACACAAATTAACTTTAAATTTACATCAATATACTATATTCCCCTAATTGATTGCAAACATCCATAGGCCATCAAATAACCAAAAGCATCCCTCACATCTCTTAGGAATACACCTGCTTTTTGATGTCTGTTGGTGAAGGCATCTTTAGAGTGCCTGAAAATTTTTGAGATAATGACCAAGTGCTAGGAAGATAAGCAGTAAAATTATAGATATTATCTGCAAGATTCATGAAGTCTCCCATGATCAAACCTGATAAATATTATTGTTGAAGGAATGCACAGATTCTTGTTTCCTATGGCAACAAAAGTAAACACTCTTCTCCAAAACATTTTTGGTTTTTATTTGACAAGTACATTTTTATTTCATTTTTAAATTTGTGATAGCCCTAAAGTTAAAATTAGCAGTCCTGTTTATAATTCCATGTCTCCTAGCAACAGTCTTTTGCTCATTGGAATTCAAAAATTTCAAAATCAGTACAGTAACATTCCTTACCTAGACTCCCTATGTAATCCTCAATTCTACATGGCTTATTTTTTATTATTGCACTTTTCTCTTTAAAGACTTTAATATTTTAATCTATTCTTTCTCAGTTTATTTTCTTTCTTAAGTTTATATATTTTTAAACACCATAGCACATTTAGACATTATTTTTCAATCTGGTTCTCTTTTTATTGTGTATCTCTATCCTCTACTGACCACACAAGTCAAATTTAAACTGCTACATGGCTTTTCACTGGTAGGACTCATGGCTGACTTTATTTGCTTGGTTCCCTGAGACCCTTGTCTCATGGCTGAGGTCTGTTTATCACATATCTGGAATCTATGCTACCACCCTAACTCTGGGAGGTTTCTGGGTTTACACAGCCACCAAGTAGCTCTCATCTACCATTCATATACACCACATAAGAGTTTAGTAGCAGTGCCTCTCAAGAGAGATGGCCATTTTTGCCATGCCAGGAAGCTGTCTCCTAAAGTAGTTGTATTTCTGTTTATTGCCAGCAAGCAGAACATACCAGAGAAAAAGCAATTATCAATTAGATGCTCCTGACTACATTTTTGTGGTCTTAAATAAACTCAGTGAAATTTATATAAATTGTAAATGCTCAGTCAATAGCTCAGGCTTATTATTGTCTTATAAATTAACCCATATTCTTTATTTATGCTTTAACACATGAGGGTACCTTTATTAGCATGGCACATTCATCTCCTGCTCCCTTAGAATATGCAGGATACTCCTCCAACTCCACCCTTTTTCTTCTCTTCATTCTCAGTTTGGCTTTCCTGCCTATTTCTATCTTGTTCAGCTATTGGCCAGTAGGCTTTTTATTAGACCAATGAGAGTAATACATATTCATAGTGCATTATTCACAGTACATTTGGTCTTGAGAATTTTCAATCATAAGCTGGCAGGATCTACATTGTGTAGAATTCTCTAAAAGTCCAAATCACAATGCCTACCCTCAGGTGAAGAAAATTAAATGTAATTATATAGAGTTGAAAAGGAAGCATAAATTCTGAGATTGGGGCTGATGTTACATGAATGCAACCTAGACAGGATTTTATCATCCTTTTCTTATTTTTCTTAAACAGTGGAATTAGAGTCAGGAAGAAAGACTTGTGGGCAACATAAGCAGTGCACAGAATGTTCTATATGTGATAAACATGGGTAGAGTAGTGACCTTCAAAATTACAGAGTTGAAAGAAGTACCTAAAATACTTAAATGTGTGCATGTATCTGTGTGTGAGAAGGTTACAATGTGTTTATGACTTGTTTTAAATAATTAGGCAAAAGATAGTTGTTTTTTTAATTTTTTTCTTTTTTTTTCTTTTTTTTCTTTTTTTTTCTTTTTTTTTTAGGGAAGGGGGAGGAGGAGGGGAGGGAGGGGGGAGGAGGAGGGAAGGAGATGGAAATTTTTAAATATAAAAAAAAATAAACCATAAAAAAAAGAAAGAAAAAAAAAGATAGTTGTTTTTTTAAAGGGACATTATGGGACATTTGAAATATGTGAATAGTAGGGGTTACGATGAACTGTATATTAGTGTTAAATAATTTCCTTAGCAAGATATTTTAAAAATTTTATAACATTTATTTCTCTGATATGTTTTATAAATACTATTCTATTTTCATTTATAGGAATTTATAACATACCTCCAGTAGTTTTTGGTCATTTAATTGGTGGTTTGGTTATGAAAAAGTTCAATTTTACTGTCAAGAAAGCTGCATACATAGCTTTCTGCTTATCCCTGACTGAGTGGCTTTTATTTTTCTTAAACTTCATGTGGACCTGTGATAATTTCCCAGTTGCTGGCTTAACTATATCTTATGAGCATGAACGGTATGTTATTTCCTAAATAAGATCATAATATTTTCACTATTGATAATCCATTTTTCTTCAAGCACTGTATTTAACCAGGTCATTTTATTACAACATAAAGATGATCATCCATAGTTATCCTTTATTTTTCTTCGATGCTTCAATCATATACAAGTGTGAGCCTACTGAAGAGGCCTAGGGAGTAACAAAGAGTAAATTTATAATTCTATGTACATTTGACTGGTTGCCATAATGATATCCTAGTCTGCTTTAAAGTATAGTGAAGAAAATAACCTAGATCTTTGTAACATAAATTATCCATGTATTTTATGCTCCAGATTACTTTAAAAGTTGACTATATAACAACAGATAGCTTTAAAACTAAACTGTACAGGCCAAGAAATAGTCATAGATTTCTGCAATGGGCATAAATTCTGCATAGTTGAGTCTATTATATGGTAAGTCAATGCATGGACATACTTATTTATGTCACCAGTATAATTATATCTCATATACTTTGTAGTTCTTGACTTTGTATTTTAAGGATTACCTGATCATATTCTGTATTAGCCTAGGAAATGTAAAGCTTAGTTTAGGGCAGAGTTATATAATCATCCAATCAGTTAAAATGCAATAAATCATATACATGAGTATTCCTTTCAAGGTTCTGGGGAGACAACTCATTGGTAAGTATTTACCAAACAGGTAGAAGGACCTGAGTTCAGATCCCCAGAATGCATGTAGAGCTTGACATGCTATCTGTAATCCCAGCATTCCTACTGTGAGCTGAGGGGCATGGTCAGGAAAACCTGAAAGTCCCTAAGCCTGCTAGTTTGGCTTATGCATCAGTGAACAACAGGGGACTCTATATCTAACAAGGTGGAAGTTTATCTTCTGTTCTTTACATGCATGATGTTATACATGCGCCCACACACACACACACACACACACACACACACACACACACACACACCAAACACACACACACACATGAACCCAAGAGAGAGAGGGAGAGAGGCACAGGAAGGGAGAAGAAAGAAATGGGGTGGAGGGAAAGAAATACAATTCATCTCCTCCTCCAGAACAAAACCAGAAAAGACCCAATATCAATTTGTGATCTCTGGACCATGACATTGGCACACAAATCATCTACATGGCTGTTTTTAAAATCACTTTAAAAATAAACATTGATTGTTTACCATGTAAGAAAATGCTGTACTATTAAAGCTAAAAATAAGGAGTCTAATCTGTTATTTATTTTCACAATGGGAAAAAATGAGCAAAATCAGCAATTTCCATTTATAAAATCGATGCTTCATTAAACCCCCCAAAAACAGTGGTTTGAGTAATCAGACATGCTCTTCTGCAATAGAAAGCACATACACCAAATATTTTAATGGGTTTGAAGAGGGTAACATGGGATTCTTGGGCCTAAATTTAAATCCTATCACTCAAAGTCAGTGTGAAGTCGTCATGACTAGAGATGGAGTTATATGTATAATTCTAATTTGGTATTATTGAGAACATATTTTGAAAATTTACTGATTCAACCTGTTTCATTTTCTGTTTACACACACACAGGCTGAGATGGGGAGAAGAAAATAAATATCTTGGTGGTTCTTCACTATCTGTAACATTATCTTTAATCATTTCAGAGTTCAGGAGCCATTATACGTGGAGAATAAAATTCTTGCTAACTGCAACACGAGGTGTAACTGTTTGACCAAAATATGGGATCCAGTGTGTGGAGACAATGGAATAACATACATGTCAGCCTGCCTTGCAGGCTGTGAGAAATCTTTTGGAACGGGAATTAACATGGTAAACATCTTTTCAGTGTTGGAGGCTGACATTTTGTTCACTGCATTAATATGTGCTATGATCTAAGCCTATATCTTCTAAAAGGCAAAAATTAGTTCATAGTTAATATAGATATGAATATTTTTGTGAACAACTCACTTTGCTTTGTATATGCATATTTTTAATTTAAGAGCAATTGAAACCATTTTTCAAATTATTAGACTTAAAATCTGAAGAATGGGTGGTAGAGCTAGCTTATCAGTAAGAGCTGCTCATTCAGTAAACTTCTTTGGTTCCCAGCACCAACAGGGACAGCTCACAACTCCAGCTCCAGGCAATCTGCTTTAATACACACAGATAGAGAAGCACACACATAAACATCAAAACTAAAGCTGTAAAATGTAAACTGACCATTTTTGTGATAGTGACTCATGAAGTCGAGCTAGACTCAAACAAGTTGTGCAGTTTAGGAAGGCAGAAATCTTATCATTTCAATTACAAACTTGTTTCATTTATTTATTTATTGCAGTTGTGGGTTTTTTGTGTGTATATATGTGTTGGAGGAGTGAGGTTGTTTGTTTGTTCTGGCCATCCAGAACTAAAATAACCACTCAGAAACTTTATTAATTAAGACACTGCTTGGCCCATTTGCTCTAGCTTCTTATTGGCTAACTCTTATATTAATTTAACCAATTTCTATTAATCTGCATATTGTCATAAGCTTGTGATCTACCAACAAAGATTCAGCACATCTATATCTGGTGGTGACTCCATGGTGTCTCTCTCTCCTCCTTCCTTCTCCCAGCACTGAGTCCAGTTTTCCCTCACCATCCTAAGTTCTGCCTTATCAACAGGCCAAGGCAGTTTCTTTATTCATTTACCAATAAAAGCAACACATAAACAGAAGGACCTTTTACACGATTTCCCATTTTCTGTTTAAACACAAAGGAAGGCTTTAACATAGTAAAATTACATATAACAAAAATGTTATGAAGCAAGAATTACAGTTAAAATATTAATATCTATTTTATCTTTTATCATAACTAAGGGAAACTATTCCTTAACTCCATCAAAGACTCCAGAAAGATATAATATTACCTAAATAAACAGGAAGTGCATTGCAAGCAACTTTCAAATCTCAAGAATTGACAGAGACATCTTGCAACCTGGAAAGTCACCCAAAGTTCTTTTGTATCATTGGGCATTCATCTTTAGCCCACTGGGCCATAGTATCCAGCAGACTTTTCCAAAAAGTAGAAAATTTCAAAGGCAGTTCCACCTATAACAGCAGTTTGTCAGTAACTTTTTCCTGTGTCCTGAAGAATGTCTCACAGATATTTTTTATGTGGCAGGAAACCCGAAGGACCATCTCACCTTTAGGCAAGTTCAGTAGTCATTTCTCTGTGGGTCCTGCATGTCTAGTTCATCATTCCTGGCAGCAGTAGTTTCTTACCCAAATGGCTATCCAACTCTCTAAGGAGCCTCTTCAATGCCCATCATCCTCTGGAAGTAGATGGTGTTGCCAGGAGCAGATGTGCCCCACTATCATGAAAAACCTTAAGGTCTTAAATATTTTAAATGACATATTCAGAAGGTCTCTGAATTATTTTAAGAATACCTAGCTAACTGAAATATATCTTTATCCATCTAGAAAATCTAACTTAAATAACTACAAGTTTGACTATTATAGATGAGTATCTATTAACTTATATTTCTTAATTATACACTACATTTTAAAGGAGCTACACAAACACAATACCTTAATCAAGATCAGAAATACATATACATATAACAAAATTGACATTAAATTTGTATCAATAAATCAAGATCCATACCAATGCAAATTATTTATCACTATAGCATATGCTGCTTTAAATGTAAACAAACAATTAGAAACAATATTTGGAAATATAGGCATAGTTCTGTCTATACTGCTTACAACTGTATCTGGGTCCTGTTATTCAGGTCTTTCATACTGTATCCTGTGTGCTAGGATCATCTCAGTCAGCAGTTGGGGGAAGTAATTTTTTGAGGGTGTTCACAGTGGCTCATGTTCTTTGAAGCCATATTAATCAGAAAGCAATCCACAGGTTCTCATCTTCTGTGAGAACAAGAAAAGAACCTCTTTTCCAAAACAGCATATGTTTAGACTCAACTTTTGTAATCAAGATACCTTTATGTTGGTTTAACTTAGCAGCCTATATAATGTAATAACTTAGATCTTTCACAGTCAAAAATTCAAAGAAAACACAATAATATACATAATCCAGACTGTCTGTGAATTTTTCATCTTTACCTTGCTTATTTTTTTACTTCTTTTAATCTATGACTATCTGTACTCTGCCTCTTTAAAGAATTTACCCCTTTTTAAGCATTAACTTTACTTTTATGACTCCTAATACTCTTTTTCTTCTCTCTTGCAAGCCTGCATTCATATATACAACACTATGAGTAATATGGATTTGTCTTTATTACATATTTATAATTATTTTCTGACCAGAAGCACTTCTAAAAATGCTAAGCACTTAAGAATATAAGCTGTGACATTACTAGGCTACATAGGGTACTTCCTGCTTGCTGTGCCCATTCCAACATGGGCACTGCTCGCTGCTTCTAACAGCCACACACATAGCCCCACTTTTATGCACATAGCCTGTCCGCATTGCCATTAAGCAAGCCATAGCATGCTTCTCACAAACTGCATCCAAATACTTGGTCTTCTGAAAGAGCCAAAGGTCATGATAGCAGCAGGTCTCAGAAAGCCTGCATTTCAAAATGGCATGGCCTTTCTTCTTTGATAGAAGGAAATCCTCTATCAAAGGAGACATGCCTCTGCTTGCTTCTATCAAACAGAGCCCACCCAAGAATATGCTGTAACCAAACTATGCTTAGCTCCATTCTTTTGGGTCTAGGATTCCTTTTTATGCTTTCTTAGGTTTTGCATGGATGAAGTTATCCATGTTGGCATGAATCTGTTGGAGGAGTGAGGCCACTTGTTTTTCCTGGCCACCAAGAACCAAAATAACCACACAGAAACTATATTAATTAAAGCATTGCTTGGCCCATTAGTTTTAGCTTCTTTGCCTAACTCATATTAACCTAACACATTTCTGTTAATCTGTGTGTTGTCATGAGGCTGTAGCCTACCAGCAAAGTTTTAGCAGATCTATCTTCCACAGCATCTCCATGGCTTCTCTCTCTCTCTCTCTCTCTCTCTCTCTCTCTCTCTCTCTCTGCCTTACTTCTCCCAGCATCCAGACCAGTTTTCCCCACCCACCTATGTAAGTTTTTCCCTATCAACAGGCCAAGTCAGTTTTAGTATTTGTTAACAAATAAAAACAACAGATAGATGGAAGGACCTTCCACACCGTGTGTGTGTGTGTGTGTGTGTGTGTGTGTGTGTGTGCGTTTCGTGTACGTGTGCTTGTGCGTGTATGTGTGCGTGTGCTTGTGCAGGTGCTTGTGCATGTGCATATGGAGGTTAGAAGACAACCTCTGCTGTGGACTCTCAGGTCGCATCCACTTGGACTGGAATTTGCTGATTCTATTAGCCTGCCTGGCAAGTAATCCCCAGGGAGTCACCTGTTTTGTCCTTTAGAGCACCAGTGTTGAGGGCACTTTCCCTACACATCCATCTTTCACATGTGTGCTGGGGATGTGAACTCAGGTCCTCATGCCTGTACAGGACTTTACAGACTGTGCCATCTCCCCAGCCCACATAATGATAGCCCAGCTGGTGAAGAGTTAAGCATTTTTCCCTGTCTTTTACATCTTATAATACTTACAGAGTTGGTTGGTAGTCAAAATAAAATATAAATTTTGATTGTTAATCATACCCAGAAACATAATTCAATAAAGAATCAACTTTTTTCTTAAAATAAACTTTTTCTTGGAGACTTCATTAGTAAGCATGCAACTTGTTAGTTTTCTGTCACCATTCTGAAACACATTTTGTTTTTGTACTTAGTACTGGGCCAAAACAAAACAATATTTGTTTAATTTTTTAAAAAGTATGTGCAGGTTAGAAAGTTGGCTCAGTGGGTAAAGACATTTTTTCCCAAACAGTACAACCAGAGCTACATCCTTGAGCCCCATATGAAAGAAGAAGAGAAATAACTCCCATAACTTATCTTTGACTTCTATTTCAATACCATGGCATACTCATGTCCACCCATAGATACACACATACATAGGTATGCACACACACACACACACACACACACTCACACACACACACACACACACACACTCACACACACACACACACACACACACACATATATATATATATATATGAAACAAGCAAATAGATACAAAAATATTAAGTGTACATATGTGCATTCAGGATAATTGAAATTTTGTAAATGTACTTCATGCATTTAGAAAAAATTTCAATACTTTAAAAAAAATTGCCCCTTTATATTTTAAAATAAATTCTCAGATGCAAAAAACAGAGATGGAAATAAAGGGGAAAACCTCCATTTTAATTATTTAGTAATTATTTAATCGTGCCTGTGTTCCAACTCATTCATGATAGATAAGTGCTCTTTCTCTGAGTCGTATCATTTTCCTCAACACTTTCCATTTTCTCTAACTAGCTATGTTGCAAATACTGAACATTTATACCCAGTAGTTTTCTTCTGCAAATAGGACATTGTTTTTTGTTTATTTGTTTGTTTCATTTTGATTTTTTTAAACAGGTGTTTCAAAATTGCAGCTGCATTCAGTCTTCAGGAAACTCATCTGCAGTCCTTGGGCTGTGTAACAAGGGCCCCGAATGTACTATAAAGATGCAGTACTTTTTCATCAGGGCAGTAATTGGCAGTTTCATCTATGCACTATCAGCAATTCCTGGGTATATGGTTTTTCTGAGGTAATAAGTAACTTGTTCATTTATCTTTGTCTCTCTTCCTCATAGCAGTGTGTGCATAATGAGTGTATGATTGTGTTTTTGTGTATGTGTGTGTCGCTGGCTGGCTGCTGTGTGCCAGTGAGAGCAGGGGAAGATCAAAGGACAATGCTGGGGCTCAGTTCTCTCCATTTATCTTGATTCTGAGGTAGGGTCATTTTTATTTCCGCTGCCATGCTGGCTGAGTACTCCAGCCTACCTGGCCTTCAAGTTCTAAATAATTCTGTTTTCTCCTGTTTCACTATAGGAATACTGGGTTTACAGATGCATGTCACTGAATTAGGCTTTGATATTTTTATTTCTTTACATATATCTCTGGGTTCTGGTTGTTGAACTCAGGTCATCTAGCCTTATGGCAAGCACCTTTACACAAAGAATACCCTACCAACGCCATTTAGATTTATTTGGTCACTTATTAAAATTCCTTTTCCCAAGAAAGACCCCAGAACATAAATGTTCTGAGTTACCTTTATTAAGATTATTAATACAAAAATAACATTGCTATATTTAAGAGTAATGTAAAGTGTGCTGGATTTTTTCTTCTGGTCCATTTATATTTTCTCCCTTTATGTCATAAGCCTACATTAAGAGACATCTTGTTTTGGAGGGAGATAGTATTTGCCTACACCCATTTCCTATGCTCAGCTAAGCAATTGACAAACTGTGAATCTCTCTTTGTAAAAGTGACCAGGATCACTTGACATCTTGAGCTCAAACTGTCTTTATCAAAACCATAACTTAAATATTATCTGACAAGAGGCACATGAATATATTAGTGGATGCTCTCTAATGGGAAGAAATAAGAATTCAATAGTAGATACTCTAATCTCTAATAAAAAGTGAGGAAGTTGCAGAGCCAAGTTTCACGTTATTTTCTTCTTCCACATGTTCTTTCTAGTCTTGCAAACTTTACAGACACCTACAATGGGAAGACTGTTCAACCCTTTTCTTGTCTTAATGGAATTCAGAAGCAATGTTGTTATTTACAATGTGTCATTCAAAATATTTTATCCCAATAGAATGGACCAATGTTCTCAGTTCTCCCTTATGGGCAACTGTGTTTTCCTCTGTCCTTGCCCAGATTCCTTTTTCATCCTCTCCCCTCCTCCTCCTTTTCCAAATCCCTTTCTCATTTCTTTTTCCTCAATTTGTTCCCCTTCTGTCATTATGCCTATCCTCCCCTCCCCAACCCTCTCCTCTTTTCTCCTATCCTCTCCACTCCTCTCCTCTCCTCTCCTCTTCTCTCCTCTCCTCTCCTCTACTCTCTTCTCCTCTTTTCTCCTCTCCTCTCCTCTCCTTTCCATTCCTCACCTTTTGTCTTCTCTCTTTTCCTCTTCCCTGATTTTCTCCCTTCCCCCTCTCCCCTACCTTCCTATTCCTTGACCTTGGTCCTTTTTTCCCTCTACTTCTACCCACCATAGCACTCACTGAAATAGACTAGATATATGTTCTTATGTATTCATTTTCCAAGGTAAGATGTGATATTTTTATATTCACACAAGTGGAGATGTGGTATATGCCTTGTTTTAGTTCATAGACAGATAAACACACCAAATACTATTAGTTCTGTAGACTTATTGTTGCTAGTGAGTGAGATTTGGCTGTGGCATCTGTCACCCCATCATGTTTCAGGCTGATTCAGCTGATGTGGCTACACAGTTTCCACTTTCTTCGTCAATACTTCAGGTGCCTCTGTTCCAAAGGAACATGCTCAGTCCATAAGGATAAGTACTTCTCATAGAGGAGGATGGTCCTAGGTAAAGGGAATATGAGTAGCTGATCCTTTATAGACATTCCCTGTTCCCACTTTCATGTCCCAATCAGTTTTTCAATGGCCCTCATTTCTGAAGTTGACTCTTCAACTGGATGTAAAAATCTGTGTTCCATACATGTTTTAATGTGTGATTTTTAAAAAATTTAGCCTCTCTCTCTCTCTCTCTCTCTCTCTCTCTCTCTCTCTCTCTCTCTTTCTCTCAGCATGTGTGTGTATGTATGTATTTTCTATGTGTGTTTGCATGCTATGTCATGCATGTTGAAAGGAGATGACACCTTGCAGGAGTTGGTTCTCATGCCACTATGTAAATTCCCATTATTGAACTCAGTTTTACAATCTTGATGACAAGTAACTGTACACACTGAGCCATCTTGTATATCCTAATGTATGGCTTCCTGATGTAATGAGGTTAAGGTCTATTCAAATAAAAATTTTCATACTTCTTTGCTCTATTTTGCAATATAAATAATAGATGGCATAGTACCAATGTCTGCACACTATTGTTACTCTTCTGTTATGTTTCCTTGAATTCTTCCATGAAATCACTCCCCAAATGAAATCCTAGCAGCTGCATTTCTTACACAGGGGTGTACTTGATGAAGAAAGACTGCATTTTAAAAGGACTTCTGTTTTCGTAATTTATAAGAATATTTTTCAGATTTTATTCTGACTGTTTTATAAGCCTCCTCTTTGTATGTAATTCTCAAAAACATCTTATCTAATTTTGTGGTTGGTACAGGAAAGAAAAATATCTAACGTTTTTACATCCATATAAAAAAGCCTTATCTTAATGTCATAGCCAACATGATGCAGTCTTTCTCTGTTTATGTGGGATCACATTAATATAATTTGTATTTTTATATAATATGTGTTAGATTTTTAATCATCAGAACAACTGCTGCCAAACAAATTTAAAAGACTTATTTGGTTTGTGGTTTCAAAGGTTTGGGTCCATTGTTTTGGGTATAAGGGTACTGCATGCTAGTCACCATGGTTACTTAGGTTATCTATGTTAGCAGTCAATGTTCAACTGTTAAAGGGTTTCACCCTCAATCAAATATGTGGATGTCATAGTAGAGCTCTCAGAAGTCATTACTCTCTGATAGAGTTGCATTGTCTTCTCTTCATGCTTAAAAGCTTAACCATTAGGTTCATGAACTGAGATTATTATTGGGAGGATGCTAGGACAGACATTTGTTTGTGTGATGTACTTTTATTTATGTATTGTTTTTTAGGTGTATCAAGCCTGAAGCAAAGTCTCTTGGAGTTGGATTACATGCATTTTTCATAAGAGTATTTGGTATGAACAATTTTCCCAAATATCAGATCAATATCAAAGGCTTAGTAAGCCAATTCAAATTTTTCTGAAGAAAAAGACAGCAGCTATATTTTTAATACAAAACAACATTAACCCTAAAGGGAATAAAAGGCTTTAATTTGAAATCAAACAAGCATCACCATAAAGGCAACAGAGATTTAGACCATCCAAGTATCAAGTTTCAACATGATGACTGTTAGTGATGTTTATAGTTGGAGAATACCAAAGATCTTGAATAAGGAGCTTCTCAAACATATCTAGGGGGATGTCCAGTAGGTTGGAGACAGCATAGAATAGAATTCTGTACTGGAGGCTCAGATGCTGTTTGACTGCATCCTCAGTGTTTGGGTGACTGTAGGAGAGCTTCCTGTTAACTGAATACATCCACAAAGGCTTCATGTGATAGATGCATGGATATATGGTCAGACACAGGGATGGAGCAATGAATGACAAAAGAAGAGTGAAAATAGTAATTTGTCTCTGGATCTGTATGATCCCAGCTGTGCATATCCAGGAAGTCCAAAGACCTCATGGCATCTCTAACATAAGTTTGCCCTGCCCATGTTACTCTTAAGTTCACTTTGAAGCCCCTATAGTTAGAAATGGCTACTGTAAATTAGTCTGAGAATGAAGTAACTGCAGAGATGAAAAATGTTTCCCTTTGTCTTTAAAGAACTTATCTCATTTTAATTACATTTTTCATCTTTTAGTCGATTCAATAATAATATGGGAAGGAAACAGTTTTGTTTTCTAGATGTACAGAAAACAGAAAAAGACATTTCAGAAAATAAATGAGGTTCATATTTATGAATTCAGTACATACTTCTTTAGCATTTTATACATAATTTTAATATGTTTTGATCTAGAAATTTTACATTAATTGATAATTCCTTAACATAAACATAGAGACATTTATTCATTATTTTATGTTTTTTTTAAATAGAGAAGCAGAAATACTTCCAAATAACATATTTCTCTTTGCTTTCTTCTTTTCAATGGGCTGGTTATTTTTTTCTCTTCTCATTGCAGCGGGTATTCCAACACCTGTTTACTTTGGTGCCTTGATAGACAGAACCTGTTTACACTGGGGAAATCAGAAATGTGGAAAGCCAGGGGCTTGCAGGATATATGATATAAATAACTTCAGGTAATAATAATTTTGTGACATATGATTTTAGTACAAAAATGTTCCTATTCATATGTAACATTTTGAGTGGTAAGATAATACTTGTTTCATTTTTAGAATGCACATAAGTGTTATAACTTCCTATTTATGTATTTTAATATATTCCAATTATTTCTAAAGTAGTTGATGCATATATGTGAGTGGGCTTCTTAACCTAACCCTTCTAAATATTTTCAAAAGGGAACAGGTTGTAGACATGGACACTCTGAAGCAATAGGGATAAAGCTTCATCTTGAGGTGAGCCAGCATGGCAAAATGCTATAAACAGTGATAAACAGGAGAGCAAAATCTAGAGACCAGGGACAATGAAACAGTAGATTGGAAAATATCTCCCAGCTCCTACTACCACATACTTATGAACAAAGAGGAAAACTCTTCCCTTTTGCAAGGGACAGGATGACAGTCCCAACACATTCAAGCAGCAGGGATCCTGACATTCTAGACTCTGGAAAATAAACAACTTTCTCATGCTTGCACCCTGATATACTAAGAACCCCAAATCTGTGTGCTGCCTTTGCAGTTTAATAGAACATGTCAGGTGCCTTAGCCAGGGGCTATCTTGAGAAGGTGATGTGGGAGGGTCTTCTGTTTGAGTTGATTTCATTGGTTAATAAAGAAACTGCCTGGCTCATTTGATAGGCCGGCCCTTAGGTAGGTGGAGTAGACAGTACAGAATGCTGAGAAGTTAGTCAAATGCCATGCCTCTCCTCTCTGAGCCAAACGCTATGAAGCTCTGGCCCAAGATGGACATATGCTAGAATCTTCCCAGTAAGGCACCACTTTGTGGTGCTACACAGATTATTAGATATGGGTTAACCAAGTAGCCAGTAAGAGGCTAGAGCTAATGGACCAGGCAGTGTTTAAATGAATACAGTTTCTGTGTAATTATTTCGGGGCATAAGCTAGCCAGGTGACCGGGAGTCAGGTGGGATGAAAAGCAGGCCTGCCCGCAGCTTATCACTACAAGAAGGGACCTGCTACCTGAATTTGACTAATGGTCTCATCTCTGAAAACTTAGACATGCTCCACTGCACTTAATGGTTGGCTGTCTCATGAACAAAAGGTGGCTCAGTAGAAGAGTGTGGTTAAAACCAGCTGGGAGTGTCACAAAGCAGGAACATGTTGCCACACATAGAAATAACTGAAACCATTACCATCAAGATCCAGCAGACCAAAAACCCTGGCCTCTGAGATCCAGGTGCATCCAATTGTGCTCTTTTATGCTATGGCTTCAACTACAAGCAGTACCTACATGGTACTCATGACTCAGTGCTATGCAGGCACCTGCCACTAACTGTATAGTGAAATAGTTGTGGGTTTACTGCTGCCTCACTTCCAGAGGTTATTCTAGGCTGATCTTGAACCAGACTTAGTTTGTTACCTTGCTGATCTTAAAGGCCAACATGTCTAAGAAAACTCACAGAGAAGATTTGCTTGCTACAGACTGCACTGGGCTCCTTCTTGCTAGAAAATATTTGAGCAATATCCTCAAATTCTAGGAAAGAAAAGTACTGACCTGTCCTGAAGCATGTCTGCTCTGATTAGCTGACATGCCATTCCCAGGCTGGTATATCCATAGTTAACAGTGTGGAAGATCTCAATTACTTCTGTTAGTGTATCTGTGTGTTTAAAGTTCCATTTACCTTGGTATCCCATAATACTGACATATAACCTAGATTTGTGAACTAAATTGACCCCTACTTCAAGTTGATTATTATTAGGGTCTTTTATAAAAGTGAAAGAAACATAAACTGATACTTTTTAATCTATTATCCCTTTAGAAAAATATTTCTGAATTGTTATATCTGAAGCCTGAAGCATCTACACATATATACTATTTTTATGTTTTAACACTGAAAAAGTAGGTAAGATTTAATTTCTCTATCCTTTCATGGTCTTGGGTATCCTGTCTAAGGAATGATCCTGTCCCATGACTGTAGAAAAAGTAGTGAGATGCGTTCCTGCCATCCGGATCCTGGCCACCTGGCTAGCTTATGCCCCGAAATAATTACATGGAAACTGTATTCATTTAAACACTGCCTGGCCCATTAGTTTCAGCCTCTCATTGGCTAATTCTCACATCTTGCATTAATACTTATTTAGTAATCTGTGTAGCACCATGAGGTGGTGGCTTACCAGGAAAGATTCTAGTGTACGTCTGTCTTGGATTGGAATAGCATGGCGACTGACTCATTGCCTTCTTCCCAGAATTCTTTTCTGTCTACTTCACCCACTTTGTTCTGACCTATCAGGCCAAGCAGTTTCTTTATTAATTAGCCAATGAAAGCAACACATAGAAAGAAGACCCACCCATATCATTTCTCCCTTTTCTATTTAAAAAAAAATTCACTTTAACATAGTAAAATTACATATACCAAAACAGTGATCAAGTAATAATTACAGTTACAATATTTATATCTATTTTATCTGTTATCATAACAATGGAAAACTATGACTATCTATCTATTCTTCAGCTCAATCAAAGACTCCAGAAAGATATAATATTCCCTAAGTAAACAATAAGTAAGCAACTTCCAAAACTCTAGAAATGACAGAGATATCTCGCTGCCTGTACAGTCACCCAAAGTTCTTTGTACTGTTGGGGCAACCATCTTCATCCTACAGGCCCATAGTATCCAGAAGACGTTCCCATGAAGCAGGAAATTCCAGACAGTTCAGTCACTTTCTTTTGTGCCCTGTAGAATATCTTACAGACTCTTTCATGAAGCAGGAACTCTGAAGGATCATCTCACCTTTAGGCAAGTTTAGCAGTCCTCTCTCTGCAGGTTTTCTGTACCAGTATATGCAACAGTCCAGGCAAGAGCAGTTTCTTACCCAAATGGCTATCAAAATCCATAAGGAGCCTCTTCAATGCCCATCTTCCTCTTGAAGTAGCTTGGTGCTACCAGCAGACGAGTCTCATTGTCATGAAAAGCCCTAAGCTATTAAAACATTTAAATGCCATATTCTGTAGTCTTTGAAAGATATGAAGAATGCCTACCTAACTGAAATATATCTCTATATATCTAGAAAATATAACATGACTACAAGCATGACTATTATCAATGATTATCCATTAACAACCTATATTCCTTAATATACATTACATTTTTAAATGAACGACACATCACAATACCTCAATCAAGAGCAGAAACACATATACATATAACAAAATTGACCTTAAATTTATATCAATAGAGTAAAAGTTATACCAATGTAAATTATTCATATCTATATCATATCCCCCTTTAAATGCAAAAGAACATTTATAAACAATATTTGGGAATATGGATGCAGTTTTTTTCTCTCCAAACTGCTTCCTGCTGAATGGGGGTGCTGTTAATCAGATATGTCATGGTATAAACTTTGTGCTAGATTCATCTCAGTCAGCAGTTGAGTGAAGTAATATTTTGAAGGTGTTCACAGCAACCTTTCAGGAGATGTGGTCTATCATACCATATTGGGATAGAAGCAATCCACAGGGTCTCATTCTCTGTGAAAACAAAAGAAGACCTTCTCCAAAGCATCATATCCTTAGACCGAAATTTTGAAGTCAAGAAACCTTTAGAACATACATGTTGGATCAGCTTAGCAACCCACACAATGAAATGTCTCTCTGTATTTAGCTCCTTTACAGTCAAAAAGTTCAAAGAAAATACAATATACAGAATCCAAATTTTCTGTGAATTTTCAATTTTTACGTGTCTTATTTTTCTTTATTTCTTTTAATCTATAACTATCTTTACTCCATCTCTTTAAAGACTTTACCCTTTTTTAAAGACATTAACTTTATTCTCTATATTCTTTTTCTTCTCTCTCCCAAGCCTATGTACACTCATCCAACATTGTGACCCATTTAGAGGTCTTTTATGTCTGAATCTGTCCCATTGTGAATCTGTAATTTTTTTACTGTCCAGGAGCACTTTTGATTTCTGCCTTTAAATCACTAAGTGCTTAAGAATCTAAGCTGTGACATTCCTAGGTCAAAAACAGGTACTGTGAGCTTGCTCTACCCAGTCAAACATGGCAGAGCCACTTGTGACTAAATCAGTTGCGCCTCTGAGCTACAGAGTAGTGGGCTGCTCTGGATGTTGGCTCCACCTCTCTCCAATTTCAAAATGGAGGACATACCATTTTCTACTAGCTCTGGAGCCTCCAGGTAAGAGCCGCACTCAGCAGTTTAACTCTGAGACTGAGCGTGTGGCACAGAAACTCTTTTCATCCAAGTTACAGCCAAATCTGACAGGCATAGCACTATGCAGCTTAGAAACATCTCTCTGGCGGCAGAAATCCGCCATGCTCTCCCATCTGCCTAAGCCTGATCCCACAGTCTGCCCAGGTGCAGGAGGGGGAGCGCTGAACCATTGGCATGGTCTCAGAATACTTTCTTCTCAATCTCAAGTGGGAACACAAACATCCAGTCCAATATAAGCCATTGAAATGCTTTAAAACCAGAGTTTGCACTGGTGGCACGGCCCAGGAAGCTGCATTTTAAAACCAGGTAGCTTTTTTCCTGCTGAGGCTGAGTTAGGAAAATTTCTCTGCAGCACACTCAAGCAAACAGCAAAAAGCTGTGTTAAATTCTCTCTCTCTCTCCTTTATTTTTAAGCCTTCTCACTTTTTTAAGTGGATTTAGTTACCATATTGGGCGCCAATCTATAGAAGGAGCAGCGGGCTGCATTCCTTCCACCCAGCTCCCAGCTGCTTGGCTAGCTTATGCTCTGAAATAATTACACGGAAACTGTATTCATTTAAACACTGCCTGATCCATTAGTTTCAGCCTCTTATTGGCTAATTCTCACATCTTGCTTTAACCCATATTTAGTAATCTGTGTAGCACCACGAGGTGGTGGCTTACCAGGAAAAATTCTACCGTATGTCTGTCTTGGGTTGGAGAAGCATGGCAACTGACTCATTACATTCTTCCCAGCATTCTATTCTGTCTACTCCACCTACTTTGTTCTGACCTACCAGGCCAAGCAGTTTCTTTATTAATTAACCAATGAGAGCAACACATAGAAAGAAGAACCACCCATATCACATGACTCTATTCACAGGTCAACAAAATCCATACAGGCTTTCACTGAAACTTCCTTCTCAGGAGATTCTAGATGTGTTAAGTTGACAACACTAACCATCACACCAGATTTTCCTAAAAATATGTTGAGAACATGAAAGAATGCTTTCATAGTTATTTAGAAATGTGCATATAAAAATACCTATTTTCTATACACATGAAGTCCATAAATCTTAAGGCATATTTTATCAAATTTATAAAGAAAAATGCTTATGATAGTAAAAAAGATATTCTCAGATATGATGACAAGAAAAATTACCTAATTCTTTTTAGGAAGCATCCATAGTCTTCATGCTTAAACTGGACAATTTCAGCAAATGTAAAGAATTTGGGGCTAAACATATAGCTCAGGGGTTAAGAGCACATATTGCTCTTGCAGAGAACATGAGTTCAATTCCCATAACCCACAGTAGCAGCTCAAAACTGCTGTTACTCCAATTGCAAGGCATCCAGGATTCCTGGAAAAATGCACACAGAGAGACACAACACATAGACATAGACATGCAAAATTATGCATGAAAATTAACAATTTAAAGCTATTACTATATAAAGTGACTAGACTAATAGGATTTATTGTAGATATAGAAAAATTTGCATGTCACAAAAATCTATTGGTATAACACACAAATTCTTAATAGGAGAGAAATCTTGAAAAATGACTTTATTGTGTTTTATTCATGTGTGATCAAACTCTGAGCAAACAAGACAGATAATCTCCCGAAGCATAGTGACTGAGTGTGAGGTAATTTCAGACAGGGATTGGCAAGGAGGCTGGTCATGTTACTTGCTCTGACAGGAAATGTTGAGAGCTACAAGCCAAGTTCACGGTATAATAAACTTCATCTTCAGCTAAACATTTATGAAAACATTCTCATAGCAAACCAAGAGATGTCTTTCTATAATGATACTAAATCAAGTCAAGTTGACAAAGGAAACTAGGCATCACCAAACTGAAGAAATATATTCAAACTTTTATGTTGGAAATTTTTTTACATTTTAACAAAAAGTATTAATAACTTAGAAAAGTAACTTATATAAAGTACATGAACAAAATAATCACCTGATGTTTTTATTTGAAGTATAAATGATCTGTATGAGTATACAAAATTAGATTTCACTGATCATGTTAAGATTTAATTTCCTATGTTTTCTATAGGAGCATTTTCCTTTGGTTGCCAACAGCACTAAGAGGATCAAGCTTAATCCCAGCAATCTTCATTCTAATACTTTTGAGGAAGTTCCAACTCCCTGACAAAACTGACTCTTCAGAGATTGAATTTGTAGAGATGAAGCTCACAGAGAAGGAAAGCAAGTACATGGATGTGCCCAGAAGTCCTGAGTTTGAGAACAACCGAGAACTGAAAACGAGGCTGTAATGAAATTTCTGTTGACCTACCCAAGTGCATGGACAGTGTGCATTTGGTTCTTTTGAATTATGGGAAGAACTATAGGAGCTCTTTTCTTATCCTTGACCTTAAAAGTTATTTTAAAACATGATAAAAATATTTACTGATATCTTAGAAGCTTTAGAGTGGCACTAAAGGTTTTCCCAGGAAAGACTATGGTTACCCCACCACAATGAACTTCACAGCTGCCTTCATTGTCACACAGCATTTTCTCTTTTAACTCAGTCAGAGCAAGTACACCTTTCTTACCTATCTGCAAAAAAGCTTTAATACTTTTCCATGATGAAACACTATTTGATTTCATGGAATTATGTTTTGATGGTACATTTATTTAGAGTAGAACATTTTCATCTTGGTTGTGTTACATTGAAATAATTTGTTTAAATTTATCCTTTCTATATGCAAAATATTGGCATACTTCTTTGACTAGTTAGGAGTTCTTAATTCTCTTTTTTATTCTAGGTATGATGCTTCTAAAATTAGACTTCTTATTAAATGTCATCTGTTGCTTTCAATCTCTATTTTATTACTCATGTCACACATTTGATTACTTAGAGAACTGAAAATTTTAATCATGTTTTTAAAAATTATGAAGCAAAGATCTTTGGAACTTTTTTTCCTTAGGAATTCAAAGCTGGTCATAAAACTCACTCTTAAAAGCAAGAATTTGAGGAAGCCTATACTTGCATAGGCCTTCATAGAGAAGAGGTTGTATGTCAGTGGTACAGTGATTGTCTAGTACATGTGAGACTCTGGGTTCAACGTCAAAGTAGAGCAAATGACTGAAAATAAAATCAATAAATGCTAGATGCAGCATCAGATATTCTCAAAAGACTAGTATCTCATATTCAGGTGGCCTCTTTGACCCAGAATTCATTTTACTTATGTGTCCTTAGATACATTGATATCCATTAATTTTCAAAATAGTCTTAGAGTTAAATATTTAAAAAGAGATTAGTTAGATGGCTCAGTGGAAAGGAAAGTTTACCACCAATCCTAACAAGATGGGTTTGACCCCAGAGATCCACATGGTGGAAGGAGAGAACCATGTCTTGCAAGTTGTCCCATGTCATCTACTTCTGTAATGTGGTGTACATGCCCCACCTGTAAATAAATAAATTAATAAAAAGATGAAAAAATTATAAATGTTTAAAGAGTGACTTGTTGTATAAAACTCAAATTAATAATGTTGAAAGCACACATTAAAAACCAAATCACGTTGTGGTAATTTGAGTGAGAAATGCCTGTCCTAGGCTCAGACCATTAGACGTCTGCATTCCAGTTGATAACTGTTTGTGAATAATTAGGGATCCATCCTTAATGGAAGAAGTGCATCATTGAGCTGGATGTTGAGAGTTAAAGCTTTGCCTACTTTCAGTTCACTCTCTGCTTTGTGCTTTGGTTGAAGAAGTGAGATATCAGCTTCCTGCTCCACTCATCATGCCTGTTGCTTCCTGTCATGCCTCCTTGCTTTGATGGCTTCTGTAGAAGGTGCTGTGGGCTGCTTCCTGCCACCCGGCTAGCTTTACACCCAAAATAATTACACAGAAACTGTATTAATTTAAACACTGCCTGACCCATTAGTTTCAGCATCTTATTGGCTAATACATCTTGCTTTAACCCATATTTAGTAATCTGTGTAGCACCACAAGGTGGTGTCTTACCAGGAAGGATTTTAGCCTGTGTCCATCTCATAGAGGAAAGCTATGGCGTCTGCCTGAGGCATCTGCCTCACTCTGCTTTCTTTCTCCCACAATCTTGTTCTGTCTACTCCACCTACCTAATTTTCTGTCCTAATAAAAGGCCAAGGCATTGTCTTTATTAACCAATGAAAGTAATGCATAGACAGCAGACCATCTTCCACATTTCCCCTTTTTCTGTTTAAACAAAAAAGAAAGGATTTAACTTTAACATAGTGAAATTACATATAACAAAACAGTTATAAAGCAAGAATTACAGTTACAGTATTTATATCTATTTTATCATCATAACAATGGAAAACTATAACTATCTATCTATTCTTCAACTCCATCAAAGACTCCAGAAAGATATAATATTCCCTAAGTAAACAATAAGTAAGCGACTTCCAAATCTCTAGAAATGACAGAGATATCTCACTGCCTGTAAAGTCACCCAAAGTTCTTTTGTACCATTGGGGCATCCATCTTCATCCTACAGGCCCATAGTATTCAGCAGACATTTCCATGAAGCAGGAAAATTTAAGACAGTTCAATCACTTTCTGCTCTGTCCTGCTGAATGTCTCGCAGACTCTTTCATGAATCAGGAACCCCAAAAGACCATCTCACCTTTAGGCAAGTTTAGCAGTCCTCTCTCTGCGGGTTCTTTGTGTCCAGTTTATGCAACAGTGCAGGCAAGAGCAGTTTCTTGCTCAAATGGCTATCAAACTCCATAAGGAGCCTTTTCAATGCCCATCTTCCTCTTGAAGTTGACTGGTGCTGCCAGGATCAGATGTGTCTCATTGTCATGAAAAGCCCTAAGTTATTAAAATGTCTTAAATGCCATGTTCTGTAATCTTTTAAAGAAATGAAGAATGCCTACCTAACTAAAATATATCTCTATATATCTAGAAAATCTAAGCTACATGACTACAAGCTTGACTATTATTGATGATTATCCATTAACAACCTATATTTCCTAATATACATTTCATTTTTAAAATGGACTACACAATCACAATACTATAATCAAGATCAGAAATACATATACATATAACAAAATTGACCTTGAACTTGTATCAAAAAGTCAAGATACATACCAATGCAATTTATTCATACCTGTATCATATCCCCCTTTAAATGTATTTGGGAATATGGGTGCAGTTATTTCTCTCCAACCTACTTCCTTGTGTATGGGGGCACTGTTATTTAGTTTTTCATGGTATATATAACTTGTGTCCCATGTTCATCTCAGTCAGCAGTTAAGTAAAGTCATTTTTTGAGGGTGTTCAGAACAACTTTTCAGGAGGGTGTGGTCTATCATACCATATTGGAATAGAAGCAATACACAGGGTCTCATCCTCTGTGAAAACAAAAGAAGACCCTCTTTTCCAAAGTATCATGTTCTTAGATCCAAATTCTGAAGTCATGTCCTTATGATATCCATTCAGGTCTAGCTTGGTAGCCCATATAATGAAATGTCTCTCTGTACTTAGCTCCTCCACAGTCAAAAATTTTAAAGAAAACACAATAATATGAAGAATCCAGACTCTCTGAGAATTTTCCATTTTTATGTGGCTTATTTTTCTTTTTTTCTTTTAATCTATACTCTGTCTCTTTAAAGACTTTACCCCTTTTTCTTTAAGGCATTAAATTTATTCTATATATTCTTTTTCTTCTCTCTCCCAAGCATATGTACACTCATCCAACACTGTGACCCATTTAAAGGTCTTTTATGTCTGAATCTGTCCTATTGTGAATCCGTAATTCTTTACTTTCCAGGAGCAGTTCTTAAAATGCTAAGCACTTCTTAAAAACTTAAGTTGCACCATGTAGAAGTTATATGGTACTGCCTGTTTCCTGCCCAGTCTAAACCTTAACTGTGCTGTTATTATGATAGTTTCTGCCTGAGGTAAGCACAGTTCAACATGGGGTCTTACCATGTATCCATATCAGAGAGGAGAACTATGGTGTCTGCCTGAGGCATCTGCCTCACTCTGCTTTCTTTCTCCCACAATTCTGTCCTATCTACTCTACCTACCTAATTTTCTGTCCTATTAAAGGGCCAAGGCAGTTTCTTTATTAACCAATGAAAGCAACACATAGACAGATGACCCTCCTCCATCATTCTTTCATCCCTCTAGAATCATAAGAAAAAAACATTCTTTTTCTTCTTCGGTTGTTTTGTGGTGTTTTATTATAGCACTGAAAAGTAATTGATACAGAAATCATCTTATTTTGTGTTTGGTAAAGAATGAAGAGATTTCAAGGAACAACATACCTGTCTGTCATTTCAGAAATGGACTATTTGTTTCTGCTAATCATATTTCTTCCTTTGGAAATGAAACTCATTAATACAAAAATCACATAAATCTCTAAAGACAAGGAGGATGAAGGAAGGTAATGTGTAAAATAATCCCACACCTGTTTGGATTTATTATTTAAAAGGTTATTTATTTGAGGGAGGAAAACTTATAGAACACCATCCTATGCAACCAGGAAAGGAGTCTAGTATTCCAGCAGTTGCCAACTGAAAGCCTGAATAAGTGTCAATGGTGTGATGTACATGTTTTAATTTTCAAAATTCTGCAAAGTGGAACACATCCATCTTCCAGATTTCATTTCTTTGAGTACCCTTCGGGTTATTCCCTGTAGGTAGCAGTGTTTGGTTATATAAAGAGCAAGTAGGACATCTCTTTATTATCTCCTTAGCTTGTTGCCATGTAATGGAAAACTCTTTCTTTAAATCTTTGCTATTGACATGATGATTTTTATGAAATTCTGAGGCCTGTAATATGCTTCCAATCAAAAATTGATCAGTTTCTGCATTCCCTTGTGCTAGAGGACCAGGCAGATCAATATGGGATTGGATGTGTGTTAAGTACATAGAACAAAGTCTATTCCCAATTATGTCTTGTACCTGGATAACCAATGAAGTCAATTCTGTATCATCTGATATAAATTCATCAGTTTCAATATGCAAGATTACTCTTTCTGCATATTGTGAATCAGTAACTACATTAAGAGGTTTTTAAAAATCCCTTAGCATCATAAGAATGGCGTATAATTCTGACTTCTGGATGGAATTATAAGGACTTTGTTCCACCTTACTCAATTTGTTTGATTTGTAACCTGCCTTCCCTGTTTATTACCATCAGTACAAAATGTATGGGCTCCAGTTATTGGAGCATAGGTACAATTCAAGGAAGAATCCAAGAAGTTCTCTTTATAAGGTTAAGTCTACTGCTTTTGGGATAGTTGCTATTAATTTCTCCCCCAAAATAGCACAAGCCCTTTGCCACAGTTCATTGTCTCCCATAACCTTTTTATTTCATCAGTAGTGAAAGGTTCTATAATTTCTGCTGGGTCTATACTTGCTAGTTGATGAAGTCTCAGTTTACATTTTATGATTAATTCAGAGATCTTTTCTACACAAGTTTTTAATTTTTTACTTGGTTTGTGTTGTAAAAAGATCCATGCTAAAATAGTATCTTCCATCTGCATTAAAATTCCCATAGGCAAAATTCTGGAAGGCATTAAGACTAGAACACAACTAAGATTTGGATCCATCCTATCCGCATATGCCTCCTGTAATTTTTCCTCAAACATTGACAGTTTCTTTTCTGCTTCACCTGTTAATTCTCTGGGACAATTTAAATCTTTGTCACCATCTAAGGTTTTGTTTAAATGAATTATTAGATCAGGTGTCATCCCAACAGCTGGTCATAGACTGGAAATGCCTCCTAACAATCTTTGAAAATCATTAAGAGTCCATAACAGGTCTCTCCAAATTTGTGCCTTTTGTGTCCTAATTTTCTGTAATCCTATTCTGTAGCCTAGGTAATTAACATAATCTCCTCTTTGAATCTTTTCAGGAGCAATTTGTAATCCCCATTTAGGCAAAACTTTACTTTCTCAAACATTCTTTCTAAAGTATCTGTTTGAATCAGATAGCAAAATGTCATCCATTTAATGGTAAATTATAGACTTAGGGAATTGTTTACATATGATTTCCAATGGCTGACTTCCAGAGTATTTACACAGGCTGGGGCTATTGAGCATTCCCTGTGGGGTAGGACAGTCCACTGGTATCCCCAATTAGGCTGGGAATTATTAGAAGTAGGCACTGTGAAGACAAATTTTTCTCTATCCTTTTCTTGTAAAGGTATAGTGAAGAAGCAATCCTTCAGATCAATAACTATGAGGGGCCATCCTTTTGGTAACAGAGAAGGCAGAGGAATTCCAGATTGTAGAGGGCCCATAGGATGAATTACCTTGTTGATAGCCCCTAGGTCTGTCACCATTCTCAATTTACCAGATTTCTTTTTTTACAACAAACACAGGAGAATTAAAATGGCTAGTTGACTCCTCAATATGTTGAGCATCTAATTGTTCCTGTACCAATTGTTCTAAATCCTGCAATTTATCTTCAGTTCGAGGCCATTGCTTAACCCATATTGGCTTCTCAGTTAGGCATGTTAAAGGTAGGGCTATTGGTACTTCTAACTGTTTGTTAGTTGCTTTATGTTCTTGTACAGCCTGAATGGCTAGTGACCTTAGTGCATAGTACCTTATTACATCCTTCCCAGAATTATGAGTTCCTGGGACTGCAGGAATGTTAATCTGGGTATTCCATTGCTGTAGCAGGTCATGGCCTCATAACTTTATTGCAATATAAGCTACATATGGTCTTAGGTTTACCTTTGACCTTCTGGCCCAATATAGTTAACCCATCTCATGCATTGTTTAAATTAAGATATGGTTCCAATTCCTAGTAATTGAACATCTGCTTCTTGAAGAGGCCAATTTGGATGCCAAGATTCTGGAGTGATTATACACAAATCCACTCCAGTGTCTATAAAGCCAAAAATCACAACTCCATTTGTACATACTCTCAGCTTTGGTCTCAGATCATTTATAGACGTTTGCCAAAATATACACTTCTTATTTCATATTTGAATTTCTGATGTATCCTCCAAATTTGAGCCATCATTTAGAACCTTATGATCTTGCACAGAAGGTTCTAGAGTTTTTAATTTTCCTGGTGCAACATGTCCTCCATGGTTACTGGGAACTAATGGGCCACTTTTGGCATGGGAGCCTGTGAGAGGCCCTTCAAGGAGTTTCCTGAAGGTATCCGGTTGCCTTGTCTGTCTGTTGTTGATCTGCACTCATTAGTTCAATGTTGTCCTTTACCACACCTACTACATATACCTTAAGGGTGAGTTTTCCTATTCCTGCCATTTCCAGATGAAATGTTATACCTAGAAGTTCTTTGCCTGCAATCCCTTTTCAGGTTTCCTAATTTACCACAATTAAAACATTTGACAAGTTGATGTCCCTTCATCACTTTGGAAATCACTTCCTCTACCCAAGATTCATCATCATAGTTAAAGGTCTGAAAAATTCATGGTATGCTGGACCCACTCATCCATAGGTTCTGATCTACACTAAAGGCAAAATTATCTTTTTGCAGTCTACGTTTGAATTTTTAAAAGCTAGCAATTCAAGAATTAGTCATCTAGCTTCTAGGTCTGTTACTCCTGTGTTCAGAGCCTTAATTAATCTTTGCAGAAAGTCAGTATAGGGTTCTCCTTGTCCCTGCCTAACCCTGGTATATGACTCTAACTTTTTCTCTGAATCTGATATTCTATCCCAGACATTCAAGGCTGCTTTGTGGCATAGGGAAAATAGTTCTTCATCACAAAGAGCTTGGACCTGTGGATCAGCGTGTGCTCCTATGCCAAGAATTTGATCCTGAAAAACCTCCACACCTTTTGCTCTTCCTTGCTGTTCCATATGTTTGGATTCTTCTCTTAAATAAACTCCAAACATCAAGGAAGGTCCATCTTCCAACACTGTGGATGCTAACTGTGAGAAATCATGGGGAATAGCCCTGACATTAAAAGCCCAAGTCCTTATCATTTCCTTAACAAATGTATAATACAAGCCATAAGTAATGATGGCATGCTTAATTTTCTTCAGATTATTCAGTCCCATTGGCGTCCATCTACCTTCGTTATTTATTTGAGCTTTTAGAAGTGGATGTTTTTGTCAGAATAAATTTTAGGGCATGTCACTAGAACCCTGGGTAAACCAGTTCTGACAGCTGGTGGTGGCATTGTATCCTGCCCTTGTATTTTCTCACTTGGTTCATCAGCTCCAATAATTTACTCAATCATTTCAAATTTCTTAATCATTGTCACACGGAAGCCCTGAATCTCCTGACCTGCAAAGATTTCTAATGATTTCCCCATGCTACTAATTTTCTCGTCCTCATTTTGCACCTGTGATCCCAAGGTCTTAATGTTTCCTTTCAGAGATAACATCTTCTCTTTGAACTGCCCCCAGATATCATGTAAGTTGCCATCCTGGAGGTATATTCTGACATTTACCTTTTCAAAACTCTGTGATAACTTCTGAAAGTCAAATTCAACAGCCTGGACCTTTCAGATAATTTCCTAGTACCCTTAGAAATAGATTCAATTTTGCCTATCATGGTATTAATCCTACCATTAATGTCATGTACTTCCATAATGACATAATATGGAGAAGAAAACTGAAACAAAATAACCAGTAAATTGAAGTACCTCCAAGGTCATAGAGGCCTCATGTGATTTCAGCAAAAACTGCGTCTAGAGTCCCATTAAAAACAAAACCTGCCATTTTACCTGGTAACCAGCAGATGGCGCTGTTTCTGAGTCGCAACCCAAATCAATGGAACGGTTTCAGGATAGATTCTGTGGTACTCGAGAAGTTAGATGTACACAGAGGAAGAAAACTCAGAGTCCAGTCACAAAGAACAAAAATCCAGGGAGCCACAGAGAAACTCTGTCTTGAAAAACCAAAAAAAAAAAAAAAAAAAAAAAAAATCCAGGGAGCTTCCAGCAGCTGATAAACAGCACAGCTCACCCCTGGTGCCCACCCTGCTCCAACCCAATGTAGGGGGTCGTAACACAGTTGTTGCAAGAATGGCTGACTGCCTGCCCATCATACCTATGCTGCTTGCTTGGGACAAAGGGTCACTGTGCTAAGGCAAACAGTGTAATGGGCAATGCAAACAGTGCTTCCACTGAATGTGGCAATGGCTTGTGCTCTTACTCATGCTGCCCCAGAGCAGAGCTTAAAAGCTTCTCAGACTGTCCAGGCCCATAGATCCTGGGAGGCATGGAGTTT
The DNA here is from genome assembly GCF_903992535.2 of Arvicola amphibius. Classification (NCBI taxonomy): domain Eukaryota; kingdom Metazoa; phylum Chordata; class Mammalia; order Rodentia; family Cricetidae; genus Arvicola; species Arvicola amphibius. Next base: position 8,507,986 of record NC_052048.2, read on the forward strand.
TTAACTGCTGTCTCCATATGCAGGCCATGGTTGAGGGAGGGCTCATGCCAAGCTGAGCTGGCAGCAGGCAGCATGGGAGCTGGTGGCAAGCAGCCGAGCTGGGAGGTTGGGAGTGGACTGGGGATGAGGAGGTGGTTCCAAAACCAAATGGTGGGTACCAGATAATTTGCGAAACAACCCCACACCAGTTTGGACTTATTATTAAAAAGGTTATTTATTTGAGGGGAAAAAACATACAGAACATCATCCTACATGACAGCCAGGAGAGGAGGCTGGTCACTGGAACCAGAGTCCTAAGCAAGAGAGCGAGTGGAAGGCTGCCACTGCTTTTTAAAGTGAAAGAGACCATGCTCCAGTGGGCTGGTATCTCAAAGGCTATTGGCTGAAGGAGCAGAAGGAGCTCCTGCAGCAGGAAGCAAAGTTGAGCTGTGTTTGTTTATATACAGTGAGACGATCTACAGGTAAGAGCAGAATAAAGGAAGGCACAATATTACACCTATCTGAAGAAACCAGTCAGTCAATGGGAATGTTAAGTTTACAGTTTCTATTACTTGAACTGAGGCCAGTCCACTTCTGTAGGGAGCTAGGTTAATTAATAAATAACCAGACCAGCTCTATTCAAAAGATTTTAATAATTGAGGGAAAACTTACATGACCAAAGATCCAAAGAACGCCAGGAGCACAGGAAACCAAAGAAGAAAGAACAATGGTTTATATGCTATTTGGGATCCTGGGGATGGGGGGACACACCCCACAAACAAAGTGATTGGCTGAGCTTCCCCATCATCTCCTCCTGTTGTCTAAAAAAGACAGAACCAAACCAAATACAACTTTTTACAATAGGAGTAGATAATAACTATAAAATTACAAACAAAAAACAATAAAAAGTTTTACTAAGCATTCTATTTTAAGGAGTCTAAATAACATAGAGGGTAACTACAATTATCTAATCTTCAACTCCATCAACGATCTGAGAAGGAAAATAATATTACTTAAGCAACCAGGAAGTAGAAACGAGAAACATGCAAAATGTGCAACAGATGACAGAGACAACTGAGTACCTAGGCAATCACCCAAAGTCTCATTTGCAATGTTGAGGCAACCAACTTTGGCAAAGGCCTAACATAACTGACATACCATTTTCAAAGGCAAGAAACATTTTTTTTAGAACTATCCTACCCTGTCTTGGCAAGATAAGACAATCCTGTTTTAATCCATTTACAGATACTCTGAAACTCTGTCAGTGGTGCCAGGTATGGGCTTTTTCTTTGCCCAAAGGCCAGTTCTGCCAAGAAGAAGACAAGCTCCAAGTGGAGTGTCTTTGGTGCTCAATGTTCTCTCGGGAGTAGAGCAGTGTTGTCAGGAGTGATTGTTTCTCATTAGTATGAAACTCTAGGTTAGATTAAAGGCCATTTTCTACAGCTCTTCAAAGAGGTTGAAGATTATTCTATCTATACTAAGTGTAATCTCTATGTATCTAAAACCTGATTATCCTAAATAAAAAGATGACAAACATATTTTTATAATTTTATAAACATATACTTATAATTCTGGATACCTATCTAACTTGAAGACTAAAAGAATAAACAACTGTGCAATAAATGAGGACATTGATCTCAAAATGTAAACAATGTCATTATATAAATAATATCAGAGGTAGAAATGTACACTGCAATATGGTAAATATAGCAATAATATATATATATATATGTACATACATAAAACAATTGTTTTAAACAGATGTAGAAGCATACTCTCATACAATAAATAGAGGTAGAAGCATACTCACATACAATATTCAATATATCAATATACAAGAATCAGCACCAATACAAGTTTTTAAAAACAATAACTCACAAATACCAGTTATCCCATCAAACCATCTAATTCCCCCTTTTTTATCAGTAAACACCCCTGAGTCCATATAATACCTCCCCCATCCCCTCAACCCTTTACCAACCACTAAATGATGTCCCTAAATCTGAGGGCAAACTCTGTTGTGAGAGGGGACATTGTCCTTTAAGATTGCTTCCAGCTGACATGGGGGCAACGTTCTTCTTAGGGGGTCCTGTGAAACACAAATGATGGGAAAATTCCCAGATTAACATTTTGTCTGAGAAAGTTACAAATAGTCTCTGAGTGTTTTGAGGAGATCTGGCCAGAGTGTTGTAAAAAATGTGCACCATTCAAAACTGTCTTGTGCAATTGGTAGCAAAAATCAGGTCTAATATTAGCTCTATCAATATCATAACTTCATAATAATAACCAGGTAGAGTTGATGTTGTGAGGCCCCATTTTCATCCTGGAAACTTCAAAGATTACTGAAGGAAAATTTGTTGTTTGTTATGGAAAAGTTAAACATTAGCTACAAAGACATATACAAACATATATATATATATATATATATTCAATGAAAGGTGTAATAAAGACATAACAGATATGAGGAAAGGCAAAGAAAGTTTATCAAGTATATTATTATTATTATTATTATTATTATTAATTATTATTATTATTCTGTCCCATATCATGGCTCCTGACCTGAGACAGAAACTCTGAGATATCTCTTATCAACAGGCTTGGAATTGAAGAGGGACTGAGCCAGAGTCCAACTTCAAAATCAGATCTACATATTTATAAAGAAATATTCATTAATACATATTTAAAAATTATACTTATGGAACCTATTTAGTTTTATTGCTGATCCTTAGTGGGTCATAACTATTTTCCATCCATCAGTATTTAAATATCCAGGGTCCTTTAAATTATTTGAAGATGAGTGTTTTCCTGTAGAGATAATAAAAGAACCCTGCCCCCAGCCTATATGTTTTTCTTACCATCAGTATGATTACTATCCTTGTGAGTGGATTGTTATTTATCTTTTCCAAAGGATTTCTCCTCTTCATACAGAACCTTAATTAATTTTGATGGTATCTACAATTTTTCATCTCCTGTGGAAACAAGAGCAAAACCCCTTCTCCAATGCAGCACATTGCCTGGCTTCCATTGAGAGGTCAGCACATCCTTGAAATAAACTGGTTGATTTAATACAACACACTTTTCCATTATCCAATGTCTTTCTGCAGCCGTTGTCCCCTTCTCATTAGCATTGAGATAATTCAAGATTAATAAAGCATTATGTAACCTATTTCTGGGGGTATTTTCTATGCCTTTCTGTTTGTTTAACATATGCTGTATAGTTCTATTTGATCTTTCTATGACTGCTTGACCTGTAGGATTGTATGGTATACCTGTAACATGCTTAATATTGTAATAAGCAAAAAACCGTTTCATTTTTCTAGAGACATAAGCTGGACCATTATCCGTCCTTATTTGTGCAGGTATACCCATGATGGCCATAACTTCTAATAAATGAGTGATTACTGAATCAGCTTTTTCTGAACTTAAAGCAGTTGCCCATTGAAAACCTGAATAAGGGTTGATGGTGTGGTATACATATTTTAATTTGCCAAATTCTGCAAAGTGGAACACATCCATCTGCCAGAGTTAATCTCTTTTAGTGCTATTTGGATTAGCCCCTCCAGGCAGTGGTATTTGGTTATAGAAAGAGCAGGTAGGGCATTTCTGTACAATCTCCTTAGCTTGTTGCCATGTAATAGAAAACTCTTTCTTCAAGCCTTTGCTGTTGACATGAAGTTTTTCATGAAATTCAGAAGCCTGCAGCACACTACCAATCAACAATTGATCAATATCTGTATTACCTTGTGCTAGAGGACCTGGCAGACCCGTATGGGATCAGATGTGTCTTATATACATAGGACAAAGCTTGTTCCTGATTATGTCTTTTACCTGGATAAACAATGAGGTTAGTTCTGTATCATCAGGTATAAATTCAGCAGTTTCAATATGTAAGATAACTCTTTCTGCATATTGTGAGTCAGTAACTATATTAAGAGGTCCTTTAAAATGCCTTAGCACCATAAAAATGGCATATAATTCTGCCTTTTAGACAGAATCATAAGGACTTTATTCCACCTTACTCAAGTCTTCTGATTTGTAACCTGCCTTCCCTGCTTTACTAGCATCAGTATAAAATGTACGGGCTCCAGTTATTGAAGCGTCACGGATGATTCAAAGAAGATTCCAAGAAGTTCTCTTTATAAAGTTAAGCCTCTTGCTTTTTGGATAGTTGTTATTAATTTATCCCAAAAAGTTAGCACAAGATCTTTGCCATGGTTCATTGTCTTCCCATAATTTTTTTATCTCATCAGCAATGAAAGGCACTATAATTTCTGCTGGACCCATGCTTGCTAGTTGACGAAGACTCAATTTGCCTTTTATAATTAATTCAGAAACTTTTCCCACATAAATTTTTATTTTCTTATTGGTTTATGTGGTAGAATGATCCACTCTAAGATAATATCATCTCTCTGCATTAAAATTCCTGTAGGAGAATTTTTTGAAGGCAATATGACGAGAATACAACTGAGTTCTGGATTCACCCTATACACATGTGCCTCCTGTAATTTTTCTTCAACCATTGTCAGTTCTTTTTCTGCTTCAGCTATTAATTCTCTGGAACTGTTTAAGTTTTTTCACCATCTAAAGTTTTATTTAAATGAATTATCATATCAGGTGTTATCCCAACAGCCGGTCAAAGGCTGGAAATGTCTCCCAACAACCTTTGAAAGTCATTAAGGGTCCGTAGTCGATCTCTCCTAATTTGTGCCTTTTGTGTCTTAATTTTTTGCAAACCTATTTTACAACCTAGATAATCAACTTAATCTCCTCTCTGAATTTTTTCAGGAGCAATCTGCAATCCCCATTTAGGTAAAATTATTTTTACTTCTTCAGTCTTTCTAAGGTATCCATGTTTGAATCAGATAACAGGATGTCGTCCATATAATGAAAAATTATAGACTTTGGAAATTGCTTGCTTATCATTTGTAAGGGTATATTTACAAAGTGTTGGCACAGGGTGGGAGAGTTTAACATGCCCTGTGGGAGGACGGTCCACTGGTATCTCATGGTAGGTTGAGAGTTATTGTAAGTAGGCATGGTGAAGGCAAACTTTTCTCTTTTTTTTTCCTTGTAAAGGTATAGTGAAGAAACAATCCTTTAAATAAATAACCATGAGGCCATCCTTTTGGTAATAAAGAGGACAGAGGAATTCCAGATTGCAGAGAGCCCATAGGCTGGATAACCTTGTTGATAGCACGGAGATCTGTCATCATTCTCCATTTACCAGATTTTTTCTTAACCACAAACACAGGAGAATTCCAAGAGCAGGTAGATTCTTCTATATGTTGAGCATCCAGTTGCTCTTGTACCAGCTGTTCTAAAGCCCGCAACTTTTCTTCAGCTAAAGGCCATTGCTTTGTCCATATTGGTTTCTCAGTCAACCATTTTAGAGGCAGGGCTGTTGGTGTCTCTGAAGGGGCATCAATTGCTTTCTGTTCTTGTACAGCCCAAATGGCTGGTTTTCACCATCTGTAATATCTTTTAATATTTTCCTCATATATATAGGCTCTAGATGTAGCAGGAATGTTAATTTGGGTATTCCAAGGCTGCAAAAGGTCACAGCCCCATAAAATCACTGCAATATTAGCTACATATGGCCTTAATTTTCCTATTTGTCCTTCTGCCCCTATGCATTCAACCCATCTCTTGCTTTGCCTTACTTGAGATAGGGTTTCAATTCCCAGGAACTGAACATTTACGTCCTGAAGAGGCCAATATGGATGCCAAGATTCTGGAGTAATGATACTTACATCCACACCTGTGTCCAGCAGGCCAGTAATGAAAATGCCATTTACACACACACTTAACTTTGGTCTTTGATCACTTATAGAAGTTTGCCAAATACATGTAACTCATCTTTCAGGCCGTTTTTGCTTTTAACAGCAGGCATGGGGCTTTCTAATTTTCCTGACGAGGCATGTTCTCTGTAGTAATGGGAAATGACTGCACCACATTCGCCATGGGGACCTGTGAGAGGCCCCCCCATTGCGTTTCCCAATGGCAATGGATTGCCTTGTCTATCTCTTGTCCATCTACCTTCAAACGAAAAAAAGGCCAGTTTCTGCCTTTTCCACATCTCCTACATAAACCTGAAGGCTGAGGCCTCCTATTTATTTTATTCCTGGAATAGGCATCATTATTATGATTTCTGGAAATCCGTTGTCTGCAATTCCTTTTAATATGTCCCATTTTGCCACAATTAAAACATTTGGTATTTTGATGCCTTCTTTTACCATTAGAAATTGCTTCTTCTACCCATGCTTCAGTGTCATAGTCAAGCGTATCAACATTCATTGTATGCAAGACCCATTAATCCAAGGGTGCTGATCTGATCTTTAAAGGCCCCCAAATCAAAATCCTTTTGCACTCCACATTGGCATTCTCATAAGCCAAAGACTCAATTATTATATGCCTTGCTTCTGAGTCAGATATCCCTATTTGTACAGCTTTAGTTAGTCTTTGTAAAAAGTCACTAAATGGTTCTCTCTGACCCTGTTTAACTCTGATATATGATTCCATTCTCTGTTCTGGGTCTTGAACCCTGTCCCAAGCCTTTAAGGCTGCTGTAGTACATATTGATAAGGTGTGTTCATCATAATTAGCTTGTTCTAGAGGATCAGAAAAAGGTCCTTCACCTAGAATTTGATCTAGGGTAATGTCAATTCCCTTCACTCTTTCCTGCTGTTCTAAAAGTCTAGCCTCTTGTCTGAACACAAACTTCCAATTTAATTGAGATCTGCTCTCTAGAACCGCCGAGATCAAATGAATCCAATCATGGGGAGTCACTTTGTTGCTGATAGACCAAGTTTTTAGCATCTCCTTAACAAAGGAGCTATGTATCCCAAAATTCATAACAGCCTGTTTAATTTCTTTCAGATCATTCATACAGATAGGTTCCCTTGTATGTTCCTTGATGACCCTGGGGTTTTTAGAACCAGTCACCTTCTCTGTTGCTATTACTGGAAAGGCAGGTAGAGATTTATGGAAATTATCCCGGAGAGTTTTATTCACTGGTGTGGTTAAGATTTTCCTTTCTACCATTTCCTCCTGTTCATCAGAGTCTATAATTTCCTCAATCTTTTCAAATCTGTTTACCATTGCCTTCTGCAAGGCCTGAATCTCTTGTCCAGAATTATGTTCCAAGGCTTTCATAGAGGATTCTAAGATATGAAGTTTGTCCAATACAGATAATGTCTCATCCTTGGATAGAATTTTCATGGCATGAATTGTGCAGTCTTATATTGAAATTCTGTCCATTAATCTTTCATAACCCTTTGATAAAGTCTTAGTAATACATTCAACAGTTCGAATCTTCTCAGATAATGTTTCAGTTCCTACAGACAGGGACTGAAATTTATGGTTCAAATCAGCTGTTCCCTCTTCCACAGCAATGAATTTTTTTCTGAATATCAGACTGAACCTGTTGCAAATTTTGCTCAGTTGACAGAGTCATATCAGACAAAGATCTATTCCTTTCCGCAAGAACTTCAACCTGTTTCTTGATGTGGTTATTTTCAATCTGAATTGTTTTTGAAATTGCCTCAAACATTTGGAAGTTGTATCTCAAAACAGTCGTGCCCTTCCTTAATTTTTCAATTTCTTCCTTAAGAATCCTGGATCATCCTGTAAGGAAGGATTCTATCATTGTCCTATTGTCCAGCCATGTTATAATGAAAAAATAAAAATAAGTAAGGTACCGATACCAAGCCCTCTAAATATCCAACCAAAGGAAACCTCATTCGCATCGCTCCATAATTCAGCCATGGTGCAATAAAATCCTTCAGCGGTGATATTATCAGACATTTTCAATCGAATCTGTATTTATTTTATGTATTTATGTATTTATTTATTTTCAATCGAAAGAAATTTTACCTGTAATGACCGTTGCCTGCCAGTAGATGGCTGGGTGCACCTGGATCCACATGACCGAGAAAGTCAAAGATGGCACCGGAACTGAGGCGATGCATGGGTGCTGAGAGACTGGCAGGGGAGAGAACTGCGCTGAGAGGGTGTAATCTGCAATCTGTGCAGCTGGCAAGGAGGGGGAGTGGCCCGAAGATCTGGGCAGGCATGCGGTGGGACCATGGGACTGGGCACAACTCAGACAGGGTGCAGCTCGAGCCTGGGCTCTGTCCTCAGCGTGTACACACACAGGCAGCTCAGATGCAAGCAGCTCCTGGGGAAAAAATAACTTCCTGCTGTTGACCCGCTGAATTAAAATCAACGTCGGATCAGATGGGAGATCTCCTGTGAAGGCGGGGAGGGGGGAAAGCCGCTAGCCCCACGTAAGGAAGAGGTATATCTAGTCAACAGTCCGTTAAGCTCACTGGGGTGACTGCTGAGTCAAACAAAAGCCCAATGCCCTGTGGCTGGCATTGGGATCAGGAGCTGAAGTCTCCCAAATGCCCCAGTTGGACGCCAAAATGTAGCTTGCGTGGTCGGCAATGGAAAATAACCAAACTAGCCTTATCTGAAATAATCAGCTTTAATAAAGGGAGGAAATGGGAGAAACTTACAGAGCCAGGGTTAACGCGAAGAGCAGGGAACCAAGAGGGAGGGGCTTACCCAAACATGGATGTTTAAAAGGTATTTTGTGCCCTGGAGGGGTCATGCCCCTCAGACAAGGGATTGGTCAGCTACCCCATCAAATAAGCTTTTTTGGTCATCCACAATTTGCTCTTTAGTTTTTTGATTCACATCCAAATTTTTTAAAGACGGAATAACCTCCTTTCCCAGATCTGTCACTAATTGCTCTTCTGTCATAGCTTTGAAAACAATAAAAATCATAGACCATATAGACCAGAAACGGGCAGGTATTTTCTCATCCTGTCTTACAGCTTTTTCAACATTAGTTTTAATTCTTTGTCAAGTATCTATATCTAAGGTGCTTTCTTCTGGAAACCGAGGATTATATTCCTTAATTACTTCAACACACATTTCTAAATCAGAAAAAGAAACAGAAACACTATGAGTTTTTAGTAAATGTTTTAGCATAGCAAGATACGAAGAAGATTTAGCTTGTCCCATTACCCTGTAATAAAGATGACTTATCTGGTTAATGTTTTCCAACCCTTCCTAACTTTTCCTCTTCAGGAGCACCACTTGTCAACGTCTAGTGCATTGGGGTCCCTGGGTAAGGGTCTCATGCGAATCAGGACACAGGGAATGCAGAGTGTGAACAACTGCATAACAAGCTTTATTTTGTATGGCTTTTTATCCAGACTAAAAAGCATTACCTTAACTCTGAAACCCCCCTTTACTCATGTACATGATCATGAGAAACTCTTGCCTCCCCTTGCAAGAAACAATACCTCAATTAATAACAGTAATAATAATGAAATGAAGTACATAGAAACAAGGCAAAAAGTATATAGAAGCTAAGCACTCCTTTGTAACTGGCAGAGCATGAAGAACTGAGCTCAAAGGCCACTTTCTTATCCAAGGTATAGATTCCGACAGAACATTTGAGAAATGGGCGGAGAAAGTTTGCTTTCATCTCTGCTTGGTTTGCCAAGCAACAATTTCCCAGGTATATCTCATCAGTCCCAAGAGGAGCCTGCACTCTAAGCCAGCTCTGTGTCTTCACAACTTCCTTTCAGTTCACTCTCTGCTTTGTGCTTTGGTTGAACAAGTGAGCTAAATCCCTAAAGATAAGGAAGATGAAGGAAGAAAAGTTGAGGAGTGGAGGTTAATATAGTGTGTTTGATTTATATAGTGAGAATATCTACATGCAAGAGCAGAATAAAGGAAGGCACAATCTTACAACTCTTTGAGGGAACCAGTTGGTTAATGGGAGCGTTTGGTTTACAGTTTCAAAACTTGAACTGAGGCCAGTCCACTTCCATGAAAGAAAGGCTTATGTTGTTCATTCTCTCAGAGGTCTTAGGACATGATCTCTTGGTCCAGCTCTTTGGAACTGTGTCTATGCAACACATTGGGAAGTAATAATAAGCCTGAGATAATAGGCCAAACAGCTTGAAATTATTATTAAGCCTCAGAGTAGTTATTTTAAAAGTGACTGTGGGACTGGGCGGAATGAGAAACTTAAAACTACAAATGGTATACCAACATTAGATGCTCAAATTTCCATAGGGACTGCAAGATGGAGCTGGCTGACAGCTGCCATGAGCTAAAGTATACAGTGGGTGGTGGGTTTTGGCAGTCTCACACAGGCCTTGGTAGAGAGAGGCTAATCAGTCAAGCACTGTGAGATAGATTTTGCTTTTGCTCATATGGACATAAAAAGTGTGTGGGATGAATGTAAGCTACCTGATGGCAACATTGGGAGGGGGGAAGTGAAACAGTTGCTGAAAGACATGGACTGAAAAAGACTGATACAAGACATCAACCTGAATATCTTAAAAATTCCTTAGCTTTCCTATCCTCCTGAAACCTTGGTGGAACACTGAAACACAGCTTACTCCAATACTGTGGGGACTTATCCAAGTGAGTGAACATGCACACAGTAGGAAGCTCCACTTTCTAGGTCCTCCCTAGTGGGACAAAACCCCAGACCCCTCCCCCAACTCCCTTGGTTTTTCTAACAAGCCAGCAGGGAGTTCCCTGCTTCCAGCCTGCCCCAAATCACAAACCTATCCAGCCTACTAGCCACACCATGCCAACAAACCTGCCTATCCTCCTGAAACCTCAGAGGAACTCTGAAACACAACCTGCTCCAATACTGAGGAGACTTAAGAGGTGAGTGAACAGCCACACATAGGTATGCCCACTCTCTAGGTCCTCTCCAGTGGGACAAACCCCAAGGCCACTCCCCCAACTCCCTAGGCTTTTCAATCCATACAGCAGGGAGTTTTCTGTGGCTAGGCTCCTCCCAAACCCAAACCCATCTACTGAACCCCGCAAGCTGCAAGCAACACCATGCCTAAGACCTGAGCACTATAATCTTGAGGGGCCCAAGAGATTGCTACAACACTGAGGGGAATAAGAAAGAGCACCAAAAGAGCAAACCAGGAGAGAAGACCAAGAGAGCAGGCTTATAGAGACCTCAAAGCCTTTCTGACACAGACATTGATGGTACAGAGAAGACCAAGAAAAACTCCTCAAAACTCAGACATCCACTGCAAAAATTGGACCAAGATGCAAAGACACTGCTAGCCTCATTTGAAGGAAGAGATGGGTAGGCACCAATGCAAGAATTTCTCCAACAACCTAAAAAACAACATGGTAACACCAGAAGCCAGCTCCCAAGGTCCAGTTGAAGAACGGATGGAATGAGAATGTGGGCACAGAGGTCAATACCATGAAAGGCTCATCCACTGAAACAGTTTACCTGAGTTAATGGGATCTCACCATCTCCACTTGGACTGGAAAGGAACAAGCTTAGGATCATACTATTCCCTCTGAATGTGGTTGACAGTTATATGGCTGGGGCAGACTGAGGGGCCACTGGCAGTGGAAGCACAATTTATCTATACTGCATATATTAGCTGTTAGGAATATTTCTTAACATGAGCTCTCTGCCAATGCAAATTCCCAATCAAGTCAAATCAAAACAAGCTAAATTAAGAAATAACCATGTTTAATGGGAGTTCTACACTTTTGAGTGGCCCCTAGGGGGAACAGGGAGGCTACAAACATGAGCACTGGGAGAAAGGAAAAAGACCACATGTTCCTCTTTTGGGAATTCATTTAAATACTCTGTGGGAGTGGTCCTGTCCCTTCCAAGGAGGGGTCAGGCCCTGGCCTGCTGGGATTTGGAGTCCAGACCAATATAACTCTCAGGCCTGGGGACTGGGATAGATGCGAGGGGTTGGGGCTTATGCCCCCAACTTAACATTCCACACTCTTTGGATATAGGGGTGACAGAAAATTGGAGTGATAATTATGACAAAAATTTAGGCTCTCTTTGGAAAAAGGGGCATAGACTCAAATCTGGATACTTCCTGTGGGTATGGGTGACATACGGAAGGCTAAGATAGGTGTCCACATTCAGAGAGAGGTATGGCTGGAGAGGCATCCCATGACCTGTCATCCCAGAGATGTCAGGCATCTGTTCCTTGGGTGAGGTGAGAAAGCAGGTGTCTAGGAAAAAACTATTATCACCAAAGATGAGTGTGCCAGAATGAGGAGAAGGTAGGCCCTTCATTGTGGCATCTTGGAAAACTGGAAGGTGGAAGGCCTTGTCTGCTGGACAGACTGAGTATTTTGAGTAGGCACCTGCTTGAGCCTGGAGAGATGGTACCAGCATGGATGTCCCAAGAGCTTGGCAGCTGACGGGGTGGTGAGTATGACTGTGTGGGGTCCTGTCCATCGAGGTTTAAGAGATGTAGGAGTTAACTGTTTGAGGAGTACTCTGTCCCCTGGGGAGAGTGGGGCAGGTTTAGGGGCATTAGGGATTCTCACTTACAGGCTTGTCAAACCAAGTCAGGAGGAGGCAAACCTCTTCCATCAGTAGAATGCCTTGCCAATAGTCAGTCCTTGAGAACACAGATGTGCACTGTAGTTAAAAGGCTCTGATTAGGTTGTGTTTTGTCTTCTGATGATGTGTTTTTACATATTATATTACAGCAAGAGTTATTCCCATAACACCAGGCTTTTTGTTTAGATTACCTAGGGCACAAAGCTCTTGAAATTATTTGCAAACAAGTGACTAGTTTGTGAGACTATTTTTAGGTACTATGGGAACCTAGTTTGAATCGTGATTTGTGTATTATAAAAAGAGTATTTTCTTTGCAATAAAGTATGCAGTTGTATCTCCTACTCTGCGTCCCGTGTGTCCCAATTTCTGTGGCACTACCCAGGGTCATCCATCACTGAGGAAGTAGGGAAAGGGTCCCCAACACAACCCTACTTTCTCTCTAGGTTATAAATCCCCTTTGTGCTAAGAATTCCATGTTTGATATGTTCTGTACTGATAACAGGGTGGCAGATGACCTCCCTTCCAAGAGATTTGGTATTTTGTAATTTCTGGGAAATATTTTGAAATATATTATGCAAAGGTTAGTGACTACATCTATTCCACTTAGATGATACCAACTCTAACCAAATAATTATTTGGATATGTCTAATGTGGAACTTTCCTGATTCCTAAGAAGTTAAAAGAAGGTATATTTACTTCTGAAAACTCCTAAATTTTTTAAACCTGGAAGACTCTGATATGCTTCAACACAGATTCAAGATTAAATTAAAACAGGTTAGGAAAAAATTTGTATCAAGATTGATGAGACATTATTTTATGATTCATTAGTGTTTTAAAAAATTAGAGTTTATCATCCTGTGAGCAGGAGTATCCATCTTAACAAAGGAAACAGCTTTGTAAACAAGGTTTAGGGTTTTGCCACTTCAATGGCCTTGTAGAACATTTATCTTCCTTCTATAAACAAGTAGGTATTATACTGTTTAATGTAATGAAATCTCCTGTAGTAAAATTACCTCCAAAGTTAAAGTATTTGGCTCATACTACATCCTGGACTTGTGGGATGTTCCCTGGGAAAAAAGCAGAGCGAATTCTTTGATAAAGGGAAAAGAAGGAATGAATATTGAAAAAGGTGAGAAATTTGCCTTTCATCTGAAAAGTGGGAGACAAAATTATGCAAAAGGAGAGTTGAAAGACAAAGAAATATGCTGTCTAAACCCTGGAAACATTTTACTTTTGTTTTATAAGTATTTTTATTTAAAGAAAGCTGAAAATGAATTTTCTTAAACTTATTAATGCCCACATAGGAAGCACTGTGGTACTAAATATTCACATATCTTTGTTAGAACACAGGATTTTAGACTATTAATGGACTTACAAAGCAAGTGGACAAAATGTATTTTGTGGAACAATCAAGGTGGAGAATGCATTTGCTGTCAAGCTTGAGGAACAGAGTTTGAATCTTGATGTAAGGAAAACACTGATTTTTGCAAGTTGTCTCTGGATATCTACTGAACAACATAAACACATGAAGGAGAAGGGAGGGAAAGAAGGAAGGGAGGGAGGGAGGTACAAAGGGAGAAAGGAAGGAAGGAAAAAAGGACACTTGTTTTTAAAGAGATGGGAATTTTAGGTGAGAATTGAACTGCTATGTGCTCTTTGCTCCATGAGAGAAGAAGAAAGAGAGGGAGGGAAGGAGGGAGGGAGGGAGAAAAGGAGGGAAGGAGGGAGAATGGAAGGAAGGAAGGAAAGAGGAAAGAATTTTAAAAGATTTTTGTGTTTAAGGAGATAGGAATTTTGGTGTAAATTGAACTGTTTTGTACTCCTTGCTCCATGAGGCAATGGTAGTGTTCCTTCTCCTGAACTGAAGCCCAGTAAGTAGAAATTTAAGAGGCTTACTCTAAGTGTATATCTGTTTCTCATGCAGTGATGTGGGAGGGTCTTCTGTTTGAGTTGATTTCATTGGTTAATAAAGAAACTGCCTTGGCCCATTTGATAGGCCAGCCCTTAGGAGTAGACAGAACAGGATGCTGGGAGTGAGGCAGATGCCTTGGGCAATCGCCATGCCTCTCCTCTCTGGGTCAGACATGATGGAGCGAACTGTCAGGTCAGACATGCTTAATCTTTCCGAGTAAGACACCACTTGTGGTGCTACACAGATTATTAGAAATGGGTTAAGCAAGATGTGAGAATTAGATAATAAGAGGCTAGAGCTAATGGGCCAGGCAGTGTTTAAATGAGTACAGTTTGTGTGTTGTTATTTCGGGGCATAAGCTAGCCAGGCTGCTGGGAGCTGGGCAGCAGGAACATAGCCCGCCACTCCTCACTACAATGCAGTTTGAAAGACACTGGGGACAGTGGCTTAGTAAAACTTATTAAATTGTCAACCAATAGCTCATGTTTATTATTAAATAACTCTTACATTTTAAGTTAACCCATTGTCCTTATTTGCACTCTGCCATGTGGCAGTATGGAATGTCTATCTGATGTGGGAGAGTCTTCTGTTTGTGTTGATTTCATTCGTTAATAAAGAAACTGCCTTGGCCCATTTAATAAGCCAGCCCTTAGGTGGGTGGAGTAGACAGAACAGGAAGAAGGAAGTGAGGTAGAAGACTCAGACAGACGCCATGCCTCTCCTCAGTGAAACAGTCACCATGAGGCCAGCCAGCAGGTCAGACATGCTGAATCTTTCCCAGTAAGACACCACTTTGTGGTGCTACACAGACTATTAGAAATTGGTTAATCAAAATGTGAGAGTTCGCCAGTAAGAGGCTGAAGCTAATGCGCCAAGCAGTGTTTAAAAGGATACAATATGTGTGTTGTTATTTTGGGGCATAAGCTAGCCAGGCAGCTGGGAGTCAGGTGGGATGAAAAGCAGGCCTGCTGCTTGTCACTACATCCATCTATGATGACAGCCCATTTTGGGCATCATTTTCTGTATCCTATGTCAACTAACTGGTCCTGTCTGGCTTATTCATTCATGCTTGGTGGGAAGCATGAGGATTAAGAAAGAAATAGAAAGAGGCAACTGATAGAGTCAGGAGAGAATCTAGTAAATTCTGAGAATCACCTTGTGTTTAGTTTTCATAGGCTTTCTATATTCCAATCCAGACAGGAGGGGGGAAGGCAAAAGACTTCTTTACCAAGATACAAAAAACAAACAAAGTATTTGCTTTCTTAATAACCAAAAGATCAAGTAACCACACTAGGTAAAAACACCCTGTTAGTAGCCACACCATATACCAAACCTCCTGGTTGTATAACCTTAAGGGAAAAAGAATAGGTCTGAAGTCTCTGACCTTAGTCAAAGTCAAATGGAGCTACTTCTGTGGGTTCCCACACATCTTCTTCTCTCTACATCTGGCCAGTGTCTTCTGACTCCACCCTTCTTCTTCCCATCATCCTTCATTTAGTTGGCCCAGCTAAACAGTTGATCAGTCACTGTAATGTTGGGGCACCCATATTCAGTTTTCAGGCCTAAAGTATTGGACAGACTTTTCTGTGAAGCCAGAATTTTGAAGGAATTTTGTAGTGATATTTTATTTGTATTTTAATAAATAAAGCTAGCCAGAAATTCAGAGAGTAAAATACCTGCATTGATCAGCCTTACACAGGCAGTGGTGACACACACCTTTTTACACTGTTTTGCCATATAATCTGAGTGGTAGTGGTGCACACCTTTAATCTCCATTAGCTTTCCATGAAGAAGCATTGTCTTTAGGTATATATGAATATTGAGCAGGGAGAGTGTGCTATATATAAGAAAGTAAAACAATCAATTTAGTGCATCACAGAATCTGCCATAGAGTGACTAATGATTGACTGTTCATTGTATTCTTATATAAATCATTTTTTGTAGTATTCATTTGATAAAAACTTGTAATATTTTATGAAAGATCTCAAAAGATCATTTAAATTCTAACATATTTACCTCTTTGGCTTTGAGTATGTTAAAATTATGAACAGAAAAAAACCAGTCTGGCATTAGACATTTTTCTGTCTAAGTATCACTTTTATTGGTTAATGAATAAGGAAACTGCCTTGGCCTATTGATAGGGCAGAACTTAGTTAAGTGGGAAAAACTGGACTGAATGCTGGGAGAAGGAAGGCAGAGAGAGAGATGCCATGGAGCCACTGCTAGAGTCAGACATGCTAAAACCTTGCCTGTAAGCCACTGTCACGTGGCAATATATAGATTAATGGAGTTGGCTTAAACTGAAATCTAAGAGTTAGCCAATAAGAAGATAGAGCTAATGGGCCATGCATGCAGTGTTCTAATTAATATAGTTTCTGTGTGATTACTTTGGGGCTAAAATAGCAGGGTAGCTGGGAAGAACAAGCAGCCCCACTAAAACAATTGTCAGGCCAATGTGGTTGACCAAATCCATGTAAAACCTGAGAAAGCTTGAAAAGAAATTGTAGACACAAAGAAACAATTTTAGTTTCATCTATTTTTTAGCTGGCAGTTTGCTGCAGCTCCTTTAAGAGAGGTTTTCCTGATTCAGCTGTAGCAAAAAAAGGCACGCTGTTTTGAAATGCTGACTTTCTGGGTCATGCTCCAACACTGAATCTTTCAGACAAGAGGTCCTGCTACAGAGGATTTGGATGGGATTTGTGAGCAGACTGCTGCAGCTTGTTTAATGGCAAAATGGACTGGCTGTGTGCCTGAGAGTGGGGTGGTATGTGTGGTGTGAGATGCTCTGCCAGCCTAGGTTGGGCAGGGCAAGCAGGAGCTTCTGTATTTCCCCTGGCAATGATGTAGTTTAAGTTTTTAAGAAGTGCTTACCATTTTCAAAAGCTCTCCTGGACAATAAAGAATTACAAATATGTAGTAAAGACAAATCTAGATGGAAAAGAATTCTAAACAAGTCACTGTGTTGCACAAATATACATAGGTTGGAGAGAAAAAAGAGTATAGAGAGTCATAAAATAAAGTTAATGCTTTACAGATAGTCATAGATTAAAAGTACTAAAAATAAGCCACATAAAAATGGAAAATTAACAGCGAGTCTGGATTATACATATTATGATGTTATCTTAAATTATTGACTGTGAATGAGCTAAGTACAGAGGGACATTTCATGATATGGGCGGCTAAGCTAAACCAGCATGTATATTTATAAAGGTATCTTGATGCCAAAATTTGAGTCTAAGGATATATTGCTTTGGAAAAGAGGTTCTTTACTTGTTTTTACAGAGGATGAGAACCTGTGGATTCATTCCAAGCTAATATGGTTTGATAGAGTAAAATCCCCTGAAAGGTCATAATGAACACCCTCAAAATATTACTTCACCCACCTGCTGACTGAGATGAACCTAGCACACAGCATACATGATGAAAAACCTGACTAACAGTACCCACAAACAGCAGGAAACAGTATGCATAAAACTACATGCATATTCCCAAATTTTGTTTATAACTGTTTGTTTATATTCAAAGGGGGATATGATATAGATATGAATAATTTGCATTGGTATATATTTTGATTTAGTGATACACATTTAAGGCTAATCTTGTTATATGTATATTTCTGTTCTTGATTAAGTTGTTGTATGTATAGTTCATTTAAAATGTATTATATAATTAAGAAATATAGGTTAATAGATAATCTATAATAGTCAAGCTTGTAATCATCTTAGTTAGATTTTCTAAATATATAGAGATATATTTCATTTAGTTAGGTATTCTCCAAATCTTTCAGAATATGGTATTTAAAATGATTTAAATTTTAGGATTTTTTATGACAGTGAGACACATGTGCACTTGGCAGCACCAATGTATTTCAAGAGGAAGATGGGCACTGAAGAAGCTCCTTATGGAGTTTGTTAGATGAGCTGGACATGCATGACCCACAGAGAAATGACTGCTTAACTTGCTTTACGGTGAGATGGTTTTTGTTGGGTTCCTGCTGCATGAGTCTGTTAGGACACAGAAAAATGTGATGGACAAATTTCCAATACAGGTGGAACTGACTTTGAAATTTCCTGATTCAAGAAAAAGTCTACCAGATTATATGGGCCTGTAGGCTGAAGATGGGTGCCCCAATGGTACAGAAGAACTTTGAATGACTGTCCAGGCAGCAAGATGTCTCTGTCAATTTTAGAGTTTTGGAAGTTACTTATAATGTACTTTTTGTTTATTTAGTTAGGTATTCTCCAAATCTTTCAGAATATGGTATTTAAAATGATTTAAATTTTAGGATTTTTTATGACAGTAAGACACATGTGCACTTGGCAGCACCAATGTATTTCAAGAGGAAGATGGGCACTGAAGAAGCTCCTTATAGAGTTTGTTAGATGAGCTAAAAATATTATATTTTTCTGGATTCTTTGATGGAGTTGAAGAATTTATAGTTATAGTTTTTCTTAGCTATGATAAAACATAAAGTTGATAAAATATTGTGAGTATAATTCTTATTTGATACCTGTTTTGTTATTTGTAATTTTACTATGTTAAAGTGAAAGCCTTCCTTTTAGTTTAAACAGAAAAGGGGAAATGGTATGTGAGGTCTTTCTGTCTATGATTTGCTCTTATTGTTTAATGAATAAAGAAACTGCCTTGGAATGTTGATAGGACAGAACTTAGTTAGGCAGGGAAACTTGGACTGAATCCTGGGAGAAGGAAGGCAGAGAGACAGATGCAATGGAGCCTCTGCCAGAGTCAAACATGCTGAAATTTTTCTGGTAAGCCACTTCCACATGGTGATACACAGATAAATGGAGATGGGTTAAATTAAGATGTAAGAGTTAGACAAAAAGAAGCTAGAGCTAATGGGCCAAACAGTATTTTAATTAATATAGCTCCTGTGTGATTCTTTCAGGGCTAAGCTAGCCAGGCAGCAAGGAAAACATGCAGCCCCACTACAACACCAGTCATTTTATTTATAAAAAGAGAAAAAACAAAGAAACACAAAATTTAAAAATTAGAGGTATATTATTTAGAATTTACTGATTAGGTGATCTTGCTTGCAGCTAGAGTATATCATAACAGGAAAGGCTATACACAGTGGGTAAGGTGGAGGGCACTGTGTCTCAAATGCTCAGAAACACTGTAGTTTATGGAGTGGTGTATAAATCTGTGGCATTATGCTTCTTTCCATATTATTGATGTATGACAACTCCTCCTCAAAACTAGCATAAATAATTTTTAGAACCTAAGTCATTTGTTGAAGATTGGATTTTGATTAACTTCTTTGCAGGTACCTCTCATTCATATTCTCAGAGTAGAAAATAATGTGGAGTCATATATTCTTCACTCACTTCTTTGTAACTTCTGTTTTTAGTCATCACTGAGATCATATTTAGTGTTTTGTTCTACTTGGGCCGTCCAAGATGCCTTGATCACTTTGGTTTCTGTAGGTCCCTTTGTTTCCTTCAGTGAATGAATCATGGCCACATACATGTTCTATTACATCCTTTTAACTCAAAATTTCTTCAATTTACACCTACTTATCTTTTTAAAAATTATTATTTATTTTATATGTGTTGGCAGTTGGCCTGCTTTTATTTCTCTGTGCCATGTGAATATAGAAAACTCAAAAGACAGAAGAGTGTGTTGGATACCTGGAACTGGAGTTAAGGTTAGTAATGAACTGAGGTATTGCGAATTGAACATGTGTCCTATGTAATAACAGGTAAGCTTTTAACAGATAACTTCTGAGTTATCTCTCTAGCCCCCACCTTTCCTTTCTCTAACATAGTCCACTATCCCTTCTTATACAAGGACTATGCACACCAAACAGGATAAAAATGTACATGTACAGCATATCTTACTAACAGGTGAAAGAGATAAACAACAAACTATCCCAGATGTTCCCAGAATAGGTGTTGAAATCCTTGGTGAGCACACAAGAGTTTCCATGTTTCTACTAGTGGAAGGACAGTATTTTATTGATCTCAATCTAGCGAAAGTTTTGGTCAAATGAAAAGACAATAACCCACAAACAAATAGGTATCAAGCGATAAGTTAAAAGATATTTTTTTCCATTGCTATATTCTAGCAAACACAAAATCAAGTAGCCAGAGGGTAAAGTTCTCAAAGGAGATAAACAGAATCAAACCCCAAGGCAATCACAAATGCAAATAAGTGCTGTCCTTGGCAAAGAAAAAATATGTGGCAAAAATTCAGTCAGAAGTTCAGGTTTACTTCAATGAACTCAGAGATGTCACAATATTGATTGATGCAAGAACAATAATAATCTGGTACTGTTTTAGATTTCAGTCAAACACATTAGAAGAAATTAAGATATGGAAGTAAGTCAGATTTTTAAAAGTTACCCACGTTTGATAATAAATAGAAAGTATTTTCTGTAATGCAAAATATTCTAATGCAGATAATTGTGATTCATGGAGACAGGTAGATGAGTGAAACAATCTTAGAGTCATTGATACTCTACTTTTTTCTGTGAAATTGCCATCTTAATCTTGTAAACAGTTTACAACTAATTGAATGTATACTTGTAGTGTGCTATGACTTTTTAAAATTTATTCTCTTTATTGTATGGAAGGGTACTGATATGTATAGTGTGTGGTTTGTTTTGTGTGTGTCTTACATGGTATGTGATTCATAGTATGAGTGAGCGTATGTGGGTTGGGCGCAAATGTTTGGGGTACATCCTCTCCTTTACGTGGGTTCTGGGACTCAAACTCTGATCACAGAGCCACATACAGTCATTCTTAGCTTATTATTTTTCTAAAGTGGTAATTAATTTCCTTCATATTATTTAAGATATGCACTAAGATGAAAATGATATTAGCATTCAAAATCAGATTGTCCATAGGAAATCTGTCTATCAAGAGGTAAATTTTCTGTACATTGAGAGGATTGTGAGCTGCACAGGTGTATTTCATTGGATGCTATACTTAACAATTTATGTTTCATTACATGACAAGCTACAAGCAAATGTTGAATTGCTACTATGTTAGCAACTGAAGATGATGGATACCAGCAATTCTAAAAATCCTTACCTGTGTATCATATGCTGGAATAGATAAGCATAGAGATTGCTGATAATGGGTATCTATTTACTATGATGAAAATGAAGTCTACAAGTACAGAAAGAAAGACCACTACTGGACCAGAACTGGAAGCATCAGTGTGTCCTCACTTTTATTATTTTTATTTTTATGTAAGTATATATGGACACATACATCTATTTCCTATCTGTGTATGACCATCTCTATATCTCTGTCTATGTCTTAGTTCCTATATATTAATTTTTAGTAATGGAAATCAATTTTATGGAGGAAAGTTTGACTTGACAGCTCTGCTGGGGAAAGTAAGAATAAATAAATAAACCTAGATCATCTCATGATATGAAATGTAGAAGCTGCCAGGATGGAGATAGAAAATGAAGAAGTAACCATCAATAGGAACAAAAATAAACAAGAAGATGGTAATAGCAACTTTCAAAGTGATATAAGAATATTAGAATGGCCAGCATCATTCACAAGGGCTCCTTTACATGCTGGACTTAGATTGACATAACATCTACTAGAAAGAAAATTGAACATGACTTTGGTATAGTAATGGTTAATTTTCATTGTCAACTTGACTGGATTTAAAAATTCCATGGAAACGTGTACTGTACTTATGGGTCAATATGCAGAATGTTTAACTGAGGTGGGAAAAGTATGGGTGTCACTACCTTATGGGCTTGGGTCTTCCAGACTAAGTCAAAAAGAGGAACTGAGCAAACATTAGCTTTTCAATAGTGGCTACAATAAGACACATCTCAACACTCTTACCCTTCCCTCTCTGCCATGATGGACTGCACTCTCAAGTTATGAGACAAAATAATTTCTTTCTTATATAGATTATATCTGTCATAGCTTGATCTTGAACTGTTCACCACCAAATCATCACACAGAGACTTTTTTATTCATTATGAATGTTCGGTCGTATCTTAGTTTTTAACACTAGCTCTTATATCTTACCTTAACCTCTTCCTCTTCATCTATGTTTTGCTTCAGGGCTTTTTTACTATTCTTTTATTCTGTATCTCTTACCTTTTCTGCTTCTTCTGTGGCTGCTTGTTTGGCTGGACCCAGGTGTCTCCCTCTCTTTCTTTTTCTGTCTCTCTTCTCTTTCAGTCTAAATTCTTCTTCCCACTTATTCTGCCTGTCCAACAACCCTGCATATCCCTCAATTGCCTTGCTATTGACTGTTCAACTTTTTACTTCATCGATAAGGTGTTTAGACAGGCAAAGTAACACATATTTACACCATTAAACAAATGAAGCATAAACAAATGTAGCAATCTTTTCATAGATAAACAAATTCAATACAGCTTCACATAGTTAAAGTAATATTCCACAACATAAACAAATGCAACACATTTTTATGTAATTAAAGTAATATTCATTTTTGTCTAAATAAAAATACAGGTTATAGCTTTAACATAGAAAGACAATATACAATAAGAAAAATTGTAAAGAATTATAATTATAATATCTAGTATATTTATATATGACAAGTTCAGAGAGAAAACACTTTATTCTTTATTCTATTTGATTAGTACTGTACCTAATTCACCACCTATTATTATTAAGGAAAACTGTATAGATAACTATCTAGTTTTGAACTTCATAAAATATCCCAAGAAGATTTATATTACTTGAGTTAATAGAAAGTACAGAGCAAGTCACTGCCATTTCCAAAACTGTAGAATTGACAGAGACACCTGGCTGCCTGGAGTGCCACCCAAATTTCCTTTGTAATGTTGGGACATCCAGCTATACCATACAGGCCAAGCATATCTGGCAGAATTTTCTATGAAGCAGGAATTTTAAATGACTATACCACCTGTCTTGGTAAAGTTGTTCTGCTGCCTTTTTCATTTGTATCCTACTTGTCCAATTTGGATGGAATACTGTCACCAGTTAAATTCAGGATAGATTCTTGCCCAAATAGATAGCTTTGCCACAATGAAAGCAAACTCCATATGGATTTTCTTTGATGTCTATCACCCTTTACTAAGTAGATTGCTGCTTCAGAAGCAGATATTTCTCATTGTCATGAAAAGACCTAGGTTATTGAACATCATAAATGTTATTTTCTGTAGGTCTCTGAAGCATTTGACAGTCACCTATTTATGTAAAATATATCTGTTTAACCTTGAAAACATACCTAATATGACTACAAGTTTGATTATTATAGAGTCAAATTATATAGCAATATTACTAATAATCTGTATTTCTGAATTATATATTACATTCTTAAATGAACCTAATAAACACATACTCCAAACAAGAGTATAGACATACATTGAGGGGCTTAAAATAGATTGATACTGGGAGGTATTTTGAACAGCTGGCATTCCTAGAAATTATAATTAAAAAATTGATGTATGTGAGTATGTGTGTCTGTCACATGGGTTTTAGTGCCAAAGGAGGTTAAAAGAGGGTGTTGAATCCCCTTGAGCTGGAGTTACAGGTAGTTCTGAACCACCTGATGTGTGCTCTGGGAAGAGCACCAAGTGCTCTCAACCAACATCTCTCAGCCCCATGATGTTCTCTGTAAATGGTCAAGAATCCCCCTCTTGCCAAGAAAAAGCCAAGACACTGCTTCTTATCCATAAAGTACAGATAATCACCTAAACACAATGTCTGAGATTGGATTTGTGGTATGGAAAGTCCTTCTGTATATGTGCTGTTTTTATTGGTTAATGAATAAAGAATCTGGGTTGGCCTATGATAGGGCAGAGTACAACTAGGTGGGGAAAACTAAACTGAATACTGAGAGAAAGAAGGCAGAGTTGTGAGAAGCCGTGCAGCTGTCAGAGGAGAAAGATACAAGCTGCTAACTGGAACTTTGCTGGTAGGTCACAAGCCTCATGGTAAAATATGAAATAATGGAAATGGGTTAATTTAAGATATATGAGTGAGCCAGAAATATGCTTAAGTTATTGGCCAAACAGTATTGCAAATAATATAGTTTCTGTGTGATTATTTCAAGTCAGGGCAGTCTGGAAATGAACAAGTGGCCTCCAACAACAGATTGGATCTTGGAACAGTGCTAGATAACCTGTTAAGGAGGCTTTTCAACGGTTCAGTGTGTAAAAGTCAGCTGTTGCCTTGGACCTACACCTGAATCACATCCCCCAAACCCATGTGGTAGAAGGAGAGTACTGACTCCTGCAAGATTTCTTCTGACCTATGCACAAATTCAACACACACACATATGCACACACAAAATAAATGTGACTTTTTTCGAAAAATTAGAAAAAGTATTTTTAGTACAATGGGTCTAAATGGCATATAAAAAGTTTATCATGTATTTGATATTAAATTAATGTTAAATCTAAGATTTTAATGATCAAAATAAAAAATTAGGAAACAACACTGGTGTCTAAAACAGTTTAAAGAGAGCTCTTTATATAAATTCTGTGTTCACAAAGTTATCTGTGCCAAATTGTGTCTTATGGTCCTTTGTAAATAGGCATAAAGGCAAGCATTCAACTAGACTGTGAATACATGCACCTTCTAAAAGAACAGGAATTTTACTTTTTAATGTGTGTGTTGGAGAACTCTAGTAGATCTCTCTATGCAAGGACTGCTAAAGTATTGGTGCTTCAATGGTACAAAAGGAGATTGTAATTGAACCAAAGCAGTCAATTCCTTTTGACCTGTAAACACTTCTCTTTTTTTTTTTTTTTTTTTTTTTTTTTTTGGTTTTTCGAGACAGGGTTTCTCTGTAGCTTTGGAGCCTGTCCTGGAACTAGCTCTTGTAGACCAGGCTGGTCTCGAACTCACAGAGATCCCCGCCTGCCTCTGCCTCCCGAGTGCTGGGATTAAAGGCATGTGCCACCACCGCCCGGCTAACACTTCTCTTTTTTGCTTGTTTATTTATTTATTTATTTTTATTAAAAATTTCTGCCTCCTCCCCACCTCCCATTAACGCCCCTCCCCCCTCCACTCCTCCTCCCTCTCCTGTCCAAAGAGCAGTAAGGGTTCCCTGCCCTGTGGGAAGTCCAAGTTCCTACCCCCTCCATCCAGGTCAGGGAAGGTGAGCATCCAAACAGGCTAGGCCCCCCAAAGCCAGTATGAATAGTAGGATCCAAATCCAGTGTCATTGTCCTTGGCTTCTCAGCAGCCCTCATTGTTTGCCATATTCAGGGAGTCCGGTTTTATCCCATGCTTTTTCAGTCCCAGTCCAGCTGGCCTTGGTAAGCTCCAAATAGATCAGCCCCACCATCTCAGTGGATGGGAGCAAGCCTAGCAGTCCAGACTTCCTTGCTCACGTTCTCCCTCCTTCTGCTCCTCATTTGGACCTTGGGAGCTCAGTCCAATGCACCAATGTGTGGCTCTGTCTCTATCTCCATCCATCGCCAGATGAAGGTTCCCTCATGGTCCTGACTTTCTCATTTTCTCCCTCCTTTTGCTCCTCATCAGGACCTTGGGAGCGCAGTCCGGTGCTCCAAGGTGGGGCTCTGTCTCTATCTCCATCCATCGCCAGGTGAAGGTTCTATGGTGATATGCAAGATATTCATCAGTATGGCTATAGGATCTGGCCTTTTCCAGCTCCCTCTCCTCAGCTGCCCAAGGAACTAGCTGGCAACATCTCCCTGGATACCTAGGAACCCCTCTAGAGTCAAGTCTCTTAACAACCCTAAGATTATTCCCTTAATTAGGATATATGCTTCCCTGATCCCATATCCACCCTTCCTATATCCCAAGCATCCCATTCCACCAAGCTCTCCCCATCCTCCCCTTCACGCTTTTCTCTCCCCATCTCCCCTTGCCCCCATCCCACCCCACCCCCAAGTTCCCAATTTTTGCCCAGCAATCTTGTCTACTTCCAA
Organism: Arvicola amphibius; assembly: GCF_903992535.2. Lineage (NCBI taxonomy): Eukaryota > Metazoa > Chordata > Mammalia > Rodentia > Cricetidae > Arvicola > Arvicola amphibius. Next base: position 8,534,143 of record NC_052048.2, read on the forward strand.
TATCCAGGAGGATAACTATATGTTTTTCTTTGGGTTCACCTTCTTATTATCTTCTCAAGGATCACGAATTATAGGCTCGATGTCCTTTATTTATGGCTAGAAACCGATTATGAGTGAGTACATCCCATGTTCATCTTTTTGGGTCTGGGTTACCTCACTCAGAATAGTGTGTTCTATTTCTATCCATTTGCATGAAAAATTCAAGATGTCATTGTTTTTTATCGCTGAGTACTATTCTAATATGTATATATTCCACAGTTTCCTCATCCATTCTTCCACTGAAGGACATCTAGGTTGTTTCCAGATTCTGGCACTTCTTAAAGCAAGCCATTTCAAAAGAGTTAGATGCACTGAGTCCACTAATTAATTTTTACTTTCAACTTTGTGTCTTAATGGTCCATTCAGTTAGGGGCTTTTGGGTTTTTGTTTTGTGGTAGCTTTCGAAGGAACTCACAATTTGGATTTTGGTCTTCAAATATGTGCTGATGATGCATTGAAATGAGATTATTGATTCAGCTGCTTGAATGTTTTGTAATTAAATACAGAGAAAGATGCCAGAATCACAAAATTAATCTACTCACATACACATCATGCCTTCATGATATGCAATGCATTTATCATATGAACTCAGATGCATTCGAGTCTACTTACTATGTTAACAACAGAGAAGATCATTACCAGGAATACCTAAGTACAAATGCCCTCAAACTTAGTAATGTATTAAAGAATCTCAAAACTGTGGCAATTGCAAAATGGAGTGGGAAAGATAAATTTATCTCCTGTGTGATGCACAGTGGAACTCTGGAGGCTGAGTACCCTTTGGTAATGATGTTCTAGCAACAGAACATATCTTCCAGAAGAAAAGCATCTCTGGTGATGTGTTTTACAATATATCACATGAAACTATGTTGCAAGAAGCTCTAAGATGGGAAGCTGGGACAACTGCTTAGAGAGCAGTCTCTTTGCCATGAAAGCATAAGGATCTGAGTTCAGATCCCCAGAACCCAAGTATAGTTGGACGAGTCTAAAATTCTAGCATTCGCACAGAGAGATGGGAGTCAGAGCATGAAGAAACCTGGGAAGCTCACAAGACAGTGGATCTCAGAAGGGAACAGCAAAGAGAAGGATCCCTGTCTCAGTCAAATGAAAGATGAGGAGCAATACCTGAGGTTTTTCTCTGACATCCACATGTGTACCTGTATAAATGGGTATGTGCATGTACATGCATGATTATTTGTGTGCAAACGCACACACACTTGCATGCACCCCCCACATCACACATGGACACACTACATATATATGCACCCACATGTGTACATGTGCTCACACACAGACATGTGTACATCCATGTATACATACATAAACACAAAGCCAAAGATGAAGAAAAGGCATTAGCATAAATGTCACATGAACATGTCTGATAGAGTTACTGCCACTTCTTGGTATTTTGGCATTTTCTGCTCAACTTCAGGGATTTAACGGCTGTCTACTCCAGGTGCTAGGATCTAATGTAACCAATGTCCTCTACACAATGTGCAAGTGCTCCTAAGAGTTTCATTTCCATTTTTAACTAGAAAAATATTTCCAATAATAGTTCTAGAAATTGTATAAAAATTAACAGGATTTTAAAAACAAAGTCTGTTGTAAACTCATTCAAAAGGCAGAAGATTCTGGGATAGGTCATACACAGAGACACATGCCCCTAAAAGGGGCAACTGGCTCCAATTGGCAATAGTCTAAAGGGATAAAAATTAACTTTACCACTTATGACCTCTGTGACGTTAGATAGTTGTTTGATTCCCCTTTACTTTAAATCCTGTACCTTTTAAAGTTGGGATGACAGTATTTATGCTATAAGATTTTATCAGAACTGAAAACACTAATGTCACAGGTTTCTAAGAACAATGCTTAAAATCTGTGGATGTTTATTATTTATTGTCTGTAGTCTCCAAGGATATTCAATTTTGTTAGGATAGCATGTTATCTAAATGGTACCAGACTCATACCTTCCATTGTAGTAGCAGTTCTTCAGGAATGAAGACTCTAAAATTTTTCTTACATGCTGTCACTCAACTGAAGAACACACATCACACATGTGTAGTAAGGAGGAGAGTGCTGCATCCCGCTGCCCGGTTAACTTAACCCCCAAAATAACCACACAGAAATTTTATTAATTAAATTACTGCCTGGCCAATTAGCTCTAGCCTGTTATTGGATATTTCTCACATCTTGATTAACCCATCTCCATTAATGTGTATTGTCACTTGACTGTGGCTTACCAGCATGAGTCTAACCAGTGTCTGTCTCAGGCAGGAGAATCATGGCGTCTTCCTGTTTGTCCTTCTTCCCAGCATCCTGTTTGGTCTACTCCACCTATCTAAATTCTGCCCTATTAAAAGGCCAAGGCAGACACTTTATTCAACCAATGAAAGCAACACATAAACAGAAGAACATCTTACACCATTTCCCCTTTTTCTGTTTAAACAAAAAAGAAATGTTTTCACTTTTACATAAAAAAATTACATATAAAAACAGTTATCAAGCAAGAATTACAGATATAATATTTATATCTATTTTATCTTATATCATAACAATGAAAAACTGTAATTATCTATCTATTCTTTAACTCCATCAAGGACTCCAGAAGGATATAATATTACCTAAGAAAACAAGAAGTAAGCATCTTCTAAAACTCTAGAAATGACAGAGACATCTCACTGCCTGGACAGTCACCTAAAGCTTTTCTGTACCATTGGGGCATCCATATTCAGCATTCAGGCCCATAGCATCCAGCAGACATTTCCATGAAGTAAAAAATTCCAAAAACAGTTCAGTTACTTTCTGCTGTGTCCTGCAGAATGTCCCACAGACCCTTTCATGAAGCAGAAACCCTGAAGGACCATCTCACCTTTAGGTAAGTTCAGCAGTCCTCTCTTTGTGGGTTCTTCATGTCCAGTTTATGCAACAGTCCAGGCAAGAGCAGTTTCTTGCCCAAATGGTTATCAAACTTCATAAGAAGCATCTTTGATGCCCATCTTCCTCTTGAAGTAGCTGATGCTGACAGGAGCATATGTGTCTCATTGTCATGAAAAGCCCTAAGTTCTTAAAACATTTAAAAGGCCATATTCTATAGTCTTTGAAAGATATGAAGAATGTCTATCTAGCTGAAATATATCTCTATATATCTAGAAAATCTAACTAACATGACCACAAGCTTGACTGTTATTGATGATTATCCATTAACAATCTATAATTCCTAATTATATATTACATTTTTAAATGAGCCACACAATCACAATACCTTAATCAAGATAAAAAATACATACACATATAACAAAGTTGACTTTAAACTTGTATCCATAAGTCAAGATTTATATCAATGCAAATTATTCATACCTATATCACATATGGAGTCCAAAATATCACTGAACACTAAATAAGCAGATATTTCAGAATGTGGTGGCTTGTCTCTGTTGGCAAATGGACTTTCTGTCAGTAAGCCTCCAAATAGTTGGTTATCTCCTCGTGGACACACCATACTCTGTTAAGACCTAGTGATTATGGCTCTTTTTGCAATGATGGAGAAGGGATAATCCCATGCATTTGAGTCAATAAAGAAATCAGTTGACTTGATGGCAAGCCTTGTATTTACTTTGGCTCAGAAATGTGAGTATAGGAAGTGAGTCCTACTGAAATATTCAAGGAACTGTCTCCTGACCCAGTTGTAACAGCACTGTAGACGTTAAATCTATTCTTTTTTTTCCCGTTTTTTTATTTTTTGGTTTTTCGAGATAGGGTTTCTCTGCAGCTTTTTTAGAGCCTGTCCTGGAACTAGCTCTTGTAGACCAGGCTGGCCTCGAACTCACAGAGATCTGCCTGCCTCTGCCTCCCTAGTGCTGGGATTAAAGGCGTGCGCCACCACCGCCCGGCTGTTAAATCTATTCTGCAGCAGCAAACAACTACCATTGTCTAACTCTTGCTTGTGTGGTCATTTTATAATATGTGTTAAGATATTTAATTTGGCAGTGAGGATTATGGTTGCTTTGGGTAGCATTCATCTGTTTTCACATCCATTATCTCCCATTCTCTATTTATTCTATATTTCAGACTGAAGACTAAGGTTCCCTGTATATTAGACTCTGCTAGTATGTGTTACTGGTAAATATTTATGTGGCAATGTGATTTTGGAGAAGGGAGAAATGCCAGGGCTTTCCTAGTTTCCAGTGGTGGCTTTCTGACTTTGAGATCTCCAGCCTGTGCATCTCACCTCCTTCACTTCCTGATTTAACCTGCTTCCCAGTTTGACTTTTTAACACTTCTTGCACCTTTGTGACTTTTTTCTCACATTAAATTCTTTTGGTTTTGGTTATAAACTCAGTTTTCCTCTCTGTACTTTGAGGAAAATAGATGCTGTTTTTCTTTGTGGTTAGAGAAACTGAGTGATCTGTCCCAAACGTGCAGGTAGTTTGCAAAGAGATCTTCAAGCTTGTAATTATTTCAAAGCAGAAGCAGCTGAGCTATTATACTGCATTCAGATGACACAGGCATGAGAATGGTTCTCATTAATCTTTTTTCCCTCTGACACTGACTGAGTCATGGCAATAGCTACCCTTTAGCAATTTATGATCTGTCTCTCCCATAGCTTCTGAGACTTCTTGAGAGTAAGAACAAGCTTCCTCTTCTTCATCTTCAGATCCCTGACACCAAAAATTTAGTAAATTTTTAGTAAATTTTAGTAATTTGTTCTCAGAATTTAGTAAAGCCTTAAATAATAATTTGTGGAGTGAATGAATAATATTCACTGATATTGACAGGGTGATTATTTAATTTCAGCCCTCAGTGAAGGTGTTGATGGGAGATATGCAGTTCATTCTTCATAACAGTCTTGCATGATAGACATAAATATTCCTGTTCTTCATATAAACATGTAAAAATTTCATATAGGCAAGTCAACACATCTGGGATTAAAGTCACAATGGTGTTTCACACCTGAAACTCTCCAGTTATCTCCTCCTTTTTAAGATGTCAATGAGAAAATGCACACATAAATGGATTAGGGGTAAACCCTGGGGTTTTGCTGTATTTTCAGATATGGGGGTGCCTGAAAAGATGTAAACTTTTTTATATGAGAAAAAATGTTCAACTATTTTCTTCCACAAGATTAGATATCTACTTTCTTTTGTTTGTTCCTCGAACTCTGCCTGTGCAGATAAAAAAAGAGGAGAATAACTGAGACTCTATAAAAATTATAATTTTCACTGCATTGCTCTCTGAGAAAAACCAGTATTAAATAGTGAGCAGAAAAGGCAAGCTTTCTTCGGGAACTACAGCAATTGTGGGAAATGCTTCAGTCTAGACTGGGTACAGTTCAGGATTCAGTGGAGATCATTGGGGACTTACAGAAAAGGAGGGTGGAGGGATATCATTGAGAGGAAACATCATGCCAGCTGTTTTACTGCTTTCTAAGACAATCCTTACTGGTGATGAAGAGGGGAGGCAGAAATTTACCAAAGAAGCAAGTGGATATCTGATATATATATATATATATATATATATATATATATATATATATATATATATATATATATATGTGTGTGTGTGTGTGTGTGTGTGTGTGTGTGTGTGTGTGTGTGTGTACATATATATATATATATATCATGTGTGTGTGTTAAAAGAGGCAGGGTTCATGATTCCTACATGACACCTAATTGTATGCTGATGAGGGCTTGGATGAAGTCTTTTGTATATGCTTTTAACAAGGGTTAGAAATATGTCCTTGGTCTGTACTGCATCTTCATTCCACATAGTTGTCTGTGGTCCATTCTACCCCCATACACCATACTGATCTGAGACACCTGAAGTGCCACCTAAGGTCATGGTGATGTCTGGGACTTTACTGCTGCAGAGAGCTGTGTTTGGGTCCTACTGAGGCTGGCATCTGATTTATGTCCAGGGTCTGTGTTGCCACAATAGGCCATGGGGATGTCCATGATTGTGCTTTAGCCAGAATCCATGTTGATTTTTGTAGAACATGCTGCCACTATGGGGGCCATGTTGATGTGGGTAGACAGCTCTGCCTTCTGAAGTCATGTTTGTATCCATGAAATGGACAGATTTCAAGAGCATTGTATAGGTCTGTGGGCTTACTGAGGTTAGGGGGCATGTTCATGGTTTATGTTGTAGCTAGATACCATGTGGAGGCCCATGACCTGTGTTCTCACTGACTGAAGAGCAAGGAGAGTATTGCTATATGATATTGATGACTGCAGATGCACAGTTGAGAGGAAGAGACATGGAAGGCTTCTGTTACAATCTGTAGCATGCTAACTGCACCTCCCAAAAGTAACAGTCTATACAGGAAGCATCAAAGAGAACTCTTAATAAGTATTATCGAAATGTAGAAGAGTAATTTCTCACAATTGATGGATTCTGTCAAAGGATTGGAGGGATGGTGTGAGAGGTCCTTCTGTCTATGTGTTGTTTTTAATGGTTAATCAATAAGGAAACTAGCTTTGCCTGATAGAGTAGAAACGAGTTAGGTGGGGAAAACTAAATGGAATGCTGGGAGGAAGAAAGCAGAGTAAGATACATGCCATGTATCACTGCTGGAGCTGGAAAAATCTTTACCCGGTGAGTCACAGCCATGAGGACAAACACAGATTACTAGAAATGGGTTAAATTAAGATGTAAGAGTTAGCCAATAAGAAGCTAGAGCTAATGGGCTAAGCAGTGTTATAAATAACACAGTTTCTGTGTGATTATTTTAGGGCAGCCAAGAACCAACAAGCAGCTTCCTCAAACAAATTGTTGCTCAATGTGGGGCTTGCATCCATGACCTTGAGATTAAGAGTCTCATGCTCTACAGACTGAGCTAGCCATGCAACCGGGAAACAACAAGTTGCCTCTCTCCTCCAACAGAGAGGCACAACTCAGTTCAATTTAAAGAGCAGACCATTATGAATTTGACCATGCTCTACTGCATATAGATAACACAAAGTGGACCTTTTTATTTTTCTTATTTTTAATTCCTTTTGAGTGTGTGGACATGGGAAAACTGGTAAGGGATTGTGACGGGGTGCTTGATGTGAAACTCTCAGAGAATCATGTAAAATGTGTTGTTAAATAAAGAGAGCCTCTGTACAGTGACTTAGCCTGATTCCTGCTTTAAATGGAAAGCACAAGGTTCCACAGGACTGTGTCTTAGCGAACTTGAAGTTGCCTTGTGAGACCTAGGTCAAAGCAAATGTGGGTACCAATTCCTACAATCATCTCTTCATCTCTAGATGTTTCCTTCAAGAAGTGACACTGATAACATTCAAAACTGGTTCTGCTAACAGCAGAAATAAAGGCAGTTTTGAATTTCTAATTCTGTTTCCCAGTCTTATAACACATCCAAAGTCACAAACTGTAAGGATTGCATGTGAAGGGTTTGTCCATGTTCCAGACTTCTTTTTGCATGGTAGAATCACATGAATGGGTAATGTGCTAGATGTTAAGGTTTCTCTAGAGCAGTACATTCCAGATATCTTGAATGTAGGATATAAAAGTGTACCTGTATATGCCAGGCTCAATAATTAGAATTCAGTAGTGTTTTATTTTATTTCTGACTAGAATAACTGACCAAGGTAAAATAATTTTCTTGGACTCAAACAAGTCATTGTTGATTCTTCATTCCCTTTCTTGGTTTGGTATTGGTTGAAAGTATTTCAGTTGGACAACACCCAATAGGCTCTTTCTATCAGTCAAAGGCTATTTGAGGATTTCAAGGAATGGTGATTTCATAAGATATTGGCTGGTGTGACTTTTTTTATTTTTCTCACCAGAGAGAGGACCATCTCCTAAAGCTTCTTAATGTATGTATTATTTGCTTTGTCATAGTAAAACAAATCTTTTGATTCATTTATTTAATAGCATAGAGTAAGGTGGAATGAACAGCATATATGTACTGATAACCACAAACTGTTTGGATACGAGCATGAGTGAGTGTGTTTATTCATCTTGTACAGAGTTACATTCTCCTGGGATAGAGATGCCATTAAGGACCATCAACCAAAGGGTTCCCACTACTAGGGTTCCTATTCAGTGTGTATAGAGTGTCAGTACTGTAGGGTAGTTACTGTTCTAGAGATCTACTATGTAGTATGCTCACCCACTGACTCATCAATTCTGCACTGTGCTCTTAAAATGTTTGAGAGAGCAGACGTTATGTCATACACTTTAGAATGAAACAAACAATGCAAAATCATTAAGAGCTGTACATTCTTTTTCTTAATAACAACAGTAGTGTGTTCCTATGTTTATTTGGGTGCTAAAGAATGGGAAAATTAACACTGTTCTCTGCTTAATAAAAGTGTAACATTCTGCTTTCATAAGCACTGATGAGTGATACATATTTGTCTGTGATATTGCATGATCTTAAGAACAGAAGCATTGTTTAAACAATTCTGAGATAACAAAGTCACACTATTCATGTGACTGCCACTTACTCAGTGCACATTTCTCATTTTGGTTCAGTGTGCACAACAGGGGAATGTGACATGATTCAGTATTGGGTTTCATTAAATAAATGAAACATGTTTGCTTTGCTTCATTTCTTCTATGGACATTTTGAAAATACATCTGAGAAGACACAATGTTTTTCACAGACAGAATTGTCACAGTAGAGGCAGGTCTGTGTTAGTCTATTTATATTGAATCTGTTTTCAAGAGCTTAGCTTTACACACTTTATTTACAGTCAAGATGTAGTGATGGGAGCGGGCTGCTTCCCGCCACCAGACTAGCTATACCTGAAATAATTACATGGAAACTCTATTCTTTTAAACACTGCCTGGCCCATTAGTTTTAGCCTCTTATTGGCTAATTCTCATATCTTTCTTTAATCCATATTTTGTAATCTGTGTAGCACCACAAGGTGGTTTCTTACTGGGAAGAATCTTAGTCTGCATCCATCTCGGAGAGGAGAGCTATGGCGTCTGCCTGCGGCATCTGCCTCACTGCCTTCTTCCTCCCAGCATTCTGTTCTGTCTCCTCCACCTATCTAAGCTGCTGTCCTATCAAAAGCCAAGGAATTTTCTTTATTAACCAATGAAAGTAACAAATAGACAGATGACCCTCCTACATCATCAAGACACATGTATGTAGAACTTCTCTGACAGAGCAAAAGCATTTAAAAAGGAATCTCAAGGTGGTGATAAAAAAATACCTCAATGTTTACTTAGTGTGTGTGGGAACAGCCATCCAAAGATCTGGGTGACAACTCCATTTCCTCTTGGCTATAAGAATGAAAAGTAGATATTGAGATAAATTACATTTAAAGACACTAAGGAAAGAGAAGACAGCTTTGATATGGGAGAGGAGTAAGCTCTCTTAGTGATGTGCAGGGAGACAATTCTGGAATCAGAAGGGCAAGAAGGCAGAGAAGCTAGAAAAGATTGATAAGAGATTGCATTAAGAATGGGGAGAAGAGGCAGGGAGGAGACTCCAGAGGTTGATGTTTCATTTGTATTTGGTATAGATTTAAATAATGATTTTTTTTCTACTGAATATTTCCACTTTCTGTAATTTTTTTTCAATCAGTATTAGGTCTTCTCAGAAAGTTAATGGACCTGAAGTTTTATGTGGGAGCCTTGAGTCTAAGATATCATTCCTATATCTGTTCATAACTGCCAAGAGAGTCGCTATAATTTTCATCTAGATCCTATGAATTTTCTTTCTTATTTACACAGTAATGAAGTTATACCTCAGCCTATATGACCCCATTCCATCCCAGTGTACCTCTATTTTTTTTTAAAGAAATTGTATCTTTTTCAGGAGAAGCCTAGGTTCCTAGGCATTTGAGACAAACAACTTACTCTGGTGACTGAGGTGTCTCAGACAACTTCACTCCTCTATAAAGTAGCAAGTTTGTCTTGTTCTTTGTTCAGTCTTGATGCTGCATGAGCATAGTACAGGTTTAGTAAATATTTGTCATAACTTCAAGGCAGCAAAGAGAACTAGTGTCATACATAATTATTCAGTTGTGAAAGGGATTTCAAACTCTGGCAAATGGTTTAAATGTTTTATAAACCTAGCATCATTCTGAATTGCATGCTGAATGAATGCTGTTCAGAGGACTTTTATAAATTAGTTTTGTCGATATGGGTGAGAAATAATACTAGCATGTTGAAATGGACTTTCTAGAATAGTATAAAATTAAAATGGTGATGAAAATATCCTACTTTTAAGACACAAAATAGTTTGATGAGACTGATACAGTTAAATAGACCCCAAGTCACCTTTCTTCATTGCATATTAATACTTGTACCTGTGTAAAACCTATACAGAGAGGTGCATGTTTGTCCATACATAAGATGATGGTGATAAACAACCATGCAAGATGTCTCTTCAGGTTTCTGGTATTTTCATATCTCTACAATTTAAAACTTTGAAGTTTTAGATGTATCTGTTGTTTATATTTATATCGTTTTCTTGATTAAAGTTTTATGTCTCCCTAGGTTTCCATGAGTCAAAGTGCCTCAAATACTTTTTCTCATATTGAGACTCCAGGAAAGTTTGGAATGTAAAGACTTCAAGAAGGAACCCTTGAAAGCAGTCTTTGTGAACACAATTAGGCAGAGGTTGAGAACAAACACAAGAGATATCTTTGAGTTCTTAAAGGCAGTAGCCTTCAAGCAAGTTCAAAGGGCACCATCTGCATTTCTTTTGCTTTGCTAAATAATTGAAAAGTTTTATTTTAACCACATTTTCATTAGCTTAACATCAGAGCCTAACAAGCTTTGAGACATGCTTTAATAACACCAAAGTCTAATTAAAGTAATTTGCATTGACTTTTTCAGTAGAATTCAACAAACAAATGTAGATTGACACTATAACGTAGGCACACACTAGCTCAGAGTTGAATATAATAAAGGTGTAGACTCAAAGATCACAGTCCACTGCACAAGCAGTGAACAGGAACTGAATCCAGCAGCTGAGAGAGCAAAAGAGAGAGAGAGAATCAATTATTGCTACATTTATAATATAAGAGACCATGCCCATGTGAGCTGATATCTTGAAGGCTATTGACTGAAGGAGTTTCAATAGCAAACAAAAATTTCTCTTATAGCATTATTTTCAAGATCCGTCAGAATAAAAACTTCCTAGGTAATTTTATAATATTCAAGGTATTAGTTAAATTGTTCCTATTCAAATGGTTATGTGTACATGTATGTGAATGCAGTGAATATGTACATATGGATATGTATGGATATGCAAGCATGTATGCAGATGAAGGTGCACATATACAGATGAGTCAATACTGAATGTTTTCCTCTACTTTAGGTTTTATAATAGAGTTTTTTCACAAATTTGTCGGTTGTTCATTTGGTTAGAGTACCAGATCGGCACACTACAGTGATCCTGCCATCTGGGTCCTCCCAGTGTTGGGGTTACAGGCAGTTTCTCAGAAGGTTACTTGTTTGCTAAGAATTTAAACTGAGGTCCTCAGTCATAGGAATCAAACACGTTACCAACTGAACCACCTTCACAGCTGTGCTGAAGCATTTTTTTTTTATCAACTTGACACAGGCTAGGGACATCTGGGAAGGGGAACTATTAATTGAAAAACTGTCCCAAGGAGTCATGGTCTTTTCTGTGGTGCATTTACTTGATTGAAGATTAATGTGGGAAGGCCCAGCTCACTGTGGGTGGACCATATCTGGGAAGGCAGTTCTGGGTTGTCTAAGAAAGCAGGCAGTGCAAGCCATGAGGAACAAAACAGGAAACAGTGTTTCTCCATGGCCTCTGCACCTGCACCTGTATTCAGGGTGCTGCCATGAGTTTCTACCCTGACTTTCAACAGTGATGAACTGTTAACATTGTAAGTTAAAATAAAACCTTTCCACTTAAGTTGATTTGTCTTGGTATTTTATCACAACAATAGCAATCATGACTAAGAGAACTATGAAAGCTTTTTTTTCTCATTTTTTTATTAAAGATTTCTATCTCCTCCCCCTTCCCTCTGCTCCCTTCCACCCATACCCCCACTCCACCCCTCTCCAAGACAAAGAGCCATCAGGGTTCCCTTCACTATGTTAAGTCCAAGGTCCTCCCAGCTCCCCCTAAGTCCAGGAAGGTGAGCAACCAAACTGACAAGGCTCACAGTGAGCCCATCCATGCTGTAGAGTTCATGTTCATTGCCGTTGTCCTTGGTTTCTCAGTCCTCCTCCACCGTCAGCCACATTCAGAGAGCCCGGTTTGGTCCCCTGTTCCATCAGTTCCATTCCAACTGGACTTGGTGGTCTCCTGTTAGATCTGTCCCACCGTCTCAATGGGTACACGCACTCCTCACGGTCCTGACTTCCTTGCTCATGATTTCCCTCCTTTTGCTCCTCATCGGGATCTTGGGATCTCAGTCCGGTGCTCCTATGTGGGGCTCTGTCATTTTCTCCATCTAATGCCAGGTGAAGGTACTATGAAAGCTTTTATTTTTAAATTTTAGAATGATTTATTACAGCTCAGTAAATAATTTAATTAACAATTGTTTGCTTTTTTGAAAAGGAAGAAGTAAGACATTTAAAATATAAAAATCTGGAAACCATTAGAAGAACATGGGAGAACCTGGAAAAAGTGTTGCAACCCATGGGGTGACATGTTTTTCAAAAATGAAGGTATGAATTGTTTAGATATATGTGCATGTATATATGCATGACAATTTTTTAAAGCAAACACTGAAAATCCTTGGATCATTGTTCAGCTTATATGAAGTTTTCCATCATAAAAACTATTTTATCTAATGTGTTCTTAATTGATTGCCTTAAAGAAGTTGACTTTATTATTATGGTTGTCTAACTAGGATTATTTAACTAGAAAGATTTTTCAGAATAACTAGAGTACAGATTCTCAACCTATGATCTGAGACCCTTTAGGGGTTGAAGACCCTTTCACAGGAGTCACCTAGGATCATTGGAAACCACAACTGTTTACTTTACAATTCATAACAGTAGAAAAATTAAAGCTATGAAGTAGCAAATAAAAATAATTTCATGAACATGAGGAACTGTATTAAAGGGTGCATCATTAGGAAAATTGAGAATCACTGTTTTAGGGGGTCTTAAAGGAGCATGAGGCTTATAATGTTTCATATGTGTATTATACTGCGCTGGAATTTGGCCTGAGATCAGAGGTCCAGCCAGTGCTCAGTTCTCAGGGGTTTTTGACAAAAGATCAGGGGTCACAGCTAGGAACAGTTCCCAAGTAGAAGTGCTGTGTTTATTAATATGTAATGATGAGCTCATGGTCTAGTCAGATTAATATATTCTATGAGTTTTGACAATATTGCAATCATTTTGTAAGACAAAATATCCATTCTGTTTACTATTTGAGTGGTTTTCAGTAGTTTTTAAGAGAGTTGTCCTCACAGTTCTAAAGACATGTTTGTGTGATCACCAAAAGTAAACATGTATTAATCCAAGGTATCTGAGCACTGCCTAGTCTCTGCAGAGCCCCTCCCAGGCTCCTCTCTAAGCTGCTGCCTCCCAAGTTATCCAATCACAAGCTCATTTACCTTATTCACCTGTAGTGAACTCCACACATAATTAATACAATAATAAATGAGAGGAGGCCTCAGACTCAGCCCTGGGAAGTGTGTTTTACCTGCAGTGATGCGTGAATTATTGAAACCCAACCCCTCATGTTATCCTTCAGTTCTCACATTCTGAAGAGCCCAGGGCCCATGGATCTTAACCTTTGAAAGATGTCTACCAGATGTGTCACTTTGAACAATTTGTGCAACATGTTTGTACTTCATCTCAAAAGGATAGTGGTAGTCCTACATTTTAAGACAAAACCATCATTCTGAGACCTGTTTGTATGTGTATCCCTCTCTGTGTCTGTTTCTGTATGTCTGTGAGTGCTCACCATTCAATGCCATCCTATTTAGTGGGATGGGGAATTAGACCCAGATGCTCAAAACAATGGGCAAATCTTTTATCCCTAATCTATAACTCCTTCTCCACTGTTAAATATCTTAATTACTTTCAATTTATGTTTTTTTATGTATATGGTTGTTTTGCCCCCATGTATGTTGGTGTACCACTTGTGTGTCTTGCATCCTTGGAGGTTAGAAGAAGGTGTTGAATTCCCTGGAACTGAAGATACAGATCGTTTTTAACACTACTTAGACTACTGTTATAAAGCGTTTTGTGCATATTGCCCCAGCAAGAAAAATAAAACACGTCACTTTGCTGCAACTATTGCCTCCAGGAGTGAGACTGTAGCTTGTTTTTCTCAAGAATATAAGGAGGACAAAATGTTGAACTAGTCAAGGACAGCACAAATTCTAATCATTCTTATAATAAAAACCCAGAGTCAGATATCTATTAAGGGGTGAAAGCTAAGAGAGCAGAGAAGCAGTGCAGCTAGCTACTAGAGAGACCTTAGCTCAACCAAATTGTCAGACTGAAGTGCGGTCCTGAATGCCCCATCTACAAGCCTCAACTGCATCCTCTGATGGAATCCTCAAACTGCATCTGCCTCTCTGAAACCTCAGACTGACACTAAGCTCTTTTCTCCTCCCTTCACCTAATTGTTCCAGTTTTAAATCATGCATTGCATACTCATACAGAGATCTAACTTTCCTATCGTAATAGTGTTTCCACTTTTAATGTGGGAAAAAGCTATCCCTTTTAACAAATTCTTCCTTTAAGGAACCCAATTGTCTCAACAAATCAGCCACCAATGAGAATTCAGATGATGGTGAACGGTGAGGCTGACTGTTGCTGCATAGCACAGTAGAAGCCTGAGCAGGTTCAAGCAGTGGTCAGAGAAGGGGTGTCCAGAAAATCAACCAGGAGAGAAGAAAGGAAAACCTAGTCGGTGAGGTGGTGACTCTGGCTGTGTGTAACTGCAGCCTATGCTGGTGGTTGCAAAACCATGGGCAAGCAGCTATTTCCTAATTCCAAAAGTATATAGCACAAACTCTTGTTATTTTTAATAATAAAATTCCTGAGTCAGATATTAGGGTGAAAGCTGAGAGATCAGAGAAGCAGTGCAGCCAGCCACCAGAGAGATATTTTTCCTCTAACAATTCCTCACACTGAAGTGTGATGCTGTTTCCATGAGTCCTCACATTGAATTCTCTCTATGAATCCTCAGGCTGCATGCTCTGACTGAAAACTCAAACTGCATCTACCTCTCTGAAGCCTCAGACTGATCCTAAACTCCTGTCTCCTCCTGCCTTATAATATTTTTCACCTAACCTTATCACTTCTGTCTCTACCTCCCTAGTGCTGGGATTAAAGACATGTGATCTTAACTGATGGCATTACCTTTGTGTAAGCTCTAAATTTCTTTTGGATAGATACAATCTCATATAACCCAGATAGCCTTGAACTCACAGAGATCTGTCTGCCTCTGTCTCCCAAGTGCTGGGATAAAAGGTGTGTTCCATGACTGCATGGTCTGTATGACTGACTAGTGGCTTAATTCTGCACTCTGATATTCTGGAAAACTTTTTTATTATATTACATACAAGATATCACTATAGTCAAGGACATCCAGAGATTAGTCATTCCTGAAAACATGAACAGAATATGCTTTGGTTTAATTCTGTGTTCTGCATCTTACCTTCCTTAAAGTGGACAGCACTTGTCTTGGAGATAACCTGATAATGCTGAAGACCCATCAAGGACCATGTCTTAAATTGAATAGCTCCACATCTTTCTATATGAATAAGGTACACTGATTAAAATAAAAGGCAGACATACCTTTCTACACAACTAACCGCTGCAAACCTACTATTCTAACTGCATTTGCAGAGTGAGAACACTGTGGTAGAGGAGAGATTACATTTTAAAGTTTCTTGAATGCTCAAGAATTGTTTAATTTGGAAAGAAACGTCATGGTAGAGGCTGTTTTGTCAGTAGGTGGCAGATATATAATTGGAAAACAAAGTTCTCACTTTTTCTTAAATGTTTTTCTTCCTAGATGTTTCTGTTGACTTTAACAGTGGCATATCTAGCCAAAACAATATCCACAAATTATATGATTTCCATGCTCACACACATAGAGAGGCAATTCAATATCCCCACATCTGTAGTTGGATTTATCAATGGGAGTTTTGAGATTGGTGAGTTACATTTACTTATTATTGTTTATTGATATTCTCTCCTAATTTCCTACATAAGATTTTCTAAACTGACTGAATTACTTGCTTTCTGATGTGATTGAAAGGCCTGGTCTGGGTGTGTAGTAACCATTTATTTAAATGTCCCCATGATAATATGTATTCTTTACCATATACCCTGATATAGCCTCTTTTTTCTGATGATTAAAATAAGATTTAGAGTATTAATATTTAATTCCATTACTAGATACCTCAGGCATACACTAAGGCCTTTTCACAGCATTTTAGAAGGTTGCTGCGGGAGCGTGGAGGAACTGGTGTTCTGGAGGAAGGAGCAAATGCTTCTCTGCCCCCACTGTGCTTGTGAGGTTGGCAGCTCTCCACTTGTAGATACTGAGGAAGATGAGGATGCTTTCCTGTGTCTACATTGTGTAAGACACAATTCCAAAGATTTGGGTAATGAGGGTAATGAACTGGAATATGACAGTAGAGAGGATGAAGGAGGGAAAGATGCCTTCTTTAAACAAAGTGACTTGGAAGCCTTTTGTTCTTAGTTTTTATTTCCTTCAAAGTGAAATTGTTTTTAATGTATTCAACCAAAACAGCCATGAAAATCAGGACTGTGAAGTAACTAACCCACATTGAGGTTGTTCCATCTTGTCTCCCAGGATAAAATGTCTTACATGTGTCCCGGGTTTTCCCAGTGCACTCAGAATGAATGTCTTACATAGACTTCTTAAAGATTCAGTCATGTTCTAGTGTGTTAGATGCAGCAAGTGCTGTCCATTCATTATCCAAGATCCCGTGGAAGACATTGTGCTAGGGAAGATAGTATCCTGAAGGGGTAAAGGTGATCCGGGAGGAGAAACAGACAGGTAAATGTGATGGGGAGATGTGTACAGGGGTGAACCATCAAATAGTTTGTGTTTGGATCAAGTCTGCCCTTAGTTATGGGAAGGTGGAAGTTGTTAGAACATGAACCTAGAGAAGTGTACAGGATCAAAAATTGGGTAGAGACTGTGGCTTGCTCAGGAGTATGTCTTTTACCCCTCTG
Source organism: Arvicola amphibius (assembly GCF_903992535.2). Lineage (NCBI taxonomy): Eukaryota > Metazoa > Chordata > Mammalia > Rodentia > Cricetidae > Arvicola > Arvicola amphibius. The sequence goes on from NC_052048.2 coordinate 8,551,300, forward strand.
GTGGCAGAGAACCAGGATGGGGTTGGAAGAGGGTCATGATCTTTCTATGCTAAGGACTTCTATTAAAAAGCCAATACCACCTGATTTTAGGATATTTTAAATGCACAAAATGAAACTATATAGTTCAATGGAATGCAGTTACACTGAAGTATAATTATCAGAACTTTTAAACATCCTGTCAGGAAGGAATATTATGCATTTCAACAAGGCAAAGATTATCTACATCTGATTTTCTATTAATTATTTGTTGCATGGCCGCCTTTTGCAGTATTTACAACAACCACAAGGTTATAAGCCTTTTGGAGACAGAATGATGACCCCTCAAGTCACTATTATTTTCTACACACCAAGTTTGTTTTCTACCAAGAACACAAATGCTAATGTCCAATTAATAATTATTGAAAACAATTCCTACCCAAGTTAATGGAAAGTTCTTATTTCTGTGAAATTAGTGGTTTTTAAACAAAAGGTAAAAATGTCCTAATTAAAGTAGAAAATGATGATACCAAAACAGGCTGGCAGGTGATTTAAGGGAAGTCTTAAATGTAATCATTGACCAGTGAATGCAGCATTTGGTAGGCTTTTCCCTACCAAATGATAGTTTTGGTAGTTTTGCAAGCAACCTTCCCAGGGCATAGACAGCACCTTACCTTGTCCCACATAACTTCCCACAAATTATTTGATGGGGATTACAAGGTAATGTAAAGGCCATCTAAGCCTAATGTGAAGCAGGGAGGCTTTTCCTTTCAAACAATAGAGATTTCAGACAAGATTATGTGCATTAATGGTTGTTCATCAATAGACTAGAAAGATTCTCAGAGTTCAAACAATTGGTGTCCTGGAACATTACCTTCTGCATGATGATCTCAATGACAGATCTTGGAGCCAGCATAATAAATATATATAGGTAGGGCACATACCATTCAAAATAATGCACCATCTCTTCTAAGTAGATAGCAAACTAGAGAGAAATAGAATTGAAAGAAAAACAGTCTTCAAATATCTTTGAGATATTTACGATCACTGAAATATTTTCTAAGCCATTAAAAAGTGTGTTTGAGTTTTCTGATTGTTCCCGTATATATACTATGAGCATGGTAAATATTTACCAAACTAGAAGTATAAGGTATGTAGAGAGCTTATTTATATATTTGTTTCTTTTTAATTCCTCTTTCTTCTGTGAATAATACTGATTAAATGAACCTTAGTCTCACATATATTAGGCAAAACATTCGACCAATTGATGCCTAGCCCTTTATTTACTTTTTATTTTTAGGAAGTTCACAGTAAGATTCCCAGACTGGTTTTGCACTCAGTCTGCAGCCCAGTCAACCTTTGGTCTTTCAGTCTTACTGTCTTACCACCCACTGTGACTGGGGATGGTAGGTCTGTGATTTCTTAAGCACGTTTATCAAAGGCCTCTAAGTCAGAATGTGGTTTCCAACTGAGTTTTAAACCTAAGCTTTCTCCTAGACCACAGAGATGAATTTTTGGTTTGAAGTTTTGACTCCTGCAATCTAGACCTAAGATGCAGTTGGAGGTTAGGACTCTGACCTTTCTGTTAACAGTGTTGCCTGGTCTAAGGAAGGATGTGACAGTATAAGCAGACATCATGATGGCCATGTTAAACAACTAAGGAGCTGAATACCGAGTTAAAAAAAAACATGAATCCATTTGATTCTGCATAGAGTTAGAGTAGGCATGAGAAAAGAGGTCAGAGGTGATGTGTAGGATGACACCTGCTTTTTTATGCTTTACTAAGAGCTGCATACTCATGAAGAGAGCATTTAGTATTCTTCAGAATGGAAGAGAACTTTTCATCAGGGTCACAACTGATAAACAAATAAATATACATATTATAAAGTGAATATATATACATATATACATAAATATGTATAGTGAATGCTTAATGTGATTATTTGAACAATGGAGAGGCTGTTGATTATGATCTGCTAAGACTTTACTGAAACTACATTCTCATACCATTCTCCTAGGAAACCTTTTGTTGATTGTATTCGTGAGTTATTTCGGAACAAAACTGCACAGGCCCATCATGATCGGCACTGGTTGTGTGATTATGGGCCTAGGGTGTTTCTTAATATCACTACCTCATTTCCTGGTGGGACGGTGAGTATTCCAGGCTTTGATTAAATTTTAGGTTCAACTCTTCCCTACATGAAATGAGGCTCAGAATTTCCTCCCTGGAAAGAGCAATGCTCCCCCAAAGTATGGAATGCTAAAATGGAAATTAGAAGATATGGTCTCAACTCTACCAATATGATTTGTGAATCTTTTGACCTTCAGTCTCCTTAAGATCCAATCCAGTTCATTATGAAGTGGGAATTTGAAACACTGCTTTCAGGAAGTTGAGACACCTGAATGGATTCTCTGAATCTGCCTAAACTTGTGCTGCATCATTCATCAGGACTCTTTAGACACTCCAGTTACAAGGATTCTACTGTTTGGTATAAGCACAGATGAGGAAGAGATAGAGTAATGTAAATATTAATTTTATTTTCATGTTTAGCAAAGTGTCTTACACAGAACATTTTAAAATTTAAATTATGTTCAACTATTTCTGCTTTCTAGGGATAGTTTTCAGTTCTTTCTTTTGCTTGCCTAGGTGTCAGAATGAATTTATTTAGCTTCCTTACCTCATTCTTCTTCCTCCTGCCTCCCCTCTACTCTTTTTTGTTGTCAGAATTTTTGTCCTGCTCGGTTCCTGCAATTGTTAAGTCCCAAAGAAATCACACAGAGGGCTACATTAATTATAAACTGACTGGCGCATTAGCTCATGCTTCTTCTTAACTCTTATAATTTATATTTGCCCATTATTCTCATCTTCATTAGCCACATGGCTCAGTAAGTTTTTCAGCAATGCAGTCACATCTTGCTTCTGTGGTCCAGTCAGGACTTCAGAGAATGGGCTTCCTTTTTCCCAGAATTCTCCTATTCTCATTGACCAGCCTCTACTTCCTGTCTGGTTATTCCACCTATACCTCCTTCCTCTCTCCTGGCTATAAAGCATTTCAATGGCTTTTATGGGACTGATGTTTGTGTGCCCTCTCAGGATCGGGAAGAAAGTACTATGAGACCATGTCAATGGCTCAGTGCTCTCTGCCTGCACCTGGGCAGACAGCTGGATCAGGTTTACTAGGCACACACAGAGGGAAAGCATGGCAGACTCCCGCTGTCATACACAAAGATGTTTCCAGGCTGTACAGTGGTCTGCCTAACAAATTAGGCTGTAATAGAGATAGAAAGCTCATAAAATGCTGAGTGCAGCTCCTACGTGGTGGCCCCAGAGTTAGTAGAAAATGATACATCCTCCATTTTGAAATTGGAGAGATGTGGAGCCAACATCCAGAACAGCCCGCCACTCTGCAGCCTAGAGCCACAACTGATTCAGTCACAAGTGGCTCTGGCTCTGCTCTGCCATGGTGAACTGTGCTGACCTCAGGTGGACTATCATAATTACCATATTAACAGTGCAGTTAAGGTTTAGACTGGACAGGAAGCAGGCAGTACCGTATTAACTCTACTTGGCGTAACTTAAGATTTTAAGAAATGCTTAGCATTTTAAGAAATGCTCCTGGATACTAAAGAATTACAGATTCACATTAGATTATATTAGAATTACAGATTCAGGACAGATTCAGACATAAAAGACCTTTAAATGGGTCACAGAGTTGGATGAGTATACATAGGCTTGGGAGAGAGAAGAAAAATAATATAGAAAATAAAGTTAATGGTTTATAAAAAAAAGGGTAAAGTCTTTGAGGAGACAGAATAAAGTAAAGTGATAAAGTAAAAATAAGCCACGAAAAAATGGAAAATTCACAGAGGGTCTGAATAATGTGTTTTATTGTGTTTTCTTTGAATTTTTTGACTGTAAAGAGCTAAGTACAAAAAAAAATCCCATTTTATTAAATGGGCTGTTAAGCCTAACCTGCATATATGTTCTAAAGGTATCTTGACCTCAGAATTTGGAGCTAAGGATATCATGTTTTGGAAAAGAGTTTCTGCTTTTGCTTTCACAGAGGATGGGACCCTGTGGATTGCTTCTATCCCAATATGGTATGATAGACCATGCCCTCCTGAAAGGTTGCTGTGAACACCCTCAAAAAATTACTTCACTCTACTGCCAACTGAGATGAACCTGGCACACAGGTTATATATACCATGGAAGACTTAAATAACAGTGCCCCCATAGAGCAGGAAGCAATTTGGAAAGAAATAACTGCATCCATATTCCCAAATATTGTTTATAAATGTTCTTTTACATTTAAAGGGGGATATGATATAGATATAAATAATTTACATTGGTATAAATTTTGCCTTAATGATATAAATTTAAGGTAAATTTTATGATATGTATATGTATTTCTGATCTTAATTAAGCTATTGTGATTGTATAGTTTATTTAAAAATGTAATGTATAATTAAGAAATATAGGTTAATAGATAATCATCTATAATAGTCAAGTTTGTAGTCATGTTAGATTTTCTAGATGGGCATAGATATATTTCAGATAGGCATTCTTCATAGCTTTCAAAGACTACAGAATATGGCATTTTAAATGTTTTAATAACTTAAGGCTTTTCATGACAATGAGACACATCTGCTCCTGGCAGCAATAGCTACTTCAAGAGGAAGATGGGCATTGAAGAGGCTCCTTATAGAATTTGTTAACCATTTGGGCAAGAAACTGCTCTTGCCTGGACTGTTGCATAAACTGGACACAAAGAACCCACAGAGAGAGGACTGCTAAACTTGCCTAAAAGTGAGATGGTCTTTCGGGGTTCCTGATTTATGAAAGAGCCTATGAGACATTCTGCAGGACACAGAAGATACTGACAGAACTGTTTTTGGAATTTCCTGCTTCATGGAAATGTCTGCTGGATACTATGGGCCTGTAGGCTGAAGATGGATGCCCCAATGGTACAAAAGAACTTTGGGTGACTGTCCAGACAACGAGATATCTCTGTCATTTCTAGAGTTTGGAAGTTGCTTATTTCTTGTTGGCTTAGGTAATATTATATCCTTCTGGAGTCTTTGATGGAGATGGAGAATAGATATATAGTTATAGTTTTCCTTAATTATGATAAAAGATAAAGTAGATATAAATATTGTAACTGTAGTTCTTGCTTGATAACTGTTTTGTTATTTGCAATTTTACTATGTTAAAATTAAAGCCTTTCTTTTTTGTTTAAACAGAAAAAGGGGAAATGATGGAGAAGGGTCATCTGTCTATGTGTTACTTTCATTGGTTAATAAAAAACTGCCTTGTCCCTTAATAGGACAGAAAATTAGGTAGGCAGAGTAGAAAGAACAGAAATTGGGAGAAAGAAAGCAGAGTCAGACAGATGCCTCAGGCAGTTGCCATGCCTCTCCTCTTAGAGACAGGCAGGTTAAGATCTCTTTTGGTAAGCCACCTCTTGTGGTGCTACATAGATTACTAAATATGGGTTAAAGCAAGATGTGAGAATTAGCCAATAACAGGCTGAAACTAATGGGCCAGACAGTGTTTAAAAGAATAGAATTTCTGTGTAATTATTTCGGGTAAAGTTAGCCTGGTGGCGGGAAGCAGCCCGCCGCTCCCATCACTACAGCTGTGGGGCTCCATTCTTCTTTCAGATACTTCAAAAAAGTCTCTGTTAGGAAGAGTCATGGCTTACTGCAGAAAATGTAAACATTTTAAATGTCATATATGTCAGTTCTCAAAGAAGTTAAAGGGCCATAATATGTTATGTTCATCTAGAGTACAAAAACTTAAATTCTAGTACCCAACAGACATTCAAACCCCAAATTATCTACAGGATGTTAGATGAAGCCTTTTTCTAGAATCGGTATTTTCTTTGACCGTTAATATGACAAAAGTTTAATATATATACATATATCCATTACTTTAATAAATTTACAAATAATATCCATAGCTAATAAAAGTTTTAAGGAGTCTAAATAAAGCCAAAGACTTATGACATTAGTGGCAATAAAATAGCCTGTAAGTTTGGTTTTTCTTCCGTCTCATATCAGGTGGCTCTTCTGATATGATACAGAGATTTTAGATTTTTTTTTAAAAAGCATTCTTGGGTTATAGAAGGAGACAGCCATGCTCCAACTTCAGAGTCAGCTTTAATTTTAATTGAAATGGAACTACAATGAAATGCATTTTATGTCTGTAAAGAACAACAGAAACAAACATTTGGAATTTTTTATATAAAAATTATCCTGTTGAAAATGTGATATACCAATAGGCCATGCTACTTTTTCTTATTGGGACATTTTCTTTGCATGATTCATCCTTTTCTCTTGAGCAGTCTTATTTGTCCAGCAGTCTTCAGATTCCTTATTTGAATGTCTTCATTCTCCTGAGAGATAAGAACAAAACCTGGCTTCAACCCTAACTTTTGGGAGTTTCCCTTTTGGTAGTTATATCTGATCAAGTGAAAAGAATTTGTTAGACTTATAAGTTAGTTTAGATTGAATGGTCATGCTGCTTGATGAACTATTGCCTCTTCTAATCAAGAGGTCTTTCTTGTTTGAATCTAATTTTTTAAATCAATTTTGATGGTTTCCATAGCTTTTCTTCTCCTGTGGAAATGAAAGCGAAACCTCTTCCCCAACATAATGCATACCCTAGTTTACATTCTGAGGTCAACACATCTTTAATGTATAGAGTTTGATGTAGTACAGTAGTAGTTTTTTGCATTATCTAATGTCATCTATAGCTGTTTTTCCTTTCTTATTAGAATTTAGAAATTTTAAAGTTAATAAAGCATTGTGCATTCTGTCTCTGGGGAGGTCTTTAGTGCCCCATTCTCTTTACTAAGCACATCGTTTAGAGTTTGATTAGATATTTCTATAATTCTTTGCCCTGTAGAATAGTGTGGTGTACCTGTAATATGCTTTACATTTTAATATGCAAAAACCTGTTTCACTTTACTTCAAACATGCATTGTCAGTCTTAGTTCTTATAGGCATCCCCATGATGGACATAAATTCTAACGTATGTATAATTACAAAATCAGCTATTTTAGAATTCAAAGCATTTGGCCTTTGAAAACCTGAATATGTATCTATGGTATGGTGTATACTGATTTTCCAAATTTTACCAAATGAAACACTTCCATTTGCCAAATTTCATTTCTTTGAATAGCCTTTGGGTTACTTCTTCCAGGGAGAACTGCTTGATTCTAAAATGAACAAGTAAGACATTGCCTTGTATATTTCTTGTCTTGTTGCCAAGTGATGGAAAAATTCTTTTTTTAAAAACCCTTGCTTCATTATTTTGCAAAATTATCAGGCCCTTCAAATGCCTGATAGGCCTGTATGAGACCTGATATGCATTATACATAAGGGTTTGTAAAAGGAGAGTGTCCGTTCATTTCTCAGCCACAGAGACCTGAATAATCGCAAACAAACTATATTAGTTGCAACACTGGCTAATAGCTCTGAAGTATGTATTAGCTAGTTCTTACATCTTAAATTAACCCATTCCTATTAATCTGTGTATCGCCATGAGGCCATGGGTTTGCCGCATTTTCCACATGGCTTGTTTCCTTGGTGGTTGGTTGGCATCTTTCTCCTTTGGCAACTACATGGTGTCCTCAAGTGTATATAATTAATATTAAGCTTCAGACTTGTTATTTCATCTTTCGGAATGGGTAGGCAGAGAAAACCTGGTCTAGGGGACCAGTGGAATGGAGAATATTTGCAGCTACAAGGATGATTTCTATTTCTTGTAAGTAAATAAATAACAAAGTCAGTTCTGAATTATACAGAATAAATTCAGCAGTTTTACTATGTAAAACAACTCTTTTTGCATATTGAGAGTCAGTATCTATATTAAGAGGTTCTGAAAAAAATCCAATTATCTTGAAAATAGGCTATGATTCTGACTTTTGAGTAGAATCATCAAGATTTGAACAACTGTGCTTAAATTTTCTGATTTGTAAATTGTTTTCCTGATTTTTTGCATCAGCATAGAATGTAGTGGTTCCAGAAATTGTGTTCCCATACATTGTAGAGAACTGTCCAATTATTTCTTTTTGTTAATTGAGTTCTCTTGCTTTTGTATTACTTGTTACTAATCTCTATATAAAATCACTGCAAGCTCTTTGTCAATGTCTATTTTCTGCCCCCAAAGAGGAAATTGCATCTTTAGTAAAAGATCCTCCAATTTCTGATGGGTCTATTCCTAATTGACAAAGCCTTAATTTTTCCCCTCAGAATCAACTCAGAAACATTTTCTACATAGTTCTTTAATTTTTTGACTCTTTTGTATGGTAAAATATCCATTCTAAGACATGATCTTCTCTCTGAATTAAAATTGCTAAAGGACAAATCATAGAAGGTAAAATAATCCGAATACAATCAAGCTCTGGATCCAAACAATCCACATGAGCATTTTTTAATTTCTTTTCTACCAGAGATAATTATCCCTCAGCTTCATCAGATAATTTTCTAAGACTATTTAAGTCCTTGTCACATTGGAAGGTTTAAAATTAATTACTTAATTACTTAATATATGCCAATTGTTGACCATAACTAGTTAATGTCTCCCAATAAAGTCAAAAGTTATTAAGAATTCACAACTGATATCTTCTAATTTGTACTTTTTGGGCTTCAATTTTTTGTAAACTTTCTTATGTCCTGCTAATAGAATATGGTTTTTGTATTTTTATGGACAAATTTATAATACACCAATAAGGCAAAATATTCTTTACTTATTCAAACATATACCCTAAGTTATTTATATTGAATCATCTAGTTAGATAATGTCCACAATATGGAAAATTATAGATTGAGTAAACTGTTTACAAGTTGTTTCCAATGGTGGTTGTGCAAAATTCTGCCACAGGGTTTGGCAGTTTAACATCTCTTGTGGGAGAACATCCCCTGATATTTTTTAACAGGGTGCAGATTATTTTAAGTAGGCACTGTAAAGACAGACTTTTCTTTTTCATGTTCTTTTAAAGAAATGATGAAGTAACAGTTTTTTAAATCAATCACTCTAATAGACCATTCTTTCAGTAACAGAGAAGACAGGAGAAATTCCAGGCTATAGATGGCTCATTAGGTGAATTATGGTATTTATGACTCTCAAATCTGTTAACATTCTCCATTTCCCCAGATTTCATTTTAGTGATAAATATAGGAGAATTCCAAGGGTGAGTCAATTCTTTAATATGTCGCGCATTTAGTTGCACTTGTACTCACTGCTTTAAAGCCTGTAATTTTTCTGATGTCAAAGTCCATTGTTCCAGCTGGAGATGGTTGTCATTTAACCCTTTTAAAGGAAGAGATGTTGATACATTTGATACATCAATAACTTTGTTTTATGTATAATCTGAATGGCCAGTTGAAGCACAATTAGTAAAAACTCAGAGACAGAAATTAGGGTTCAACCTGAAGGTCAGAAAAGCAAAACAGCCAATCACTGTCTCTTACCTCTACCTCAGTCCAAAATGGTGATCCTGCTTCCAGGAATCCTCAGAATGAGACTGTGTCTGAGAACTTTCTCCTCTAGTCTTATAATCATCTAGTTCTGGGGTTAAAGCCATGCACCACTGAGATTACAAGCTGCAACATTATACAGTAATTGCTCAGCCATCTTTTCATGAGTGACTTATCAAAGCCAAGGGTTTTGATAAAGATTTTTTTTAAATCAAAAGGAATTGCTTTGTAAATGAATAACTGTCTTTTGCTGTAAATTTTTCTTTGTATCTGACTTCCCTTTCTATTACATATTTGGGAATTAATTCCCTAGTTCAGAATAGTTTCCCACTACCAGGCCTTGTTCCTCTCTTCTAGGTAAACTGAGAGATCTGCCTTCCTGCAATTATGTTTATCAGTAGTTATTTGGTCAGTGTTTATGGTCGAGGCATAGAGCATTTCATTTAAGATATTCACAGGCCCACAAGAGAGTGTGGACTCCTTCAGCTTATGCTGCAGGGTCCTCTGTGTTCTACTCAACCCCGCCCTGACCTCACATTTGCCCTTCTATCCCCAGTGTCCCTGGGCTAGCAGGTATCGCTGTTTCAGTGCTGAGGAGTTCCATATGGTTGGGTGAGTGTGTACTATCCCTGGGTGGACTATCCTGGAAGAGAGCATAGCCTCCCTCCTCCAGCTCCTGCTACAGGGTTTCTTTGTTACACACAACCCTGCCTCCCCCAAGCCTGCCCTATTGCCTGCAATGTCCTTTGCTCAGGAACAGTTTCCTGCTCCTGCACTAAGGCTATCCACCCAGAGGGGTGAGTGTCTGCCTGCCAGGCAGGCCTGAAAGCCCCCACAAAAGGAACAGGCTCCTTCAGCTTGTGCTGCAGGGTCTTCTGTGTTCTACTCGACACCACCCTGCCCCCACATTCGCCTTTTGTCCATGGTGCCCTTGGGCTACCAGGCATCCCTGTTTCAATGTTGAGGAGTTCCATTCAGACAGGAACAGTTCTTGCTCCTGCCCTGAGGAGATCCACCCAGAGATTCAATCACAGCAACGACTGGATCAAGACACCTAGACTCTCCTGGCTCCATTTGAAGGAAGAGATGGGCAGGCGCCAATGCAAGAATTCCTCCAACAACCTGAAAGGCAACATGACATCACCAGAATCCATGGATCCTGAAACAAGAAGAATTGAACACCCTATTCCAGAAGAAATAGAAGAAATTGACTTTAAATGGAACTTTACGAAAATAATAGAGGACCTTAAACAGGAGGTGAAAAACTGCATTAAAGAAATGGAGATGAGCCGGGCGGTGGTGGTGCACTCCTTAAATCCCAGCACTCGGGAGGCAGAGGCAGGCGGATCTCTGTGAGTTCGAGGCCAGCCTGGTCTACAAGAGCTATTTCCAGGCCAGGCTCTAAAAAAGCTGCAGAGAAACCCTGTTCAAAAAAAAAAAAAGAAATGGAGATGACAAACAAAAAGGTAGATGAAATAAATAAATCTCTCTAAGATACCCAAGAAAAACAAGACAAAGCAATTAAACAGGTAAGGGAAACAGTTCAAGACTTGAAAAATGAAATGAAGGTAATGAAGAAAACAAAAACCGAGGGAAGACTGGATATGGAAATTCTGGGTAAAGGAACAGGAACTACAGAGACAAGTATTACCAATATAATACAAGAGATAGAAGAAAGAATCTCAGACACTGAAGATACTATAGAGGAAATAAACTCACTGATAAAAGAAAAAAAACACAAATCCAACAAATTCTTAACACAAAATATCCAGGAAATCTAGGACACCATGAGAAGACGAAACTTAAGAATAATAGGGGTAGAAGAAGGAGAAGAATTAAAGCTCAAAGGCCCACAAAATATATTCAACAAAACTAGAAAAGAAAACTTTCCCAACCTAAAGAAATATATTCGTATGAAGGTACAAGAAGCATACAGAACACCAAAAAGACTGGATCAAAAGAAAGCATCCCAGTGCCATATAATAATCAAAACACAAAACATACAGAATAAAGAACAAAGGAAAATGGTCAAGTAACATATAAAGGGAAACCTATCAGACTTACACCTGACTTTTCAATGGAAACCATGAAAGCAAGAAGGTCTTTGATAGATGGGCTGCAGACACTAAGAGAACATGGATGCAAGCCCAGCAAAGTTTGCATCCACTATTGATGGAGAAAAAAAGATATTCCAGGACAAACACAAATTTAAACAATACGTTGCCAACAATCCACCCTTATAGAAAATACTAGAAGGAAAATCACAAACCAAGGAAGCCAACAACACCCATAATAACACAAGCATCTGACAACCCTCCACCAGCACAACTCAAAGAAGGGAAACACACAAACTCTACCACCAAAAAAATTAACTGGAGTTAACAACCAATGGTCATTAATATCACTTAATATCAATAGACTCAATTAACCTATAAAAAGTCACAGGTTAAGAGAATGGATACAAAATCAGGATCCAACATTCTGCTTTTTGATAATATTTGTGAGGTATTTTGGGAACAAAACTGCACAGGCCTATCATGATTGGTACTGGTTGTCTGGTTATGGGCCTAGGGTGTTTCTTAATATCACTACCTCATTTCCTGATGGGACGGCAAGTATTCCAGCCTTTGATTAAATTTTAGGTTCTGATAGAGGACTCTCATTGGTTAATAAGAAACTGCCTTGGCTTTTTGATAGGGCAGGATTTAGATAGGTGGAGTAGACAGAACAGAATGCTGGGAAGAAGGGAAGTTAGGAAGACGCTTCAGGCAGTTACCATAAACAGACACCATATCTCTCCTCTCCGAGATGGATGCAGGATAAGATCCTTCCTGTTAAGACACCACCTCATGGTGCTACACAGATTACCAAATATGGGTTAAAGCAAGATTTGAGTATTAACCAATAAGAGGCTGAAACTAATGGGTCAGGCAGTGTTTAAATGAATACAGTTTATGTGTAATTATTTTGGGTGTAAAGCTAACCATGCAAGAGCCAGGTGGCAGGACACAGCCCGCTGTTCCATCTGCATTGAGGAAATGGCCATTTCCTTTTTTTATTTTGACTTTTTTCTGCCATTTTATTGTCAGTTTGGAATAAATAGATGCTGAATGCACAACTGCACATTGAGTGGATAATGAATAAAATGAAGGATATTTTTGCCTCTCAGTGATTTTTGTGGGGAACTGAATGTATGCACATGGAATTAAAATTATTTTTTACTTTCTATGTTATTCAAATTAATGTCAAGAAATATTTGACTATTATTAAGTTTTCCCACCTTCTGCCAAAGGTGGTAATTCTTTGAAGATGACCTGTCCTCACTGGGTCATGAGAAGTGAGACACAGGCTCCTGTCCACACTTCATTGGAAAGCAATGTGGGGACATCCAGGCAGCACTTCTGGGGATAGCGGTTCTGACTTCTGTTCTATAGTATGCAGCTTAAAAATTAGAATGTTGAACACTTATATCTAAATAAATAAATAAAAAGAAACAAAGGAAATCCAGCATACATACAATCGGAAGAGTCTTAGCTGGACACATCTCCTCTACTCTTGCAGTCTGTCATTTTCTGACCAAAGTTCATTAGCACTTTTTCTTTCTCATGACACAGCCTTGTCATGAAATAAATTCTATCACCTCTTGTTGTGACGTATGAACTCTTTTTCCTGTTGAAATTAATGAGTGCATTATGAGAGTAAATGTTGGAATTCTCAGAAAGGGAGAATATGACCACAGCTCAGAAAATGCAGAGCAACAATTTTGTTGCGTTGTTTTGTGTCTCTCTAAAGCATTTATCTTCTCAATGATACTTTAGTGAGTCTCTTTCTCTTTCTTGCTTTTTTTCTTTATATCTCCCCACTGATTTCTAGAAAATAGTCATTTAGAATTCACAGAGTGTTGGTATTAGAGAACTTGAAAACTATTTCATCTACATGTAGAGGCTTGAGAGCTAGCTATAAAGAAGGGGCACTTCTTTGGTGATAATCAATTTCTTTTGATGATAATTATTATTTAAATGTTTATTAATATTTGTTATTTAAATATTACTTAAATATACAATTATATAAAATTATTTATATTAGTAAATATTTATTATTTTTATTCATTCAAGTTTTTAAATTGGGTTGTGCTTTTTGTTTGCTTGTTTTCTTGTGTTTTGTTTTTAATTCAGATAGGCTCTTATGAAGCCCAATCTCACCTCAAAGTAGCTACATAGCTGAGGGGAACTTTAGCTTCCTCCTCTCCAGTGCTAGGATGGCAGGCAAGGACCACCACACCCTGATAATGCACTATGGAGTTCATCCCTGCAACTACATGCCCAGCTTCATAATACAAATTTTTGTTTTTATTTACTTATTTGTGTGTTTGTGTGCCTGTATGTGCCTGTGTCTGAGGATATATGGTGGGTATAGTATTCACATGTGGTGATCAGAGGAGTACCTTATGGAGTCACTCTTCTCCCTCCACCTTTATGTAATTTCCAGGAATGAGCTCAGGTCATCAGGCTGTGCAGTGATTTCTTTACCTGCTGAGTCTCTCTGGCCCAGCAATGGCATTCATGATGGTCAGAATGACTGCTGTGAACACATGTCTGCATGGCCTCTGGATACTGTGTTTGTAAGGAAGCAGGAGTCCCTGGTTTGTAAATGCTCTCATTGCCCTCAAGTCCTCATGGTGAATGTTTTCTGTGTCCACACAGATACGAATATGAGAAAATGATCTCATCTTCAAGTAACTTGTCTTCAAATAGCTTCTTGTGTTCAGGAAACAGAAGTCAGACCTTGACACCAACACGAGACCCAGAAGGTGATGAGTACTTCTTATTGCTTTCTTCTCAGAGACTCAGGCACTGTACCCTCTTTTAAGAAGGACTTTGAATGTGATACTGGGTTTAGTAGGCACCTAAGACAAATGAACAATCTCTATTTCCCTCCTCATGGACGTGAGCTGTGCAATAACATGAAATACATGAAATACTCTGCTCCCTTAGTTTGAATATATTCAATAAGACTTTTTTGTTTCTTAATGTGGGTATTTTAAAAAAAAAAAAAGCAAAAAATACCTACTCAAGCACCATTGTAGAATTAGTCCCACAAGGGAAAATGATTTATAAGGACAAATCTAGAATTATGATATGATCTATGTGATTCGTCTAGTATGGATTTCTGTTGCTGTAATAAAACATGGACTAAAACCAACCGAGGTAGGAAAGAGGTTGTCTAGCTTACAAATTGTACCCAATCATGAGGAAAGCTAAGGCAGTAACCTTGAGGGAGAGAACAAAGCAGAGAGCACTAAGCAGTGCTTCATACTGGCTATGTCCTCTGCCTCGCTCAGATTTCTCTCTCATACAGCCTAGACCCAGCTGCCCAAGGATGGTACCACCCACAGTGTTCTGTGAAATCTCACATCAATTAGCCAGGAAGAAAATGTTTCATTCACATGCCCACAGGCCAACTGAGTTCCTTCTCACTTCCTCAATTGAGATACCTTCTTTCAGGTATATCTAGATTTGTGTCAAGTTGATAAAAATTAGCCATCACATTGATTATACAATAAGATATACAGACAGAAACTTTCCCAGATCTGTACTGTGCGCCTGAAGCACCGTGGAAAAGCAGGTGCATTGTCACTGTTCACAACTCATTGACTACACAGGAACTTGTCTTTCAGTCTCTTTTCCCTCTTTAAGAGAAGCATGGCTTTACAGTTCAACCAAACAGCCATGGTTCCCTTACTTCCTATGAACTCATGCACTGTGGTCCTGGCTTCTGCCATTTGTAAGCTGTTTTAGTAACTTTCACTCCACTGTGATCAAAATTCCAAACAACTCAAGGGAGGACAAGTGTGTTTTTACTTACTGTTTTGGGGGCTTCATTTTATGGTCACTTTCCCCATGTTTATAAGCAGAATTTCATGGTGAGATGAGCTTTGGTTCATGCTGTTCTTCACTTCTCGGTGGGCAGAAAGAATGGTAAACAAGATACAGGAATTGGTGACATATAACCTCTGTAGACATACCAACATGATGACCAACTTCCTTCAATTGACAGCACCTCTTACCTGTCAGTCCTTCTCAATACTGAAAGTCTTATGACTCCATCAACAGATCTTATGACTCTTTTAACAGATCGATCCAATGATTATGTCAGAGTCATGGTGAACAGTGTCTATACATGCCCCATAGACACAGCCAGATGCCATATTAAAGTATTTATTGCATGAATTAGTTACTTTTCTTTTAGTTTGATAGACTTCCATGGGCAGTGGTTTCAATATTCCTAATACCTCAACCCTTTAAAAGTGGGGACCACCAACCATAAAATTGTTTTGTTACTCCTTCACAGCTGTAATTTTGCTACATTTATGAACTGTATGCATATAGATAGATAGATATTAGATAGATAGACAGACAGACAGACAGACAGACAGACAGACAGATAGATAGATAGATAGATAGATAGATAGATAGATAGATATAGTCAAGTAGTCTTCACCCCTGTGAAAGGGTTATCCCCAAAAGAGTCACAACCCACAGGTATAGAATGTAATTTGTAGGAGGAATGCTGCTTGTTTGTCCTGGTTGCCCAGAACAGAAATAATCACACAGAAACCATATTCATTAAAGCACTGCTTGAACCATTAGCTCTAGCTTCTTATTGGCTAACACATATTAATTTAACCCATTTCTATTAACCTGTATATCGCCACATGGCAGTGGCTTACTGGCAAAGATTCAGCATGTCTGACTCTGGAAGTTCCATGGTGTCTCTCTGACTCCATTCTTCTTTCTCCCAGCATTCAATCCAGTCCTCCCCACCTAGCTAAGTACTGCCCTATCAACAGGCCAAGACAGTTTTTTTATTCATTAATGATAATGACAGCACACAGAGGGGACTCCCACATCACCAGAGGAATGAGAATCAATCATAGCAGGGAAAGTGGCAGTGGGAGCATGAAATCAGGATTTCACATCTCAACTATAAATATAAGGGAAATGTTACAAACTAGAGAAGAGTGAGGCTCCAAACCCTTTAAGGCTATCTCCAGCGACATTCTTCCTCCACCTCCCTAAATTCCACTTACTAGAGACTAAGTATTTAATACCCAAGCCCCTAAGGGGGGTTATTTCCATTCAGAGGACCACAGCATGCTTACAGAGGACCTGATTTATTCCCAGCACAGTAATCAGATTTTTCTCAAACCCCTGTCATTCCAGTTCTGGGGAATTGGGTGCCTTCTTCTGTCCTTCTTGGGCATCTGCACACACATGGTGCACATATGCTCTTTAAGGTAACACATTTTATGGAGTATTTTTAAAGTCATATTTGCTAAAAGACCCAACACATCTCATAGACACATACATAGTCTGATACTGTCTCAGCAGGAACGCCTCAGGCCAAAACTTCTCCCTCTTATGCTAGATCAATGCCACAGAATTTGCAGGAGTCTCCAATGTAACATGAGGGGCCTGTTTGTTGGGGTTTCTCTTCCACCCGTTAACCCACATTGGCAAGCCCCAAAGAAAATCACACGTAGGCCTCCATAAGATTATAAACTGATTGGCCCATTAGCTCAGGTGACTTATTAGCTCTTGTAGCTTATATTAACACATTGCTCTTATCTATGTTAGCCACATGGCTCGGTACCTTTTCCCAGCTGAGTAGGTTACATGCTGCTTCTTCAGTGGTCTGAGCCGGAGTGGGAGGAATGGGCTTTCTCCTTCCCCAAATTCTCCTGTTCTCATCATCCTGCCTCTACTTCTTGTCTGGTTGACCCACCTATACTTCTTCCCTGGCCAATCAGTCTTTATTTAAAATATAATACAGACAATTGTCCCACACCACTCCAAGGCTTGGAATATTGTAAGATAAGGGCCTGTTTGTTGGGAATTCACATCCCACCTGGTTTCTGTCCTTCCACCAGTTCCCACAGCCATTTATCCCCAAAGAAAACCACACAGAGGTCATGTCACTGTTCCCAGGGATTATGTGGAGATCAAAATAACTTGAGAGTCAAAGAGCAGCCATCTCTGAAGCTCTAAGCTACAGAAATCTTCTAAGCAAAGCAAGGTGAAATAGTTACCCCAATGTTAGCTTATTATCTTCTCCTGAACTGACCTTTGAAAATCCAGCGATTGTGTTCCTTGCATTTTGGTGGATAAGTTAAAATCTTCAATGTGGAGTTTGTGCCACAGGAAATCACTTGAGCTTTCAATGTCTGATACTTTAGTTCTTCCCTATAAGAGGGCTGAGAGTTATCTTGTGATCTCTAGACAGAAATCATCATGATTATCAAAGATAAGAATTTGAATGCATAGAGATGGAAATGGATTTTAATTTAATAAGGAATAAGTAAGAGTTAGAGCTTAGGACCCAATTGTGCTTAGGATATTTATGGACATTCAGTGATCAATCCAAAGGAGAGAGTACTTTGTCTACTTCCCTGAAAACAACAAGTCAAGCTTCCCTACAGAGTGTCAGTTCAGTTAGCTTAAAACAAATGTAGAAGGTGCATGCATGCACTCAATGATTTCACCTTTGACCTTTCCAGTCCCTTTGGCCTTGTTTATGTTATTCCAGTTTTCACCAATTGTTGGATCATTATGTTGATAGTAAAAGATAAAATCTATAGGAAAAATGTGTTTACTATTAAGGTAAATATTTATTTTCTACAAAGTAATTGAAGCTGTGGGGAATTCAAACATCCATCAATATTCTCTGTATTATATCACTACATCATGAATTGTTACAGACATAAGCACATGTGTGATTCTTTTTCCATCCTCAAATCTGTATGGATATTATGCAGTGTAATATAAATTAACTGGGACTACTAGTTGGTGGAAAGCTGAGTCCCTAGAGGTGAACAAAATCCTAGGTTTTACTGCTTGCTTTATTTCGGTGTAAATTCTTATAACCAATGCGTTATCACTAAACACTGATTTGGAAAGAGATGTAAAGTCATCTCTCCTGTAAAGTGGTAATTAGCATAGATAAGTATTTCAAAATATGAAATAGGGGAGACTCAATGATTCATAGCTAGCATAGTTATGTAAGTTACTTGATGGTCATCATAGGTTTTTGGCCTCAAGAAACAAAAACAAATTTAAATTAACTGTCAGTAACACTTGACTGTCAAAATGCTCATGTTATTTTCTGTTGTTTTAATATAGACTGTGAAAAAGAAATTAAATCCTTAATGTGGATATGTGTAATGGTAGGAAATCTTATTCGTGGAATTGGTGAAACTCCAATCGTGCCCTTGGGCATTTCCTACATAGAAGATTTTGCCAAATCTGAAAACTCCCCTTTATATATTGGTAAGTTTGAAAATAATACTTGGGATCATGCTTAATAAGCAAGTTCTAGGATGGTTGAAAAATGTTATTGATTTGAATACTTGTGGTTTCCAGAACCATGAACAGAGTGCCATGGCACCAATGGGGGTAAAATTGTTCAGTGGGGGAATTAAGCAGCAGTTCCAGACAAGCAGGTTCAGCAAGCAGCTTCTCAAATTGGAGATCCTTCTAATCTGCTGATCCTACACTCCTCTGATGCTACCACACTATCTCTAAACCCTTAGAGATTCACCAATATATCCTGGAAAAATGTTCTAGGATACATTTTTTCTATTTTTCTTCTTAGTTTATTATTCTTTCTTCTGTAAGTTATTACAAATTCATTATTTGCTATTTTATGTCTGTACTACTTTAAAATAGCTTTACTTTCTCTTCTCTGTCTCTGTCTCTCTGTCTTTGTCTCTCTCAACTCTGTGTATGTGCATGTGTGTTTGTGTGTGTGTATGTGTGCACGTGCGCATTTTCTTGACAGTGTGGTGGTCCTAATACAGATATTGAGAGTTGGACTTGAGATTGAAATACCAAGCCCTATTTCAATCATGTCTACCATGTTCATCAATTTTTTTATTTACTCTCCGCTCTCTTTTACTATATGATGTTCTGTACCCTGCCTCACTATGAAATTAATATATCATTAAGTGTCAACTTAGTATATACCTTCTTACATTTGCTAATACATTATCTTAGTTTATTGGGAATAATTTGCTTATGATCTTAAGTCAATCCATCTGTAGTTGATTATTAGTCTATAACTTTGTATTTAGAATTTTTTTCAATTTGTGTACACATATTACTTAAACTAATGAACAAAAATAAAAGTGCATAAGAGAAGATAGGAATGTGGTTAGAATTAATCAAGATTAATTCAATTAAAAATAACATTACTCTTTGGAGACTTATTAATTTAGCTATACTCGTTTCTTGTAAAACTAGTTATTCTTTTCAGATACCTTTACAGCTATCTAAGGAAAATAAGATAGTAAGGTTTGTGCAATAAATATTTAGATTATGGATCTTGTTCTCAAAATTCTAGAGACTAATTACATATAAATATGAAAAATATATTCATATAATAACTATATTGATGTGACTAAGAGTCATGACTCATGTATATTAGAACACACATAGCCTAGTTTTATAAATCAATATCTATTTAAGTATATGAGTATTATATATGAATGCTTAAGCACAATCAATTAACTATCAAACAAAAACATAAATATAGATGCATTGTGAATCTGTAGCACAAGAGATATAGAAGCCAAATGTTAAATTTGAGAGTTATCTATGGTAGACAATAAGTTAAATCAAGAATAAATGGCATTGCCTTAGGAAGACATATATGTACTGAGAATCCATAGAGCAGAACACTGGCAGATTCTTCTCCCTACTGTGTAGAGTGAGAGGAAGGAAAGTCAAACAGTTTCTCCAAGGGAATTAAGTGAACAATAAACAGTTTGGAGTAGGTGTTAGGAGGAGGCAGACAGATGACAAGTTGGCCAACAATGTCAAATAAGTTATGAGAATAAAGATCAAAACTGGAAAAAGTTATCCATGACAGAGGTCACAGATGCCAAGAAAGTATCTTAAAATCAGGAAACACATGATCACAATGAGAGTTGAGGAGTCATGGAGCGTCATGAAGGGCAGGAAGGGAGAATGGAGGTTGGAGATCTTATAGGAATCATTACTTATAGGACATCAAAGAGCAGGGAGTGTTTGACAGAACAAGAAAAAAATAGAAGAGTTTGGTATTGAGAGATCAGTCAAATATAGGGGTACTAACCCATTGATCCTCATAGACAGAGGAAAACAAAAATGTAAAGTATGGAAATATAGGGAAGCTGAAGTTCATATCTGTTTTTTCTGTGAGTAGGGATGGCTCAGAAAAGTTGAAAGATGCTGTTGGTGGAATCAAAGAAACCAGGTGAGATTAAAAGAGACAAAGAGAATGAAAATAATAAGAAGAAAAGAAAGTTGATCAGGAAAGCATCAAAGACAAGTTCCATTATGAGGACACATTCTTTCTTTGGAAGGAAGTTTCGAGTGAAGGCCTGTGATGAAGACACTTTACAAGAAATCCATCACAGCACAGAGTTTTTGAGATGGGGGTAGTTTCATTTCTACTTCTGTGAGGAAATGCAACCTTGGAGAGAGGACTTATAATCTATTTGTCTTATAATTCAATCACAATAGAAAAGTAGCAGGATCTTGAATCCACTGGTCACACATTCAGTAGCAGATATTATAAATCTATGCATGCTTATGTCTTTGTTTGTATGGTTGTACTCAGCTCTTTTTCTACTCTTGCACAGCTGATGACTCCCTACCTAGGGAATGGTGGTGCCCACTGTGGGCTGGGTCTTCTCACATCGATTAACTTAATTAAGACAGTCTTCTATGGACATGTCTACAAAAAACCAGTATAGACAATATCTCATTAATATTCTCTTCTAGGGAGTTCTAGGTTGTATCAAGTTGACAATAAAAGATAACCATCACAGAGTCCCTTTCAAAACATGGCTATGGAAGCATCAAAAGGCATTTGCTAGCACTATGGCTTAGATGGGACTGCGTGTGATAGTGCAGCCTTTGACCTTAACTCAAAATAAACAAGAATTTGAAATGTGGCTTTAAGTAATAAAAACTTCTGTGTCAGTCTGTTTTTTATAACTTGAATAAACCCCTGATATAATGGTCGATAAATAGAAAGGATTTGTTTGGCTCATAGTTCTGGAAATTTTGGTCTATGATGCTGGATTGTGTGTTTTAGAAGCCTGTCATGAGGCAGTTCATTATGATGTAAGGATGGGTGGAGTGAAACCATTCATCTTGATACTAGGAAGCAAGCAAAGTAGAATGAGGAAAAGGTGATGGTTGTACTCCAGATGACCTGAAGACCCAAATCCATTCCGTGCCTAAGTAGGGTCCCATCAGACTCCAGTGGTGCCCCCTGGGAAACAAGTCTGTCACACATGAGCTTCTGGGAAACATTCTATATTGAAGCAATTAGAACTTCCTTCTTAATATTATAGAAACCAGTGCATGTACATGCAACACACATATGTACATGCAAATATATGTACATATACATACAGTTTAATTTTTAATATGTTGAATATATAAGAATATCTGAAATAGTAGGGTATAACTGAGTTGTACAGCACTTATCTGTTGACAGAGGCTTCTGTCCTACCTAGTTCTGCAGCCACAAAAAGGCTTAAATTAATTATAAAATGGTTGGCCTATTGACTCAGGCTTTTTATTAACTAACTCATAGATCCTAAATTACCCCATAATTCTTGTCTGTGTTAGCTCTGAGGCTTGGTAAATTTTATCAGTGAGGCATTCTCATCTTGCTTCCTCTTTGTTTGGGTGACGACTGCAGACTGAACCTTTCCTCTTCCCAGAATTCTCCCATTCAGTTCAATCTGCCTATGTATCATGCCTGTTCACCCCACCTATACTTCTTGACTAGTTACTGGCCAATCGTGTTTTATTAAAGTAATACAAGTGACAAATCTTTACAAGGTACAAGTCCATTGTGCCACAGCACTTATCAATTTTGCCAGATTTGATACCAAGCTCTACAAAGGAAGGAAAAGTAATCTAATGTTAAAAATAATTCATTCTCAAGGCTTCTTTTTATTGTTCAAGGAAATTTTGTGTGGTTGTGTAACTTCCTATTTTTGTTTACTTCCAGGGATTTTAGAAGCAGGAAATATGGTTGGCCCTTTTATTGGACTTTTGTTGGCATCTTACTGTGCAAACATCTATGTAGACATTGGGTCTGTGAATACAGGTAAAATACATTTTATTGCTAGTGTACAGTCTCTCGAGTGTAGGAGACTGCTCCAGATTGCTATACTGCTGGCTCTTTTGATCCTTAGTTAGGCATATTAGCACTGCTCACAGTCTGCAGATCTCAGAGGAGCAGAGGTAAGGATAAAATGTCACCTTCTAATCAAGAATACACCATTCTCCCACCACATTGCAGCTGCACCTTTGGTATCAGAGGATTTACTCACATAGATTTTTCTCAATGAGGCAGTCACTGTGGATAATGAAACATATATTTCTGTTATAAGCACCAATTTAAAAGGTTTTACATAACAGATTCATTAACTGCTAACAAATATATTTCTGCAAGGGGCTTAGCCCCCAGAAGATCAGAGAAACTGCCAGGGAGTTATAGAGGATGTGATCTACTGGACATACACACAGACACCCATGGGCACTTTTTCTGAAAACTAAAGCTTAGTTTTTTGTTTTTCTATCTGCTGGTTGCTCTGACTCAGTTATATGTCTGTTAAGTTCTTTTACCCTGTTATATTTTTTTTACTTACTCTTTCAGGTGTTCTCCTGCTGTATCTTTCCTTCTGTTACACATTTATTTATTCCCTGATGTTTTCCTTCTCTTTCCTGATGCTTTTCCTTCTATGTGTCCCTTTCTCCTATGTCTTATGTTTTTGTTATCCAATTTATACCTCATAATAAAAAGGATATCCATGCAAGGAAAGATTACCTCACTAACCACCTGTCACATATTTTCTAAAACCTAATCAAATTATTTACAGAATAAATTATATTAAGATCACAAGTTACAAGTTTTCATCAGAAGCCCACAACTAAACAATTTTCTTTGTATTAATTTTCCTATCAGAACATGTTCACCCCAAAGCAATGACATTTTTATTTTGGAATAACTAACATTTAAGCAAGTTAAGCATCTTTCAGCTAGTACCTTTTATACTGTCAGGCTCCTGTTTGTGGTTTCAGTGTAGTGAATTTCTATTTTTAACTCTACTCTGGAGAATCTTTAAATGAGCTGTCAGCTAACCACACACACACACACACACACACACACACACACACACACACATTTCCATTCAAAATACCCTCTGGCTCCCCCTGTGGGAAGTCCAAGGCCCTCCCCTCTCCATTCAGTCCTAGGAAGCTGTGCATCCAAATAGACTAGGGTCCCAAAAAGCGAGTACATGCAGTAGAAACAAGTCCCAGTGCCATTATAAATGACTTCTCAGTCAGCCCCCATTCAGCCATATTTAGATTGTCTGGTTTGATCACATCCTCGTTTAGTCCCAGTCCAGCTGGATTTGGTGAGCTCCCATTAGATCAGGCACACTGTCTCAGTGGGTGGAACAACCATGTGTGGTCCTGACTTCCTTGCTCATCTTCTCCCTACTTCTGCTCTTCAACTGGACCTTGGGAGCTCAGTCCAGTGCTTTGTTGTGGGTTTCTGTCTTTATCTCCATCCATCACTGAATGAAGGTTCTATGGTGACGTTCGAGATATTCATCAGTGTGATTATGGGAAAAGGCCAGTTCAGACACTCTCCTGCTTTCTAAGGACCTAGTCAGAATGGACTCTAGCCATAAACAAAGGAAATTGAGCCGATAGAGTATTTCAGCTAGTTCCATTTATACTGTCAGGCTCCTATTAGCAGTTTCAGTGTAATGAATTTCTATTTTTAACTCTACTCTGAAGAAACTTTAAATGAGATATCAGCTAACCATCTATTTTTCTTTACACAATTGGGTCAATTTGTTTCATTTCACAATTTTGTGTTTTCAAGGTGCAATGGGGCCTATGATTCATTCTGTAACTTAATTACCAAGAAACCTAGCCTAACTTTGTATGCAGGGACATAATTATTTTCTTTAATCATCTGTTTTTACACAGGAAGAATTCATAGGTCTATAATTTATGAAGATTTCCTGCTCTTATTTTCCGTCTTCTGAAAATCTCTTATCTAACAAAAAGCTAGGTAGCTACTAGACTACATTTGCACTTTTTTATGTGTTATTGGAGCAACTGGTAGCATAACTTAAACCATGTCCCTAATAATGTTTACTAATAGTCCTAACTACCTGCATCTTTATACTTACTCAGAAAGTCCAGTCAAATTATTGATTTAACTAAGCACCATTACCCTTATGAAAATCATCTTTATTATTACCTACAAATGAATTGACCAGTGAAGAGTGGGATTTTTTTTTTCAAGGAACAATCACTCTATACTAATTACAGTGATGTCCCTTACAAATTGTACCGTGACAAATACAGCAGAAATACGGCAGCAGCAATATAAATGGCATTCTGGAAACAATATTCCAGGAGTTCTGCCTCTCTAGTATTTACCCAGGTAGCTTTGTCATCCTCTGGGCTATATTCCATAAGATTCATTTCTGTCTGCTGCTCTTATGACATGGCCTCTGGCAATATATCACCATGTAGGTCTAGATCAATCTGGTTAATTTTCTTAATGAATACAAAAAACAAAAATAATTGCTTGTCACATGATGTTTTATTACCTTAATTTCCATACATGTGTACATCTTTGTACTATGTGTATATGTGCCTAGAGAGTTTGAAACAGGGTTTCAGATGTAAAATCAGAGTTACAGACTATAGTAAGTTTCCATGCGTGTCCTGGGAATAGAACCAGGGCCTCTCTTAGTCACTGAACTGTCTCTCCACTCCCCATTCTCACTCAATGTGATGCTTTGATAAATGAACACATCTAGTTAAAACTGTTTTTTAATGCCTAAAATCATTTTTATGTCATTTTGAAATAAAGTTTTAACTACTTTACTTTATAGAAACTCAGAACCTTTCTTTCTTAAATAATTTTATCTCCTCCCAGTTGATCAAACTCAGACAGTTTTTCTGCAGGTCTGAATTTTCCCAAAGGGATGGCTGATATTTGTAATCATAGCATTTAGGAGTAGAGGCAGGTTTCACAGTAAATAACCTCAACAAGAACAAATGTGAATAATTTATAAACAATACACAAATGTTGTGTTTAGATGGGAGTATGATTGTTAACAATTTTCTACAATTTACACCAGAAAGAATGAATCAAGCTAACAAAATATCTGTATTTCTCCACAGATGACCTGACCATAACTCCCACTGATACGCGCTGGGTCGGTGCTTGGTGGCTCGGCTTTTTGATCTGTGCAGGAGTGAATGTCCTGACAAGCATCCCCTTTTTCTTTCTTCCCAACACGCTCCCAAAGGAAGGACTAGAGGATAATGCAGATGTGACTAACAGCAACAAAGAAGAGAAGCACCAAAGAAAAGCCAAAAAGGAAAAACGGGGAATCACTAAAGGCAAACAGACAAACCTTAACCCCTGTATTTGGTTTAGATGGGTCTGCAGGTAGTGGAGCATGTGTCTGCTGTGCTGCGTTAAGATGGTTTGTCACTAAGGGTCCCTACTCAGATGCGTTAAATTTCTTCCCAAGTTATTGCTTGGAAACAACTCACATAATTTGTAAACAGTGCATCAGGGTATCAGGGTACCTATAGCTTGTATAAAAGTGTTTGGTAAAGTTCCGTTTTTTCTATTGTGTGGAACAATTTGAAGAGTATAGGTATTAGCTCTTCTTTGAAGTTCTGACAAAATTCTACATTGAAACCCACCAGCACTGGGCTTTTTTGGAGGGGAGGACTGAGAAGAGACTTTTGATGACAGATTCTATTTCTTTAAGGGTTATAGGTCTATTTAAATTGTTTATGTATTTTTGATTTGCAGCATCTATCAAGAAATTTGTCCATTTCTTCTATATTTTTTTCAAATTTTGTGGAATATAGGTTTTCAAATCATGAGCTAATGATCTTCTGGATTTCCTCAGTGTCTGTTGTTATATCCCCCTTTTTATTTCTAATTTTTTTTTAAATTTTAATATTCTTTCTCTGACTTTGGTTCATTTGGATAAAGGTTTGTCAATTTTGTTTATTTTTTTTGAACCAGTTCTTTGTTTCATTGATTTTTTTGTATTGTTTCATTTGTTTCTATTTTATTGATTTCAGCTCCCAATTTTATTGTTTCTTGTCATCTGTTCCTCCTGCGTGAGACTGCTTCTTTTTCTTACATAGAAATTTGGTGTGCTGTTAAGTTACTAGTATGAGATTGCTTCTTTATCTTTATATAGGCACTTAGTGTGATGAACTTTCCTCTTAGCACTGCTGTCATAGTTTCCCATGGGTTTGGGTATCTTGTGCATTCATTTTTGTTGAATTCTAAGAAGTCTTTAATTTTTTTTTCTTTCTTTCTTTTTTTTACCTAGGGTTGATTTAGTTGAGAATTGTTCAATTTCAATGACTCTGTAGGGTTTCTGCAATTAGTGTTGTTGTTGAATTCTGACTTTAAGCCATAGTGATCTGATAAGATGTAGGAGGTTATTCCAATTATTTTGTATCTGTTGAGGTTTGCTTTGTTACTGACCATGTGGTCAATTTTAGAAATGTTCCATAAGGTGTTGAGAAGAAAGTATACTCTTTTGTGTTTAGGTTAAATATGCTGTAGATGTCTGTTAGGTCCATTTGAATAATCACATCTATTAGTTCTCTTTTGATCTGTTAAGTTTCCATCTGACGACATGTCCATTTGTGAGAATGGGGTGCTGAAGTCCTCTAATATTAGTGTGTGGGGTTTGATGTGTAATTTAAGCTTTAGTAATTTTTTAACATATGTGGGTGCTCTTGTAATTGGGGCATAGTTGAGATTTCATCTTGATGGATTTCCTGTGATGAGTATGAAGTATCTTTCTATATTATTTTGATTGCTTTTAGTTTTAAGTCTATTTTTTTTCTACATATTAGTAGAGCTACACCAGCTTGTTTCTTAGGACCATTTCATTAGAAATTCTTTCCCAACCCTTCCTCTAAGGTAATGTCTGTTTTTGTGGTTGAGGTGTGTTTCTTGTATGCAGTAGAAGGATGGGTCCTGTTTTGTATTCATTCTGTTAGCCTATGTCTTTTTATGGGTGAGTTGAGTCCATTAATATTAAGAGATATTAATGAACAGTGAGTGTTAATTTGTGTTATTTTTCAGTGGTAATACTTGTGTGTTTCCTTTCTTAGTGATTTGCTGGTGTGAGGTCATTTGTTGTCTGTGTTTTTGTGGGTACAGATAATTTCCTTTTGTTGTTTTTTCTTTTTATTATTATTATTACAAATTTTCACCTCCTCACCTCCTCCCATTTCTCTCCCCTCCCCCAAACTCCCTTCCCCTCCCTCTCCAGTCCAAAGAGCAGTCAGGGTTCCCTGCCCTAAGGGTAGTTCAAGGTCCTCCCCCCTCCACCCAGGTCTAGGAAGGTGAGCATCCTAACATACTAGGTTCCCACAAAGCCAGTACATGGAGTAGAATCAAAACCCAGTGCCATTGTCCTTGGCTTCTCAATCAGCCCTCCATGTAAGCCACATTCAGAGAGTCTGGTTTGATTACATGCTCCATTAGACCCAGTCCATCTGGCCTTGGTGAGTTCACTTTAGATCAGCCCCACTGTCACAGCAGGTGGGCATACCCCTCATGGTCCTGACTTCCTTGCTCATGTTCTCTCTCCTTCTGCTCCTCATTTGGACCTTGGGAGCTCAGTTCAGTGCTCGAATGTGGGTCTCTGTCTCTATCTCCATCCATCGCCAGATGAAAGTTCTATGGTGGTATATAAGATATTCATCAAAGTGGCTATAGTATAGGGCAGTTCAGGCACCCTCTCCTCAGCTGCTCAAGGAACAAGCTTGGGACATCTTCTTGGACATCTGGGAACCCCTGTAGAGTCAAGTATCTTGTCAACCCTCAAATGGCTCCCTTAATTAAGATATATACTTCCCTGCTCCCATATCCACTCCTCCATCCCAGCTGTCCCATTCCCATAGTTCTTCCCATCATCCCCTTCTCACTTCTCTCTCCCCATACTCCCATCCCACCCCAAATGAAAACAACTTTGAGATACCATCTTACACCTGTCAGAATTGCTAAAATAGTAAACACCAATGATAGCCTTTGCTGGGGTGGATGCGGAGTAAGGGGAACACTCATCCATTGCTGTTGGGAATGCAAACTTCTGCAACCACTTTGAAATCAGTCTGGCAGTTTCTTAAGAAATTCAGGATCAACCTACCCCAGGATCCAACAATACCACTCCTGGGAATATACCCAAGAGATGCCCCAGCATACTTCAAAAGCATTTGTTCAACTGTGTTCATAGCAGCATTATTTGTAATAGCCAGAACCTGGAAACAACCTAGATGCCCCTCAATGGAAGAATGGATAAAGAAAGTGTGGAATATATATATATTTACACACACACACACACACACACACATTAGATTACTACTCAGTGGAAAAACACAATGACATCTTGTATTTTGCATGCAAATGGATGGAAATAGAGAACACTATCCTGAGTGGGGTAACCCAGACCCAAAAAGATGAATATGGTATGTCCTGGTATGTCCTCACTCATTAGTGGATTCTAGCCACAAATGAAGGACATTGAGTCTATAATTCATGATCCTAGAGAAGCTAAATAGGAAGGTGAACCCCCCACCAAAAAAACCATGTAGTTATCCTCCTGGATATTGGAAGTAGACAAGATTTCCAGGCAAAAATGGAGTTTTTCTTATATTATTTTTCGTAAGGCTAGATTTTTGGATAGGTGTTGTTTAAATATGGTTTTGTCATAGAATATCTTGTTCTTTTCCATCAATGGTGATTGAAAGCTTTGCCAAGAATAATATCCTGGTCTTGAATCCATAGTTTCATAGTGTTTCAGCCTATCTGTCCAGGATAAACTGGCTTTCAGAGTTTCCATTAAGAATTGGGTTTAATTTTGATAGGTCTTCTTTTATATATTACTTGACCTTTTCCCTTACATCTCTTAATATGCTTCCTTTTTCTGTTTTTATTATTGCCTCAATTTCATTTTCTGAGTCTTAAACTGTTCACTATACCTCTTTAATTGTTTGTTCCTAATTTTGTTTAAGAGATTTATAGATTTCTTCCAATTTTTGTTGGTCCTTTCCTCCATATATTTAAGGAATTTTTTTCATTTCCTCTTTAAGAATCTCTATCATCTTCATAAGTTATATTTTTTCTGTGTTAGGATACTAAGTTTTATTGTTGCCATATTGCTCTTTAGGTTTTTGAATGTATTATTTCTTTGGTGCCTATCCAAGACTTCCTGGAATTGATTAAGGCAGTATCTTTGCATCTTGGTCCAATACTTATAGGTGGTGTCTATGTCTCTGGGATCCTGATTGTTGCAATTGTTTTCTCTGTCAGGGAGATGCTCTTGATCTGCTTTGTGAAGTCCATGTCTGAGTCTCAGGGAGTCACTGAGGTCATGGTTATTAACTTTTAAAGACTCCTTAAAAGTTTATATAGAGCTTAGCCCAGAGGGGTAAAGATTTATCAAAAGCATTTCTATAATACTATAGAATCTGTGAGAAGATTTCAGTTTACCAGACTCAAAATGCAAGACTGGGTATCTTGATGATATTGATACTCTCTTGTTTCAGATTTCTTGCCATTCATGAAGAGCCTCTTCTGTAACCCGATTTATGTGCTTTTCATCCTTGTAAGTGTGCTTCAGATCAGTTCACTTGCCGTAACATTTGTCTTCACACCTAAATACCTGGAACAACAATTTGGAAAATCAACTGCAGAGATAGTATTTCTCATGGGTATGTATTTTTATTATTTCTTTATTAGAACTTTCCCTTTCCTCAATGACATGATAAAATGTGTCTCCAAAGACATGCTAAACAACATGATAATATGAGTCAGAAACTACAAGGAAATTGATGTCTGTTAGCAGGTTTGTAAATATCTTCTTTCTAGTCTCCAGGAAGATAAATCAAGAATTGATAAAGAAAGGAAGAGGTCAGAAATACCCCATCTGTTCTCTCTCTAATCATAATGAAATTACCATCATTATGAAGATCTTTAGGGATGTTCATATTAGTCAATTTTCAGATAGGCAACATATTAATTTAAAAAGGAATATACTATATTAAAGGTAAAACCTTCCATTTTAATTAGACAAATGTGGGAATTGCTGTGGAATAATCCTTTTGTGCACTGTAAATATGTATTACTCGCATTGATTTAATAATGAAGTTGATTGACTAATGGCTGAACAAGAAAGAGATAGGTGGGAAAGCAAAACTAAGAAAGAGGAAAAGAAGACTAGAGTCAGAGGAATCACCAGCAGAAGCTGAGGGAGCAGGAGACTAATGTGCCATGCTAATAAAGATGGGATTCTATATTTTACTCCCAGAGTTTACTTCTGAGCTTCAAGACTTGCCTTTCACATTACTCCTAATTCAGTTGCTTTGTTCTGTAATTTTTTGTGGAGTTTGTGGAGTCACATCTGCTTTTCTTGTTAGTACACTAAACCTAGTGATTCTTCCTAACTTTGAATTTTTCCTGGGTTCTAATATATAGATGGAAGTTTCAGTCCTTCTAGAAACTCCCAAGTAAACACAACAAGGCTTATATTATTTACAAATCCTCAGTCAATAGCTCAGGTTTTTGGCTAACCAGCTCAAACATTTTAAATTAACGCATAATCCTTATTACATTCTGCCAGGAGGTGGCATCTTTATTAGCATGGCACATTAATCTCCTGCTCCCTCAGCTTCTGTTGGTGATTCCTCTGACTCCACTCTTCTTCTTTTCCTCATTCTTAGTTTCACTCTCCCACCTATCTCTTTCTTGTTCAGCTATTAGTCAATCAACTTCTTTATTAAATCAATGAGAATAATACTTATTTACAGCATACAGAAGGATTATTCCACAACATTTCCCACTTTTGTCTAATTAAAATGGAAGGTTTTACCTTTAACATAGTAAGATTATAAACAACAAAAACAGTTATAAGAATTACAGGTACAATATCTTGTCAATTTGACAAAATTAGAAACATATTCTATCATCTATTTTATCTTGGTGATTCCAAAATTTTATACTTAATTTATTGATTGTAACTGAGGAAAGTTATAATTATTACTATCTAATCTACAACTCCATCAAAGACCTTAGAAGGATGAAATATTACTTAAGGATAGGACATCTTGCTGCCTTGACAGTCAGTCAAAGTTTGATTTAACATTGGGGAATCCATCTTCATCGAAGTCTATCAGCTTAGAAGTATCTGGCAGACTTTTCTGTGATGCAGGAAATTTGAAGGACCTTCCTGTCTTGTATTAGCAAAGTTCATCAATTGTTTTTTTGTGTGTGTGCCCTGAAGAATGTCTGACAGATTCTTTCATGAAGGAGGAATCTTAAAGGACTATCATGCCTTCTATTGGAAAAGTTTATCAATCATTTTCCAATATGTTCTGCAGAATGTCTGGCAGATATTTCTATAAAGCAGGAATCTTGAAAGACTGTCCTCCCTTGTTTTGGCCAAGTTCAGCAATCTTTTCCTATGGGTCTGGCATGTCCAGTATATTAAGCATGCAATGAAGGTTCAAGGCAAAAGTA
The DNA here is from genome assembly GCF_903992535.2 of Arvicola amphibius. NCBI lineage: Eukaryota > Metazoa > Chordata > Mammalia > Rodentia > Cricetidae > Arvicola > Arvicola amphibius. Next base: position 8,583,421 of record NC_052048.2, read on the forward strand.
GTTTCTTACCAAAATGACAAATCTTGCTACAAAGAGAGCAAATGTCTACAGAGTTGAGTTGATGCATATTATCTTCTCTGAAGTAAATTGGTGCTATTAAGAGAAGATGTATCTCATTGTCATGAAAAATCTTATGTTATCAAAACATTTCATATGTCATATCCTATAGATCTTTGATGTGCTTGAAAATCGTTGATCTATCTAAAATATATCTCTACATGATCTTGAAAATATACCTAATATATCAACAAGTATGATTGTTGTAAGTGACTAACTACAAACTTGTATTTGTTGATTGCCCTAAATATTTTATAATAACTTTCAAAAACTAGAACTTTAACTTTTATTTTTTAATGAACTGCAAAGTATAACAACTTAAACAACAGTAGAAATACATATTCAATGACACAAATGATATTGTAGAGTCTTCTGTTTCTGTTAATTTCATTCGTTAATAAAGAAACTGCCTTGGCTCATTTAATGGGCCAGCCCTTAGGTGAGTGGAGTAGACAGAACAGGAAGAAAGAAGTGAGGTAGATGGCTCAGTCAGATGCCACGCCTCTCCTAAGTGAGACAGATGCCGCGCCTCTCCTCAGGGAGACAGACATGATGAAGCTCCGGTTCAAGATGGATGTAAGCTAGAATACTCCCAGTAAGGCACCTCTTCGTGATGCTACACAGATTATTAGATATGGGTTAATCAAGATGTGAGTAAGAGGCTGAAACTAATGGGCCAGGCAGTGTTTAAAAGAATACAGTTTGAGCCGGGCGGTGGTGGCGCACGCCTTTAATCCCAGCACTCGGGAGGCAGAGGCAGGCGGATCTCTGAGTTCGAGACCAGCCTGGTCTACAAGAGCTAGTTCCAGGATAGGCTCTAGAAACTACAGGGAAACCCTGTCTCAAAAAAAAAAAAAAAAGAAAAGAAAAAAGAATACAGTTTGTGTGTTATTATTTCAGGGCATAAGCTAGCCAGGTGGCCGGGAGCGGAGCTGCGGGAACACAGCCCGTATATCCTCACTACACACAAATTAACTTTAAATTTACATCAATATACTATATTCCCCTAATTGATTGAAAACATCCACAGGCCGTCAAATAACCAAAAGCATCCCCCACATCTTTTAGGAATACAGGCATTATGTTCTCCAACCTGCTTTTTGATGTCTGTTGGTGAAGGCATCTTTAGAGTGCCTGAAAATTTTTGAGATAATGACCAAGTGCTAGGAAGATAAGCAATAAACTTAGAGATATCATCTGCAAGATTCATGAAGTCTCCCATGATCAAACCTGATAAATATTATTGTTAAGGAATGCACAGATTCTTGTTTCCTATGGCAACAAAAGTAAACACTCTTCTCCAAAACATTTTTGGTTTTTGTTTGACAAGTACATTTTTATTTCATTTTTAAATTTGTGATAGCCCTAAAGTTAAAATTAGCAGTCCTGTTTACAATTCCATGTCTCCTAGCAACAGTCTTTTGCTCATTGGAATTCAAAAATTTCAAAATCAATACAGTAACATTCCTTACCCAGACTCCCTATGTAAACCTCAATTCTGCATGGCTTATTTTTTATTATTGCACTTTTCTCTTTAAAGACTTTAATATTTTAATCTATTCTTTCTCAGTTTATTTTCTTTCTTAAGTTTATATATTTTTAAACACCATAGCACATTTACACATTATTTTTCAATCTGGTTCTCTTTTTATTGTGTATCTCTGTCCTTTACTGACCACACAAGTCAAATTTAAACTGCTACATGGCTTTTCACTGGTAGGACACATGGCTGACTATATTTGCTTGGTTCCCTGAGACCCTTGTCTCATGGCTGAGGTCTGTTTATCACATATCTGGAATCTATGCTACCACCCTAACTCTGGGAAGTTTCTGGGTTTACACAGCCACCAAGTAGTTCTCATCTACCATTCATATATACCATATATCAGTTTAGTAGCAGCACCTCTCAAGAGAGATGGCCATTTTTTTACCATGCCAGGAAGCTGTCTTCTAAAGTAGTTCTACCTCTGTTTATTGCCAGCAAACCGAACATACCAGAGAAAAAGCAATTATCAATAAGGTGCTCCTGACTACATTTTTGTGGTCTTAAATAAACTCAGTGAAATTTATATAAATTGTAAATGCTCAGTCAATAGCTCAGGCTTATTATTGTCTTATAAATTAACCCATATTCTTTATTTATGATTTAACACATGAGGGTACCTTTATTAGCATGGCACGTTCATCTCCTGCTCCCTCAGAATATGCAGGCTACTCTTCCAACTCTACCCTTTTTGTTCCCTTCATTCTCAGTTTGGCTTTCCTGCCTATTTCTATCTTGTTCAGCTATTGGCCAGTAGGCTTTTTATTAGACCAATGAGAGTAATACATATTCATAGTGCATTATTCACAGCACGTTTGGTCTTGAAAATTTTCAATCATAAGCTGGCAGGATCAACATTATGTAGAATTCTCTAAAAGTCCAAATCCCAATGCCTACTCTCAGGTGAATAAAATTAAATGTAATGGTATAGAGTTGAAAAGGAAGCATAAATTCTGAGATTGGGGCTGATGTTACATGAATGCAACCTAGACAGGATTTTATCATCCTTTTCTTATTTTTCTTTGATTATTTTAAACAGTGGAATTAGAGTCAGGAAGAAAGACTTGTGGGCAACATAAGCAGTGCACAGAATGTTCTATATGTGATAAACATGGGTAGAGTAGTGACCTTCAAAATTACAGAGATGAAAGACATACCTAAAATACCTAAATGTGTGCATGCATCTGTGTGTGAGAGGGTTACAATATGTTTATAACTTGTTTTAAATAATTAAGCAAAAGACAGTTGTTTTTTAAAGGGACATTATGGGACATTTGAAATATGTGAATGAGTAGGGGTTAGGATGAACTGTATATTAAAGTTAAATAATTTCCTAAGTAAGATATTTTAAAAAATTGATAACATTCTGAGTTCGAGGTCAGCCTGGTCTACAAGAGCTAGTTCCAGGACAGGCTCTAGAAACTAGAAACTACAGGGAAACCCTGTCTTGAAAAAATTTGATAACATTTATTTCTCGGCTGTGTTTTATAAATCCTATTCTATTTTCATTTATAGGTATTTATAACTTACCTCCAGTAGTTTTTGGTTATTTAATTGGTGGTTTGGTTATGAAAAAGTTCAAGTTTACTATCAAGAAAGCTGCATACATAGCTTTCTGCTTATCCCTGACTGAGTGGCTTTTATTTTTCTTAAACTTTATGTGGACCTGTGATAATTTCCCAGTTGCTGGCTTAACTACATCTTATGAGCATGAACGGTATGTTATTTCCTAAATAAGATCATAATATTTTCACTATTGATAATCTCTTTTTCTTTAAGCACTGTATATAACCAGGTCATTTTATTACAACATAAAGACAATCATCCATAGTTATCCTTTATTTTTCTTTGATGCTTCAATCATAAACAAGTGTGAGCCTACTGAAGAGGCCTAGGGAATACCAATGAGTAAATTTATAATTCTATGTACATATGAGTGGTTGCCATAATGATATCCTAGTCTGCTTTAAAGTATAGTGAAGAAAATAACCTAGATCTTTGTAACATAAATTATCCATGTATTTTATGCTCCAGATTACTTTAAAAGTTGACTATATAACAACAGATAGCTTTAAAATTAAACTGTACAGGCCAAGAAACCTTCATAGATTTCTGCAATGGGCATAAATTCTGCATAGTTGAGTCTAATATATGGTAAGTCGATGCATGAACATACTTATTTATGTCACCAGTATAATTATATCTCATATACTTTGTAGTCTTTGACTTTGTATTTTAAGGATTACCTGGTCATATTCTGTATTAGCCTAGGAAATGTAAAGCTTAGTTTAGGGCAGAGTTACATAATCATCCAATCAGTTAAAATGCAATAAATCATATACATGAGTATTCCTTTCAAGGTTCTGGGGAGACAACTCATTGGTAAGTATTTACCAAACAGGTAGAAGGACCTGAGTTCAGATCCCCAGAATGCATGTAGAGCTTGACATGCTATCTGTAGTCCCAGCATTCATACTGTGAGTTGAGAGGCATGGTCAGGAAAACCTGAAAGTCCCTAGGTCTGCTAGTTTGGCATATGCATCAGTGAACAACAGGGGACTCTATATCTAACAAGGTGGAAGATTATCTTCTGTTCTTCACATGTATGATGTTGTACATGTGCCTATACACACACACACACACACACACACACACACACACACACGAACCCAAGAGAGAGAGGGAGAGAGACACAGGAAGGGAGAAGAAAGAAATGGGGTGGAGGGAAAGAAATACAATTCATCTCCTCCTCCAGAACAAAACCAGAAAAGACCCAAATATCAATTTGTGATCTCTGGACCATGACATTGGCATACAAATCATCTACATGGCTGTTTTTAAAATCACTTTAAAAATAAACATTGATTGTTTACCATGTAAGAAAATGCTGTACTATTAAAGCTAAAAATAAGGAGTCTAATCTGTTATTTATTTTCACAATGGGAAAAAATGAGCAAAATCAGCAATTTCCATTTATAAAATCGATGCTTCATTAAACCCCCCAAAAACAGTGGTTTGAGTAATCAGACATGCTCTTCTGCAATAGAAAGCACATACACCAAATTTTATAATGGGTTTGAAAGAGGGTAACATGGGATTCTTGGAACTAAATTTAAATCCTATCACTCAAACTCAGTGTGAAGTAGTCATGACTAGAGATGGAGTTATATGTATAATTCTAATTAGGTATTATTGAGAACATTTTGTGAAAATTTACTGGTTCAACCTGTTTCATTTTCTGTTTGCACACACACAGGCTGAGATGGGGAGAAGAAAATAAATATCTTGGTGGTTCTTCACTATCTGTAACATTATCTTTAATCATTTCAGAGTTCAGGAGCCATTATACATGGAGAATAAAATTCTTGCTAACTGCAACATGAGATGTAACTGTTTAACCAAAATATGGGATCCAGTGTGTGGAGACAATGGAATAACATACATGTCAGCCTGCCTTGCAGGCTGTGAGAAATCTTTTGGAACGGGAATTAACATGGTAAACATCTTTTCAGTGTTGGAAGCTGATATTTTGTTCACGGCATTAATATGTGCTATGATCTAATTCTATATCTTCTAAAAGGCAAAAATTAGTTCATGATTAATATAGATATGAATTTTTTGTGAACAACTCACTTTGCTTTGTATATGCATATTTGAACTTACAGTTCCAGACATCATGTAAAGCCTTGACAGAGTCTGAGAATTATTTTTGATTTAAGAGCAATTGGTACCATTTTTCAAATTATTAGACTTAAAATCTGAAGAATGGGTGGTAGAGCTAGCTTATCAGTAAGAGCTGCTCATTCAGTAAACTTGTTTGGTTCCCAGCACCAACAGGGACAGCTCACAACTCCAGCTCCAGGCAATCTGAAACTCAATCTGACTCTCCTTAGGCGTCACATGCACCTGCTTTAATACACACAGATAGAGAAGCACACACATAAACATTAAAACTAAAGCTGTAAAATGTAAACTGACCATTTTTGTGATAGTGACTCATGAATTCGAGCTAGACTCAAACAAGTTGTGCAGTTTAGGAAGGCAGAAATCTTATCTTTTCAATTACAAACTTGTCTCATTTATTCATTTATTGCAGTTGTGGGTTTTTTGTGTGTATATATGTGTTGGAGGAGTGAGGTTTTTTGTTTGTTCTGGCCATCCAGAACTAAAATAACCACTCAGAAACTATATTAATTAAAACACTGCTTGGCCCATTTGCTCTAGCTTCTTATTGGCTAACTCTTTTATTAATTTAACCAATTTCTATTAATCTGCAATTGTCATGAGTTTGTGGCCTACCAACAAAGATTCAGCACATCTATATCTGGTGGTGACTCCATGGAATCTCTCTCTCCTCCTTCCTTCTCCCAGCACTGAGTCCAGTTTTCCCTCACCAACCTAAGTTCTGCCCTATCAACAGGCCAAGGCAGTTTCTTTATTCATTTACCTATAAAAGCAACACATAAACAGAAGGACCTCTTATACGATTTCCCCTTTTCTGTTTAAACAAAAAGGAAGGCTTTAACATAGTAAAATTACATATAACAAAAATGTTATGAAGCAAGAAATACAGTTAAAATATTAATATCTATTTTATCTTTTATCATAACTAAGGGAAACTATTCCTTAACTCCATCAAAGACTCCAGAAAGATATACTATTACCTAAGTAAACAGGAAGTGCATTGCAAGCAACTTTCAAAACTCAAGAATTGACAGAGACATCTTGCAACCTGGAAAGTCACCCAAAGTTCTTTTGTATCATTGGGCATTTATCTTTAGCCCACTGGGCCATAGTATCCAGCAGACTTTTCCAAAAAGAAGGAAATTTCAAAGACAGTTCCACCTATAACAGCAGTTTGTCAGTAACTTTTTCCTGTTTCCTGAAGAACGTCTCACAGATATTTTTTATGTGGCAGGAAACCCGAAGGACCATCTCACCTTTAGGCAAGTTCAGTAGTCATTTCTCTGTGGGTCCTGCATGTCAAGTTCATCATTCCAGGCAGCAATAGTTTCTTGCCCAAATGGCTATCCAACTCTCTAAGGAGCCTCTTCAATGCCCATCATCCTCTGGAAGTAGATGGTGTTACCAGGAGCAGATGTGTCCCACTATCATGAAAAACCTTAAGGTCTTAAATATTTTAAATGACATATTCAGAAGGTCTCTGAATTATTTTAAGAATACCTAGCTAACTGAAATATATCTTTATCTATCTAGAAAATCTAACTTAAATAACTACAAGTTTGACTATTATAGATGAGTATCTATTAACTTATATTTCTTAATTATACACTACATTTTAAAGGAGCTACACAAACACAATACCTTAATCAAGATCAGAAATACATATACATATAACAAAATTGACATTAAATTTGTATCAATAAATCAAGCTCCATACCAATGCAAATTATTCATCACTATAGCATATCCTGCTTTAAATGTAAACAAACAATTAGAAACAATATTTGGAAATATAGGCATAGTTCTGTCTATACTGCTTACAACTGTATCTGGGTCCTGTTATTCAGGTCTTTCATACTGTATCCTGTGTGCTAGGTTCATCTCAGTCAGCAGTTGGGGAAGTAATTTTTTGAGGGTGTTCACAGTGGCTCATGTTCTTTGAAGCCATATTAATCAGAAAGCAATCCACAGGTTCTCGTCTTCTGTGAGAACACGAAAAGAACCTCTTTTCCAAAACAGCATGTGTTTAGACTCAACTTTTGTAATCAAGATACCTTTGTGTTGGTTTAACTTAGCAGCCCATATAATGTAATAACTTAGCTCTTTCACAGTCAAAAATTCAAAGAAAACACAATAATATACATAATCCAGACTGTCTGTGAATTTTTCATCTTTACATTGCTTATTTTTTTACTTCTTTTAATCTATGTCTATCTGTACTCTGCCTCTTTAAAGAATTTACCCCTTTTTAAGCATTAACTTTTATGACTCCTAATACTCTTTTTCTTCTCTCTTGCAAGCCTGCATACATATATACAACACTATGAGTAATCTGGATTTGTCTTTATTGCATATTTATAATTATTTTCTGACCAGAAGCACTTCTAAAAATGCTAAGCACTTAAGAATATAAGCTGTGACATTACTAGGCTACATAGGGTACTTCCTGCTTGCTGTGCCCATTCCAACATGGGCACTGCTCGCTGCTTCTAACAGCCACACACATAGCCCCACTTCTATGCACATAGCCTGTCTGCATTGCCATTAAGCAAGCCATAGCATGCTTCTCACAAACTGCATCCAAATACTTGGTCTTCTGAAAGAGCCAGAGGTCATGATAGCAGCAGGTCTCAGAAAGCCTGCATTTCAAAATGGCATGGCCTTTCTTCTTTGATAGAAGGAAATCCTCTATCAAAGGAGACATGCCTCTGCTTGCTTCTATCAAACAGAGCCTACCCAAGAATATGCTGTAACCAAACTATGCTTAGCTCCATTCTTTTGGGTCTAGGATTCCTTTTTATGCTTTCTTAGGTTTTGCATGGATGAAGTTATCCATGTTGGCATGAATCTGTTGGAGGAGTGAGGCCACTTGTTTTTCCTGGCCACCAAGAACCAAAATAACCACATAGAAAGTATATTAATTAAAGCATTGCTTGGCCCATTAGCTTCAGCTTCTTTGCCTAACTCTTAAATTAACCTAACACATTCCTGTTAATCTGTGTGTTGTCATGAGGCTGTAGCCTACCAGCAAAGTTTTAGCAGATCTATCACCCACAGCAGCTCCATGGCTTCTCTCTCTCTCTCTCTCTCTCTCTCTCTCTCTCTCTCTCTCTCTCTCTCTCTCTCTCTCCCTTACTTCTCCCAGCATCCATACCAGTTTTCCCCACCTACCTATGTAAGTTTTTCCCTATCAACAGGCCAAGGCAGTTTTAGTATTTGTTAACAAATAAAAACAACAGATAGACAGAAGGACCTTCCACACCATGTGTGTGTGTGTGTGTGTGTGTGTGTGTGTGTGTGTGTGTGTGTGTGTGTGCAGGTGCATGTGCATGTGCATGTGCATATGGAGGTCAGAAGACAACCTCTGCTGTGGACTCTCAGGTCCCATCCACTTGGACTGGAATTTGCTGATTCTATTAGCCTGCCTGGCAAGTGAGCCCCAGGGAGTCACCTGTTTTGTCCTTTAGAGCACCAGTGTTGAGGGCACTTTCTCTACACATGCATCTTTCACATGTGTGCTGGGGATGTGAACTCAGGTCCTCATGCCTGTACAGGACTTTACAGACTCTGCCATCTCCCCAGCCCACATAATGATAGCCCAGCTGATGAAGAGTTAAGCATTTTTCTCTGTCTTTTACATCTTATAATACTTACAGAGTTGGTTGGTAGTCAAAATAAAATATAAATTTTGATTGTTAATCATACCCAGACACATAATTCAATAAAGAATCAACTTTTTTCTTAAAATAAACTTTAAAATATTTTTCTTAATATTTTCTTAATATTTTTCTTAATAACTTTTCTTAAAATAAACTTTTCTTGGAGACTACATTAGTAAGCATGCAACTTGTTTGTTTTCTATCACCATTCTGAAACACATTTTGTTTTTGTACTTAGTACTGGGCCAAAACAAAACAATATTTGTTTAATTTTTTTAAAAAGTATGTGCAGGTTAGAAAGTTGGCTCAGTGGGTAAAGATATTTTTCCCCAAACAGTACGACCAGAGCTACATCCTTGGGCCCCATATGAAAGAAGAAGAGAAATAACTCCCATAACTTATCTTTGACTTCTATTTCAATTCCATGGCATACTCATGTCCACCCATAGATACACACATACATAGGCATGCACACACACACACACACACACACACGCACACACACACACACACACATATATGAAACAAGCAAATAGATACAAAAATATTAAGTGTGCATATATGCATTCAGGATAATTGAAATTTTGCAAATGTACATCATTCATTTAGAAAAAATTTCAATACCTTTTAAAAAAATGAACCTTTATATTTTTTTTTCTCATTTTTTTATTCAAGATTTCCATCTCCTCCCCTTCTCCTCCCCCCTCCCTCCCCTCCCCTCCACCCACACCCCCACTCCACCCCTCTCCAAAGACAAAGAGCCATCAGGGTTCCCTTCACCATGTTCAGTCCAAGGTCCTTTAACGGGAGACCACCAAGTCCAGTCAGAGTGGGACTGATGGAACAGGGGACCAAACCGGACTCTCTGAATGTGGCTGACGGTGGAGGAGGACTGAGAATCCAAGGACAATGGCAATGAACATGAACTCTACAGCATGCCCCTTTATATTTTAAAATAAATTATCAGATGCAAAAAACAGAGATGGAAATAAAGGGGAAAAAAACCTCCATTTTAATTATTTAGTGATTATTTAATCGTGCCTGTGTTCCAACTCATTCATGATAGATCAGTGCTCTTTCTCTGAGTCGTATCATTTTCCTCAACACTTTCCATTTTCTCTAACTGGCTATGTTGCAAATACTGATCATTTATATCCAATAGTTTTCTTCTACAAATAGGACATTGTTTTTTGTTTATTTGTTTGTTTCATTTTGATTTTTTTACAGGTGTTTCAAAATTGCAGCTGTATTCAGTCTTCAGGAAACTCATCTGCAGTCCTTGGGCTGTGTAAAAAGGGCCCCGACTGTACTATAAAGCTGCAGTACTTTCTCATCAGGGCAGGAATTGGCAGTTTCATCTATGCACTATCAGCAATTCCTGGGTATATGGTTTTTCTGAGGTAATAAGTAACTTCTTCATTTATCTTTGTCTCTCTTCCTCATAGCAGTGTGTGCATAATGAGTGTATGATTGTGTTTGTGTGTATGTGTGTGTGTGGCTGGCTGGCTGCTGTGTGCCAGTGAGAGCAGGGGAAGATCAAAGGCCAATGTTGGGGCTCAGTTCTCTCCATTTATCTTTCTTCTGAGGTAGGGTTGTTTTATTTCCGCTGCCATGCTGGCTGAGTACTCCAGCCTACCTGGCCTTCAAGTTCTAAATAATTCTGTTTTCTCCTGTTTCACTATAGGAATACTGGGTTTGCAGATGCATGCCACTGAACTGGGCTTTGATATTTTTATTTCTTTACATATGTCTCTGGGTTCTGGTTGTTGAACTCAGGTCATCTAGCCTTGTGGCAAGCACCTTTACACAAAGAATACCCTACCAATGTCATTTAGATTTTTTTGGTCACTTATTAAAATTCCTTTTCCCAAGAAAGACCCTTGGAGTAATGGTTCCCAGAACCTAAATATTCTGAGTTACCTTTATTAAGATTATTAATACAGAAATAGCATTGCTATATTTGAGAGTAATGTAAAGTTTGCTGGATTTTTTCTTCCGGTCCATTTGTATTTTCTCCCTTTATGTCTTAAGCCTACATTAAGAGACATCTTGTTTTGGAGGGAGATAGTATTTGCCTACACCCATTTCCTATGCTCAGTTAAGTGACTGACAAAATGTGAATATCTCTTTGTAAAAGTGACCAGGATCCCTTGACATCTTGAGCTCAATCTGTTTTTATCAAAAGCATAACTTAAATATTGTCTGACCAGAGGAACATGAATACATTAGTGGATGCTCTCTAATGGGAAGAAATAAGAATACAATAGTAGATACCCTAATCTTTAATATAAAGTGAGGAAGTTACAGAGCCAAGTTTCTTGTTATTTTCTTCTTCCACATGTTCTTTCTAGTCTTGCAAACTTAACAGACACCTACAATGGGAAGACTGTTCAACCCTTTTCTTGTCTTAATGGAATTCAGAAGCAAAGTTGTTAGTTACAATGTGTCATTCAAAATATTTTATCCCAATAGAATGGACCAATGTTCTCAGTTCTCCCTTATGGGCAACTGTGTTTTTCTCAGTCTTTGCCCAGATTCCTTTTTCATCCTCTCCTCTCCTCCTTCTCCTTTTCCAGATCCCTTTCCCATTACTTTTCCCTCAATTTGATGCCCTCTGACATGATGCCTCTCCTCTCCTCTCCTTCTTCTCTCCTCTCCTCTCCTCTCCTCTCCTCTCCTCTCCTCTCCTCTCCTCTCCTCTCCTCTCCTCTCCTCTCCTCTCCTCTCCTCTCCTCTTTTCTCCTCTCCTCTCCTTTCCATTCCTCACCTTTTGTCTTCTCTCTTCTCCTCTTCCCTGATTTTCTCCCTTCCCCCTCTCCCCTACCTTTCTATTCCTTGACCTTGGTCCTTTTTCCCTCTACTTCTACCCACCATAGCACTCACTGAAATAGACTAGATATATGTTTTTATGTATTCATTTTCCAAGGTAAGATGTGATATTTTTATATTCACACAAATGGAGATGTGGTATATGCCTTGTTTTAGTTCATAGACAGATAAACACACCAAATACTATTAGTTCTGTAGACTTATTGTTGCTAGTGAGTGAGATTTGGCTGTGGCATCTGTCACCCCATCATGTTTCAGGCTGATTCCGCTGATGTGGCTACACAGTGTCTGCTTTCTTCATCAATACTTCAGGTGCCTTTGTTCCAAATCAGCATGCTCAGTTGATAAGGATAAGTACTTCTCATAGAGGATGGTCCTAGGTAAAGGGAATATGAGTAGCTGATACTTTATACACATTCCCTGTTCCCATTTTCATGTCCCTATCAGTTTTTCAATTGTCCTCATTTCTGAAGTTGACTCTTCAACTGGATGTAAAAATCTGTGTTCCATACATGTTTTAATGTGTGATTTTTTAAAAAAATTTAGCCTCTCTCTCTCTCTCTCTCTCTCTCTCTCTCTCTCTCTCTCTCTCTCTCTCTCTCTCTCTCTATCTCTCTCTCTCTGTCTCTCTCTCTCTCTCTCTCTCTCTCTCTCTCTCTGCATGTGTGTGTATGTATGTATTTTCTATGTGTGTTTGCATGCAGTGTCATGCATGTTGAAAGGAGATGACACCTTGCAGGAGTTGGTTCTCATGCCACTATGTAAATTCCCATTATTGAACTCAGTTTTACAATCTTGATGACAAGTAACTGTACCCACTGAGCTATCTTGTATATCCTAATGTATGGCTTTCTGATGTAATGAGGTTAAGGTCTATTCAAATAAAAATTTTCATACTTCTTTGCTCTATTTTGCAATATAAATAATAAATGGCATAGTACCAGTGTCTGCACACTATTGTTACTCTTCTGTTATGTTTTCTTGAATTCTTCCACGAAATCACTCCCCAAATGAAATCTCAGCAGCTGCATTTCTTACACAGGGGTATATTTGATGAGGAAAGACTGCATTTTAAAAGGACTTCTCTTTTCATAATTTAGAAGAATATTTTTCAGATTTTATTCTGACTGTTTTATAAGCCTCCTCTTTGTATGTAATTCTCAAAAACATCTTATCTAATTTTGTGGGTGGTACAGGAAAGACAAATATCTAATGTTTTTACATCCATATAAAAAAGCCTTATCTTAATGTCATAGCCAACATGATGCAGTCTTTCTCTGTTTATGTGGGATCACATTAATATAATTTGAATTTTTATATAATATGTGTTAGATTTTTTATCATCAGAACAACTGCTGCCAAACAAATTTAAAAGACTTATTTGGTTTGTGGTTTCAAAGGTTTGGGTCCCTTGTTTTGGGTACAAGGGTACTGCATGCTAGTCACCATGGTTACTTAGGTTATCTAGGTTAGCAGTCAATGTTCAACTGTTAAAGGGTTTCACCCTCAATCAAATATGTGGATGTCACAGTAGAGCTCTCAGAAGTCATTACTCTCTGATAGAGTTGTATTGTCTTCTCTTCATGCATAAAAGCTTAACCATTAGGTTCATGAACTGAGATTGTTATTGGGAGGATGCTAGGACAGACATTTGTTTGTGTGATGTACTTTTATTTATGTATTGTTTTTTAGGTGTATCAAGCCTGAAGCAAAGTCTCTTGGAGTTGGATTACATGCATTTTTCATAAGAGTATTTGGTATGAACAATTTTCCCAAATATCAGATCAATATCAAAGGCTTAGTGAGCCAATTCAAATTTTTCTGAAGAAAAAGACAGCAGCTATATTTTTAATACAAAACAACACTCACCCTAAAGGGAATAAAAGGCTTTAATTTGAAACCAAACAAGCATCACCATAAAGACAACAGAGATTTAGACCATCCAAGTATCAAGTTTCAACATGATGACTGTTAGTGATGTTTATAGTTGGAGAATACCCAGATCTTGAATAAGGAGCTTCTCAAACATATCTAGGGGGATGTCCAGTAGGTTGGAGACAGCACAGAATAGAATTCTGTACTGGAGGCTCAGATGCTGTTTGCCTGCATCCTCAGTGTTTGGGTGACTGTAGGATAGCTTCCTGTTAACTGAATACATCCACAAAGGCTTCATGTGATAGATGCATGGATATATGGTCAGACACAGGGATGGAGCAATGAATGACAAAAGAAGAGTGAAAATAGTAATTGGTCTCTGGATCTGTATGATCCCAGCTGTGCATATCCAGGAAGTCCAAAGACCTCATGGCATCTCTAACATAGGTTTGCCCTGCCCATGTTACTCTTAAGTTCACTTTGAAGCCCCTATAGTTAGAAATGGCTACTGTAAATTAGTCTGAGAATGAAGTAACTGCAGAGATGAAAAGTGTTTCCCTTTGTCTTTAAAGAACTTACCTCATTTTAATTACATTTTTCATCTTTTAGTAGATTCAATAATAATATGGGAAGGAAACAGTTTTGTTTTTTAGATGTACAGAAAACTGAAAAAGACATTTCAGAAAATAAATGAGGTTCATATTTATGAATTCAGTACATACTTCTTTAGCATTTTATACATAATTTTAATATGTTTTGATCTAGAAATTTTACATTAACTGATAATTCCTTAACGTAAACATAGAGACATTTATTCATTATTTTATTTTTTTTTAAATAGAAAAGCAGAAATACTTCCAAATAACATATTTCTCTTTGCTTTCTTCTTTTCAATGGGCTGGTTATTTTTTTCTCTTCTCATTGCAGCGGGTATTCCAACACCTGTTTACTTTGGTGCCTTGATAGACAGAACCTGTTTACACTGGGGAAATCAGAAATGTGGAAAGCCAGGGGCTTGCAGGATATATGATATAAATAACTTCAGGTAATAATAATTTTGTGACATATGATTTTAGTACAAAAAAGTTCCTATTCAGCCGGGCGGTGGTGGCGCATGCCTTTAATCCCAGCACTCGGGAGGCAGAGGCAGGCGGATCTCTGTGAGTTCGAGACCAGCCTGGTCTACAAGAGCTAGTTCCAGGACAGGCTCCAAAGCTACAGAGAAACCCTGTCTCGAAAAACCAAAAAAAAAAAAAAAGTTCCTATTCATATGTAACATTTTGAGTGGTAAGATAATATTTGTTTCATTTTTAGAATGCACATAAGTGTTATAACTTCCTATTTATGTATTTTAATATATTACAATTATTTCTAAAGTAGTTGATGCATATAAATGTGAGTGGGCTTCTTAACCTAACCCTTCGAAATATTTTCAAAAGGGAACAGGTTGTAGACATGGACACTCTGAAGCAGTAGGGATAAAGCTGCATCTTGAGGTGAGCCAGCATGGCAAAATGCCAGTGATAAACAGGAAAGCAAAATCTAGAGACCAGGGAAAATGAAACAGTAGATTGGAAAAAATCTCCCAGCTCCTACTACCACATACCTATGTATAAGAGGAAAACTCTTCCCTTTTGCAAGGGACAGGATGACAGTCCCAACACATTCAAGCAGCAAGGATCCTGACATTCTAGACTCTGGAATATAAACAACTTTCTCATGCTTGCACCCTGATATACTAAGAACCCCAAATCTGTGTGCTGCCTTTGCAGTTTAATAGAACATGTCAGGTGCCTTAGCCAGGGGCTATCTTGAGAAGGTGATGTGGGTGGGTCTTCTGTTTGAGTTGATTTCATTGGTTAATAAAGAAACTGCCTGGCTCATTTGATAGACCGGCCCTTAGGTAGGTGGAGTAGACAGAACAGAAGCTGGGAAGTTAGTCAGATGCCATGCCTCTCTTCTCTGAGCCAAACGCTATGAAGCTCCGGCCCAAGATGGACATATGCTAGAATCTTCCCAGTAAGGCACCACTTTGTGGTGCTACACAGATTATTAGATATGGGTTAACCAAGTAGCCAGTAAGAGGCTAGAGCTAATGGACCAGGCAGTGTTTAAATGAATACAGTTTCTGTGTAATTATTTTGTGGCATAAGCTAGCCAGGTGACTGGGAGTCAGGTGGGACAAAAAGCAGGCCTGCCTGCAGCTTATCACTACAAGAAGGGACCTGCTAACTGAATTTGACTGATGGTTTCAACTCTGAAAACTTAGACATGCTCCACTGCACTTAGTGGTTGGCTGTCTCATTAACAAAAGGTGGCTCAGTAGAGGAGTGTGGTTCAAAGCAGCGGGGAGTGTCACAAAGCAGGAGCATGTTGCCACACATAGAAATAACTGAAACCATTACCATAAAGATCCAGCAGACCAGGGAGCCTGGCCTCTGAGATCCAGGTGCATCCAGTTGTGCTCTTTTATGCTATGGCTTCAACTACAAGCAGTACCTACATGGTACTCATGATTCAGTGCTACGCAGGCACCTGCCACTAACTGTATAGTGAAATAGTTTTGGGTTTACTGCTGCCTCACTTCCAGAGGTTATTCTAGGCTGATCTTGAACCAGACTTAGTTTGTTACCTTGCTGATCTTAAAGGCCAACATGTCTAAGAAAACTCACAGAGAAGATTTGCTTGCTACAGACTGCACTGGGCTCCTTCTTGCTAGAAAATATTTGAGCAATATCCTCAAATTCTAGGAAAGAAAAGTACTGACCTGTCCTGAAGCATGTCTGCTCTGATTAGCTGACATGCCATTCCCAGGCTGGTATATCCATAGTTAACAGTGTGGAAGATCTCAATTACTTCTGTTAGTGTATCTGTGTGTTTAAAATTCCATTTACCTTGGTATCCCATAACACTGGCAAGTAACCTAGATTTGTGAACTAAATTGACCCCTACTTCCTTTAAGTTGATTATTATTAGGGTCTTTTATAAAAGTGAAAGAAACATAAACTGATACTTTTTAATCTATTATCCCTTTAGAAAAATTATTTCTGAATTGTTATATTTGAAGTCTTAGGCATCTACACATAGATAGTATCTTTATGTTTTAACACTGTAAAAGTAGGTAAGATTTAATTTCTCTATCCTTTCATGGTCTTGGGTATCCTGTCTAAGGAATGATCCTGTCCCATGACTGTAGAAAAAGTAGTGAGATGCGTTCCTGCCATCCAGCTCCCAGTCACCTGGCTAGCTTATGCCCCGAAATAATTACATCGAAACTGTATTCATTTAAACACTGCCTGGCCCATTAGTTTCAGCCTCTCATTGGCTAATTCTCACATCTTGCTTTAACACTTATTTAGTAATCTGTGTAGCACCATGAGGTGGTGGCTTACCAGGAAAGATTCTAGCGTACGTCTGTCTTGGGTTGGAGAAGCATGGCGACTGACTCATTGCCTTCTTCCCAGCATTCTGTTCTGTCTACTCCACCCAGTTTGTTCTGACCTATCAGGCCAAGCAGTTTCTTTATTAATTAACCAATGAAAGCAACACATAGAAAGAAGACCCACCTATATCATTTCCCCCTTTTCTGTTTAAAAAAGAAAAGCTTTCACTTTAACATAGTAAAATTACATATAACAAAACAGTTATCAAGTAAGAATTACAGTTACAATATTTATATCTATTTTATCTGTTATCATAGCAATGGAAAACTATAACTATCTATCTGTTCTTCAACTCCATCAAAGACTCCAGAAGGATATAATATTCCCTAAGTAAACAATAAATAAGCAACTTCCAAAACTCTAGAAATGACAGAGATATCTCGCTGCCTGTACAGTCACCCAAAGTTCTTTTGTACTGTTGGGGCAACCATCTTCAGCCTACAGGCCCATAGTATCCAGAAAACATTTCCTTGAAGCAGGAAATTCCAGACAGTTCAGTTACTTTCTTTTTTGCCCTCTAGAATGTCTTACAGACTCTTTCATGAAGGGGGAACTCTGAAGGATCATCGCACCTTTAGGCAAGTTCAGGAGTACTCTCTCTGCGGGTTCTTTGTGTCCAGTTTATGCAACAGTCCAGGCAAGAGCAGTTTCTTGCCCAAATGGCTATCAAAATCCATAAGGAGCCTCTTCAATGCCCATCTTCCTCTTGAAGTAGCTTGGTGCTACCAGCAGACGAGTCTCATTGTCATGAAAAGCCCTAAGCTATTAAAACACTTAAATGCCATATTCTTTAGTCTTTGAAAGATATGAAGAATGCCTACCTAACTGAAATATATCTCTATATATCTAGAAAAACTAACATGACTACAAGCTTGACTATTATCAATGATTATCCATTAACAACCTATATTTCTTAATATACATTACATTTTTAAATGAACGACACATCACAATACCTCACTCAAGAGCAGAAATACATATACATATAACAAAATTGACCTTAAATTTATATCAATAGAGTAAAAGTTATACCAATGTAAATTATTCATATCTATATCATATCCCCCTTTAAATGTAAAAGAACATTTATAAACAATATTTGGGAATGTGGGTGCAGTTTTTTCCTCTCCAAACTGCTTCCTGCTGAATGGGGGTGCTGTTAATCAGACATGTCATGGTATAAACTGTGTGTTAGATTCATCTCAGTCAGCAGTTGAGTGAAGTAATTTTTTGAAGATGTTACAGCAACCTTTCAAGAGACGTGGTCTGTCATACCATATTGGGATAGAAGCAATCCACAGGGTCTCATTCTCTGTGAAAACAAAAGAAAACCTTCTCCAAAGCATCATATCCTTAGACTGAAATTTTGAAGTCAAGAAATCTTTAGAACATCCATGTTGGATCAGCTTAGCAACCCACACAATGAAATGTCTCTCTGCATTTAACTCCTTCACAGTCAAAAAGTTCAAAGAAAATACAATATACAGAATCCAAACTTTCTGTGAATTTTCAATTTTTACGTGGCTTATTTTTCTTTATTTCTTTTAATCTATAACTATCTTTACTCATCTCTTTAAAGGCTTTACCCTTTTTTAAAGACATTAACTTTATTCTCTATATTCTTTTTTTTCTCTCTCCCAAGCTTACGTACACTCATCCAACATTGTGACCCATTTAGAGGTCTTTTATGTCTGAATCTGTCCCATTGTGAATCTGTCATTTTTTTTACTGTCCAGGAGCACTTTTGATTTCTGCCTTTAAATCACTAAGTGCTTAAGAATCTAAGCTGTGACATTCCTAGGTCAAAAACAGGTACTGTGAGCTTGCTCTGCCCAGTCAAACATGGCAGAGCCACTTGTGACTAAATCAGTTGAGCCTCTGAGCTACAGAGTAGTGGGCTGCTCTGGATGTTGGCTCCACCTCTTTCCAATTTCAAAATGGAGGACATACCATTTTCTACTAGCTCTGGAGCCTCCAGGTAAGAGCCGCACTCAGCAGTTTAACTCTGAGACTGAGTGTGTGGCACAGAAACACTTTTCATCCAAGTTATAGCCAAATCTGACAGGCAGAGCACTGTGCAGCTTAGAAACATCTCTCTGGCGGCAGAAATCCGCCATGCTCTCCCATCTGCCTAAGCCTGATCCCACAGTCTGACCAGGTGCAGGTGGGGAGTTCTGAACCATTGGCATGGTCTCAGAATACTTTCTTCCCAATCCCAAGCGGGAACACAAACATCCAGTCCAATAAAAGCCATTGAAATGCTTTAAAACCAGAGTTTGTACTGGTGGCATGGCCCAGGAAGCTGCATTTTAAAACCAGGTAGCTTTTTTCCTGCTGAGGCTGAGTTAGGAAAATTTCTCTGCAGCACACTCAGGCAAACAGCAAAAAGCTGTGTTAAACTCTCTCTATCTCTCCTTTATTTTTAAGCCTTCTCACTTTTTAACTGGATTTAGTTACCACATTGGGCACCAATCTACAGAATGGGCAGCAGGCTGCATTCCTGTCACCCAGCTCCCAGCTGCCTGGCTAGCTTATGCTCTGAAATAATTACACGGAAACTGTATCCATTTAAACACTGCCTGGCCATTAGTTTCAGCCTCTTATTGGCTAATTCTCACATCTTGCTTTAACACTTATTTAGTAAGCTGTGTAGTACCACGAGGTAGTGGCTTACCAGGAAAGATTCTAGCGTACGTCTGTCTTGGGTTGGAGAAGCATGGTGACTGACTCATTGCCTTCTTCCCAGCATTCTATTCTGTCTACTCAACCTAATTTGTTCTGACCTATCAGTCCAAGCAGTTTCTTTATTAATTAACCAATGAAAGCAACACATAGAAAGAAGACCCACCTATATCACATGACTCTATTCACAGGTCAACAAAATCCATACAGGCTTTCACTGAAACTTTCTTCTCAGGAGATTCTAGGTGTGTTTATTTGACAACACTAACCATCACACCAGATTTTCCTACAAATATGTTGAGAACATGAAAGAATGCTTTCATGGTTATTTAGAAATGTGCATATAAAAATACCTATTTTCTATACACATGACTTCCATAAATCTTAAGGCATATTTATCAAATTATAAAATTTATCAAATTTATAAAGAAAAATGCTTATGATAGTAAAAAAGATATTCTCAGAAATGGTGACAAGAAAAATTACCTAATTCTTTTTAGGAAGCATCCATAGTCTTCATGCTTAAACTGGACAAGTTCAGCAAATGTAAAGAATTTGGGGCTAAACATATAGCTCAGGGGTTAAGAGCACATATTGCTCTTGCAGAGAACATGAGTTCAATTCCCATAACCCACAGTAGCAGCTCAAAACTTCCTGTACTCCAATTGCAAGACATCCAGGATTCCTGGAAAAATGCACACAGAGAGACGCAACACATAGACATAGTAAAAAAATAAAAAGTAAATTTGTCTTTATACATGCAAAATTATACATGAAAATTAACAATTTAAAGCTATTACTATATAAAGTGACTAATAGGATTTATTGTAGATATAGAAAAATTTGCATGTCACAAAAACCTATTGGTATAACACACAAATTCTTAATAGGAGAGAAATCTTGAAAAATGACTTTATTGTGTTTTATTCATGTGTGATCAAACTCTGAGCAAACAAGACAGATGATCTCCCTTAAACTGACAGGGATATTATTCTCTCAATATATAAGAAAACAGGCAATAATGGCAGGGTTAAGCATAGTGACTTAGTGTGAGGTAATTTCAGACAGGGATTGGCAAGGAGGCTGGTCATGTTACTTGCTCTGACAGGAAATGTTGAGAGCTTCAAGCTAAGTTCATGGTATAATGAACTTCATCTTCAGCTAAACATTTATGAAAACATTCTCATAGCAAACCAAGAGATGTCTTTCTATAATGATACTAAATCAAGTCAAGTTGACAAAGGAAACTAGGCATCACCAAACTGAAGAAATATATTCAAACTTTTATGTTGGAAATTTTTTTACATTTTAACAAAAAAATACTTTTTGTTAAATAAATTTTTGTTAATACTAATAACTTAGAAAAGTAACTTATATAAAGTGCATGGACAAAATAATCACCTGATGTTTTTATTTGAAGAATAAATGATCAGTAAGAGTATACAAAATTAGATTTCACTGATCATGTTAAGATTTAATGCAGATTAATTGTTTTCTATAGGAGCATTTTCCTTTGGTTGCCAGCAGCATTAAGAGGATCAAGCTTCCTCCCAGCAATCTGCATTATAATACTTTTGAGGAAGTTCCAACTCCCTGACAAAACTGACTCTTCAGAGACTGAATTTGTAGAGATGAAGCTCACAGAGAAGGAAAGCAAGTACATGGATGTGCCCAGAAGTCCTGAGTTTGAGAACAACCGAGAACTGAAAACGAGGCTGTAATGAAATTTCTGTTGACCTACCCAAGTGCATGGACAGTGTGCATTTTGAATTATGAGAAGAACTATGGGAGCTCTTTTCTTATTCTTGACCCTAAAAGTTATTTCAAAACATGATAAAAAATATTTACTGATATCTTAGAAGCATTAGAGTGGCACTAAAGGTTTTCCCAGGAAGACTATGGTTACCCCACCACAATGAACTTCACAGCTGCTTTTATTGTCACACAGCATTTTCTCTTTTAACTCAGTCAGAGCAAGTGCACCTTTCTTACCTATCTGCAAAAAAGCTTTAATACTTTTCCATGATGAAACACTATTTGATTTCATGGAATTATGTTTGGATGGTACATTTATTTAGAGTAGAACATTTTCATCTTGGTTGTGTTACATTGAAATAATTTGTTTAAATTTATCCTTTCTATATGCAAAATATTGGCATACTTCTTTGACTAGTTAGGAGTTCTTAATTCTCTTTTTTATTCTAGGTATGATGCTTCTAAAATTAGACTTCTTATTAAATGTCATCTGTTGCTTTCAATCTCTATTTTATTACTCATGTCACACATTTGATTACTTAGAGCACTGAAAATTTAAATCATGTTTTCATAAAATTATGAAGCAAAGATCTTTGGAACATTTTTCCTTAGGAATTCAAAGCTGGTCATAAAACTCACTCTTAAAAGCAAGAATTTGAGGAAGCCTATACTTGCATAGGCCTTCAGATAGAAGAGGTTGTATGTCAGTGGTACAGTGATTGTCTAGTACATGTGAGACTCTGGGTTCAACGTCAAAGTAGAGCAAATGACTGAAAATAAAATCAATAAATGCTAGATGCAGCATCAGATATTCTCAAAAGACTAGTATCTCATATTCAGGTGGCTTCTTTGACCCAGAATTCATTTTACTCATGTGTCCTTAGATACACTGATATCCATTAATTTTCAAAATAGTCTTAGTGTTAAAAATTTAAAAAGAGATCAGTTAGATGGCTCAGTGGAAAGGAAAGTTTGCCACCAAACCTAACAAGATGGGTTTGACCCCAGGATCCACATAGTGGAAGGAGAGAACCATGTCTTGCAAGTTGTCCCATGTCATCTACTTCTGTACTGTGGTGTACATGCCCCACCTGTAAATAAATAAATTAATAAAAAGATGAAAAAATTATAAATGTTTAAAGAGTGACTTGTTGTATAAAACTCAAATTAATAATGTTGAAAGCACACATTAAAAACAAAATCACATTGTGGTAATTTGAGTGAGAAATGTCTGTCCTAGGCTCAGGCCATTAGACGTCTGCATTCCAGTTGATAACTGTTTGTGAATAATTAGGGATCCATCCTTAATGGAAGAAGTGCACCATTGAGCTAGATGTTGAGAGTTAAAGCATTGCCTACTTTCAGTTCACTCTCTGCTTTGCGCTTTGGTTGAAGAAGTGAGATATCAGCTTCCTGCTCCACTCACCATGCCTGTTGCTCCCTGTCATGCCTCCTTGCTTTGAATGGCTTCTGTAGAAGGTGCTGTGGGCTGCTTCCTGCCACCTGGCTAGCTTTACACCCAAAATAATTACACAGAAACTATATTAATTTAAACACTGCCTGACCCATGAGTTTCAGCCTCTTATTGGCTAATACTCACATCTTGCTTTAACTCATATTTAGTAATCTGTGTAGCACCACAAGGTGGTGTCTTACCAGGAAGGATCTTAGCCTGTGTCCATTTCATAGACGAAAGCTATGGCATCTGCCTGAGGCATTTGCCTCACTCTGCTTTCTTTCTCCCACGATCCTGTTCTGTCTACTCTGCCTACCTAATTTTCTGTCCTAATATAAGGCCAAGCTAGTGTCTTTATTAACAAATGAAAGTAACGCATAGACAGCAGACCATCTTCCACATTTCCCCTTTTTCTGTTTAAACAAAAAAGAAAGGATTTAATTTTAACATAGTAAAATTACATATAACAAAACAGTTATAAAGCAAGAATTACAGTTAAAATATTTATATCTATTTTATCATCATAACAATGGAAAACTATAACTATCTATCTATTCTTCAACTCCATCAAAGACTCCAGAAAAATATAATATTCCCTAAGTAAACAATAAGTAAGCAACTTCCAAAACTCTAGAAATGACAGAGATATCTCACTGCCTGTACAGTCACCCAAAGTTCTTTTGTACAGTTGGGGCATCCATCTTTATCCTACAGGCCCATAGTATCCAGCAGACATTTCCATGAACCAGGAAAATTCAAAGACAATTCAATCACTTTCTGCTCTGTCCTGCTGAATGTCTCGCAGACTCTTTCATGAATCAGGAACCCCAAAAGACCATCTCACCCTTAAGCAAGTTTAGCAGTCCTCTCTCTGTGGGTTCTTTGTGTCCAGTTCATGCAACAGTGCAGGCAAGAGCAGTTTCTTGCCCAAATGGCTATCAAACTCCATAAGGAGCCTTTTTAATGCCCATCTTCCTCTTGAAGTAGATTGGTGCTGCCAGGATCAGATGTGTCTCATTGTCATGAAAAGCCCTAAGTTATTAAAATGTCTTAAATGCCATGTTCTGTAATCTTTTAAAGATATGAAGAATGCCTACCTAACTAAAATATATCTCTATATATCTAGAAAATCTAAGCTACATGACTACAAGCTTGACTATTATTGATGATTATCCATTAACAACCTATATTTCCTAATATACATTTCATTTTTAAAATGGACTACACAATCACAATATCATAATCAAGATCAGAAATACATATACATATAACAAAATTGACCTTGAACTTGTATCAAAGAGTCAAGATACATACCAATGCAATTTATTCATACCTGTATCATATCCCCCTTTAAATGTATTTGGGAATATGGGTGCAGTTATTTCTCTCCAAACTACTTCCTGCTGTATGGAGGCACTGTTATTTAGTTTTTCATGGTATATATAACTTGTGTCCCATGTTCATCTCAGTCAGCAGTTAAGTAAAGTCATTTTTTGAGGGTGTTCAGAGCAACCTTTCAGGAGGGTGTGGTCTATTATACCATATTGGAATAGAAGCAATACACAGGGTCTCATCCTCTGTGAAAACAAAAGAAGACCCTCTTTTCCAAAGTATCATGTTCTTAGATCCAAATTCTGAAGTCATGCCCTTATGATATGCATTCTAGTCTAGCTTGGTAGCCCATATAATGAAATGTCTCTCTGTACTTAGCTCCTTCACAGTCAAAAATTTTAAAGAAAACACAATAATATGAAGAATCCAGACTCTCTGAGAATTTTCCATTTTTATGTGGCTTATTTTTCTTTATTTCTTTTAATCTATACTCTGTCTCTTTAAAGACTTTACCCCTTTTTCTTTAAGGCATTAAATTTATTCTATATATTCTTTTTCTTCTCTCTCCCAAGCATATGTACACTCATCCAACACTGTGACCCATTTAAAGGTCTTTTATGTCTGAATCTGTCCTATTGTGAATCTGTAATTCTTTACTTTCCAGGAGCAGTTCTTAAAATGCTAAGCACTTCTTAAAAACTTAAGTTGCACCATGTAGAAGTTATATGGTACTGCCTGTTTCCTGCCCAGTCTAAACCTTAACTGTGCTGTTATTATGATAATAACAATAGTTTCTGACTGAGGTAAGCACAGTTCAACATGGGGTCTTACCATGCATACATATCAGAGAGGAGAACTATGGCGTCTGCCTGAGGCATCTGCCTCACTCTGCTTTCTTTCTCCCACAATTCTGTCCTATCTACTCCACCTACCTAATTTTCTGTCCTATTAAAGGGCCAAGGCAGTTTCTTTATTAACCAATGAAAGTAACACATAGACAGATGACCCTCCTCCATCATTCTTTCATCCCTATAGAATCATAAGAAAAAAACATTCTTTTTCTTCTTCGGTTTTTTTGTGGTGTTTTATTACAGCACTGAAAAGTAATTGATACAGAAATCATCTTATTTTGTGTTTGGTAAAGAATGAAGAGATATCAAGGAACAACAAACCTGTCTGTCATTTCAGAAATCTAATATTTGTTTCTGCTCATCATATTTCTTCCTTTGGTAATGAAACTCAATACAAAAATCACATAAATCTCTAAAGACAAGGAGGATGAAGGAAGGTAATGTGTAAAATAATCCCACACCTGTTTGGACTTATTATTAAAAAGGTTATTTATTTGAGGGGGGAAAACTTACAGAACACCATGCTACACAACCAGGAAAGGAGTCTAGTCTTCCAGCAGTTGCCAACTGAAAGCCTGAATAAGTGTCAATGGTGTGATGTACATGTTTTAATTTTCAAAATTCTGCAAAGTGGAACATATCCATCTTCCAGATTTCATTTCTTTGAGTACCCTTCGGGTTATTCCCTGTAGGTAACAGTATTTGGTTATATAAAGAGCAAGTAGGACATCTCTTTATAATTTCCTTAGCTGGTTGCTACGTAATGGAAAACTCTTTCTTTAAACCTTTGCTATTGACATGATGAATTTTATGAAATTCTGAGGCCTGTAACACATTTCCAATCAAAAATTGATCAGTTTCTGCATTCCCTTGTGCTAGAGGACCAGGCAGATCAATATGGGATTGGATGTGTGTTAAGTACATAGGACACAGTCTATTCCCAATTATGTCTTGTACCTGGATAACCAGTGAAGTCAATTCTGTATCATCTGTTATAAATTCAGTAGTTTCAATATGTAAGATTACTCTTTTTGCATATTGTGAATCAATAACTACATTAAGAGGTTTTTTAAAATCCCTTAGCATCATAAGAATGGCATATAATTCTGACTTCTGGATGGAATTATAAGGGCTTTGTTCGCCCTTACTCAATTTGTTTGATTTGTAACCTGCATTCCCTGTTTATTACCATCAGTACAAAATGTATGGGCTCCGGTTATTGGAGCATAAGTACAATTCAAGGAAGAATCCAAGAAGTTCTCTTTATAAGGTTAAGTCTACTGCTTTTGGGATAGTTGCTATTAATTTCTCCCCCAAAATAGCACAAGCCCTTTGCCACAGTTCATTGTCTCCCATAGCCTTTTTATTTCAGTAGTGAAGGGCTCTATTATTTCTGCTGGGTCTTTACTTGTTAGTTGATGAAGTCTCAGTTTACATTTTATGATTAATTCAGATACTTTTTCTACACATTTTTTTAATTTTTTACTTGGTTTGTGTTGTAAAAAGATCCATGCTAAAATAGTATCTTCCCTCTACATTAAAATTCCCATAGGAGAAGTTCTGGAAGACAATATGACTAGAATATAACTAAGATTTGGATCCATCCTATCCACATATGCCTCCTGTAATTTTGCCTCAAACATTGACAGTTTCTTTTCTGCTTCACCTGTTAATACTCTGGAACAATTTAAATCTTTGTCACCATCTAAGGTTTTGTTTAAATGAATTATTAGATCAGGTGTCATCCCAACAGGCGGTCATAGACTGGAAATGCCTCCTAACAATCTTTGAAAATCATTAAGAGTCCATAAAAGGTCTCTCCAAATTTATGCCTTTTGTGTCCTAATTTTCTGTAAACCTATTCTGTAGCTTATGTAATTAACAAAATCTCCTCTTTGAATCTTTTCAGGAGCAATTTGTAATCCTCATTTAGGCAAAACTTTACTTTCTCAAACATTCTTTCTAAAGTATCTGTTTGAATCAGATAGCAAAATGTCATCCATTTAATGGTAAATTATAGACTTAGGGAATTGTTTACATATGATTTCCAATGGCTGACTTCCAGAGTATTTTCACAGGCTGGGGCTATTGAGCATTCCCTGTGGGGTAGGATAGTCCACTGGTAGTCCTACTTGGTAATCCCCAAGTAGGCTGGGAATTATTAGAAATAGGCAATGTGAAGGCAAATTTTTCTCTATCCTTTTCTTGTAAAGGTATAGTGTAGAAGCAATCCTTCAGATCAATAACTTTGAGGGGCCATCCTTCTGGTAACAGAGAAGGCAGAGGAATTCCAGATTGTAGAGGGCCCATAGGATGAATTACCTTGTTGATAGCCCCTAGGTCTGTCACCATTCTCAATTTACCAGATTTCTTTTTTTTTTTTACAACAAACACGGGAGAATTACAAGGGCTAGTTGACTCCTCAATATGTTGAGCATCTAATTGTTCCTGTACCAATTGTTCTAAAGCCTGCAATTTATCTTCAGTTCGAGGCCATTGCTTAACCCATATTGGCTTCTCAGTTAGGCATGTTAAAGGTAGGGCTATTGGTACCTCTAACGGTTTGTTAGTTGCTTTATGTTCTTGTACAGCCTGAATGGCTAGTGACCTTAGTGCATAGTACCTTATTACATCCTTCCCAGAATTATGAGTTCCTGGGACTGCAGGAATGTTAATCCGGGTATTCCATTGCTGTAGCAGGTCATGGCCTCATAACTTTATTGCAATATCAGCTACATAATGTCTTAGATTTACCTTTGACCTTATGGCCCAATATAGTTAACCCATCTCATGCATTGTTTAAATTAAGATATGGTTCCAATTCCTAGTAATTGAACATCTGCTTCTTGAAGAGGCCAATTTGGATGCCAAGATTCTGGAGTGATGATACTCACATCCACTCCAGTGTCTATAAAGCCAAAAATCACAATTCCATTTGTACATACTCTCAGCTTTGGTCTCTGATCATTTATAGACGTTTGCCAAAATATACACTTCTTATTTCATATGTGAATTTCTGACTTATCCTCCAAATTTGAGCCATCATTTAGAACCTTATGATCTTGCACAGAAGGTTCTAGAGTTTTTAATTTTCCTGGTGCGACATGTCTTCCATGGTTACTGGGAACTAATGGGCCACTTTTGGCATGGGAGCCTGTGAGAGGCCCTTCAAGGAGTTTCCCGAAGGTATCCGGTTGCCTTGTCTGTCTGTTGTTGATCTGCACTCATTAGTTCAATGTTGTCCTTTACCACACCTACTACATATACCTGAATGGTGAGTTTTCCTATTCCTGCCATTTCCAGATGAAATGTTATACCTAGAAGTTCTTTGCCTGCAATCCCTTTTCAGGTTTCCTAATTTACCACAATTAAAACATTTGACAAGTTGATGTCCCCTCATCACTTTGGAAATCACTTCTCCTACCCAAGATTCATCATCATAGTTAAAGTTCTGAAAATTCATGGTATGCTGGACCCACTCATCCATAGGTTCTGATCTAGACCTTAAAGGCCCAATTATCTTTTTGCAGTCTACGTTTGAATTTTTAAAAGCTAGCAATTCAAGAATTTGTCATCTAGCTTCTGGGTCTGTTACTCCTGTGTTCAGAGCCTTAATTAATCTTTGCAAAAAGTCAGTATAGGGTTCTCCTTGTCCCTGCCTAACCCTGGTATATGACTCTAACTTTTTCTCTGAATCTGATATTCTATCCCAGACATTCAAGGCTGCTTTGTGGCATAGGGAAAATAGTTCTTCATCACAAAGACCTTGGACCTGTGGATCAGTGTGTGCTCCTATGCCAAGAATTTGATCCTGAAAAACCTCCACACCTTTTGCTCTTCCTTGCTGTTCCATATGTTTGGATTCTTCTCTGAAATAAACTCCAAACATCAAGGAAGGTCCATCTTCCAACACTGTGGATGCTAACTGTGAGAAATCATGGGGAATAGCCCTGAAATTAGAAGCCCAAGTCCTTATCATTTCCTTAACAAATGTAGAGTGCAAGCCATAAGTAATGACGGCATGTTTAATTTCCTTCAGATTATTCAGTCCCATTGGCATCCATCTACCTTCGTTGGCTTCATTTGAGCTTTTAGAAGTAGTTGTTTTGTCAGAATAAATTTCAGGGCATGTCACTAGAACCCTGGGTAAACCAGTTCTGACAGCTGGTGGTGGCATTGTATCCTGCCCTTGTATTTTCTCACTTTTTTCATCAGCTCCAATAATTTACTCAATCATTTCAAATTTCTTAATCATTGTCACACAGAAGCCCTGAATCTCCTGACCTGCAAAGATTTCTAATGATTTCCCCATGCTACTAATTTTCTCGTCCTCATTTTGCACCTGTGATTCGAAGGTCTTAATGTTTCCTTTCAGAGATAACATCTTCTCTTTGAACTGCCCCCAGATATCATGTAAGTTGCCATCCTGGAGGTATATTCTGACTGTTACCTTTTCAAAACTCTGTGATAACTTCTGAAAGTCAAATTCAACAGCCTGGACCTTTCAGATAATTTCCTAGAACCCTTAGATATGGATTCAATTTTGCCTATCATGGTATTAATCCTACCATTAATGTCATGTACCTCCATAATGACATAAGATGGAGAAGAAAACTGAAACCAAATAACCAGAAAATTGAAGTACATCCAAGGTCATAGAGGCCTCATATGATTTCAGCAAAAACCACGTCTAGAGTCCCATTAAAAACAAAACCTGCCATTTTACCTGGTAACAAGCAGATGGCGCTGTTTCTGAGTCGCAACCCAAATCAATGGAACGGTGTCAGGATTGATTCTATGGTACTCAAGAAGTTAGATGTACACAGAGAAAGAAAACCCAGAGTCCAGGCACAAAGAACAAAAATCCAGGGAGCTTCCAGCTCACCCCGCGTGCCCACCCTGCTCCAACCCAATGTAGGGGGTCGTAACACAGTTGTTGAAAGAATGGCTGACTGCCCGCCCATCATACCTATGCTGCTTGCTTGGGACAAAGGGTCACTGTGCTAAGGCAAACACTGTGATGGGAAATCCAAACAGTGCTTCCACTGAGTGTGGCAATGGCTTGTTCTCTTACTCATGCTGCCCCAGCGCAGAGCTTAAAAGCTTCTCAGACTGTCCAGGCCCATAGATCCTGGGAGGCATGGAGTTTTTAACTTCTGACTCCATGCACAGGCCATGGCTGAGGGAGGGCTCATGCCAAGCTGAGCTGGCAGCAGGCAGCATGGGAGTTTGTGGCAGGCCGCCAGGCTGGGGGGATGAGGAGGTGGTTCCAAAACCAAATGGTGGGTACCAGATAATTCGCGAAACAACCCCACACCAGTTTGGACTTATTATTTAAAATGTTATTTATTTGAGGGGAAAAAAAACGAACGGAACATCATCCTACATGACAGCCAGGAGAGGAGGCTAGTCACTGGAACCAGAGTCCTAAGCAAGAGAGCGAATGGAGGGCTGCCACTGCTTTTTAAAGTGAAAGAGACCATGCTCCAGTGGGCTGGTATCTCAAAGGCTATTGGCTGAAGGAGCAGAAGGAGCTCCTGCGGCAGGAAGCAAAGTTGAGCTGTGTTTGTTTATACACAGTGAGACTATCTACATGTAATAGCAGATTAAAGGAAGGCACAATATTACAAATATCTGAAGAAACCAGTCAGTCAATGGGAGTGTTAAGTTTACTGTTTCTATTACTTGAACTGAGGCCAGTCCACTTCTGTAGGGGGCTAGGTTAATTAATAAATAACCAGACCAGCTCTATTCAAATGATTTCAATAATTGAGGGAAAACTTACATGACCAAAGATCCAACGAACGCCAGGAGCACAGGAAACCAAAGAGGAAAAAACAATGATGGTTTATATGCTATTTGGGATCCTGGGGATGGGGGGGACACACCCCACAAACAAGGTGTTTGGCTGAGCTTCCCCATCATCTCTGCCTTTTGTCTAAATAAGACAGAACAAAACCAAATACAACTATATACAGTAGAAATAGATAATAAATATAAAATTACAAACAACAAACAATAAAAAGTTTTACTAAGCATTCTATTTCAAGGAGTCTAAATAATGTACAGGGTAACTACAATTATCTAATCTTCAACTCCATCAAAGATCTGAGAAGGGAAATAATATTACTTAAGCAACCAGGAAGTACAAACGAGAAACTTCCAAAATGTGCAACAGATGACAGAGACAAATGAGTACCTAGGCAATCACCCAAAGTCTCATTTGCAATGTTGAGGCAACCAACTTTGGCTAAGGCCTAACATAACTGACATACCATTTTCAAAGGCAAGAAACTTTTTTTTAGAACTATCCTACCCTGTCTTGGCAAGATAAGGCAATCCTGTTTTAATCCATTTACGGATACTCTGAAACTCTGTCAGTGGTGCCAGGTATGGGCTTTTTCTTTGCCCAAAGGCCAGTTCTGCCAAGAAGAAGACAAGCTCCAAGTGGAGTGTCTTTGGTGCTCAATGTTCTCTAGGGAATAGAACAGTGTTGCCAGGAGTGATTGTTTCTCATTAGTACGAAACTCTAGGTTAGATTAAAGGCCATTTTCTACAGCTCTTCAAAGAGGTTGAAGATTATACTATCTATACTAAATGTAATCTCTATGTATCTAAAAAACCTGATTATCCTAAATATAAATATGACAAACATATATGACTATTGATTTATAATTCTGGATACCTATCTAACTTGAAGACTAAAAGAAGAAACAACTGTGCAATAAATGAGGACAATGATCTCAAAATGTAAACAATGTCATTACATAAATAATATCAGAGGTTGAAATGTACACTGAAATATGATAAATATATCAATTTTACATATAAATGTACATACATAAAACAATTATTTTAAACAGATGTAGAAGCATACCCTCATACAATAAATAGAGGTAGAAGCATACTCACATACAATATTCAATATATCAATATACAAGAATCAGCACCAATATGATTTTTTAAAAACAATAACTCACAAATACGTTATCTCATCAAACCATCTAATTCCCCCTTTTTATCAGTAAACACCCCTGAGTCCATATAATACCTCCACCATCCCCTCAACCCTATACCAACCACTAAATGATGTCCCTAAATCTGAGGGCAAACTCTGTTGTGAGAGGGGACATTGTCCTTTAAGATTGCTTCCAGCTGACATGGGGGCAACGTTCTTCTTAGGGGGTCCTGTGAAACACAAATAATGGGAAAATTCCCAGATTAACATTTTGTCTGAGAAAGTTACAAATAGTCTCTGAGTGTTTTGAGGAGATCTGGCCAGAGTGTTGTAAAAAAATGTACATCATTCGAAACTGTCTTGTACAATTGGTAACAAAAATCAGGTCTAATATTAGTGCTATCAATATCATGACTTCATAATAATAACCAGGTAGAATTGATATTGTGAGGCCCCATTTTCATCCTGAAAACTTCAAAGATTACTGAAGGAAAATTTGTTGTTTGTTATGGAAAAGTTAAACATTATCTTCAAAGACATATACAGACATATATATATATATATATATATATATATATATTCAATGAAAGGTGTAATAAAGAGAGAAACAGATATGAGGAAAGGCAAAGAAAGTTTATCAAGTATTATCAAGTATATTATTATTATTATTATTATTATTATTATTATTATTATTATTATTATTATTCTGTCCCATACCATGGCTCCTGACCTGAGATAGAAACTCTGAGATATCACTTATCAACAGGCTTGGAATTGAAGAGGGACTGAGTCAGGGTCCAACTTCAAAATCAGATCTACATATTTTAAAGAAATATTCATTAATACATATTTAAAAAATTATACATACAGAACCTATTTAGTTTTATTGCTGATACTTAGTGGATCATAACTATTTTCCATCCATCAGTATTTATATATCCAGGGTCCTTTAAATTATTTGAAGATGAGTGTTTTCCTGTAGAGATAATAAAAGAACCCTGCCCCCAGCCTATATGTTTTTCTTACCATCAGTATAATTAATATCATTGTGAATGGAGTGTTATTTATCTTTTCCAAGGCATTTCTCCTCTTCATACAGAACTTTTATTAATTTTGATGGTATCCACATTTTTCCTCTTCTGTGGAAACAAGAGCAAAACCCCTTCTCCAATGCAGCACATCTCCTGGTTTCCATTGAGAGGTCAGTACATCCTTGAAATAAACTGGTTGATTTAATACAACAGACTTTTCCATTATCCAATGTCTTTCTGCAGCTGTTGTCCCCTTCTCATTAGCGTTGAGATAATTCAAGGTTAATAAAGCATTATGTAACCTATTTCTGGGGGTATTTTCCATGCCTTTCTGTTTGTTTAACATATCCTGTATAGTTCTATTTGATCTTTCTATGACTGCTTGACCTGTAGGATTGTATGGTATACCTGTAACATGCTTGATATTGTAATAAGCAAAAAATCGTTTAATTTTCCTAGAAACATAAACTGGACCATTATCCGTCTTTATTTTTATAGGTATACGCATGATGACCATAACTTCTAATAAATGAGTGATTACTGAATCAGCTTTTTCTGAACTTAAAGCAGTTGCCCATTGGAAACCTGAATAAGTGTTAATGGTGTGGTGTACATATTTTAATTTGCCAAATTCTGCAAAGTGGAACACATCAATCTGCCAGGTTTCATTCCTTTGAATACCCTTTGGATTAGCCCCTGCAGGCAGTGATATTTGGTTATAGAAAGAGCAGGTAGGGCATTTCTTTACAATCTCCTTAGCTTGTTGCTATGTAATAGAAAACTCTTTCTTCAAACCTTTGCTCTTGATGTGATGTTTTTTATAAAATTCAGAAGCCTGAAGTATACTACCAATCAACAATTGATCAATATCTGCATTACCTTGTGCTAGAGGACCTGGCAGACCCCTATGGGATCAGATGTGTGTTATATACATAGGGCAAAGCCTGTTCCTGATCATAACTTGTACCTGGATAAATAATGAGGTTAGTTCTGTATCATCAGGTATAAATTCAGCAGTTTCAATGTGCAAAATAACTCTTTCTCCATATTGTGAGTCAGTAACTATATTAAGAGCTTCTTTAAAGTCTCTTAGCACCATAAGAATTGCATATAATTTTGCCTTCTGGACAGAATCATAGGGACTTTGTTCCACATTTCTCAAGTCTTCTGATTTATAACCTGCCTTCCCTGACTTATTAGCATTAGTATAAAATGACTGGGCTCTGGTTATTGGAGCATCATGGAGATTCGAGGAAGAATCCAAGAAGTTCTATTTATAAATTCAAGCCTATTGCTTTTGGGATAGTTGTTATTAATTTCTCCCAAAAAATTAGCACAAGCTCTTTGCCATGGCTCATTGTCTTCCCATAACTTTTTTATCTCATCAACAGTGAAAGGCACTATAATTTCTGCTGGATCTATGCCTGTTAATTGACGAACTCTCATTTACCTTTTATAATTAGTTCAGAGACTTTTTCCACATAGGTTTTTAATTTCTTACTCGGTTTAATTTGTAAAAAGATCCATTCTAAGATAATATCATCTCTCTGCATTGGAATTCCTATAGGAGAGATTCTGGAAGGCAATATGACAAGAATACAACTGAGCTTTGGATTCACCCTATCCACCTGTGCCTCCTGTAATTTTTCCTCAACCATTGTCAGTTCCTTTTATGCTTTAGCTGTTAATTCTCTGGCACTGTTTAAGTCTTTATCACCATCCAAGGTTTTGTTTAAATGAATTATTTGATCAGGTGTTATCCAAACAGCTGGTCATAGGCTGGAAATGTCTCCTAACAACCTTTGAATATCATTAAGAGTCCATAGCCTAATATGTGCCTTTTGTGTCCTAATTTTTTGTAAACCTATTTTATAACCTAGACAATTGACAGAATCTCCTCTCTGTATTTTTTTCAGGAGCAATCTGCAATCCCCATTTAGGTAAAACTATCTTTACTTCTTCAAACAGTCTTTCTAAGGTATCTATGTTTGAATCAGACAACAGAATATCATCCATGTAATGGTAAATGATAGACTTAGGAAAGTGTGTATTATTTCCAATGGCTGACTTACAAAATATTGACACAAGGTAGAACTGTTTAACATGCCATGTGGGAGGATAGTCCACTGGTACCTCCTAGAAGGCTGAGAGTTGTTAGAAGTAGGCACTGTGAAGGCAAACTTTTTTCTATCTTTTTCTTATAAAGGTATAGTGAAGAAACAATCCTTTAAATCAATAACTATGAGAGGCCATCCCTTTGGTAATAGAGAAGGCAAAGGAAGTCCAGTTTGCAGTGGGCCCATAAGTTGAATAACCTTGTTGATAGCCCTGAGATCTGTCACTGTTCTCCATTTACCACATTTTTTCTTAACAACAAATACAGGAGAATTCCAAGGGCTGATAGATTCTTCTATATGTCGAGTATCTAATTACTCTTGTACCAGCTGTTCTAAAGCCTGCAACTTTTCCTCAGCTAAAGGCCATTGCTTTGTCCATATTGGTTTCTCAGTCAACCATTTTAAAGCAGGTCTGTTGGTATCTCTGAAGGGACATCAATTGCTTTGTGTTCTTCTACAGCCCAAATGGCTGGTTTCTGCCTTCTGTAATATCTTTTAATATTTTCCTCAGAAACCTAGGCTCTAGAAGCAGCAGGAATGTTAATTTGGGTATTCCATTGCTGCAATAGATCACGGCTCCATAAGTTCACTGCAATATTGGCTACATATGGTCTTAGTTTTCCTATTTGCCCTTCTGGCCCTATGCATTCAACTCATCTTGTACTTTGTCTTACTCAAGATAGGGTTTCCCAGGAACTGAATATTTACCTTCTGAAGAGGCCAATTTGGATGCCAAGATTCTGGAGTAATGATACTTACATCCGCACCTGTGTCCAGTAAGCCAGTAATAAAAATGCCATTTGCACACACTCTTAGCTTTGGTCTTTGTTCATTTATAGAAGTCTGCCAGAATATATGTTTCCTCTGTCCTACCAGATTTCTTGACTCATTCTCTACATTTAACATATCCTTCAGGCTGTTACCACTTTTAACAGCAGGCATGGGGCTTTCTAATCCTGAAAAGGCATGTTCTCTGCAGTAACCAGAAATGACTGGACCTCATTCACCATGGGGACCTGAGAGAGGCCCCCCATTGTGTTTTCCAATGGTAACAGGTTGACTTGTCTATCTCTTGTTGATCTACACTCATTAGTCTAGTGCCTGCCTTTGCCACATCTCCTACATAAACTTGAAGGCTGAGTCCTTCTATTCCTATTATTTCTAGAAGAGGCATTATTATTATTTCTGGAGATCCATTGTCTGCAATTCCTTTTCATTTTCATATGTCCCATTTTATCACAATTAAAAGATTTGGTAAATTGATGCCTTCTTTTACCATTAGAAATTGCTTCTTCTACCCATGCTTCAGTGCCATAGTCAAATGTATCAACATTCATTGTATGCAAGACCCATTTGTCCAAGGGCACTGATTTGATCTTTAAAGGCACCAGGATCCTTTTGCACTCTACATTGGCATTCTCATAAGCCAAAGATTCAATTATTATATGTCTTTCTTCTGGGTCAGGTATCCCTATTTGTACAGCCTTAGTTAATCTTTGTAAAAAGTCACTAAAGGGTTCTCTCTGACCCTGTTTTACCATGATATATGATTCCACTCTCTGTCCTGGGTCTTGAACTCTGTCACAAGCCTTTACAGCTGCTGTGGCACATATGGATAAGATGTGGTCATCATTAAGAGCTTGTTCCTGAGGATCAGAGTAAAGTCCTTTACCTAGAATTTGATCTAGGGAAATCTCAGTTCTTTTCACTCTTTCCTTCTGTACTAAAAGTCTGGCCTCTTGTTTTAAAAGACATTTCCAGTGTAATAAATGTCTGCTCTCTAAGACAGCTGATGTCAATTGAACCCAGTCTTGAGATGTTGCTTTGTTACTGAGAGCTCAGCTTTTGAGCATCTCTCTAACAAATGACAAATGTGGTCCATAATTCACAATTGCTTGTTTAATTTCTTTCAGATCACTCACACAGATGGGCTCCCAGTTCCTTGATGACCCTAGGGTTTTTGGAGCCAGTCACTTTTTCTGATGTTATTACTGGAAAGGCAGGTAGACCTCTGGGGAAACTATCCTGGAGAGTTTTACTCACTGGCAGAGTTAAATTTTACCTTTCCACCTTTTGCTCCTGTTCATCAGAGTCTATATTTTCCTCAATCTTTTTAAATGTTTACCATTGCCTTCTGTAAGGCCTGAATCTCCTGTCCAGTATTATGCTCCAAAGCATTCATTGAGGATTCTAAGGTATGAAGTTTCTCCCTTAGAGATAATATCTCATACTTGGACATAATCCTCATGGCATGGATTGTGCCTTCTTGTATGGAAATTCTGTCCAATAATTTTTCATACCCCTTTGATAAAGTCCAATTAATACATTCAGCAGTTTGAATCCTCTCAGATAATGTTTCAGCACCTACAGACAGGGACTGAAGTTTATGAGTCAAATCAGCTGTTCCCTACTCAAGAACAGTGAAGCTCTCTTTACATGAATCAATATTAGAATGCACCTTCTCAAAATTTTGGTCAGTTGACCGAGTCATTTCAGACAAAGATCTATTATCCTCCTTGAGAACTCCAAACTCTTTCTTGAGTATGTTGGTGTCAGTCTGACTTGTTTTTGAAATTACCTCAACCGACTAAAACTTATTGTCCAATACGGTCGTGCCCTTCCTTAATATTTCAACTTCCTTCCTAAGAATCCTGGGTTCAGACTGTAAGGACTGCATCATTTTTCTATTATCAAACCATATTATAAAGAAGTAGCCAAAAACAAATAAAATGAAAAGCCCCAGGAATGGCAAAACAAGTGGAATATCGTAGACATCGTGTAAAACCTCACAGATGGTGTAATTAAAAAAGCTATGAAAACCTTGAATGGTAATGTTATCAGACATTTTCAATAAAACCTGTAATTATTTTATTTATTTATTTATTATTTATTTATTTATTTATTTATTTATTTATTTATTTATCAAAAGAAATCTTACCTGTAATGACCGTTGCCTGCCAGTAGGTAGCAGGGGGCACCTGAATCCACCTTTCACAGGGAGTCAGAACCGGAAAAAAATTCTGAAATATATATATACTCGAATCCAGAGGTTAAACTCACAGACTGTGTGCTGTGTGTGTTATTTAACTGCAGCCAAGCAGCGGGAGCCGGTGCAGCCGCCAGGAAGACAGCAGCACGGGTGCCAGAAAAACTGCGGACACTGGGTGTTTTGGGCTAATAAGCCACTGCGCTGCGGGCATGTACAGTGGGGGATCGGGGCTGGAGCAGGGCCAGGGCCAGGGCTGTGGCGGGCTTACGGTGCTCAGGTGGGGAGGGCACGGGGCTGCGGGAAGATAAAGCTCAGTGTGCACAGGTGCTAGCACCTTGGCAGCCAAGGCGTGGGCACCCGGGGCTAGAGCCTTAAAGGCTCCAAAGTGCTAAGTGTTGGAGCACCAAAATGAAAGGCGAAGTCAATCGATAATTAACCAGACCAGATCAATAAAAAAGATTTACTTTTTAATAACTGGGGAAAGGGGGAAAACTTACACGACCAAAGATCCCGTGAACACCAGGAGTGCATGGAAGAAAGAGAGGAAGGAGAAAGTGAACCAGGATCTGTTATTTGTTTTCTGTGGTCTCAGGGGGACACCCCCTAAACAAAATGTGATTGTCTGAAGTTCCCCATCATTAAAATCTTCCTTGAATTCAACGAAAATAAAGACACATCATACCCAAACCTATGGGACACTATAAAAGCAGTGCTAAGAGGAAAGTTCATAGCTCTACGTGCTCACATTAAAAAAAAAAAGAGAGAGAGAAAGCTCACATTAGAGAATTAACAGCATAGGTGAAAGCTCTAGAAAAAAAAAAAAAGAAGCAGACTCACCCAGGAGGAGTAGAAGACTGGAAATAATCAAACTGAGGGCTGAAATCAACAAAATAGAAACACAGAAAACAATCCAAAGAATCAATGAAACAAAGAGCTGGTTCCTTGAGAAAGTCAACAAAATTGACAAACGTTTATCCAAACAAATCAAAAGGCAGAGAGAGAACACACAAATTAACAAGATCAGAAATGAAAGGGGGGACATAAGAACAGACACTGAGGAAATTCAGAGAAACATTAGGTCTTACTACAAAAGCTTATATGCCACAATTGGAAAATGTAAAAGTAATGGACTTGTTTTTAGAAAAATACCATTTATCAAAATTAAATCAAGACCAGGTGAACAATTTAAATAGACCTCTAAGTAGTGAGGAAATAGAAGCTGTCATAAAAAAAAAAAAACAAAAAAAAAAAAAAAAAAAAAAAAAAAAAAACTCCCAATCAAAAAAAGCTCAGGACCAGATGCAGAATTTTATCAGAACTTCCAAGAAGAGCTGATACCTATACTTCTTAATGTGTTTCACATAATAGAAACAGAAGAGTCATTGCCAAACTTTTTATGAAGCTACATTCACTCTGATAATAAAACCACACAAAGACCCTACCAAGAAAGAGAATTACAGACCAATCTCACTGATGAACATCGATGCAAAAATTTTCAACAAAATTCTGTTAAACATAATCCAAGAATACATCAAAAAAATTATCCATTATGATCAAGTAAGCTTCATCCCAGAGATGCAGGGATAGTTCAACATATAAAAATCTATCAATGTAATCCATCATATAAATAAACTAAAAGAAAAAATATGATTATTTAATTAGATGCTAAAAAAATTTGACAAAATTCAACACCCCTTTATGATAAAGGTTTTGGAGAGGTTAGGGATACAAGGATCATACCTAAATGTGATATAAAGCAGTACATAGCAAGCCAACAGCTAATAACAAATTAAATGGAGAGAAACTCAAAGCCATCCCACTAAAATCAAGAACAAGTCAAGGCTGTCCACTCTCACCATATACCTTCAACATAGTACTTGAAGTTCTAGCAATAGCAATAAGACAACATAAAGAGATAAAGAGGATTCGAATTGGAAAGGAAGAAGTCAAACTTTCATTATTTGCAGATGATATGATAGTGTACATTAGTGACCCAAGAAACTCTACCAAAGAACTCCTACAGCTGATAAATACCTTCAGTGATGTGGCAGGATACAAGATCAACTCAAAAAATCAGTAGCCCTCCTATACACAAAGGATAGAGAAGCAGAGAGGGAAATCTTTTTACGATACCCACAAATAGCATAAAGTATCTTGGGGTAACTCTAACCAAGGAAGTGAAAGATCTATTTGACAAGAACTTTAAGGCATTGAAGAAAGAAATTGAAGAGGATACCAGAAAATGGAAGGATCTCCTATGCTCTTGGATGGGTAGGATCAACATAGTAAAAATGGCAAATCTACCAAAGGCAATCTATAAATCCAATGCAATACCCGTTAAAATCCCAACAAAATTCTTCACAGATCTTGAGAGAACAACAATCAATTTTATATGGAAAAACAAAAGACCCAGGATAGCCAATACAATCCTGTACAATAAAAGTACTTCCGGAGGCATTACCATCCCTGACTTCAAACTCTATTATAGAGCTACAGTAATGAAAACAGCTTTGTATTGGCATAAAAACAGAGAATTCAACCAATGGAATAGAATAGAAGACCCAGATGTTAACCCAAAAATCTACGAACACCTGATTTTTGACAAAGGAGCTAAAAGTATACAATGCAAGAAAAAAAGCGTCTTCATCAAATGGTGCTGGCAGAACTGCATGTCAGCCTTTAGAAGACTGATCCATATCTATCACCATGCACAAAACTCAAGTCCAAATGGATTAAAGACCTCAATATAAATCTGACCACATTGAACCTGATAGAAGAGAAAGTGGGAAGTAGTCTGCAACACATAGGCACAGGAGACCACTTCCTACATATAACCCCAGTAGCACAGACAGTAACAGTAACATTGAATAAATGGGACCTCCTGAAACTGAGAAGCTTCTGTAAAGCAAAGGACACTGTCATTAAGACAAAAAGGCATTCTACTGAATGGGAGAAAATCTTTAACAACCCTGCATCAGTAAAAGGTCTGATCTCCAAAATATATAAAGAACTTTAGAAACTAGACTTTAAAATTCTAATTAACCCAATTAAAAAAATGGGACACTGCCGGACGGTGGTGGCGCACGCCTTTAATCCCAGCACTCGGGAGGCAGAGGCAGGCGGATCTCTGTGAGTTCGAGACCAGCCTGGTTTACAAGAGCTAGTTCCAGGACAGGCTCCAAAGCCACAGAGAAACCCTGTCTCGAAAAACCAAATAAAAAAAAAATGGGACACTGAACTGAACAGAGAATGCCCCAGTTGGATGCCAAGATGTAGTGAACGTGGTCGGCCGGCAATAGGAAATAACCAAACTAGCCTTATCTGAAATAATCATCTTTAATAAAGGGAGGAAATGGGAGATATTTACAGAGCCAGGGTTCCAGCAAAGAGCAGGGAACCAAGAGGAAGGG
This sequence comes from Arvicola amphibius, assembly GCF_903992535.2. Classification (NCBI taxonomy): domain Eukaryota; kingdom Metazoa; phylum Chordata; class Mammalia; order Rodentia; family Cricetidae; genus Arvicola; species Arvicola amphibius. The sequence continues at coordinate 8,625,092 of NC_052048.2, forward strand.
GCTTACCAAAACACGGATGTTTTAAAGGTATTTTGTGCCCTGGAGGGGTCATGCCCCTCAGACAAGGGACTGGTCAGCTACCCCATCATCTCCCCATTTTGTCTAAATAAGACAGATTCAAAACCAAATACAACTATATACAATGGGAACAGATAATATAAAATTACAAGAAGCAAACAATATTAAGCAAAGAACATATAACAGAAGTTTTACTAAGCATTCTACTTCAAGGACTCTAAATATTGTAGAGGGTAGTTACAATTATCTAATCTTCAACCCCATCAAAGATCTGAGAAGGGAAGTAATATTACTTAAGCAATCAGGAAGTACAAATGAGAAACTTCCAAAATGTGCAACAGATGACAGAGACAACTGACTACCTGGGCAATCACACAAAGTCTCGTTAGCAATGTTGAGGCAACCAACTTTGGCTAAGTCCTAACACAACCGACATACCATTTTTCAAAGGCAAGTAATCTCTACTAGAACTATCCTACCCTATCTTGGCAAGATAAGACAATCCTGTTTTATCCATTTATGGATATTCTGTATCTTTGTCAGTAGTCGGGGTATGGGCTTTTCTTTGCCCAAAGCCCAGTTCTGCCAAGAAGAAGACAAGTTTCCAGTGGAGTGCCTTTGGTGCTCGCTCAACATTCTCTCAGGAGTAGAGCAGTGTTGCCAGGAGTGATTGTGTCTCATAATTACAAAACTCTAGGTTAGATTATAGGCCATGTTCTACAGCTCTTCAATGAGGTAGAAGATTATACTATTTATACTAAATATAGTCTCTACGTATCTAAAAACCTGATTATCCTAAATATAAATATGACAAACATATAATTATCAATACCTATCTAACCTGAAGACCAAGAGAATAAACAACTGTGCAATAAATGAAGACAATGATTTCCAAATGTAAACAATGTCATTACATAAATAATATCAGAGGTAGAAATGTACATTGCAATATGGTAAATATCTCAATAAAACAATTGTTTTAAACAGAGGTAGAAGCATACTCTCATACAATGTTCAATATATCAATATACAAGTATCAGCACCAATACAGTTTTCTAATAACAATAACTCACAAATATCAATCATCCTATCAGACCAGCTAATCCCTCCTTTTTTTCAATATATACACCCCTGAGTCCATATAATACCTTCCCCATCCCCTCGACCCTATACCAACCACCAATTAGTGTCCCTAAACCTGAGGGCAGACTCTGTTGGGAGAGGGGGTGTCGTCCTCTAAGATTGCTTCCAGCTGACATGAGGGTGACGTTCTTCTCAGGGGGTTCTGTGAAAGCAAATGATGGTAAAATACCCAGGGTAACATTTGATCTAAGAAAAATATATCTAGTCTCTGAATGTTTTGAGGAGATCCGGCCAAAATGTTGTCAAAAATGTGCACCATTCAAATGTGTCCTGTGCAGTTGGTACCAAAAAACAGATCTAATTTTAGCGCTATTAAAATCATGACGTCATAAAAACCAGCTGGAGTTCAGGTTGTGAGGCCCCATCTTTATCCTGGAAACTTCAAAGATTACTGAAGAAAAATTTGTTGTTTGTTACGGAAAAGGTAAACATTATCTACAAAGACATATACAGACATGTATATATATATATTCAATGAAAGGTGTATTAAAGACAGACACAAATATGAGGGAAGGCAAAGAAAGTTTATCAAATATATCATCATCATCATCATCATCATCATCATCATCATCATTATTATTATTATTATTTTGTCCCATAACATGAATCCTGACCTGAGACAGAAACTCTGAGATATCTCTTATCAACAGGCTTGGAATTGAAGAGGGACTGGGCCAGAGTCCAACTCCAAAAACCAGCTCTAAATATTTATAAAGAAATGTACATTGAAAAGGCCTGGTGGTGGTGGCGCAATCCTTTAATCCCAGCACTCGGGAGGCAGAGGTAGGCAGATCTCTGAGAGTTCGAGACCAGCGTGGTCTACAAGAGCTAGCCTCAGGACAGGCTCTAAAGCTGCAGAGAAACCCTTTCTCAAAAAACAAAAAAAAGTACATTGAGACACATTAAAAATTGTTTTCATACTCACGGAGCTTATTTAGTATTATTGCTGATCCTTAGTGGGTCGTAACTGGTTTTCATGCATCAGTATTTAAATATCCAGAGTCCCTTAAATTCTTTGAAGATGAGTGTTTTCCTGTGGAGATAATAAAAGAACCCTGCCCCCTACCTATGTTTCTCTTACCATCAGTATGATCATCATCCTTGTGTATGAATTGTTATTTTTCTTTTCCAAGGGGCTTCTCTTCTTCATACAGAACCTTTATTAATTTTGATGGTATCCACATTTTTCCTTCTCCTGTGTAGACAAGAGCAAAACCCCTTCCCCAACGCAGCAATCCCCTGGCTTCCATTGAGAGGTCAGCACATCCTTGAAATAAATTGGTTGATTTAATTCAGCAGACTTTTCCATTATCCAATGTCTTTCTGTAGCCATTGTCCCCTTCTCATTAGCATTGAGTTAATTCAAGGTTAATAAAGCATTATGTAACCTATTTCTGGGGGTATTTTCCATGCCTTTCTGTTTGTTTAACATATCCTGTATAGTTCTATTTGATCTTTCTATGACTGCTCGACCCGTAGGATTGTAGGGTATACCTGTAACAAGCTTGATATTATAATAGGCAAAAAATCGTTTCATTTTTCTAGAGACATAAGCTGGACCATTATCCGTCTTTATTTGTATAGGTATACCCATGATGGCCATAACTTCTAATAAATGAGGGATTACTGAATCAGCTTTTTCTGAACTTAAAGCAGTTGCCCATTAAAAACCTGAATAAGTGTCAATGGTGTGGTGTACATATTTTAATTTGCCAAATTCTGCAAAGTGGAACACATCAATCTGCTAGATTTCATTCCTTTGAATACCCTTTGGATTAGCCCCTGCAGGCAGTGGTATTTGGTTATAGAAAGAGCAGGTAGGGCATTTCTTTACAATCTCCTTAGCTTGTTGCCATGTAATAGAAAACTCTTTCTTCAAACCTCTGCTCTTGATGTGATGTATTTTATAAAATTTAGAGGCCTGCAGTATACTACCAATTAACAATTGATCAATATCTGCATTACCTTGTGCTAGAGGACCTGGCAGACCCCTATGGGATCAGATGTGTGTTATATACATAGGGCAAAGCCTGTTCCTGATCATAACTTGTACCTGGATAAATAATGATGTTAGCTCTGTATCATCAGGTATAAATTCAGCAGTTTCAATATGCAAAATAACTCTTTCTCCATATTGTGAGTCAGTAACTATATTAAGAGCTTCTTTAAAGTCTCTTAGCACCATAAGAATTGCATATAATTCTGCCTTTTAGACAGAATCATAAGGACTTTGTTCCACCTTACTCAAGTCTTCTGATTTGTAACCTGCCTTCCCTGCTTTACTAGCATCATTATAAAATGTACGGGCTCCAGTTATTGGAGCATCACGGATGATTCAAGGAAGAATCCAGGAAGTTCTCTTTATAAAGTTAAGCCTCTTGCTTTTTGGATAGTTGTTATTAATTTATCCCAAAAAGTTAGCACAAGCTCTTTGCCATGGTTCATTGTCTTCCCATAATTTTTAATCTCATCAGCAGTGAAAAGCACTATAATTTCTGCTGGATCCATGCTTGCTAGTTGACGAAGACTCAATTTACCTTTTATAATTAATTCAGAAACTTTTTCCACATAAATTTTTATTTTCTTATTGGTTTATGTGGTAGAAAGATCCACTCTAAGATAATATCATCTCTTTGCATTAAAATTCCTGTAGGAGAAATTTTTGAAGGCAATATGATGAGAATACAACTGAGTTCTGGATTCACCCTATGCTCATGTGCCTCCTATAATTTTTCTTCAACCATTGTCAGTTCTTTTTATGCTTCAGCTATTAATTCTCTGGGACTGTTTAAGTTTTTTCACCATCTAAGTTTTTATTTAAATGAATTATCATATCAGGTGTTATCCCAACAGCCTGTCAAAGGCTGGAAATGTCTCCCAACAACCTTTGAAAGTCATTAAGAGTCCATAGTCTATCTCTCCTAATTTGTGCCTTTTGTGTCTTAAATTTTTGCAAACCTATTTTATAACGTAGATAATCAACTTAATCTCCTCTCTGAATTTTTTCAGGGGCAATCTGCAATCCCCATTTAGGTAAAATTATTTTTACTTCTTCAGTTTTTCTAAGGTATTCATGTTTGAATCAGATAACAGGATGTTGTCCATATAATGAAAAATTATAGACTTTGGAAATTGCTTGCTCATCATTTGTAATGGTTGATTTACAAAGTATTGGCACAGGGTGGGAGAGTTAAACATGCCCTGTGGGAAGACGGTCCACTGGTATCTCCTGGTAGGTTGAGAGTTATTGTAAGTAGGCATGGTGAAGGCAAACTTTTTTCTATCTTTTTCTTGTAAAGGTATAGTGAAGAAACAATCCATTAAATAAATAACTATGAGAGGCCATCATTTTGGTAATAGAGAGGGCAGAGGAATTCCAGATTGCAGTGGGCCAATAAGTAGAATAACCTTGTTGATAGCCCTAAGATCTGTCACTGTTCTCCATTTACCAGATTTTTTCTTAACAACAAATACAGGAGAATTCCAAGTGCTGATAGATTCTTCTATATGTTGAGCATCCAGTTGCTCTTGTACCTGCTGTTCTAAAGCCTGCAACTTTTCCTCAGCTAAAGGCCATTGCTTTGTCCATATTGGTTTCTCAGTCAACCATTTTAGAGGCAGGGCTGTTGGTGTCTCTGAAGGGGCGTCAATTGCTTTGTGTTCTTGTACAGCCCAAATGGCTGGTTTTTGCCGTCTGTAATATCTTTTAATATTTTCCTCAGAAATATAGGCTCTAGATGTAGCAGGAATGTTAATTTGGATATTCCATTGCTGCAATAGTTCACGGCCTCATAAATTCACTGCAATATTAGCTATATATGGCCTTAATTTTCCTATTTGTCCTTCTGCCCCTATGCATTTAACCCATCTCTTGCTTTGCCTTACTTGAGATAGGGTTCCAGTTCCCAGGAACTGAACATTTACTTCCTGAAGAGGCCAATACAGATGCCAAGATTCTGGAGTAATGATACATCCGCACCTGTGTCCAGCAGACCAGTAATGAAAATACCATTTATACACACTCTTAACTTTGGTCTTTGATCACTTATAGAAGTTTGCCAAAATACACATAACTCATCTTTCAGACCATTTTTGCTTTTAACAGCAGGCGTGGGGCTTTCTAATTTTCCTGATGAGGCAAGTTCTGTGTAGTAATGGAAAATGACTGGACCACATTCGCCATGGGGACCTTTGAGAGGCCCCCCATTGCATTTCCCGATGGCAATGGACTGCCTTGTCTATCTCTTATCGATCATTCTTCCAGTGTCTGCCTTTTCCACATCTCCTACATAAACCTGAAGGCTGAGGCCTCCTATTTATGTTATTCCTGGAAGAGGCATTATTATTATTATTTCTGGAAGTCCTTTGTCTACAATACCTTTTCATATTTCCCATTTTGCCACAATTAAAACAGTTGGTATTTTGATGCCTTCTTTTACCATTAGAAATTGCTTCTTCTACCCATGCTTCAGTGCCATAGTCAAACGTATCAACATTTATTGTATGCAAGACCCATTCATCCAAGGGTGCTGATCTGATCTTTAAAGGCCCCCAAATCAAAATCCTTTTGCACTCCACATTGACATTCTCATAAGCCAAAGATTCAATTATTATACGGCTTGCTTCTGGGTCAGATATCCCTATTTGTAGAGCTTTAGTTAGTCTTTGTAAAAAGTCACTAAATGGTTCTCTCTGACCCTGTTTAACTCTGATATATGATTCCATTCTCTGTCCTGGGTCTTGAACCCTGTCCCAAGCCTTTAAGGCTGCTCTAGTACATATTGATAAGGTGTGTTCATCATAATTAGCTTGTTCTAGAGGATCAGAAAAAGGTCCTTCACCTAGAATTTGATCTAGGGTAATGTCAATTCCCTTCGCTCTTTCCTGCTATTCTAAAAGTCTAGCCTCTTGTCTGAACACAAACTTCCAATTTAATTGAGATCTGCTCTCTAGAACAACCAAGATGAAATGAATCCAATCGTGGGGATCCACTTTGTTGCTGATAGACCAAGTTTTTAGCATCTCCTTAACAAAGGAGCTATGTATCCCCAAATTCATAACAGCCTGTTTAATTTCTTCCAGATCATTCATATGGATAGGTTCCCATGTATGTTCCTTGATGACCCTGGAGTTTTTAGAACCAGTCACCTTCTCTGTTGCTATTACTGGAAAGGCAGGTAGAGATTTATGGAAATTATCCCGGAGAGTTTTATCACTGGTGTGGTTAAGATTTTCCTTTCTACCATTTCCTCCTGTTCATCAGAGTCTATAATTTCCTCAATCTTTTCAAATCTGTTTACCATTGCCTTCTGCAAGGCCTGAATCTCTTGTCCAGAATTATGTTCCAAGGCCTTCATAGAGGATTCTAAAATATGAAGTTTGTCCACTACTGATAATGTCTCATACTTGGATAGAATTTTCATGGCATGAATTGTGCCATCTTATATTGAAATTCTGTCCATTAATCTTTCATAGCCTTTTGATAAAGTCTTAGTAACACATTCAACGGTTTGAATCTTCTCAGATAATGTTTCAGTTCCTACAGACAGGGACTGAAATTTATGGTTCAAATCAGATGTGGAGGAGGCTCCACAGCAATGAATTTTTTTCTGAATATCAGACTGAACCTGTTGCAAATTTTGCTCAGTTGACAGAGTCATATCAGACAAAGATCTATTCCTTTCCTTGAGAACTTCAAACTGTTTCTTGATGTGGTTATTGTCAATCTGAATTGTTTTTGAAATTGCCTCAACCATTTGGAAGTTGTCTCTCAAAACAGTCGTGCCCTTCCTTAATTTTTCAAATTCTGCCTTAAGAATCCTGGATTCATCCTGTAAGGACTCTATCATTTTCCTATTGTCCAACCATGTTATAACGAAAAAATAATAAGAAGAAAGATACCTATACCAAGCCCTCTAAATATCCAACCAAAGGAAACCTCATTTGCATGGCTCCATAATTCAGCCATGGTGCAATAAAATCTTTCAGCGGTGATATTATCAGACATTTTCAATCGAATCTGTATTTATTTTTATGTATTTATGTATTTATTTATTTACAATCGAAAGAAATTTTACCTGTAATGACCGTTGCCTACCAGAAGATGGCGGTGTGCACCTGGATCCACATGGCCGAGAAAGTCAAAGATGGCACCAGAACTGAGGTGGTGCACAGGTGCTGAGAGACTGGCAGGGGAGAGAACTGCGATGAGAGGGTGTAATCTGCAATCTGTGCAGCTGGCAAGGAGGGGGTGTGGCCCGAAGCTCTGGGCAGGCATGTGGTGGGACCACTGGACTGGGCATGGCTCAGACAGGGCATGGCTTGAGCCTGGGCGATGTCCTCAATGTGTGCAGGCACAGGCAGCTCAGATGCAAGCAGCTCCTGGGGAAAAAATAACTTCATGCAGTTGACCCACTGAATTAAAATCAACATCTGATCAGATGGGAATTCTCCTGCGAAGGCAGGGAGGGGGGGAAAGCCGCTAGCCCCACGTAAATCTAGTCAACAGTCATTAAGCTCCCTGGGGCGACTACTGAGTCAAACAAAAGCCCAATGACCTGTGGCTGGCATTGGGATCAGGAGCTGAAGTCTCCCAAATGCCCCAGTAGGACGCCAAAATGTAGCTTGCATGGTCGGCAATGGAAAGTAACCAAACTAGCCTTATCTGAAATAATCAGCTTTAATAAAGGGAGGAAATGGGAGAAACTTCAGAGCCAGGGTTCCAGCGAAGAGCAGGAAAACAAGAGGGAGGGGCTTACCAAAACACTGATGTTTTAAAGGTATTTTGTGCCCTGGAAGGGTCATGCCCCTCAGACAAGGGATTGGTCAACTACCCCATCAAATAAGCTTTTTTGGTCACCCACAATTTGCTCTTTAGTTTTTTGATTCACGTCCAAATTTTTTAAAGATGGAATAACCTCCTTTCCCAGATCTGTCACTAACTGCTCTTCTGTCATAGCTTTGAAAACAATAAAAATCATAGACCATATAGACCAGAAACGGGCAGGTATTTTCTCATCCTGTCTCACAGCTTTTTCAACATTAGTTTTAATTCTTTGCCAAGTATCTATATCTAAGGTGCTTTCTTATGGAAACCAAGGATTATATTCCTTAATTACTTCAACACACATTTCTAAATCAGAAAAAGAAACAGAAACACTATGAGTTTTTAGTAAATGTTTTAGCATAGCAAGATACGAAGAAGATTTAGCTTGTCCCATTACCCTGTATTAAAGATTACTTATCCGGTTAATGTTTTCCAACCCTTCCTAACTTTTCCTCTTCAGGGTCCCTGTATGGGCACCACTTGTCAACGTCTAGTGCATTGGGGTCCCTGGGTAAGGGTCTCATGCGAATCAGGACACAGGGAATGCAGAGTGTGAACAACTGCATAACAAGCTTTATTTTGTATGGCCTTTTATCCAGACTAAAAAGCATTACCTTAACGCTGAAACCCCCCTTTACTATCATGCATGATCATGAGAAACTCTTGCCTCTCCTTGTAAGAAACAATATCTCAATTAATAACAGTAATAATAATGAAATGAAGTACATAGAAACAAGGCCAAAAGTATACAGAAGCTAAGCACTCCTTTGTAACTGGTAGAGCATGAAGAACTGAGCTCAAAGGCCACTTTCTTATCCAAGGTACAGATTCCAACAGAACATTTGAGAAATGGGTGGAGAAAGTTTGCTTTCATCTCTGCTTGGTTTGCCAAGCAACAATTTCCCAGGTTCATCTCATCAGTCCCAAGAGGAGCCTGCACTCTAAGCCAGCTCTGTGTCTTCACAAGCTACTTTCAGTTCACTCTCTGCTTTGTGCTTTGGTTGAACAAGTGAGCTAAATCCCTAAAGATAAGGAAGATGAAGGAAGAAAAGTTGAGGAGTGGAGGTTAATATAGTGTGTTTTATTTATATAGTGAGAATATCTACATGCAAGAGCAGATTAAAGGAAGGCACAATCTTACAACTCTTTGAGGGAACCAGTTGGTTAATGGGAGTGTTTAGTTTACAGTTTCAATACTTGAACTGAGGTCAGTCCACTTCCATGAAAGAAAGGATTATGTTGTTCATTCTCTCAGAGGTCTTAGGACATGATCATTTGGTCCTGCTCTTTGGAGCTGTGTATATGCAACACATTGGGAAGGTAAATCATAGGAAGGAATTTGTTGGCATTCAACAAATAAAAAACTGGGAATAAAAAAAAGATGTATGTAAGGAGCAAAGGGCCTAGTATGTCTTTCACATGTATACCACCAAACTTCCTCCCTCCTCTCTCTGTACCTCATGTCTTGATGCTTCCACCACCTCATGTGGTATGTCCTTCTGTATTATGTGAATATGTTTTATTACCATTGGTTAATAAGGATCAGATTTGGCCACAAGCCAGAAAGAATAGTGATAGAAGTAAATCTAAATAAAGATAAAGGAATAGGAAGATGGATTCTGGGATATACCAGCAGCCCCCATGGAAGTAAGATGTCAGTCCAAGAGCCCCATGGCAAAATATGGAAAAATAGAATGGGTTGATTTAATTTGTAAGAGCTAGTTAATAATAAGCCTGAGCTAATAGGCCAAACAGCTTGAAATTATTATTAAGCCTCAGAGTAGTTATTTTAAAAGTGACTGTGGACTGGGCTGAATGAGAAACTTAAAACTACAAATGGTATACCAACATTAGGTTCTCAAATTTCCATAGGGACTGCAAGATGGAGCTGGCCGACAGCTGCCATGAGCTAAAGTATACAGTGGGTGGTGGGTTTTGGCAGTCTCACACAGGCCTTGGTAGAGAGAGGCTAATCAGTCAAGCACTGTGAGACAGATTTTGCTTATGCTCATATGGACATAAAAAGTGTGTGGGATGACTGTAAGCTACCTGATGGCAGCATTGGGAGGGGGAGAAGTGAAACAGTTGCTGAAAGACATGGACTGAAAAAGACTGATACAATACATCATCCTGAATATCTTAAAAATTCCTTAGCTTTCCTATCCTCCTGAAACCTTGGTGGATCTCTGAAACACAGCTTACTCCAATACTGAGGGGACTTATCCAAGTGAGTGAACATGCACACAGTGGGAAGCTTCACTCTCTAGGTCCTCCCTAGTGGGACAAAACCCCAGACCCCTCCCCCACTCCCTTGAATTTTCTAACCAGCCAGCAGGAAGTTCCCTGCTTCCAGCCTGCCCCAAATCACAAACCTATCCAGCCTACTAGCCACACTCTGCCAACAAACCTGCCTATAGTCCTGAAACCTCAGAGGAACTCTGAAACACAACCTTTTCCAATACTGAGGAGACTTAAGAGGTGAGTGAACAGCCACACATAGGTATGCCCACTCTCTAGGTCCTCTCCAGTGGGACAAACCCCAGGGCCACTCCCCCAACTCCCTAGGCTTTTCTATCCAGACAGCAGGGAGTTTTCTGTGGTTAGGCTCCTCCCAAACCCAAACCCATCTACTGGACTCCGCAAGCTGTAAGCAACACCATGCCTAAGACCTGAGCACTATAATATTGAGGGACCAAGAGATTGCTACAACACTGAAAGGAATAAGAAAGAGCACCAAAACACAAACCAGGAGAGAAGACCAAGAGAGCAGGCTTATAGAGACCTCAAAGCCTTTCTGACACAGACATTGATGGTACAGAGAAGACCAAGAAAAACTCCCCAAAACTCAGACATCCACTGCAATAATTGAACCAAGATGCAAAGACACTGCTAGCCTCATTTGAAGGATGATATGGGTAGGCACCAATGCAAGAATTTCTCCAACAACCTAAACACAACATTGTAACACCAGAACCCAGCTCCCAAGGCCCAGTTGAAGAATGGATGGAATGAGAATGTGACCACAGAGGTCAATACCATGAAAGGCTCATCCACTAAAACAGTTTACCTGAGCTAATGGGATCTCACCATCTCCACCTGGACTGGAAAGGAACAAGCTTAGGATCATACTATTCCCTCTGAATGTGGTTGACAATTATATGGCTGGGGCACTGAGGGGCCACTGGCAGTGTCAGCACAATTTATCTATACTGCATATATTAGCTGTTAGGAATATTTCTTAACATGAGCTCTCTGCCAATGCAAATTCCCAATCAAGTCAAATCAAAACAAGCTAAATTAAGAAATAACCAGGTTTAATGGGAGTTCTGCACTCTTGAGTGGCCCCCAGGGAGAACAGCGAGGCTACAAACGTGAGCACTGGGAGGAAGGAAAAAGACCACATGTTCCTCTTTTGGGAATTCATTTAAATACTCTGTGGGAGTGGTCCTGTCCCTTCCAAGGAGGGGTCAGGCCCTGGCCTGCTGGGATTTGGAGTCCAGACCAATATAACTCTCAGGCCTGGGGGCTGGGATAGATGCGAGGGGCTGGGGATTATGCTCCCAACTTAACATTCCACACTCTTTGGAATGAAAATTGGACTGATAATTATGACAAAAATTTAGGCTCTCTTTGGAAAAAAAGGGCATAGACTCAAATCTGGATACTTCCTGTGGGCACGGGTGACATGGGGAAGGCTAGAGCTAGGTGTCCACATTCAGAGAGAGGTATGGCTGGAGAGGCATCCCATGAACTGTCATCCCAGAGATGTCAGGCATCTGTTCCTTGGGGGAGGTGAGAAAGCAGGTGTCACCAAAGATGAGTGTGCCAGAATGAGGAGAAGGTAGGCCCTTCATTGTGGCATCTTGGAAAACTGGAAGGTGGAAGGCCTTGTCTGCTGGACAGACTGAGTCTTTTGAGTAGGCACCTGCTTGAGCCTGGAGAGATGGTACCAGCATGGATGTCCCAAGAGCTTGGCAGCTGACGGGGTGGTGAGTATGACTGTGTGGGGTCCTGTCCATCGAGGTTTAAGAGATGTAGGAGTTAACTGTTTGAGGAGTACTCTGTCCCCTGGGGAGAGTGGGGCATGTTTAAGGGCATTAGGGATTCTCACTTACAGGCTTGTCAAACCAAGTCAGGAGGAGGCAAACCTCTTCCATCAGTAGAGTGCCTTGCCAATAGTCAGTCCTTGAGAACACAGATGTGCACTGTAGTTAAAAGGCTCTGATTAGGTTGTGTTTTGTCTTCTGATGATGTGTTTTTACATATTATATTGCAGCAAGAGTTATTCCCATAACACCAGGCTTTTTGTTTAGATTACCTAGGGCACAAAGCTCTTGAAATTATTTGCAAACAAGTGACTAGTTTGTGAGACTATTTTCAGGTACTATGGGAACCTAGTTTGAATCGTGATTTGAGTATTATAAAAAGAGTATTTTCTTTGCAATAAAGTATGCAGTTGTATCTCCTACTCTGCATCTCATGTGTCCCAATTTCTGTGGCACTACCCAAGGTCATCCATCACTGAGGAAGTAGGGGAAGGGTCCCCAACACAACCCTACTTTATTTCCAGGTTATAAATCCCCTTTGTTCTAAGAATTCCGTGTTTGGTATGTTCTGTACTGATAACAGGGTGGCAGATGACCTCCCTTCCAAGAGATTTGGTATTTGGTAATTTCTGAGAAATATTTTGAAATATATTATGCAAAGGTTAGTGACTACATCTATTCCAATTAGATGATACCAACTCTAACCAAATAATTATTTGGATATGTCTAATGTGGAACTTTCCTGATTCCTAAGAAGTTAAAAGAAGGTATATTTACTTCTGTAAACTCCTAAATTTTTTAAACCTGGAAGACTCTGAGATGCTTCAACACAGATTCAAGATTAAATAAAAATAGGTTAGGAAAAATTTTGTATCAAGATTGATGAGACATTTTTTCATGATTCATTAGTGTTTAAAAAAATTAGAGTTTATCATCCTGTGAGCAGGAGTATCCATCTTAACAAAGGAAACAGCTTTGTAAACAAGGTTTAGGGTGTTGCCACTTCAATGGCCTTGTGGAACATGTGTCTTCCTTCTATAAACAAGTAGGTGTTATGCTGTTTAATGTAATGAAATCTCCTGTAGGAAAATTACCTACAAAGTTAAAGTATTTGGCTCATACTACATCCTGGCCTTGTGGGATGTTCCCTGGGAAAAAAAGCAGAGAGAATTCTTTGATAAAGGGAAAAGAAGGAATGAATATTGAAAAAGGTGAGAAATTTGCCTTACATCTGAAAAGTGGGAGACAAAATTATGCAAGAGGAGAGTTGAAAGAAAAACAAATATGCTGTCTAAACCCTGGGATCATTTTACTTTTGTTTTATAAGTATTTTTATTTAAAGAAAACTGAAAATGAATTTTCTTAAACTTATTAATGCCCACATAGGAAGCATTGTGGTACTAAATATTCACATATCTTTGTTAGAACACAGGATTTTAGACTATCAATGGACTTACAAACAATTGGACAAAATGTATTTTGTAGAACGAGCAAGGTGTTAAACGTATTTGCTGTCAAGCTTGAGGAACAGAGTTTGAACCTTGATGGAAGGAAAAAACTGATTTTTGCAGGTTGTCTCTGGATATCTACTGAACAACATAAACACATGATGGAGGAGGGAGGGAAAGAACGAAGGGAGGGAGGGAGGTACAAAGGGAGAAAGGAAGGAAGGAAAAAGGACACTTCTTTTTAAAGAGATGGGAATTTTAGGTAAGAATTGAACTGCTATGTGCTCTTTGCTCCATGAGAGAAGAAGAAAGAGAGGGAGGGAAGGAGGGAGGTAGGGAGGAAGAGAGGGAGGGAGGGAGAATGGAAGGAAGAAAGGAAAGAAGGAAAGTATTTTAAAAGATTTTTGTGTTTAAGGAGATAGGAATTTTAGTGAAAATTGAACTGTTTTGTACTCCGTGCTCCATGAGGCAATGGCAGTGCTCCTTGTCCTTAACTGAAGCCCAGTAAGTAGAAATTTAAGAGGCTTACTCTAAGTGTATATCTGTTTCTCATGCAGTGATGTGGGAGGGTCTTCTGTTTGAGTTGATTTCATTGATTAATAAAGAAACTGCCTTGGCCCATTTGATAAGCCAGCCATTAGGAGTAGACAGAACAGGATGCTGGGAGCGAGGCAGATGCCTTGGGCAATCGCCATGCCTCTCCTCTCTGCGTCAGACACGATGGAGCCAACTGCCAGGTCAGACATGCTGAATCTTTCCGAGTAAGACACTACTTGTGGTGCTACACAGATTATTAGAAATGGGTTAAGCAAGATGTGAGAACTAGATAATAAGAGGCTAGAGCTAATGGGCCAAGCAGTGTTTAAATGAATACAGTTTGTGTGTTGTTATTTCGGGGCATAAGCTAGCCAGGCTGCTGGGAGCTGGGCAGCAGGAATACAGCCCGCCACTCCTCACTACAATGCATTTGAAAGACACTGGGAACAGAGGCTTAGTAAAACTTATTAAATTGTCAACCAATAGTTCATGTTTATTATTAAATAACTCTTACATTTTAAGATATCCATAGTCCTTATTTGCACTCTGCCATGTGGCAGTATGGAATGTCCATCTGATGTGGGAGAGTCTTCTGTTTGTGTTGATTTCATTCGTTAATAAAGAAACTGCCTTGGCCCATTTAATAAGCCAGCCCTTAGGTGGGTGGAGTAGACAGAACAGGAAGAAGGAAGTGAGGTAGATGGCTCAGACAGATGCCATGCCTCTCCTCAGTGAAACAGTCACCGTGAGGCCAGCCACCAGGTCAGACATGCTGAATCTTTCCCAGTAAGACAGCTACACAGATTATTAGAAATTGGTTAATCAAAATGTGAGAGTTAGCCAGTAAGAGGCTGAAGCTAATGCACCAAGCAGTGTTTAAAAGGATACAATTTGTGTGTTGTTATTTCGGGGCATAAGCTAGCCAGGCGGCTGGGAGTCGGGTGGGATGAAAAGCAGGCCTGCTGTTCGTCACTACATCCATCTTTGAAGATAGCCCACTTTGGGCATCATTTTCTGTATCCTATGTTAACTACCTGGTCCTGTCTGGCTTATTCATTCATGCTTGGTAGGAAGCATGAGGATTAAGAAAGAAATAGAAAGAGGCAACTGATAGAGTCAGGAGATTATCTATTAAATTCTGAGAATCACTTTGTGTTTAGTTTTCATAGGCTTTCTATATTCCAATCCAGACAGGAGGGGGGAAGGCAAAAGGCTTCTTTACCAAGATACAAAGAACAAACATAGTATTTGCCTTCTTAATAACCAAAAGATCAAGTAACCACACTAGGTAAAAACACCCTGTTAGTAGCCACACCATATATCAAACCTCCTGTTGTATAACCTTAAGGGAAAAAGAATAGGTCTGAAGTCTCTGACCTTAGTCAAAGTGAAATGGAGCCACTTCTGTGGGTTCCCACACATCTTGTTCTCTCTACATCTGGCCAGTGTCTTCTGACTACACCCTTCTTCTTCCCATCATCCTTAGTTTCATTGGCCCAGCTATAAGTTGATCAGTTACTGTAATGTTGGGGCACCCATATTCAGTTTTCAGGCCTAAAATATTGGACAGACTTTTCTGTGAAGCCAGAATTTTGAAGGAATTTTGTAGTGATATTTTATTTGTATTTTAATAAATAAAGCTAGCCAGAAATTCAGAGAGTAAAACACCTGCATTGATCATCCTTATAGAACAGGCAGTGGTGACACACAGCTTTTTACACTGTTTTGCCATATAATTCGGGTAGTAGTGGTGCACACCTTTAATCTCTATTAGCTTTCCATGAAGAAGCATTGTCTTTTGGTATATATGAATATTGAGCAGGGAGAGTGTGCTATATATAAGAAAGTAAAACAATCAATTTAGTGCATCACAGAATCTGCCATAGAGTGACTAATGATTAACTGTTCATTGTATTCTTATTTAAATTATTTTTTGTAGTATTCATTTGATAAAAACCTGTAATATTTTATGAAAGACCTCAAAAATCATTTAAACTCTAACATATTTACCTCTTTGGCTTTGAGTATGTTAAAATTATGAACAGAGTAAAACCAGTATGAATTAGACATTTTTCTGTCTAAGTATCACTTTTATTGGTTAATGAATAAGGAAACTGCTTTGGCCTATTGATAGGGCAGAACTTAGTTGGTGGGAAAAACTGGACTGAATGCTGGGAGAAGGAAGGCAGAGAGAGAGATGCCATGGAGCCACTGCTAGAGTCAGACATGCTAAAACCTTGCCTGTAAGCCACTGTCACGTGGCAATATATAGATTAATGGAGATGGGTTAAACTGAAATCTAAGAGTTAGCCAATAAGAAGATAGAGATAATGGGCCATGCAATGTTCTAATTAATATAGTTTCTGTGTAATTACTTTGGGGCTAAAATAGCAGGGTGGCTGGGAAGAACAAGCAGCCCCACTAAAACAATTGCCATGCCAATGTGGTTGACCAAATCCATGTAAAACCTGAGAAAGCTTGAAAAGAAATTGTAGACACAAAGAAACAATTTTAGTTTCATCTATTTTTTAGCTGGCAGTTTGCTGCAGCTCCTTTAAGAGAAGTTTTCCTGATTCAGCTGTAGCAAAAAAAAAGGCACACTGTTTTGAAATGCTGACTTTCTGGGTCATGCTCCAACACTGACTCTTTCAGACAAGAGGTCCTGCTACAGAGGATTTGGATGGGATTCGTGAGCAGACTGCTGCAGCTTGCTTAATGCTAACATGGACTGGCTGTGTGCCTGAGAGTGGGGTGTTATGTGTGGAGTGAGAGGCTCTGCCATGCTAGGCTGGGCAGGGCAAGCAGGAGCTTCTGTGTTTACCCTGGCAATGATGTAGTTTAAGTTTTTAAGAAGTGCTTACTATTTTCAAAAGCTCTCCTGACAATAAAGAATTACAAATATGTAGTAAAGACAAATCTAGATGGAAAAGAATTCTAAACAAGTCACTGTGTTGCACAAATATATATAGGTTGGAGAGAAAAAAGAGTATAGAGAGTCATAAAATAAAGTTAATGCTTTACAGATAGTCCTAGATTAAAAGTACTAAAAAATAAGCCACATAAAAATGGAAAATTAACAGAGTATCTGGATTATGCATATTATGGTGTTATCTTAAATTATTGACTGTGAATGAGCTAAGTACAGAGAGACATTTCATGATATGGGCTGCTAAGCTAAACCAGCATATATATTTATAAAGGTATCTTGATGCCAAAATTTGAGTCTAAGGATATATTGCTTTGGAAAAGAGGTTCTTCACTTGTTTTTACAGAGGATGAGAACCTGTGGATTCATTCCAGGCTAATATGGTTTGATAGAGTAAAATCCCCTGAAAGGTCATACTGAACACCCTCAAAATATTACTTCACCCACCTGCTGACTGAGATGAACCTAGCACTCAGTATACACGATGAAAAACCTGACTAACAGTACCCACAAACAGCAGGAAACAGTATGCACAAAACTACATGCATATTCCCAAATTTTGTTTATAATTGTTTGTTTATATTCAAAGGGGGATATGATATAGATATGAATAATTTGCGTTGGTATATATTTTGGTTTAGTGATACACATTTAAGGCTAATCTTGTTATATGTATATTTCTGTTCTTGATTAAGGTGTTGTATTCATTTAAAAATGTATTATATAATTAAGAAATATAGGTTAATAGATAATCTATAATAGTCAAGCTTGTAATCATTTTAGTTAGATTTTCTAAATATATAGAGATATATTTCACTTAGTTAGGTATTCTCCAAATCTTTCAGAGACCTTCAGAATATGGTATTTAAAATGATTTAAATTTTAGGATTTTTTTATGACAGTGAGACACATGTGCACTTGGCAGCACCAATGTATTTCAAGAGGAAGATGGGCACTGAAGAAGCTCCTTATGAAGTTTGTTAGATGAGCTGGACATGCATGACCCAGAGAGAAATGACTGCTTAACTTGCTGTACGGTGAGATGGTTTTTGTTGGGTTCCTGCTGCATGAGTCTGTTAGGACACAGAAAAATGTGATAGACAAGCTTCCAATACAGGTGGAACTGACTTTGAAATTTCCTGATTCAAGAAAAAGTCTACCAGATTATATGAACCTTTAGGCTGAAGATGGGTGCCCCAATGGTACAGAAGAACTTTGAATGACTGTCCAGGCAGCAAGATGTCTCTGTCAATTTTAGAGTTTTGGAAGTTACTTATAATGTACTTTTTGTTTATTTAGGTAATATTATATTTTTCTGGATTCTTTGATGGAGTTGAAGAATTTATAGTTATAGTTTTTCTTAGCTATGATAAAACAAAATTGATAAAATATTGTGACTATAATTCTTATTTGATACCTGTTTTGTTATTTGTAATTTTACTATGTTAAAGTGAAAGCCTTCCTTTTAGTTTAAACAGAAAAGGGGAAATGGTATGTGAGGTCTTTCTGTCTATGATTTGCTCTTATTGTTTAATGAATAAAGAAACTGCCTTGGCCTGTTGATAGGACAGAACTTAGGTAGGCAGGGAAACCTGGACTGAATCCTGGGAGAAGGAAGGCAGAGAGACAGAAGCAATGGAGCCTCTGCCAGAGTCAAACATGCTGAAATTTTTCTGGTAAGCCACTTCCACATGGTGATACACAGATAAATGGAGATGGGTTAAATTAAGATGTAAGAGTTAGACAAAAAGAAGCTAGAGCTAATGGGCCAAACAGTATTTTAATTAATATAGCTCCTGTGTGATTCTTTCAGGGCTAAGCTAGCCAGGCAGCAAGGAAAACATGCAGCCCCACTACAACACCAGTCATTTTATTTATAAAAAAAGAAAAAACAATGAAACACAAAATTTAAAAATCAGAGGTATATTATTTAGAATATACTGATTAGGTGATCTTGCTTGCAGCTAGAGTATATCATAACAGGAAAGGCTATACACAGTGGGTAAGGCGGAGGGCACTGTGTCTCAAATGCTCAGAAACACTGTAGTTTATGGAGTGGTGTATAAATCTGTGGTATTATGCTGCTTTCCATATTACTGATGTATGACAACTCCTCCTCAAAACTAGCATAAATAATTTTTAGAACCTAAGTCATTTGTTGATGATTGATGATTTTGATTAACTTCTTTGCAAGCACCTCTCATTCATATTCTCAGAGTAGAAAATAATGTGGAGTCATGTATTCTTCACTCACTTCTTTGTAACTTCTGTTTTTAATCATCACTGAGATTATAATTAGTGTTTTGTTCTACTTGGGCCGTCCAAGGTGCCTTGATCACTTTGGTTTCTGTAGGTCCCTTTGTTTCTTTCAGTGAATGAATCATGGCCAAATACATGTTCTATTACATCCTTTTAACTCAAAATTTCTTCAATTTACCCTTACTTATCTTTTTTAAAATTATTATTTATTTTATATGTGTTGGCATTTTGGCCTGCTTGTATTTCTCTGTGCCATGTGAATATAGAAAACTCAAAAGACAGAAGAGTATGTTGGATACCTGGAACTGGAGTTAAGTTTAGTAATGAATTGAGGTATTGAGAATTGAACATGTGTCCTATGTAATAACAGGCAAGCTTTTAAAAGATAACTTCTGAGTTATCTCTCTAGCCCCCACCTTTCCTTTCTCTAACATAGTCCACTATCCCTTCTTATACAAGGACTATGCACACCAAACAGGATAAAAATGTACATGTACAGCATATCTTACTAACAGGTGAAAGAGATAAACAACAAACTATCCCAGGTGTTCCCAGAATAGGTGTTGAAATCCTTGGTGAGCACACAAGAGTTTCCATGTTTCTACTAGTGGAAGGACAGTATTTTATTGATCTCAATCTAGCAAAAGTTTTGGTCAAATGCAAACAGACATACATGACAATAACCCAAAAGCAAATTGGCATCAAGCGATAAGTTAAAAGATTTTTTTTCCATTGCTATAGTCTAGCAAACACATAATCAAGTAGCCAGAGGGTAAAGTTCTCAAAGGAAATAAACAGAACAAAACCCAAGGCAATCACAAATACAAATAAGTGCTGTCCTTGGCAAAGAAAAAATATGTGGCAAAAATTCAGTCAGAAGTTCAGGTTTACTTCAATGAACTCAGAGATGTCACAATATTGATTGATGCAAGAACAATAATAATCTGGTACTGTTTTAGATTTCAGTCAAACACATTAGAAGAAATTAAGATATGGAAGTAAGTCAGATTTTTAAAAGTTACCCACGTTTGATAATAAATAGAAAGTATTTTCTGTAATGCAAAATATTCTAATGCAGATAATTGTGATTCATGGAGACAGGTAGATGAGTGAAACAATCTCAGAGTCATTGATACTCTACTTTTTTCTGTGAAATTGCCATCTTAATCTTGTAAACAGTTTATAACTAATTGAATGTATACTTGTAGTGTGCTATGACTTTTTAAAATTTATTCTCTTTATTGTATGGAAGGGTACTGATATGTATAGTGTGTGGTTTGTTTTGTGTGTGTCTTACATAGTATGTGATTCATAGTATGAGTGAGCGTATGTGGGTTGGGCGCAACTGTTTGGGGTAGATCCTTTCCTTTCTTTATGTGGGTTTTGGGGCTCAAACTCAGATCACAGAGCCACATACAGTCATTCTTAGCTTATTATTTTTCTAAAGTGGTAATTAATTTCCTTAATATTATTTAAGATATGCACTAAGATGAAAATGATATTAGCATTCAAAATCAGATTGTCCATATGAAATCTGTCTATTAAGAGGTAAATTTTCTGTACATTGAGAGGATTTTGAGCTGCACAGGTGTATTTCATTGGATGCTATACTTAACAATTTATGTTTCATTACATGACAAGCTACAAGCAAATGTTGAATTGCTACTATGTTAGCAACTGAAGATGATGGTTACCAGCAATTCTAAAAATTCTTACCTGTGTATCATATGCTGGAATAGATAAGCATAGAGATTGCTGATAATGGGTATCTATTTACTATGATGAAAATGAAGTCTACAAGTACAGAAATAAAGACCACTACTGGACCAGAACTGGAAGCATCAGTGTGTCCTCACTTTTATTATTTTTATTTTTATGTAAGTATATATGGACACATACATCTATTTCCTATCTGTGTATGACCATCTCTATATCTCTGTCTATGTCTTAGTTCCTATATATTAATTTTTAGTAATGGAAATCAATTTTATGGAGGAAAGTTTGACTTGACAGCTCTGCTGGGGAAAGTAAGAATAAATAAATAAGCCTAGATCATCTCATGATATGAAATGTAGACGCTGCCAGGATGGAGACAGAAAATGAAGAAGTAACCATCAATAGGAACAACGAATAAACAAGAGGATGGTAATAGCAACTTTCAAAGTGATATAAGAATATTAGAATGGCCAGCATCATTCACAAGGGCTCCCTTACATGCTGGACTTAGATTGACATAACATCTACTAGAAAAAAATTGAACATGACTTTGGTATAGTAATGGTTAATTTTCATTGTCAACTTGACTGGATTTAAAAATTCCATGGAAACGTGTACTGTACTTATGGGTCAATATAACTGAGGTGGAGAAAGTATGGGTGTCACTACCTTATGGGCTTGGGTCTTCCAGACTAAGTCAAAAAGAGGAAGTGAGTGAACATTAGCTTTTCAATAGTGGCTGCAATAAGACACATCTCAACACTCTTACCCTTCCCTCTCTGCCATGATGGACTGCACTCTCAAGTTATGAGACAAAATAATTTCTTTCTTATATAGATTATATCTGTCATAGCAGGATCTTGAACTGTTCACCACCAAATCATCACACAGAGACTTTTTTATTCATTATGAATGTTCGGTCGTATCTTAGTTTTTAACACTAGCTCTTATATCTTATATTAACCTCTTCCTCTTCATCTATGTTTTGCTTCAGGGCTTTTTTACTATTCTTTTATTCTGTATCTCTTACCTTTTCTGCTTCTTCTGTGGCTGCTTGTTTGGCTGGACCCAGGTGTCTCCCTCTCTTTCCTTTTCTGTCTCTCTTCTCTTTTAGTCTAAATTCTTCTTCCCACTTATTCTGCCTGTCCAACAACCCTGCATATCCCTCAATTGCCTTGCTATTGACTGTTCAACTTTTTACTTCATCGATAAGGTGTTTAGACAGGCAAAGTAACACATATTTACACCATCAAACAAATGAAGCATAAACAAATGTAGCAATCTTTTCATAGATAAACAAATTCAATACAGCTTCACATAGTTAAAGTAATATTCCACAACATAAACAAATGCAACACATTTTTATGTAATTAAAGTAATATTCATTTTTGTCTAAATAAAAATACAGGTTATAGCTTTAACATAGAAAGACAATATACAATAAGAACAATTGTAAAGAATTACAATTATAATATCTAGTATATTTATATATGACAAGTTCAGAGAGAAAACACTTTATTCTTTATTCTATTTGATTAGTACTGTACCTAATTCATCACCTATTATTATTAAGGAAAACTGTATAGATAACTATCTAGTTTTGAACTTCATAAAATATCCCAAGAAGATTTATATTACTTGAGTTAATAGAAAGTACAGAGCAAGTCACTGCCATTTCCAAAACTGTAGAAATGACAGAGAAATCTGGCTGCCTGGAGTGCTACCCAAATTTCCTTTGTAATGTTGGTACATCCAGCTATACCATACAGGACAGGCATATCTGGTAGAATTTTCTATGAAGCAGGAATTTTAAATGACTGTACCACCTGTCTTGGTAAAGTTGTCCTGCTGCCTTTTTCATTTGTATCCTACTTGTCCAATTTGGATGGAATACTGTCACCAGTTAAATTAAGGATAGATTCTTGCCCAAATAGATAGCTTTGCCACAATGAAAGCAAACTCCATATGGATTTTCTTTGATGTCTATCACCCTTTACTAAGTAGATTGCTGCTTCAGAAGCAGATATTTCTCATTGTCATGAACAGACCTAGGTTATTGAACATCTTAAATGTTATTTTCTGTAGGTCTCTGAAGCATTTGACAGTCACCTATTTATGTAAAATATATCTGTTTAACCTTGAAAACATACCTAATATGACTACAAGTTTGATTATTATAGAGTCAAATTATATAGCAATATTACTAATAATCTGTATTTCTGAATTATATATTACATTCTTAAATGAACCTAATAAACACATACTCCAAACAAGAGTATAGACATACATACAAGGACTTAAAATAGATTGATACTGGGAGGTATTTTGAACAGCTGGCATTCCTAGAAATTATAATTAAAAAATTGATGTGTGTGAGTATGTGTGTCTGTCACATGTGTTTTAGTGCCAAAGGAGGTTAAAAGAGGGTGTTGAATCCCCTTGAGTTCTGAACCATCTGATGTGTGCTCTGGGAAGAGCACCAAGTGCTCTCAACCAACATCTCTCAGCCCCATGATGTTCTCTGTAAATGGTCAAGAATCCCCCTCTTGCCAAGAAAAAGCCAAGACACTGCTTCTTATCCATAAAGTACAGATAATTATCTAAACACAATGTCTGAGATTGGATTTGTGGTATGGAAAGTCCTTCTGTATATGTGCTGTTTTTATTGGTTAATGAATAAAGAATCTGGGTTGGCCTATGATAGGGCAGAGTACAACTAGGTGGGGAAAACTAAACTGAATACTGAGAGAAAGAAGGCAGAGTTGTGAGAAGCCGTGCAGCTGTCAGAGGAGAAAGATACAAGCTGCTAACTGGAACTTTGCTGGTAGGTCACAAGCCTCATGGTAAAATATGAAATAATGGAAATGGGTTAATTTAAGATATATGAGTGAGCCAGAAATATGCTTAAGTTATTGGCCAAACAGTATTGCAAATAATATAGTTTCTGTGTGATTATTTCAAGTCAGGGCAGTCTGGAAATGAACAAGTGGCCTCCAACAACAGATTGGATCTTGGAACAGTGCTAGATAACCTGTTAAGGAGGCTTTTCAACGGTTCAGTGTGTAAAAGTCAGCTGTTGCCTTGGACCTACACCTGAATCACATCCCCAAAACCCAAGTGGTGGAAGGAGAGTACTGACTCCTGCAAGATTTCTTCTGACCTATGCACAAATTCAACACACACACATATGCACACACAAAATAAATGTGATTTTTTTTCGAAAAAATTGGAAAAAGTATTTTTAGTACAATGGGTCTAAATGGCATATAAAAAGTTTATCATGTATTTGATATTAAATTAATGTTAAATCTAAGATTTTAATGATCAAAATAAAAAATTAGGAAACAACACTGGTGTCTAAAACAGTTTAAAGAGAGCTCTTTATATAAATTCTGTGTTCACAAAGTTATCTGTGCCAAATTGTGTCTTATGGTCCTTTGTAAATAGGCATAAAGGCAAGCATTCAGCTGGACTGTGAATACATGCACCTTCTAAAAGAACAGGAATTTTAATTTTTAATGTGTGTGTTGGAGAACTCTAGTAGGTCTCTCTATGCAAGGACTACTAAAGTATTGGTGCTTCAATGGTACAAAAGGAGATTGTAATTGGACCAAAGCTGTCAATTCCTTTTGACCTGTAAACACTTCTCTTGTTTTGCTTGTTTATTTATTTATTTTTTTATTAAAAATTTCTGCCTCCTCCCCGCCTCCCATTTGCCCCCTCCCCCCTCCACTCCTCCTCCCTCTCCTGTCCAAAGAGCAGTAAGGTTTCCCTGCCCTGTGGGAAGTCCAAGTTCCTCCCCTCTCAATCCATGTCAGGGAAGGTGATCATCCAAACAGGCTAGACCCCCCCAAAGCCAGTATGCACAGTAAGATCCAAATCCAGTGTCATTGTCCTTGGCTTCTCAGCAGCCCTCATTGTTTGCCATATTCAGGGAGTCCGGTTTTGTCCCATGCTTTTTCAATCCCAGTCCAGATGGCCATGGTAAGCTCCTAATAGATCAGCCCCACCATCTCAGTGGATGGGAGCACGCCTCGCAGTCCAGACTTCCTTGCTCATGTTCTCCCTCCTTCTGCTCCTCATTTGGACCTTGGGAGCTCAGTCCAGTGCACTAATGTGTGGCTCTGTCTCTATCTCCATCCATCGCCAGATGAAGGTTCCCTCATGGTCCTGACTTTCTCATTTTCTCCCTCCTTTTGCTCCTCGTCAGAACCTTGGGAGCTCAGTCTGGTGCTCCAAGGTGGGGCTCTGTCTCTATCTCCATCCATTGCCAGGTGAAGGTTCTATGGTGATATGCAAGATATTCATCAGTATGGCTATAGGATCTGGCCTTTTCCGGCTCCCTCTCCTCAGCTGCCCAAGGAACTAGCTGGCGGCATCTCCCTGGATACCTGGGAACCCCTCTAGAGTCAAATCTCTTAACAACCCTAAGATGGCTCCCTTAATTAGGATATATGCTTCCCTGATCCCATATCCACCCTTCCTATATCCCAAGAATCCCATTCCCCCAAGCTCTCCCCATCCTCCCCTTCACGCTTTTCTCTCCCCATCTCTCCTTGACCCCATCCCACCCCACCCCCAAGTTCCCAATTTTTGCCCGGCAATCTTGTCTACTTCCAATATCCAGGAGAATAACTATATGTTTTTCTTTGGGTTCACCTTCTTATTATCTTCTCAAGGATCACGAATTATAGGCTCGATGTCCTTTATTTATGGCTAGAAACCGATTATGAGTGAGTACATCCCATTTTCATCTTTTTGGGTCTGGGTTACCTCATTCAGAATAGTGTTTTCTATTTCTATCTATTTGCATGCAAAATTCAAGATGTCATTGTTTTTTATCGCTGAGTACTATTCTAATATGTATATATTCCAAAGTTTCTTCATCCATTCTTCCACTGAAGGGCATCTAGGTTTTTTCCAGGTTCTGGCACTTCTTAAAGCAAGCCATTTCAAAAGAGTTAGATGCACTGAGTCCACTAATTAATTTTTACTTTCAACTTTGTGTCTTAATAGTCATTCAGTTAGGGGCCTTTGGGTTTTTGTTTTGTGGTAGCTTTCAAAGGAACTCACAATTTGGATTTTGGTCTTCAAATATGTGCTGATGATACATTGAAATGAGATTATTGATTCAGCTGCTTGAATGTTTTGTAATTAAATACAGAGAAAGATGCCAGAATCACAAAATTAATCTACTCACATACACATCATGCCTTCATGATATGCAATGCATTTATCATATGAACTCAGATGCATTCGAGTCTACTTATTATGTCAACAACAGAGAAAATCATTACCAGGAATACCTAAGTACAAATGCCCTCAAACTTAGTAATGCATTAAAGAATCTCAAAACTGTGGCAATTGCAAAATGGAGTGGGAAAGATAAATTTATCTCCTGTGTGATGCACAGTGGAGCTCTGGAGGCTGAGTACCATTTGGTAATGATGTTCTAGCAACAGAACATATCTTCCAGAAGAAAAGCATCTCTGGTGATGTGTTTTACAATATATCACATGAAACTATGTTGCAAGAAGCTCTAAGATGGGAAGCTGGGACAACTGCTTAGAGAGCAGTCTCTTTGCCATGAAAGCATAAAGATCTGAGTTCAGATCCCCAGAACCCAAGTATAGTTGGACGAGTCAAAAATTCTAGCATTCACACAGAGAGATGGGAGTCAGAGCAAGAAGAAACCTGGGAAGCTCACAAGACAGTGGATCTCAGAAGGGAACAGCAAAGAGAAGGATCCCTGTCTCAGTCAAGTGAAAGGTGAGGAGCAATACCTGAGGTTTTTCTCTGACATCCACATGTGTACCTGTATAAATGGGTATGTGCACGTACATGCATGCATAATTGTGTGCAAACGCACACACACTTGCCTGCACCCCCCACATCACACATGGACACACTACATATATATGCACCCACATGTGTACATGTGCTCACACACAGACATGTGCACATCCATGTATACATACATAAACACAAAGCCAAAGATGAAGAAAAGGCATTAGCATAAATGTCACATGAACATGTCTGATAGAGTTACTGCTACTTTTTGGTATTTTGGCATTTTCTGCTCAACTTCAGGGATTTAACGGCTGTCTACTCCAGGTGCTAGGATCTGATGTACCCAATGTCCTCTACACAATGAGCAAGTGCTCCTAAGAGTTCCATTTCCATTTTTAACTAGAAAAATATTTCCAATAATACTTCTAGAAATTGTATAAAAATTAACAGGATTTTAAAAACAAAGTCTGTTGTAAACTCATTCAAAAGGCAGAAGATTCTGGGATAGGTCATACACAGAGACACATGCCCCTAAAAGGGGCAACTGGCTCTAATTGGCAATAGTCTAAAGGGATAAAAATTAACTTTACCATTTAAGACCTCTGTGACGTTAGATAGTTGTTTGATTCCCCATTACTTTAAATCCTGTACCTTTTAAAGTTGGGATGACAG
The DNA here is from genome assembly GCF_903992535.2 of Arvicola amphibius. Lineage (NCBI taxonomy): Eukaryota > Metazoa > Chordata > Mammalia > Rodentia > Cricetidae > Arvicola > Arvicola amphibius. The sequence continues at coordinate 8,652,473 of NC_052048.2, forward strand.
TATTTATGCTATAAGATTTTATCAGAACTGAAAACACTAATGTCACAGGTTTCTAAGAACAATGCTTAAAATCTGTGGATGTTTATTATTTATTGTCTGTAGTCTCCAAGGATATTCAATTTTGTTAGGATAGCATGTTATCTAAATGGTACCAGACTCATACCTTCCATTGTAGTAGCAGTTCTTCAGGAATGAAGACTCTAAAATTTTTCTTACATGCTGTCACTCAACTGAAAAACACACATCACACATGTGTAGTAAGGAGGAGATGGCTGCGTCCCGCTGACCGGTTAATTTAACCCCCAAAATAATCACACAGAAATTTTATTAATTAAATTGCTGCTTGGCCAATTAGCTCTAGCCTGTTATTGGATATTTCTCACATCTTAATTAACCCATCTCCATTAACGTGTATTGTCACTTGACTGTGGCTTACCAGCATGAGTCTAACCAGTGTCCGTCTCAGGCAGAAGAATCATGGCTTCTTCCTGTTTGTCCTTCTTCCCAGCATCCTGTTTGGTCTACTCCACCTATCTAAATTCTGCCCTATTAAAAGGCCAAGGCAGACTCTTTATTCAACCAATGAAAGCAACACATAAACAGAAGAACATCTTACACCATTTCCCCTTTTTCTGTTTAAACAAAAAAGAAAGGTTTTCACTTTTACATAATAAAATTACATATAAAAACAGTTATCAAGCATGAATTACAGATATAATATTTATATCTATTTTATCTTATATCATAACAATGGAAAACTGTAAATATCTATCTATTCTTTAACTCCATCAAGGACTCCAGAAGGATATAATATTACCTAAGAAAACAAGAAGTAAGCAACTTCTAAAACTCTAGAAATGACAGAGACATCTCACTGCCTAGACAGTCACCTAAAGCTTTTCTGTACCATTGGGGCATCCATATTCAGCCTTCAGGCCTATAGCATCCAGCAGACATTTCCATGAAGCAAAAAATTCCAAAAACATTTCAGTTACTTTCTGCTGTGTCCTGCAGAATGTTCTACAGACCCTTTCATGAAGCAGAAACCCTTCAGGACCATCTCACCTTTAGGCAAGTTCAGCAGTCCTCTCTCTGTGAGTTCTTCATGTCCAGTTTATGCAACAGTCCAGGCAAGAGCAGTTTCTTGCCCAAATGGTTATCAAACTTTATAAGAAGCATCTTTGATGCCCATCTTCCTCTTGAAGTAGCTGGTGCTGACAGGAGCAGATGTGTCTCATTGTCATGAAAAGCCCTAAGTTATTAAAACATTTAAAATGTCATATTCTGTAGTCTTTGAAAGATATGAAGAATGTCTATCTAGCTGAAATATATCTCTATATATCTAGAAAATCTAACTAACATGACTACAAGCTTGACTGTTATTGATGATTATCCATTAACAATCTATAATTCCTAATTATATATTACATTTTTAAATGAGCCAAACAATCACAATACCTTAATCAAGATAAAAATACATATACATATAACAAAGTTGACTTTAAACTTATATCCATAAGTCAAGATTTATATCAATGCAAATTATTCATACCTATATCACACATGGAGTCCAAAATATCACTGAACCCTGAATAAGCAGATATTTCAGAATGTGGTGGCTTGTCTCTGTTGGCAAATGGACTTCCTGTCAGTAAGCCTTCAAATAGTTGGTTATCTCCTTGTGGACACACCATACTCTGTTAAGTCCTAGTGAATTTGGCTCTTTTTGCAATGATGGAGAAGGGATAAGCCCATGCATTTGAGTCAATAAAGAAATCAGTTGACTTGATGGCAAGCCTTGTATTTACTTTGGCTCAGAAATGTGAGTATAGGAAGTGAGTCCTACTGAAATATTCAAGGAACTGTTTCCTGACCCAGTTGTAACAGCACTGTAGACGTTAAATCTATTCTGCAGCAGCAAACAACTACCATTGTCTAACTCTTGCTTGTGTGGTCATTTTATAATATGTGTTTAGATATTTAATTTGGCAGTGAGGATTATGGTCGCTTTGGTTAGCATTCATCTGTTTTCACATCCATTCTCTCCCATTCTCTATTTATTCTATATTTCAGACTGAAGACTAAGGTTCCCTGTATATTAGACTCTGCTAGTATGTGTTACTGGTAAATATTTATGTGGCAATGTGATTTTGGAGAAGGGAGAAATGCCAGGGCTTTCTTGTTTCCAGTGGTGGCTTTCTGACTTTGAGATCTCCAGCCTGTGCATCTCACCTCCTTCACTTCCTGATTTAACCTGCTTCCCAGTTTGACTTTTTAACACTTCTTGCACCTTTGTGACTTTTTTCTCACATTAAATTCTTTTGGTTTTGGTTATAAACTCAGTTTTCCTCTCTGTAGTTTGAGGACAATAGATGCTGTTTTTCTTTGTGGTTAGAGAAACTGAGTGGTCTGTCCCAAACATGCAGATAGTTTGCAAAGAGATCTTCAAGCTTGTAATTATTTCAAAGCAGAAGCAGCTGAGCTATTATACTGCATTCAGATGACACAGGCATGAGAATGGTTCTCATTAATCTTTTTCTCTCTGACACTGACTGCATCATGGCAATAGCTATCCTTTAGCAGTTTATGATCTGTCTCTCCCATAGCTTCTGAGACTTCTTGAGAGTAAGCACAAGCTTCCTCTTCTTCATCTTCAGATCCCTGACACCAAAAATTTAGTAAATTTTTAGTAAATTTTAGTAATTTGTGCTCAGAATTTAGTAAAGCCTTAAATAATAATTTGTGGAGTGAATGAATAATATTCACTGATATTGACAGGGTGATTATTTAATTTCAGCCCTGAGTGAAGGTGTTGATGGGAGATATGCAGTTCATTCTTCATAACAGTCTTGCATGATAGACATAAATATTCCTGTTCTTCATATAAACATGTAAAAATTTCATATAGGCAAGTCAACACATCTGGAATTAAAGTCACAATGGTGTTTCACACCTGAAACTCTCCAGTTATCTCCTCCTTTTTAAGATGTCAATGAGAAAATGCACACATAAATGGGTTAGGGGGAAACCCTGGGGTTTTGCTGTATTTTCAGATATGAGGGGTGCATGAAAAGATGTAAACTTTTTTATATGAGAAAAAAAGTTCAACTATTTTCTTCCACAAGTTTAGATATCTACTTTGTTTTGTTTGTTCCTCAAACTCTGCCTGTGCAGATAAAAAAAGAGGAGAATAACTGAGACTCTATAAAAATTATAATTTTCACTGCATTGTTCTCTGAGCAAAACCAGTATTAAATAGTGAGCAGAAAAGGTAAGCTTTCTTCGGGAACTACAGCAATTGTGGGAAATGCTTCAGTCTAGACTGGGTACAGTTCAGGATTCAGTGGAGATCAATGGGGACTTACAGAAAAGGAGGGTGGAAGGATATCATTGAGAGGAAACATCATGCCAGCTGTTTTAGTGCTTTTTAAGACAATCCTTACTGGTGATGAAGAGGGGAGGCAGAAATTTAACAAAGAAGCAAGTGGATATCTGATATATATATATATATATATATATATATATATACATATATATGTGTGTGTGTGTGTGTGTGTGTGTGTGTGTGTACATATGATATATATGTGTGTTTGTGTGTGTGTGTACATATGATATATATGTGTGTTTGTGTGTGTGTGTTAAAAGAGCCGGGGTTCATGACTCCTACATGACACCCAGTAGTATGCTGATGAGGGCTGGGATGAAGTCTTTTGTACATGCTTTCAACAAGGGTTAGAAATATATCCTTGGTCTGTACTGCATCTTCATTCCACATAGTTGTCTGTGGTCCATTCTGCCCCCAGACACCATACTGATCTGAGAGACCTGAACTGCCACCTCAGGTCATGGTGATGTCTGGGACTTTACTGCTGCAGAGAGCTGTGTTTGGGTCCTACTGAGACTGGCATCTGATTTATGTCCATGGTCTGTGTTGCCACAATAGGCCATGGGGATGTCCATGATTGTGCTTCAGCCAGAATCCATGTTGATTTTCGTAGGACATGATGCCACTATGGGGGCCATGTTGATGTGGGTAGCCAGCTCTGCCTTCTGAAGTCATGTTTGTATCCATGAAATGGACAGATTTCAAGAGCATTGTATATGTCTGTGGGCTTACTGAGGTTAGGGGTCATGTTCATGGTTTATGTTGTAGCTAGATACCACGTGGAGGTCCATGATCTGTGTTCTAACTGACTTGAAGAGCAAGGAGAGTATTGCTATATGATATTGATGACTGCAGATGCACAGTTGAGAGGGAGAGACATGGAAGGCTTCTGTTACAATCTGTAGCATGCTAACTGCACCTCCCAAAAGTAACAGTCTAGACAGGAAACATCAAAGAGAACTCTTAAAAAGTATTATTGAAATGTAGAAGAGTAATTTCTCACAATTGATGGATTCTGTCAAAGGATTGGAGGGATGGTGGGAGAGATCCTTCTGTCTATGTGTTGTTTTTAATGGTTAATCTATAAGGAAACTAGCTTTGCCTGATAGAGTAGAAATGCGTTAGGTGGGGAAAACTAAATGGAATGCTGGGAGGAAGAAAGCAGAGTAAGATACACGCCATGTACCACTGCTGGAGCTGGAAAAATCTTTACCCGGTGAGTCACAGCCATGAGGACAAACACAGATTACTAGAAATGGGTTAAATTAAGATGTAAGAGTTAGCCAATAAGAAGCTAGAGCTAATGGGCTAAGCAGTGTTATAAATAACACAATTTCTGTGTGATTATTTTAGGGCAGCCAAGAACCAACAAGCAGCTTCCTCAAACAAATTGGTGCTCAATGTGGGGCTTGCATCCATGACCCTGAGATTAAAAGTCTCATGCTCTACAGACTGAGCTACCCATGCACCCAGGAAACAACAATTTGCCTCCCTCCTCCAACAGAGAGGCACAACTCAGTTCAATTTGAAGAGCAGACCACTATGAATTTGACCATGCTCTACTGCATATAGATAACACAAAGTGGACTTTTTTCTTTTTCTTATTTTTAATTCCTTTTGGGTGTGTGGACATGGGAAAACTGGTAAGGGATTGTGATGGGGTGCTTGATGTGAAACTCTCAGAGAATCATGGAAAATGTGTTGTGAAATAAAGAGAGCCCTCTATACAGTGACTTAGCTTGATTCCTGCTTTAAATGGAAAGCACAAGGTTCCACAGGACTGTGTCTTAGAGAACTTGAAGTTGCCTGGTGAGACCTAGGTCAAAGCAAATGTGTGTACCAATTCCTACAATCATCTCTTCATCTCTAGATATGTTTCCTTCAAGAAGTGACACTGATAACATTCAAAACTGGTTCTGCTAACAGCAGAAATAAAGGCAGTTTTGAATTTCTAATTCTGTTTCTCAGTTGTATAACACATCCAAAGTCACAAACTGTAAGGATTGCATGTGAAGGGTTTGTCCATGTTCCAGACTTCTTTTTGCATGGTAGAATCACATGAATGGGTAATGTGCTAGATGTTAAGGTTTCTCTAGAGCAGTACATTCCAGATATCTTGAATGTAGGATATAAAAGTATACCTGTATATGTCAGGCTCAATAATTAGAATTCAGTAGTGTTTTATTTTATTTCTGACTAGAATAGCTGACCAAGGTAAAATAATTTTCTTGGACTCAAACAAGTCATTGTTGATTCTTCATTCCCTTTCTTGGTTTGGTATTGGTTGAAAGTATTTCAGCTGGACAACACTCAATAGGCTCTTTCTAGCAGTTAGAGGCTATTTGAGGATTTCAGGGAATGGTGATTTCATAAGATATTGGCTGGTGTGAATTTTTTTATTTTTCTCACCAGGGAAAGGATGATCTCCTAAAGTTTCTTAATGTATGTATTATTTGCTTTGTCATAGTAAAACAAATCTTTTGATTCATTTATTTAATAGCACAGAGTAAGGTGGAATGAACAGCATATATGTACTGATAATCACAAACTGTTTGGATACGAGCATGAGTGAGTGTGTTTATTCAACTTGTACAGAGTTGTATTCTCCTGGGATAGAGATGCCATTAAGGACCATCAACCAAAGGGTTCCCACTACTAGGGTTCCTATTCAGTGTGTATAGAGTGTCAGTACTGCAGGGTAGTTACTGTTCTAGAGATCTACTATGTAGTATGCTCACCCACTGACAGCAATTCTGCACTGTGCTCTTAAAATATTTGAGAGAGCAGATGTTATGTCATACACTTTAGAATAAAACAAACAATGCAAAATCATTAAGAGCTGTACATTCTTTTTCTTAATAACAACAGTAGTGTGTTCCTATGTTTATTTGGGTGCTAAAGAATGGGAAAAATAACAGTGTTCTCTGCTTAATAAAAGTGTAACATTCTGCTTCCATAAGCACTGATGAGTGATACATATTTGTCTGTGATACTGCATGATCTTAAGAACAGAAGCATTGTTTAAACAATGCTGAGATAACAAAGTCACACTGTTTATGTGACTGCCACTTACTCAGTGCACATTTCTCATTTTGGTTCAGTGCGCACAACAGGGGAATGTGACATGATTCAGTATTGGGTTTCGTTAAATAAATGAAACATGTTTGCTTTGCCTCATTTTGAAAATACATCTGAGAAGACACAATGTTTTTCAGAGACAGAATTGTCACAGTAGAGGCAGGTGTGTGTTAGTCTATTTATATTGAATCTGTTTTCAAGAGCTTAGCTTTGCACACTTTATTTACAGTCAAGATGTAGTGATGGGAGCAGGCTGCTTCCTGCCACCAGGCTAGCTTTACCTGAAATAATTACATGGAAACTGTATTCTTTTAAACACTGCCTGGCCCATTAGTTTTAGCCTCTTATTGGCTAATTCTCATATCTTGCTTTAATCCATATTTTGTAATCTGTGTAGCACCACAAGGTGGTGTCTTACTGGGAAGGATCTTAGCCTGCATCCATCTTGGAGAGGAGAGCTATGGCGTCTGCCTGTGGCATCTGCCTCACTGCCTTCTTCCTCCCAGCATTCTGTTCTCTCTCCTCCACCTATCTAAGCTGCTGTCCTATCAAAAGCCAAGGCATTTTCTTTATTAACCAATGAAAGTAACAAATAGACAGATGACCCTCCTACATCATCAAGACACATGTATGTAGAACTTCTCTGACAGAGCAAAAGCATTTAAAAAGGAATCTCAAGATGGTGATAAAAAAAATACCTCAATGATTACTTAGTGTGTATGGGAACAGCCATCCAAAGATCTGGGTGACAACTCCAGTTCCTCTTGGCTAAAAGAATGAAAAGTAGATATTGAGATAAATTACATTTAAAGACACTAAGGAAAGAGAAGACAGCTTTGATATGGGAGAGGAGTAAGCTCTCTTAGTGATGTGCAGGGAGACAATTCTGGAATCAGAAGGGCAAGAAGGCAGAGAAGCAAGAAAAGACTGATAAGAGATTGCATTAAGAATGGGGAGAAGAGGCAGGGAGGAGAGTCCAGAGGTTGATGTTTCATTTGTACTTGGTATAGATTTAAATAATGAATTTTTTTTCTACTGAATATTTCCACTTTCTGTAATTTTTTTTCAATCAGTATTAGGGGTTCTCAGAAAGTTAATGGACCTGATGTTTTATGTGGGAGCCTTGAGTCTAAGATATCATTCCTATATCTGTTCATAACTGCCAAGAGAGTAGCTATAATTTTCATCTAGATCCTATGAATTTTCTTTCTATTTACACAGTAAGGAAGTTATACCTCAACTTATATGACCCCATTCTATCCCAGTGTACCTCTATTTTTTTTTTAAAGAAATTGTATCTTTTTCAGGAGAAGCCTAGGTTCCTCAGAATTTAAAACAAACAACTTACTCTGGTGACTGAAGTGTCTCAGACAATTTCACTCCTCTATAAAATCGCAAGTTTGTCTAGTTCTTTGTTCAATCTTGATGCTGCATGAGCATAGTACAGGTTTAGTAAATATTTGTCATAACTTCAAGGCAGCAAAGAGAACTAGTGTCATACATAATTATTCAGTTGTGAAAGGGATTTCAAACGCTGGCAAATGGTTTAAATGTTTTATAAACTTAGCATCATTCTGAATTGCATGCTGAATGAATGCTGTTCAGAGGACTTTTATAAATTAGTTTTGTCGATATGGGTGAGAAATAATACTAGCATGTTGAAGTGGACTTTCTAGAATAGGTATAAAATTAAAATGGTGATGAAAATATCCTACTTTTAAGACACAAAATAGTTTGATGAGACTGATGCAGTTAAATAGACCCCAAGTCACCTTTCTTCATTGCATATTAATACTTGTACCTGCGTAAAACCTATACAGAGAGGTGCATGTTTGTCCATACATAAGATGATGTGTGATAAACAACCATGCAAGATGTCTCTTCAGGTTTCTGGTATTTTCATATCTCTACAATTTAAAACTTTGAAGTTTTAGATGTATCTGTTGTTTATATTTATATCGTTTTCTTGATTAAAGTTTTATGTCTCCCTAGGTTTCCATGAGTCAAAGTGCTTCAAATAGTTTTTCTCATATTGAGACTCCAGGAAAGTTTGGAATGTAAAGACTTCAAGAAGGAACCCTTGAAAGCAGTCCTTGTGAACACAATTAGGCAGAGGTTGAGAACAAACACAAGAGATATCTTTGAGTTCTTAAAGGCAGTAGCCTTCAAGCAAGTTCAAAGGGCACCATCTGCATTTCTTTTGCTTTGCTAAATAACTGAAAAGTTTTATTTTAACCACATTTTCCTTAGCTTAACATCAGAGCCTAACAAGCTTTGAGACATGCTTTAATAACACCAAAGTCTAATTAAAGTAATTTGCATTGACTTTTTCAGTAGAATTCAACAAACAAATGTAGATTGACACTATAAAGTAGGCACACACTAGCTCAGAGTTGAATATAATAAAGGTGTAGACTCAAAGATCACAGTCCACTGCACAAGCAGTGAACAGGAACTGAATCGGCAGCTGAGAGAGAAAAAGAGAGAGAGAGAGAATCAATTATGGCTACATTTATAATATAAGAGACCATGCCCATGTGAGCTGGTATCTTGAAGGCTATTGAATGAAGGAGTTTCAATAGCAAACAAAAACTTCTCTTATAGCATTATTTTCAAGATCAGTCTGAATAAAAAACTTCCTAGGTAATTTTATAATACTCTAGGTATTAGTTAAATTGTTCCTATTCAAATAGTTATGTGTACATGTATGTGAATGCAGTGAATATGTACATATGGATATGTATGGATATGCAAGTATGTGTGCAGATGCAGGTGCACATATACAGATGAGTCAATACTGAATGTTTTCCTCTACTTTAGGTTTTATAATAGAGTTTTTTTCACAAATTTGTCGGTTGTTCATTTGGTTAGAGTAGCAGATCGGCACACTACAGTGATCCTGCCGTCTGGGTCCTCCCAGTGTTGGGGTTACAGGCAGTTTCTCAGAAGGATACTTGTTTGCTAAGAATTTAAACTGAGGTCCTCAGTCATAGGAATCAAACACGTTACCAACTGAACCACCTTCACAGCTGTGCTGAAGCATTTTTTTATCAACTTGACACAGGCTACGGAAGTCTGGGAAGGGGAACTATTAATTGAAAAACTGTCCCAAGGAGTCATGGTCTTTTCTGTGGTGCATTTACTTGATTGAAGATTAATGTGGGAAGGCCCAGCTCACTGTGGGTGGACCATACCTGGGAAGTCAGTTCTGGGTTGTCTAAGAAAGCAGGCAGTGCAAGCCATGAGGAACAAAACAGGAAACAGTGTTTCTCCATGGCCTCTGCACCTGCACCTGTATTCAGGGTGCTGCCATGAGTTTCTACTCTGACTTTCAACAGTGATGAACTGTTAACATTGTAAGTTAAAATAAAACCTTTCCACTTAAGTTGATTTGTCTTGGTATTTTATCACAACAATAGCAATCATGACTAAGAGAACTATGAAAGCTTTTATTTTTAATTTTTAGAATGATTTATTACAGCTCAGTAAATAATTTAATTAACAATTGTTTGCTTTTTTGAAAAGGAAGAAGTAAGACATTTAAAATATAAAAATCTGGAAACCATTAGAAGAACATGGGAGAACCTGGAAAAAGTGTTGCAACCCATGGGGTGACATGTTTTTCAAAACTGAAGGTATGAATTGTTTAGATATATGTGCATGTATATATGCATGACAATTTTTTAAAGCAAACACTGATAATCCTTGGATCATTTCTCAGCTTATATGAAGTTTTCCATCATAAAAACTATTTTGCCTAATGTGTTTTTAATTGATTGCCTTAAAGAAGTTGACTTTATTATTATGGTTGTCTAACTAGGATTATTTAACTAGAAAGATTTTTCAGACTAACTTAGAGTACAGATTCTCAACCTATGATTTGAGACTCTTTAGGGGTTGAAGACCCTTTCACAGGAGTCACCTAGGATCATTGGAAAGTACAACTGTTTACTTTACAATTCATAACAGTAGAAAAATTAAAGCTATGAAGTAGCAAATAAAAATAATTTCATGGTTGGGTCCAACAGAACATGAGGAACTGTATTAAAGGGTGCATCATTAGGAAAATTGAGAATCACTGTTTTAAGGGGTCTTAAAGGAGCATGAGGCTTATAATGTTTCATATGTGTATTATACTGTGCTGGAATTTGGCCTGAGATCAGAGGTCCAGCCAGTGCTCAGTTCTCAGGGGTTTTTGACAAAAGATCAGGGGTCACATCTAGGAACAGTTCCCAAGTAGAAGTGCTGTGTTTATTAATATGTAAAGATGAGCTCATGGTCTAGTCAGATGAATATATTCTATGAGTTTTGACAATATTGCAATCATTTTGCAAGACAAAATATCCATTCTGTTTACTTTTTGGGTGGTTTTCAGTAGTTTTTAAGAGAGTTGTTCTCACAGTTCTAAAGACATGTTTGTGTGATCACCAAATGTAAACATGTATTAACCCAAGGAATCTGAGCACTGCCTAATCTCTGCAGAGCCCCTCCCAGGCTCCTCTCTAAGCTGCTGCCTCCCAAGTCATCCAATCACAAGCTCATTTACCTTATTCACCTGGAGTGAACTCCATACATAATTAATACAATAATAAATGAGAGGAGGCCTCAGACTCAGCCCTGGGAAGTGTGTTTTTTTTTTCCTGCAGTGATGTGTGAATTATTGAAACCCAACCCCTCATGTTATCCTTCAGTCCTCACATTCTGAAGAGCCCAGGGCCCATGGATCTTAACCTTTGAAAGATGTCTACCAGATGTGTCACTTTGAACAATTTGTGCAACGTGTTTGTACTTCATCTCAAAAGGATAGTGGTAGTTCTACATTTTAAGACAAAACCATCATTCTGAGACCTGTTTGTTTGTGTATCCCTCTCTGTGTCTGTCTCTGTATGTCTGTGAGTGCTCACCATTCAATGCCATCCTATTTGAGTGGAATGGGGAATTAGACCCAGATGCTCAAAACAATGGGCAAATCTTTTATCCCTGATCTATAACTCCTTCTCCACTGTTAAATATCTTAATTACTTTCAATTTATGTTTTTTATGTATATGGTTGTTTTGCCCCCATGTATGTTTGTGTACCACTTGTGTGTCTTGCATCCTTGGAGGATAGAAGAAGGTGTTGATTCCCTGGAACTGAAGATACAGATAGTTTTTAACACTACTTAGACTACTGTTATAAAGGATTTTGTGCATATTTCCCCACCAAGAAAAATAAAACACGTCACTTTGCTGCAACTATTGCCTTCAGGAGTGAGACTGTAGCTTGTTTTTCTCAAGAATATAAGGAGGACAAATTGTTGAACTAGTCAAGGAAAGCACAAATTCTAATCGTTCTTATAATAAAAACCCAGAGGCAGATATCTATTAAGGGGTGAAAGCTGAGAGAGCAGAGAAGCAGTGCAGCTAGCTACTAGAGAGAACCTTTAGCTCGACCAAATCGTCAGACTGAAGTGCGGTCCTGAATGCCCTGTCTACAAACCTCAACTGCATCCTCTGATGGAATCCTCAAACTGCATCTGTCTCTCTGAAACCTCAGACTGACCCTGAGCTCTTGTCTCCTCCCTTCATCTAATTGTTCCAGTTTTAAAGCATGCATTGCATACTCATACAGAGACCTAACTTTCCCATCATAATAGTGTTTCCACTTTTAATATGGGAAAAAGTTATCCCTTTTAACTAATTCTTCCTTTAAGGAACCCAAATGTCTCAACAAATCTGCCACCGGTGATAATTCACATAATGGTGAAGGGTGAGGCTGACTGTTGCTACATAGCACAGTAGAAGCCTGAGCAGATTCAAGCAGTGGCCAGAGAAGGGGGTCCAGAAAAGTCTATCAGGAGAGAAGAAACAAAAACCTAGTCGGTGAGGTGGTGACTTAGGTTCTGTGTAGCTGCAGACTATGCTGGTAGTTGCAAAACCATGGGCAAGCAGCTTTTTCCTAATTCTCACCCAAATATTTTGTCACCAGATATAGCACAAACTCTTATTGTTCTTAATAATAAAATTCCTGAGTCAGATACTAGAGGGTGAAAGCTGAGAGATCAGAGAAGCAGTGCATATAGCTACTAGAGAGACCTTTTACCTCTACCAAATCTGCACTCTGATCTTCAGGCAAACTTTATTATTATATTACATATAAAATATTACTAGTCAAGAACACCCAGAGACTAGTCATTCTTGAAAACATGAGCAGAAATATGCTTTGGTTTAATTCTGTGTTCTGTTTCTTACCTTCCTTAAATTGGATAGCACTTGTCTTGGAGATAACCTTATAATGCTGAAGATCCATCAATGACTGTGTTTTACATTGAATAGCTTCATGACTTTCTGTATGAATAAGGTACACTGATAAAAAAGAAAAAACATACCTTTCTACAAAACTCACTGCTGCTAACCTACTATTCTAACTGCATTTCCAGAGTTAGCACATTATGGTAGAAGGGAGATTGCAATTTAAAATTTCTTCCATGTTCAAGGACTTTTTAATTTGGAACAAACCTCATAGGAGAGGCTGTTTTGTCAGAAGGTGGTAGATATATAACTGGAAAAAAAAAAAAGGTCTTACTTTTTCTTAAATTTTTTCTTCCTAGATGTTTCTGTTGGCATTAACAGTGGCATACATAGCCAAAGCACTATCAGGAATTTATATGGTTTCCATGCTCACACAAATAGAAAGGCAATTCAATATCCCCACATCTGTAGTTGGATTTATCAATGGAAGTTTTGAGATTGGTGAGTTACATTTACTTATTATTACATATTGATATTCTCTCATAATTTCCTGCATAAGATTTTCTAAACTAACTGAATTACATGCTTCCTGAAGTGATTGAATGGCCCGTTTTGGGTGTGAAGAAAGTATTTTTTAAAAATATCTCTATAATAATATCTAATTTTTGCCATATATCCTGATATGGCCTCATTTTCTGACAATTAGAATAAGATTTAGAGTATCAATATCTAATTCCATCACTTGATAACTCAGGCCGACACTAAGGCCTTTTTCATGGCATTTTAGAAAGTTGCTGTTGGAGCCTCGGGGAACTAGTGTTCTGAAGGAAGGAGCAAATGCTTCTCTGTCTCCACTGTGCCTGTGAAGTTGGCAGCTCTCCACTTGTAGATACTGAGGAAGATGAGGATGCTTTCCTGTGTCTGAGTTGTGACAGACACAATTCCAAGATTTGGGTAATGAGAGTAACGAACTGGAAAATGACAGTACAAAGGATGAAGGAGGGTAGGGTGACCTGGATGTCTTTTGTTCTTAGCTTTTATTTCCTTCAAAGTGAAATTATTTTTAATATATTTAACTAAAACAGCCATGAAAATCAGGACTGTGAAGTAACTAACCCACATTGAGGGTGTTCCATCTTGTCTCCCAGTATAAAAAATCTTACATGTGTCCTAGGTTTTCCCAGTGAAGTCAGGATAAATGTTTTATACAGACTTTTTATAGATTCAGTAATGGATTTTTATAGATTCAGTGTGTTAGATGGAGCAAGTGCTGTCCATTCATTATCCAAGATCCTAAAGAACACATTGTTCTAGGGAAGACGGTCTCTTAAAAGGGTAAAGGTGATCTGGGAATAGAATCGACAGGTAAATGTGAAGGGGAGATGTGTACAGAGGGTGAACCGTTAAATAGTTTGCATGGGGATCAATTCAGTCCTATATTGTTGTCAGGGTTTCCATCCTTCCTGGTTCCTGCAGTCATTAAGTACAAAGATGTAGATGGGAGCGGCCGGCCACTTTTCGCCACCTGGCTAGCTTTACCTGAAATAATTACATGGAAACTGTATTCATTTAAACACTGCCTGGCCCATTAGTTTTAGCCTCTTATTGGCTAATTCTCACATCTTGCTTAACCCATTTTTTATTAATGTGTGTAGCACCACTAAGTGGTAGCTTACCAGGAGAGATCTTAACCTGCATCTGTCTCGGAGAGGAGAGACATGGCAACTGCCTGACTCAGCTTCTTTTTCCCAGCATTCTGTTCTGTCTTTCCTGCCTACCTATGTTCTGACCTATCAGGCCAAGCAGTTTCTTTATTAATTAACCAATGAAAGTAACACATAGACAGGTGACCCTCCTCCATCACAAAGAAATCACACAGAAGAAGTCTTCATTAGTTATATACTGATTGGTCCATTAGCTCAGGCTTCTTACTAACTCATATATATATATATATATATATATATATATATATATATATACCCATTATTCTTGTCTATGCTGGCCATTTGCTCAGTACCTTTTTCAGAGAGGCTGTCACATCTTGCTTTTTCTGTGGCCAGGTAACAACTGCAGAGGAATGAATTTCCTTCTTCCCAGAATTCTCCTGTCCTCATTGACCCACCTCTACTTTCTGTCTGGTTGTCCTGCCTATACTTCCTGCTTGACTACTGGCCAATTAGTGATTATTTAAAATGTAATTGACAGAACACAGGTCATCATCCCACATCACTTCCCCCTCATTTATTTAAAAAAAAAACAGGAACTCTGAATCTAATATCCTTTGTTTAGCTTTTTTCCTGACTATTAGCCATAACAACTTGTATGTAACCAACATTCTAAACAAAGGAAAATATCCATAGTCCATTTTTGGGAATATGGGTGTAGTTCTCCATGCTACTTCCTGCTTCTTGTGGGTGCTCATAATATTATGGGGACCTAAAGAAAATTTAGAAATATGATCAAGCCCTGACTGGAGTATCCTCTGAGGCTTGATCATCTCAGGCAGCAGTCTTGAATCTGTTCTGGATGTAGAACTCAGACATCTGAGCCATTTGTTCCTACCAGAATTTTTTCAGGTGGTCTTCCTTGATCACCCCTGATTTTTCTTAACTCAGAATAAATCCATAGCCTCACATTTTCTGTGTAATCAAAACCTCTTCTCCAAAGTAACATACCTTTTGACTTCAATTTTGAAGTCAAGGTATTTTCAAAATATCTATCGTGGATTAATTCAGCAGTATTTATAAATAAATAAATTTATAAATAAATATCTTTTAACAGCTGCTGTTTCTTCTTCAGCATTTTTAAATTCAAAGAGAACATAATAACATACAGTATCCAGACTCTCTGTGTATTTTTCATCTTTACATGGCTTTATTTTAACCTCCATTTTTTTTATTTTTACTTTTAATTTTTGGCTTTTTCAGACAGGTTCTCTGTGTATCTTTGGTTGTCCTGGAATGTGCCCTATAGACCAGGCTATCTTTGAACTCACAGAAATCTTCCTATCTCTACCTCCCAAGTGCTGGGATTAGATGTGTGTACCACCACACCTTGAATTCACAGAGATCTGTCTGCCTCTGCCTCCCAAGCACTGGGAATAAAGGCATGTGCCACCATACCTTTAATTTGCAGATGTTTGTCTACCTCTGCCTCCAAATGTTGGGATTAAAGTTGTGTACCACCACAACCAACTACTCTCCTTTTTCCCTTTTTCTTTTTTCTTTCAAGTCTACATATATTTTTAAACACATAGTAAACCAGTTAGAGGGTTTTTTCTTTGAATCTATTTCTACTGTATATCTCTCTCTTTTTCTGACCACATGAGTTTTTAATTTGCTAAGCAATATGGGTAGGATTAAAGCCATGGCTTTGACAGCTTGATCCAGCTCATTCCTTAGCTTTCTGAGATTCCAGGTTCATGGCTGAGGTACCGGCTGGAGACATGTTTATTGCCACAACTCTTTGTCATTTTACAATCCCTGAAACCAACAGGAAGCAACGGTCAGCCTTTCATTAAAACCTTTTAAGTGTTTTGTATCAGAACCTCTTTAAAAACTGCAAGGTGTTGCACCTATAGCTGAGTCAGGAAGCCTCTCTTAAATGAGAGCGCTTTTCTCTAGCAAGCAGAGCCCACCTGAGAAAATGTTGCTATCAATAAGCCACGCTTAACTCTATTCTTTTCCTTCTAGAGATACTTCCCAAGCTCTGTCAGGCTTTGTGTGGATGCAGTCGCCCCACGTTGGGTGCCATTTGTTGGGGTTTCTGTCCGGCACAGTTCCTGCAGTGATTAAGTCCCAAAGAAATCACACATAAGTCTACATTAGTTATAAACTGAATGGCCCATTAGCTCAGGCTTCTTATTAAATCTTATAACTTATATTAGCCCATTATTCTTGTCTATGTTAGCCATTCGCTCAGTACATTTTTCAGCAAGGCAGTCACATCTTACTTCTTCTGTGGGTCACAACTGCAGAGGAGTTGGCTTCCTTCTTCCCAGAATTCTTCTGTCATCACTATATTATGGGAAGGTGGAAGTTGTTAGAACATGAACCTGGAGAAGTGTGCAGGGATGATATATGGGTAGTGACTGTGGCATGCTTTAGAGTATGTCTTTTATCCCTCTGGTGGCAGAAACACAGTATGGGGTTGGAAGAGGGTCATGATCTTTCTATACTGAGGACTCATATTAAAAGCCCAATGCCATCTGAATTCTGGATAATACTTTAGTTATACAAAATCAAACTATATAGGTCAAAAGGAAAGCAGTTACACTTGAAGTATAATTGTCAGAACATTTAAACATCTTATCAGGAAGGAATATTCATGCTTTTTAACAAGGCAAAGATTATCTATATCTGATTTTCTAGTAATTATTGGCTGCATGGCCTTTTGCAGTATTTACAACAACCACAGGTTATAAGCTGTTTGGTGACAGAATGATGACTCCTCTAGCCACTATTGCTTTCTACACTACCATGAACACAAATGCTAATATCTAGTTAATGATTATTGAACACAATTCCTACCTACATTCATGGAAAACTCTAATTTCTTTGAAATCAGTGGTTTTTAAACTAAAGGTAAAAATTCCTATTTAAGTATAAAATGATAATACCATCACTGACTGGCAGGTGACTTAAGGGAAGCCTTAAATGTAATCATTGACCAGCGAATGCAGCATTTTGTAGGCTTTTTCCTAACAAATGGTCGCTTTGATAGTTTTGCAAGCAACTTCCCAGAGCCTAGACAGCACCTTATCTTTTTCCACACACCTTCCCACAAATTATTTGAGGGGGATAGCAAGGCAATGTAAAGGCCAGCTAAGCCTAATGTGAAGAAGGGAGGATTTTCCTTTCAAACAATAGATATTTCAGACAAGATTCTGTGCATTCATGGTTGTTCATCAATAGACTAGAAAGATGCTCAGCATTCAAACAATTGGTGTCCTGGGACATTACCTTCTGCATGATGATCTCAATGACAGGTCTTGGAGAGACCTATACAGAGGTGGGGCACATCCTGTTCAAAATAGTGCACCACCTCTTCTATGTAGATAGCAGATTATAGAGAAATAGAATTTGAAGAAAAACAGTCTTCAAACATCTTTGAAATATTTAAGATGACTGAGAGATTTTCTAAGCCATTAAATAAGTGTGCCTGATTTTTCTGATCATTTCTTTATATATATATAGTAGAAGGAGTAAAGTATAAGGAGGGTAAATATTCATCAAACTAAAAATATGAGGTTTGTAGAGTGCTTACTTATATATTTGTTTCTTTTTAATTCCCCTTTCTTCTGTGAATAATACTGATTAATGGACCTAGGACTTAAACATATTAGACACAACATTTGACCTATCTATCTCCAGCCCCTTTATTTACTTTTTATTTTTAGGAAGTTCACAGTAAGATTCCCAGACTGGTCTTGATCTCACTCAGCCCAGGCCGTATTTGAGCTTTCAGTCTTCCTGTTTTGCCACACCCTGTGACTGGGGAAGGCAGCTCTGTGCCTTCAGGACATACTTTTTTATTTCTTAAGGATATTTATCAAAGTCCTCTAAGTCAGAATGGGGCTCCCCACTGGGTTTAAAACCTAAGCTTTCTCCTAAACCACAGAGATGAATTTTTGGCTTGAACTTTTGACTCCTGCAATCTAGACCTAAGACATAGTTGCAGGGTTAGGACTCTGACCTTTATGTTAACAGTGTTGCCTGGTCTAAGGAAGGTTGTGACAGTATAAACAGACATTATAATTGGCCATGTTGAGCGATTAAGGAATTTTTGAATACTAAGTTTAAAAGCATGAATTAATTTGATTCTGCAGAGTTAGAGTAGGCATGAGAAAAGAGGTCAGAGGTGATGTGTAGGCTGACACTTGCTTTTTTATGCTTTACCAAGAGCTGCATATTCCTGAATGGAGAATTTAATATTCTTCAGAATGGAAGAGAATTTTCATCAGGGTCACAACTGATGTGTGTGTGTATATGTGTATGTGTACACATATACACACACACACATAAACACACACACACACACACACACACATATATATAATTTCTTAAGGTGGTTATTTCAGCAATGGAGAGGCTGTTGACTATGATCTGCTAATACTTTACTAAAACAACATTCTCACTTCCCTCTCCTAGGAAACCTTTTGTTGATCATATTCGTGAGTTATTTTGGAACAAAACTGCACAGACCTATAATGATTGGTGCTGGTTGTGTGGTTATGGGCCTAGGGTGTTTCTTAATATCACTACCTCATTTCCTAATGGACCGGTGAGTATTCCAGCCTTTGATTAAATTTTTGCCACTTCACTGAAGGTATTTATCAGCTGTAGAGTTCTTTGGTAGAGGTTTTGGGGTCACTAAAGTACACTATCATATCATCTGCAAATAACAAAAATTTGACTTCTTCCTTTCCGATTCGAATCCTCTAGAACTTCGAGTACTATGTTGAAGAGATATGGTGAGAGTGGACAGCCTTGACTTGTTCTTGATTTTAATGGAATGGCTTTGAGTTTCTCTCCATTTAATTTGATATTAGCTGTTGACTTGCTATATATTGCTTTTATTATATTTAGGTATAATCCTTGTATCCCTAACCTCTCCAAAACCTTTATAATAAAGGGGTGTTGAATTTTGTTAAATGCTTTTTCAGCATCTAATGAAATGATCATATGGTTTTTCTTTCAGTTTATTTATATGATGGATTACATTGATAGATTTTCATATATTGAACCAGCCCTGCATCTCTGGGATTAAGCCTTCTTGATTGTAATGGATAATTTTTTTAATGTGTTCTTGGATTCTGCTTGCCAGAATTTTATTGAGAATTTTTGCATCGATGTTCATGAGTGAGATTGGTCTGTAATTATCTTTCTTGGTTGGGTCTTTGTGTGGTTTTGGAATCAGAGTGACTGTAGCTTTGTAAAAAGAGTTTGGCAATGACTCTTCTGATTCTATTATGTGAAACACATTAAGGAGAATAGGTATCAGCCCTTCTTGGAAGTTCTGATAAAATTCTGCATTAAAACCACCAGGTCCTGTGCTTTTGTTGGTTGGGAGGTTTTTTATGACAGCTTCTATTTCCTCATGACTTATAGATCTAGTTCTAGTAATGTTTATTTTACATAAGTGGGTGCTTTTATATTAGGGGCATGGATATTCAGGATTGAGACTTCATCCTGATAGATTGTTCCTGTTATGAGTATAAAATATTCCTCTCCATCTTTTCTGATTGATTTTAGTTTAAAGTCAACTTTGTTAGAAATTAGTATGGCCACACCCACTTGTTTCTTAGGTCCATTTGCTTGATAAACCTTTTCCCAACACTTTACTCTGAGTAGATATCTGTCTTTGTGGTAGAGGTGTGTTTCTTGTAAACAGTACAATGTTGGATCCTGTTTTCATATCCAATCTCTTAGCCTGTGCCTTTTTATAGGTGAATTGAGTCCATTGATATTAAGTGATATTAATGACCAGTGGTTGTTAACTCAGGTTATTTCTTTTTTTGGTAGTAGAGTTTGTGTGTTTCCCTTCTTTGAGTTGTGCTGGTGAAGGGTTGCTAGATGTCTGAGTTATTGTGAACATTGTTGGACTCCTTGGTTTGTGATTTTCCTTCTGTTTCTTTCTGTAAGGCTGGATTTGTGGCTATATATTATTTAAATTTGTTTTTATCCTGGGATATTTTGTTTTCTTCATTGATAGTGAATGAAAGCTTGGCAGGGTATAGTAGTCTGGGCTTGCTTCCATGGTCTCTTAGTTTCTGCAGTGCCTCTATCCCGGACCTACTGGCTTTCATGGTTTCCATAGAGAAGACAGGTGTAAGTCTGATAGGTTTACCTTTATATGTTACTTGACCTTTTTCCTTTGCAGCTCTTAATATTCTTTCTTTATTCTGTATGTTTTGTGTTTTAATTATTATATGGCAAGGGGATTTTTTTTGATCAGGTCTATTCGGTGTTCTGTATGCTTCTTGAACCTTCATAGAATTATCTTTCTTTAGGTTGGGAAGGTTATCTTCTATAATTTTATTGAATATATTTTCTGGGCCTTTGAGCTGTAATCCTTCTCCTACATCTACCCCTATTATTCTTAGGTTTGGTCTTTTTATTGTTTTCCAGATTTCCTGAATGTTTTGTGGTGAGAATTTGTTGGATTTGCTGTTTTCTTTGGTCAGTGCATTTATTTTCTCTATGGTGTTTTCAGAATCTGAGATTCTTTCTTCTATCTCTCATATTCTGTTGGTTATGCTTGTTTCTGTACTCTCTGTTCATTTACCTAGATTTTCCATATCCAGCCAGCCCTCTGTTTGTGTTTTATTCATGGCCTCCATTTCAGTTTTCAAGTCTTGAACTGTTTCCGTTATCTGTTTGATTGTTTTTTCTTGGTTTCCTAGGATATCATTTATGCATTTACTCATTTCTTCAAACTTTTTGTTATTCTTCTCATCCATTTCTTTAAGGGAGTTTTTCACCTCCTGTTTAAGAGACTCTATCACTTTCATAAAGTCAGTTTTTTTCTACTTCTTGATTAGGGTGTTCAAGTCCTCCTGTTGTAATTTTGCTGGGTTCCCGTGTTTTCATGTTGTTTTTCAGATTGTTGGAGGGATTCTGCCCGCCCATCTCTTCCTCCGAATGATCCCTGATGGATCTTCTGGTTCAGAATCAATTCCCCTTGCTGGTTAGGGAGCTTGCAGTCAAAAGGCCTACGTTGCTGCAGGCAGGCTATTGAAACAAAGGAACTCCTGCCTGGTTGTGCTCACCACCCCATCCCAGTGCCCAAACAGGCTGATCTGGGGGATGTTATGGCCCTGAAGGAGGGAGGAAGAAGGGAGGGGTAGCCTGGGTGCGAGCTGGGATGGGATAGGAAGAGAAAGGCTGTATCCGGGGAGAGCAGCCCCTGCAGAATGATCAGGAACTATAGAGAGTTGAGCAATGTCTGTGCCCCATCTCCCGGGCTTCTTCCATGGGTCAGGAACTCACTCACCCCTCTGATGGATCTTCTGGTACAGGATCAGAGCCACTAGGTGGCCAGGAACCTCGCAGACAAAAGGCCTACCTTGCTGCAAGCAGGCTATTGAAACAAAGGAACTCCCACCTGATTGTGCTCACCACTCTGTCCCAGCACCCCAAAGGGGTGAGCTGGGGAATCTTATGGCCCCGAAGAAGGGAGGAAGAAGTGTTATTCAAGTTTTTTAATATTGAGTTTTGCTTTTTGTTTGCTTGTTTGTTTTTATTATGTTTTGTTTTATTTTCAGATAGGCCCCTGTGAAGCCCAGTCTCACTTTAAAATAGCTGCATAGCTAAGGGGGACCTTGAGCTTCCCCCTCTCAAGTGCTAGGATGGCAGGCAAAGACCACCAAACCCTGATAATGCATTATGGAGTTAAGCCCTACAACTAAATGTCCAGCTTCATGATACAGATTTCCATTTCTATTTACTTATTGTGTGTGTGTGTGTGTGTGTGTGTGTGTGTCTGAGGATGCATGGTGGGTGTAGGTATTCAGATGTAGAGATCAGAGGACCACTTTATGGAGTTGTTCCTCTCCCCCTACCTTTATGTGATTTCCAGGAATGAGCTCAGGTCATCAGGCTGTGCATCGAGTTCTTTACCTGCTGAGTCATCTCTCTGGTCCAGTAATGGGATTCATGATGGCCAGAATGACTGCTGTGGAGACACGCTTGTGCGGCCTCTGGATATTGTATTTTTAGGGAAGCAGGAATCAGTGATCTGTAGATGCTCTCATTTCCCTCAGGTCCTCAAGGTGAATGTTTTCTGTGTCCACACAGATACGAATATGAGAAAACGATCTCACCTTCAAGCAATGTGTCCTCAAACAGCTTCTTGTGTTTGGGAAACAGAAGCCAGACCTTAACGCCAACACCAGACCCAAGAGGTGACTCATACTTCTTATTGCTTTCTACTCAGTAACTCAGTCACAGAACACTCTTTTATGAAGGATTCTTTTTTTTTTCCTCATGGTTTATTTTTTTTATATTTAAAAATTTCCATCTCCTTCCCTCCTCCTCCCCCCTCCCTCCCCTCCTCCTCCCCCTTCCCTCCCCTCCCCTCCACCCATACCTCCCCTCCCTCCCTCTCAAGGCCAAGGAGCCATCAGGGTTCCCCACTCTATGCTAAGACCAAGGTCCTCCCAACTCCCCCCAGGTCCAGGAAGGTGATCGACCAAGCTGAGAAGGCTCCCACAGAGCCCGTCCATGAAGAACAATCAGAGCCCAGAGCCATTGTCCTTTGCTTCTCAGTCAGCCCCCGCTGTTGGCCACATTCAGAGAGACGGGTTTGGTCGCATGATCCATCAGTCCCATTCCAACTGGAGTTGGTGATCTCCCATTAGTTCTGTCCCAGCGTCTCCATGAGTGAACGCACCCCTCTGGTTCCTGACTTTCTCCCTCATGTTCTCGCTCCTTCTGCTCCTCATCAGGACCTTGGGAGCTCAGTCCGGTGCTCCAATGTGGGGCTCTGTCATTTTCTTCATCTATCGTCAGGTGGAGGTTCTATGGTGATATGCAAGAAATTCATCAGTATGGCTATAGGAACTAGCCTTTTCAGGCTCCCTCTCCTCAGCTGCCCAAGGAACTAACTGGGGGCGTCTCCCTGGAAACCTGGGAACCCCTCTAGGGTCAAGTCTCTTGACAGCCCTCAGGTAGCTCCTTAAATTAAGATATATGCTTCCCTGCTCCCATATCCACCCTTCCTATATCCCAAGCACCCCATTCCTCTGAGCTCCCCCTGTTCTCCCCTTCACACTTTTCTCTCCCCATCTTCCCTTGGCCCAGTCTCGCCCAACCCTCAAGTTCCCAATTTTGCCTGGCGATCGTGTCTACTTCCAATATCCAGGAGGATTACTATATCTTTTTTGGGAGTTCACCTTCTTATTATCTTCTCAAGGATCCCAAATTTATAGGCTCGATGTCCTTTAATTATGGCTAGAAACCGAATATGAGTGAGTACATCCCATGTTCATCTTTATGGGTCTGGGTTACCTTCTGAATGTGAAATAGGCACCTAAGACAAATGAACACTCTTTGTTTCCCTCTTCAGGGAAGGGAGTTGTGCAATAACATGAAATATTCTGCTCCCTGAGTTTGAATATATTCAGTAACACTCCTTTGTTTATTAATGTGAATATTTTTTTAAAAGTAAAAGATATTCACTCCAACACCATTGAAGAATTATTCCCACAAGGAAAATAACTTAGAATTACAGATCTAGACTTACGATGTGATCTATGCAATTGGTTTAGTTTGATTTCCTGTTGCTGTCATAAAACATGGACTAAAACCAACCCATGTATGAAAGAAGTTATCTAGCATACAAATTGTACCCAATCATGAGGGAAGCAAGGCAGAAACCTGTAGGGAGAGAACAAAGCAGAGAGCACTAAGCAGTGCCTCATACTGGCTAGGTCCTCTGGCTTGCTCAGCTACCTCTCTCATACAGCCTAGACCCAGCTGCCCAAGGATAGTACCACTCACAATGTTCTGTGAAATCTCACATCAATTAGCCAGGAAGAAAATGTCTCATACACATGCCCACAGGCCAATAGAGGCAGTTCCTCAATTGAGATACCTTCTTTCAGGTATATCTAGATTTGTGTCAAGTTGATAAAAAGTAGCCATCACATTGATTATACAATAAGATATACGCACAGAAACTTTCCCAGATCTGTACTGTGCGCCTGAAGCACCGTGGAAAAGCAGGTGCATTGTCACTGTTCACAACTCATTGACTACACAGGAACTTGCCTTTCAGTCTCTTTTCCCTCTTTAAGAGAAGCATGGCTTTACAGTTCAACCAAACAGTAGTGGTTCCCTTACTTCCTATGGACTCATCACTGTGGTCCTGGCTTCTGCCATTCCTAAGCGTAGTTGATCGGCAGTTATGATTCACCAAACAAGCTTTAATATATATATATATAATTCAGTTTTAATAAAGGAAAGGAAAGGGAACTTACAAATCCAAGGTTCCAGCAAGGAGGGCAGGAAAACAAAGAGCAGGCGGGCCACAGGCCCGCAAGATTTTATAAGTCAATATTAGCCTAAGGGGGACATGCCTAAGAGGGACACGCCTAAGAGGGACACGCCTTTAGACCAAGGGGGACACGCCTTACAAAACAAGGTTTTTGGCTAGGCTTCCCCTTCATCTCCCCCTTTTGTCTAAATAAGACAGAACCAAACCAAATACAACTATATTCAATAGGAACAAATAATAAATATAAAATTACAAACAATATTAAGAAGAAACATATAACAAAAGTTTTACTAAGCATTCTATTTCAAGGAGTCTAAATAATGTAGAGGGTAACTACAATTATCTAATCTTCAACCCCATCAAAGATCTGAGAAGGGAAGTAATATTACTTAAGCAACCAGGAAGTACAAACAAGAAACTTCCAAAATGTGCAACAAATGACAGAGACAACTAACTACCTGGGCAGTCACCCAAAGTTTCGTTTTGCAATGTTGAGGCAACCAACTTTGGCTAAGGCCTAACACAACTGACATAACATTTTTCAAAGGCAAGGAACTTTTTGTAGAACTGTCCAACCCTGTCTTGGCAAGATAAGACAATCCTGTTTTTATCCATTTACGGATACTCTGAAACTCTGTCAGTGGTCGAGGTATGGGCTTTTTCTTTGCCTAAAGGCCACTTCTGCCAAGAAGAAGACAAGCTCCCAGTGGAGTGTCTTTGGTGCTCAACATTCTCTCGGGAGTAGAGTGGTGTTGCCAGGAGTGATTGTGTCTCATAAGTACCAAACTCTAGGGTAGATTAAAGGCCATGTTCTACACCTCTTCAAAGAGGTTGGAGATTATACTATCTATACTAAATATAATTTCTATGTATCTAAAAAACCTGAAAAACAACTGTGCAATAAATGAGGACAATATCCCCAAACGTAAACAATGTCATTATACAAATAATATCAGAGGTAGAAATGTACATTGCAATATGATAAATATCTCAATATAAAAATTGTTTTAAACAGAGGTAGAAGCATACTCTCATACAATAGAGGTAGAAGCATACTCACATACAATGTTCAATATACAAGAATCAACACCAATGCAATTTTCTAATAACAATAATTCACAAATACCAATCATCCCATCAAACCAGGTAATTCCCCCCCCCCTTTTTTTTATAAACACCCCTGAGTCCAAATAATACCTCTCCCATCCCCTCAACCCTATACCAACTACTAAATGATGTCCCTAAACCAGAGGGCAAACTCTGTTGGGAGAGGGGGCGTCGTCCTCTAAGATTGCTTCTAGCTGACATGGGGGCGACGTTCTTCTCAGGGGGTCCCATGGAAGCAAATGATGGTAAAATTCCCAGAATAACATTTGGTCGAGGAAATTGTAACTAGCCTCTGAGTATTTTGAGGAGGTCCGGCCAGAGTGCTGTCAAAATTGTACACCATTTGAAACTGTCTTGTGTAGTTGGTACCAAAAAAAAAAAAAAAAAAAAAAAAAAAAAAAAAAAAAAAAAAAAAAAAAAAAAAAAAAGGTCTAATTTTAGCGCTATTCAAAACATGACATCATAGTAACCAGGTGAAATTGATGTTGTGGGGCCCCATCTTCATCCTGGAAACTTCAAAGATTACTGAAGGAAAATTTGTTGTTTGTTACAGGAAAGGTAAACATTATCTACAAAGACATATACAGACATATATATTCGATGGAAGGTATAATAAAGACAGACAGATATGAGGAAAGGCAAAGAAAGTTTATCAAGTATCATCATCATCATCATCATCATCATCATCATTATTATTATTATTATTATTATTACTATTATTATTCTGTCCCATTTCATGGCTCCTGACCTGAGACAGAAACTCTGAGATATCTCTTATAAACAGGCTTGGAATTGAAGAAGGACTGAGCCATAGTCCAACTCCAAAACCAGCTCTATATACATATAAATAAAGGCACAGTATATATGTAAAAAATGTTTTATACTTACTAAACATATCCGGGTTCTGTGTTGATCCATATTAGGTTGTAACTAGTGTCCATGAATCAGTATTTAAATATCCAGGGTCCCTTAAGTTCTTTGAAGATGAGTGGTTTCCTGTGGAGATAAGAAAAGAACCCTGCCCCCAACCTATATGCTTTTCTTACCATCAGTATGATCATCATCCTTGTGAATGAATTATTTTTCTTTTCCAAGGGGCTTCTTCTCTTCAAACCGAACCTTTATTAATTTTGACGGTATCCACAATTTTTCCTCTACTGTGGAGACAAGAGCAAAACCCCTTCCCCAACGCAGCACATCTCCTGGCTTCCATTGCGAGGTCAGCACATCCTTGAAATAAACTGGTTGATTTAATTCAGCAGACTTTTCCATTATCCAATGTCTTTCTGCAGCTGTTGTCCCCTTCTCATTAGCATTGAGAAAATTCAAGGTTAATAAAGCACTATGTAACCTATTTCTAGGGGTATTTTCCACCCCTTTCTGTTTGTTTAACATATCCTTTATAGTTCTATTTGATCTTTCTATGACTGCTTGACCTGTAGGATTGTATGGTATACCTGTAACATGCTTAATATTGTAATAAGCAAAAAACTGTTTCATTTTCCTAGAGACATAAGCTGGATCATTATCTGTCTTTATTTGTGTAGGTATACCCATGATGGCCATAACTTCTAATAAATGAGTGATTACTGAATCAGCTTTTTCTGAGCTTAAAGCAGTTGCCCATTGAAAACCTGAATAAGTGTCAATGGTGTGGTGTACATATTTTAATTTGCCAAATTCTGCAAAGTGAAACACATCCATCTGCCAGATTTCATTCCTTTGAGTGCCCTTTGGATTAGCCCCTGCAGGCAGTGGTATTTGGTTATAAAAAGAGCAAGTAGGGCATTTCTTTACAATTTCCTTAGCTTGTTGCCATGTAATAGAAAACTCTTTCTTCAAGCCTTTGCTATTGACATGATGTTTTTTATGAAATTCAGAGGCCTGCAGCACACTACCAATCAACAATTGATCAATTTCTGCATTACCTTGTGCTAGAGGACCTGGCAGACCCGTATGGGATCGGATGTGTGTTATATACATAGGGCAAAGCCTGTTCCTGATCATGTCTTGTACCTGGATAAACAATGAGGTTAGTTCTGTATCATCAGGTATAAATTCAGCAGTTTCAATATGTAAGATTACTCTTTCTGCATATTGTGAATCAGTAACTATATTAAGCGGTTCTTTAAAAATCCCTTACCACCATAAGAATGGCATATAATTCTGCCTTCTGGACAGAATCATAAGGGCTTTGTTCCACCTTACTCAAATCTTCTGATTTGTAACCTGCTTTCCCTGATTTATTAGCATCAGTATAAAATGTACGTGCTCCAGTTATCGGAGCATCACGGATGATTCGAGGGAGAATCCAAGAAGTTCTCTTTATACAGTTAAGCCTCTTGCTTTTCGGATAGTTGTTATTGATTTCTCCCAAAAAATTAGCGCAAGCTCTTTGCCATGGTTCATTATCTTCCCACAACTTTATTAGTTCATCAGCAGTGAAAGGCACTATAATTTCTGCTAGGTCTATGCCTGCTAGTTGATGAAGTCTCAATTTGCCTTTTATAATTAATTCAGAGACTTTTTCCACATAAGTTTTTATTTTCTTACTTGGTTTATGTGGTAAAAAGATCCATTCTAAGATAATATCATCTCTCTGCATTAAAATTCCTGTAGGAGAAATTTTGGAAGGCAATATGACGAGAATACAACTGAGCTCTGGATTCACCCTGTCCACATGTGTCTCTTGTAATTTCTCCTCAATCATTCTCAGCTCCTTTTCTGCTTCAGCTGTTAATTCTCTGGGACTGTTTAAGTCTTTTTCACCATCCAAGGTTTTATTTAAATGAATTATCATATCAAGTGTTATGCCAACAGCTGGTCGTAAGCTGGAAATGTCTCCTAACAACCTTTGAAAGTCATTGAGAGTCCGTAACCGATCTCTCCTAATTTGTGCTTTTTGTGTCTTAATTTTTTGCGAACCTATTTTATAACCTAGATAATTAACAGAATCGCCTCTCTGAATTTTTTCAGGAGCAATCTGCAATCCCCATTTAGGTAAAAGTATTTTTACTTCTTCAAACAGTCTTTCTAAAGTAGCCATGTTTGAATCAGATAACAGAATATCATCCATGTAATGATAAATTATAGACTTGGGAAATTGCTTGCGTATTATTTGCAATGGTTGATTTACAAAATATTGGCACAGGGTGGGGGAGTTCAACATGCCCTGTGGGAGGACGGTCCACTGGTATCTCCTTGTAGGTTGAGAGATATTATAAGTAGGCACTGTGAAGGCAAACTTTTCTCTGTCTTTTTCTTGTAAAGGTATAGTGAAGAAACAATCCTTCAAATCAATAACTATGAGAGGCCATCCTTTTGGTAATAAAGATGGCAGAGGAATTCCAGATTGCAGAGAGCCCATAGGTTGAATAACCTTATTGATAGCCCTGAGATCTGTCACCATTCTCCACTTACCAGATTTTTTCTTAACAACAAATACAGGAGAATTCCAAGGGCTGGTAGATTCTTCTATATGTCGAGCATCTAATTGCTCTTGTACCAGCTGTTCTAAAGCCTGCAGCTTTTCCTCAGCTAAAGGCCATTGCTTTGTCCACATTGGTTTCTCAGTCAACCATTTTAGAGGCAGTGCTGTTCGTATCTCTGAAGGGCCATCAATTGCTTTGCATTCTTGTACAGCCCGAACAGCTGGTTTCCGACTTCTGTAATATCTTTTAATATTTCCCTCAGTGATATAGGCTCTAGAAGCAGCAGGAATGTTAATTTGGGTATTCCATTGCTGCAACAGGTCACGGCCCCATAAACTCACTGCAATATTGGCTACATATGGCCTTAATTTTCCTATTTGTCCTTCTGGCCCTATGCATTCAACCCATCTCGTGCTCTGCCTTACTTGAGATAGGGTTCCAATTCCCAGGAACTGAACATTTACATCCTGAAGAGGCCAATACAGATGCCAAGATTCTGGAGTAATGATACTTACATCCGCACCTGTGTCCAGTAGGCCAGTAATAAAAATGCCATTTACACACACTCTTAACTTTGGTCTTTGTTCATTTATAAAAGTCTGCCAAAATACACGTAACTCATCTTTCAGGCCATTTTTGCTTTTAACAGCAGGCATGGGGCTTTCTAATTTTCTTGACGAGGCATATTCTCGGCAGTAACCGGAAATGACTGGACCACATTCCCCATGGGGGCCTGCAAGAGGCCCCCCATTGAGTTTCCCAGTGGCAACAGGTTGCCTTGTCTATCTCTTGTTGACCTGCACTCATTTGTCCAGTGTCTGCCTTTTCCACATCTCCTACATAAACCTGAAGGCTGAGTCCTCCTTCATCTGTTATTTCTAGAAGAGGCATTATTATTATTATTATTGTTGTTATTATTATTGTTATTATTATTATTATTATTATTTCTGAAAATCCGTTGTCTGCAATTCCTTTTAATATGTCCCATCTTGCCACAATTAAAACATTTGTTAACTTGATGCCTCCTTTTTGCATTAGAAATTGCTTCTTCTACCCATGCTTCAGTGCCATAGTCAAATGATTCAACATTCATTGTATGCAATACCCATTCTTCCAAGGGCGCTAACCTCATCTTTAAAGGCCCCAGGATCCTTTTACACTCCACATTGGCATTCTCATAAGCCAAAGACTCAATTATTATACGTCTTGCTTCTGGGTCAGATATCCCTATCTGTACAGCTTTAGTTAGCCTTTGTAAAAAATCACTAAAGGGTTCTCTCTGATCCTGTTTAACTCTGATATATGATTCCAGTCTCTGTCCTGGGTCTTGAACCCTGTCCCAAGCCTTTAAGGCTGCTGTAGTACATATGGATAAGGTGTGTTCATCATAATTAGCTTGTTCCAGAGGATCGGAGAAAAGTCCTTCACCTAGAATTTGATCTAGGGAGATCTCAATTCCCTTTGCTCTTTCCTGCTGTTCTAAAAGTTTAGCCTCTTGTCTGAACATGCATTTCCAATTTAATTGTGACCCACTCTCTAGAACAGCTGATACTAATTGTACCCAATCATGGGGCGTTGCCTTATTGCTTATAGACCAAGTTTTGAGCATCTCTCTAACAAAGGACGAATGTAGCCCAAAGTTCATAATGGCTTGTTTAATTTCTTTGAGATCATTCATACGGACAGGTTCCCATGTATATTCCTTGATGACCTTAGGGTTTTTGGAACCAGTCACCTTTTCTGACGTTATTATTGGAAAGGCAGGTAGAACTTTATGGAAATTATCTCGGAGAGTTTTACTCATTGACGGAGTTAAATTTCGCCTTTCTACCGTTTGCTCCTGTTCATCATAGTCTATAATTTCCTCAATCTTTTCTAATCTGCTTACTATTGCCTTCTGTAAGGCCTGGATCTCCTGTCCAGAATTATGCTCCAAGGCCTTCATGGAGGATTCCAAAACATGAAGTTTGTCCAGTAGAGTTAGTATCTCATCCATGGATAGAATTTTCATGGCATGAATTGTGCCTTCTTGTATTGACAATCTGTCAGCCAATCTGTCATATCCTTTAGACAAAGTCCGATTTTCAGATTCAGCAGTTTTAATTCTCTCTGATAATGTTTCAGACAGGGACTGAAGTTTATGATCCAAATCAGCTGTTCTCTCCTCTGCAGCAATGAATCTCTCCTTAATATCAGACTGTAGTTTTTCTAAATTTTGCTCATTTGACCGAGTCATATCAGACAAAGCCCTATTCCCTTCCTTGAGACCTTCAAACTCTTTCTTGGTGTCAGTCTGAATTGTTTTTGCAAATACCTCGACCGACTTAAAATTTTCACTCAAAACAGTTGTGCCCTTTCTTAAGCATTCAACCTCTGTCCTAAGAATCCTGGTTTCATTCTGTAAGGACTTTATCATTTTTCTATTTTCAAACCATGTAAGGGAGAAACCAAATACGAGAAAAGTTGCAAGCCCTATAAACATCCAAGTTATGGGAATATCATATGTATCCTGTAATATTTCTACCACAGTATAATTAAATAGACTGCAGAAGCTTTCAACGGTGATATGGTCAGACATTTTTTTTTTTTAATCAAAAGAAATTTTACCTGTAATGACTGTTCCCTGCCAGTAGGTGGCGAGGGCAGTAACCGCTCGGCCAAACCGAGTCTGCAGTACCGGCGGAGCTCGAATGCTGGGACTCCGGCAGTAACCGCTAGTCTCCGGCAGGTCAGGGCCCAGGCCGAACTCAGCCGGGATTGGTGCTGCCTGAGGGGTTAGCGAGCTCGGACTGAGTCACCTGCACACACACATCCTTTGCTCCGTACAAGCGGGGCTGGGACATGCTAGTCTGGGAAACTGCTCTGAAGCAATCAAGAGCCCAAGGCTGAGTCCCTGCCACGCAGTGTGGGAACTGGAGCTGAAGGCTCCCAAATGCCCCACGTTGGGCGCCAAATGAAGGTGCGTGGTTGATCGGCAGTTATGATTCACCAGACAAGCTTTAATATATATAATTCAGTTTTAATAAAGGAAAGGAAAGGGAACTTACAAATCCAAGGTTCCAGCGAGGAGGGCAGGAAAACAAAGAGCAGGCGGGCCACAGGCCCGCAAGATTTTATAAGTCAATATTAGCCTAAGGGGGACATGCCTAAGAGGGACACGCCTAAGAGGGACACGCCTTTAGACCAAGGGGGACACGCCTTACAAAACAAGGTTTTTGGCTAGGCTTCCCCTTCAGTTGTAGTAACTTTCACTCCACTGTGATCAAAATTTCAAACAACTCAAGGGAGGACAAGTGTGTTTTCACTTACTGTTTTGGAGGGCTCATTCAATGGTCACTTTGCCCCATGTTTATGTGTAGAATATCATGGTGAGATGAACTTTGGTTCACACTGTTCTTCACTTCTTGGTGGGCAGGAAGAATGGTAAAAGAGATAAAGGAATTGGTGAGATATAACCTCTGTAACCATACCAACATGATGACCAAATTCCTTTAATTAACACCACCTGTTACCTGTCAGTCCTTCTCAATACTACCAGGCTTATGACTCTATCAACAGATCTTATGACTTTTTTAACAAATCAATCCATTTGAATATGTCAAAGCCATGGTGACTGTTCTCTATCAATGTCCCCACAGATACAGCCAGATGTCATATTAAAGTATTTACTGCATGTATTAGTAACTTTTCTTTTACTTTGATAGACTACCATGGGCAAGGGACCTTATACACAGAAGAATATATTTGTGCTTATGATTCTAAAGCATTAGTTTTCAATTTTCCTGATGCTTCAACACTTTAATTGTGGGGACTACAAACCATAGAATTGTTTTGTTATTCCTTCATAGGTATAATTTTGCTATAGTAATGAATCATATGTATATCCTTGTCATCAAGTAGTCTTCACTCATGTGAAAGGGTCATCCCCAAAAGAGTCACAACCCACAGGTGAAGAATCTAGAGTGTAGGAGGAAGGCTGCTAGTTTGTCCTGGCTGCCCATGTAGCAATGAGGCAAGCAGGCTTGCTTTTTATCCTGCCCAGCTCCCACACGGCTAGCTTTACACGCGTAATAACAGCACACAAATTGTATTCATTTAAATACTGCCTGGCCCATTATCTCCAGCCCCATACTGCCTAACTATCACATCTCGATTAACCCATTTCTATTAATGTGTGTAGCACCATGAGGTGGTGGCATACCGGGAAGGATCTTAGCCTACAGCCTACATCTGTCTCGAGTCGGAGAATCATGGCAACTGACGAACTTCTCTTCTTCCCAGCATTCTGTTCTGTCTACTCCACCTACCTAAATTCTGCCCCATCAAAAAGCCAAGGCAGTTTCTTTATTAACCAAAGAGTCCTCCATCATTTCCCTTTTTACCTGTTTAAACGAAAAAGAAAGGCTTTAACTTTAACATAGTAAAATTTCATATAACAAAACAGTTATCAAGCAAGAATTACAGTTACAATATTTATATCTATTTTATCTTTTATTATATCTAAGGAAAACCATAACTATCTATTTATTCTTCAACTCCATCAAAGACTCCAGAAGGATATAATATTACATAAGAAAACAAGAAATAAGCAACTTCCAAACTCTAGAAATGACAGAGACATCTCGCTGCCTGGACAGTCACCCAAAGTTCCTCAGTACCATTGGGGCATCCATCTTCAGCCTACAGGCCCATAGTTTCCAGCCAACATTTCGGTGAAGCAGGAAATTTCAGAGGCAGTTCAGTCAGTATCTGCTGTGTCCTGCAGTATCTCTCGCAGACTCTTTCATGAATCAGGAATCCTGAAAGACCATCTCACCTTTAGGCAAGTTTAGCAGTCCTCTCTCTGCGGGTTTTCTTTGTCAAGTTAATGCAACAGTCCAGGCAAGAGCAGTTTCTTGCCCAAATGGCTATCAAACTCCATCAGGAGCCTCTTCGATGCCCATATTCCTCTTGAAGTCTACATTGGTGTTGCCAGGAGCAGATGTGTCTCATTGTCATGAAAAGCCCTAAGTTATTAAAACATTTAAAATGTCATATTCTGTAGTCTTTGGAAGATATGAAGAATGCCTATCTAACTGAAATATATCTCTATATGTCTAGAAAATCTAACATGACTACAAGCTTGACTATTATTGATGATTATCCATTAACAACCTATACCTCCTAATTATACATTACATTTTTAAATAAACTATACAATCACAGTACCTTAATCAAGATCAGAAATACATAAACATATAACAAAATTGACCTTAAAATCCATACCAATGCAAATTATTCATATCTATACCATAGCCCCCTTTAAATCTAAAAGAATATTCATAAGCAATATTTGGGAATATGGGCACAGTTTTTTCTCTCCAAACTGCTTCCTGCTGTACGGGGGCACTGTTAATCAGATCTTTCATGGTATAACCTGTGTTCCAGGTTCATCTCAGTTGGCAGTTTAGTGAAGTAATTTTTTGAGGGTGTTCACAGCAAACTTTCAGGAGGGTGTGGTCTGTCATACCATATTTGGATAGAAGCAACCAACAGGGTCGCATCCTCTGTGAAAATAAAAAAGGACTTTTCCAAAGCATCATGTCCTTAGATCCAAATTTTGAAGTCAAAGTATTTTCAATGTATATATATATATCTTGAATATATATATCTTGGATTAGTTCAGCAGCATTTATAAACAAATACCTTTTAGCAGTTCTTGCTTCTTCCTCAGCATTCAAACGATTCAAAGAGAGCATAATAACATACAGTATCAAGATTCTCTGTGTATTTTCCATCTTTGTGTGGCTTTATTTTAACCTCTATTTTGTTTATTTTTACTTTTATTTTTTGAGACAGGTTCTCTGTATATCTTTGTCCTAGAATAACTCTGTAGACCAGGCTGACCTTGAACTCACAGAGATTTACTTGTCTCTGCCTCCCTGGAGCTGGGATTAAAGGTGTGTGCTACAACACCTTGAACTCACAGAGATCTGTCTGTCTCTGCCTCCCAGGCATTGGGATTAAAGGCATGTGCTACCATACCTTGAAGTCACAGAGGTCAATCTACCCCTGCCTCTCAAGTGTTGGGATTAAAGGTTTGTACCACCACACCCAACTACTTTCTTTTTTCTTTTTTCTTTTTACTTTTAAGAACTTTAACCTTTTTTCTTTTTCAAGCCTGCATATATTTTTTAACACACTGTAAACCATTTAGGGGTTTTCTTTGTCTTTGAATCTCTCTTTACTGTATATCTCTCTTTTTCTGATCATATGAGTCTTTAATTAACTAAGCAATATTGGTAGGACTAAAGCCAATGGCTTTGCTGGCTGGCATTCCTTAGATTTCCAGCCTCATGGCAGAGGTACCAGCTGTAGCCATTTTTATTGCCACAACTCTATGGCATTTCAAGGTACTTGCCAGCAAGCAAGCTGCAGCATTCTGCTCACAGACCACAGTCAGTCAGACTGCCTGCCCAAAAGAGTCAGAGTTTGCCCTGGCAGGACAGCCCAGAAAGGCATCATTTTAAAATGGCACAGCTTTTTTCCTGCTAAGGCTGAAAACCAAAAAACACACGTTTGGCTTTTCATCAACACTATGTAAGTGTTTCATGGCAGGACCTCTTAAAATAGCTGCAGGGTTTTGCAGCTAAAGTTCAGTCAGGAAGCCTCTTTTAGATGAGAGTGTTTGCTTGCCTCTAACAAGCAGAGCAGACCTGAAAAATTGCTGACACCAAGAAGCCATGCTTTATTCTATTCTTTCCCAAGCTTTCTCAAGATTTCTGTGGGTTCAGTTATCCACGTGGGCACCATTCTGTAGTGATGAGGCAAGCAGGCTTGCTTTTCAGCCTGCTGGCTCCCACACAGCTAGCTTTACACCCGAAATAACAGCACACAAATTGTATTCATTTAAATACTGCCTGGCCCATTATCTCCAGCCCCTTACTTCCTAACTATCACATCTTGATTAACCCATTTCTATTAATGTGTGTAGCACCATGAGGTGGTGGCTTACCTGGAAGGATCTTAGCCTACATCTGTCTCGGGTCGGAGAATCATGGCAACTGACGAACTTCCCTTCTTCCCAGCATTCTGTTCTGTTTACTCCACCTATCTAAATGCTGCCCTATCAAAAAGCCAAGGCAGTTTCTTTATTAACCAATGAGAGTCCTCCATCATGCTCAGAACTGAAATAATCACACAAAAACCATATTCATTAAAACACTGCTTGGACCATTAGCTCTAGCTTCTTATTGGCTAACTCTTATATTAATTTACCATGTTTCTATTAAGCTGTATATTGCCATGTGGCAATAGCTTATTGGCATGTCTGACTCTGGCATCTCCATGGTGTCTCTCTGACTCCACCCTTCTTTCTCCCAGCATTCAGTTCTATCTTCCCTGCCTACCTAAGTTCTGCCCTATCAACAGGCCAAGGCAGATTTTTTTTCATTAATGGTAATGACAGCACACAGAGGGGACTCCCACATCACCAGAGGAATGAGAATCAGTCATGGCAGGGAAAGTGGCAGTGGGGGCATGAAATTAGGACATCACATCTCAACTGTCAATATAAGGGAGATGGAACAAATTGGAAGTAGAGTGAGGCTCCAAGCTCTTTATGACTATCTCCAGTGATATTCTTCCTTCACTTCCCCAAATACCACTTACTGGGGACTAAGTATTTAATATCCTAGCTTCTAAAGGAGGGCATTTTCATTCAGAGAACCACACCATGCTTACAGAGGTCCTGATTTGTTCCCAGAACTGTCATCAGATTTTTCCCAAACCCCTGTCATTCTAGTTCTGGGGAATTGGGTACCTTCCTCCATCCTTCTTGGGCATCTTCACACACATATGCTCTTTAAGGTAACACATTTTAAAGAGTATTTTTAAAGTTACATATGCTAAAGGACCCAACATGTTTCCTGGACACATAGTCTGATACTGTCTCAGCAGGATCACCTCAGGTCAAAACTTCTCCCTCTTATGCTAGATTTTGAATTTGCAGCAGTCTCCAAGGCTTGGACTGTCACTGTTCCCAGGGAGTCTGTGGAAATCAAAATAACTTGAGAATCAAAGAGCAGCTACCTCAGATCTTTGAGCTACAGAAAGTTTCTAAGCAAAGCAAGGTGAAATAATAACCCTAATGCTAGCTCATTTTTGCATTTTGAACTGACCTTTAAAAATCCACCCATTGTGTTCCTTACATTTTGGTGAATAAGTTAAAATCTTCTATATGCATTGCTCCAAGAAATCACTTGAGTCTCCCAATGTCTGACACTTTTCATTCTGCTCTGTAAGAGGGTTGATAGTCATTCTGTGATCTGTAGACAGAAATCAACATGTTTATGAAAGATAAGAAATCGAATACATAGAGATGGAAAAAGATTTTACTTTAATTTGGAATAAGTAAGAGTTAGACCTCAGGACCCAGTTGTGCTTAAAATACTTATGGGCTTCCACTGATTAATCCAAAGGACAGAGTACATTTTCTACTTCCCTGAAAACACCCAGTTGAGTTTCCCTACAGAGTGACAGTTCATTAGCTTAAAACAAACTTGGAAGGTACATATAAGAAGTCAATGATTTCACCTTTGACCTTTTATGCCCATTTGGCCTTGTTTATGTTATTCCAGTGCTCACCAATTATTGTTGTATTATGTTGATAGTAAAAGTTAAGATCTATAGGGAAATATATGTTTACTAATCAAGTAAGTGTTTATTTTCTACAAAGTAATTGAGGCTGTGGGGAATTCAAACTTCCATCAATATTCTCTCTGTGTTATACCAATACAAAATAAATTGTTAGAGACATATGCCTATGTGTGCTTCCTTTTCCATCCTCAAAGTTGGGCAAAAATTATGCAGTATACATATTAACTAACTGGGTCTGCTAGTTGGTGGAAAACTGAGTTCCTAGAGGTGAGCATAATCTTTGATTTTACTGCTTGCTAATTTTTTGGTGTAAATTCAATGTGTTGTCACTAAACACTGAATTGAGAAGAGATGTAAAGTCATTTCTCCCATAAAGTGGTAATTAGCATAGCAGTTATATTTCATTGCTAAGTATTCCTTCAAAATATATAATAGGGGTGACTCAATAATTCACTGCTAGCATAGCTATATAAGTTACTTGATGGTCATCATAGGGTTTTGGCCTCAAGAAATAAAGACAAATTTGAATTAACTGTCATTAACACTTGACTGTCAAATGCTCATGCAATTTTCTTTTGTTTTAATGTAGACTGTGAAAAAGAAATTAAATCCTTAATGTGGATATATGTAATGGTAGGAAATCTTATTCGTGGAATTGGTGAAACTCCCATCGTGCCCTTGGGAATTTCCTACATAGAAGATTTTGCTAAATCTGAAAACTCCCCTTTATACATTGGTAAGTTTGAAAATCAGACTCAGTATCATTTGTAACAAAGCAAGTTCTGGGATGGTTTAAAAGAGTTATTGATTTGAATACCTGTGGTTTCCAGAACCATGCACAGAGTGCTATGGCACTATTGGTCATAAAATTGTTCAATGGAAGAATTAATCAGCAGTTCCTGACAAGCAGCTTCAACAAACAGCTTCTCACATTGGAGATCCTTCTTATCTGCTGATTCTACAGTCCTCTGATGCTGCCACACTATCTCTAAACCCTTAGAGATTCACCAATATTTCCTGGAGGTCACTGGTACCAAGAAATTCTTAGAATCAGGAAACATATGAGCACAATGAGAGTTGAGGAATCGTGGAGCATGGTGAAGGGCAGGAAGAAATAATGGAGGTTAGAGATCTTGTAGGAATCATTAACTACATGACATTGAACAGCAGAGAGTGATTGACAGAACACAAAAGGCAGAAGAGTTTGGTATTGAAAGGTCAGTCAAACATAGGAGGACTAACCCATCGAACCACAGAGAAAGAGGAAAAACAAAGTGTAAATTATAGAAACATAAGGAAGCTGAAGTTCATAACTGGTTTTTCTGTGAGTAGGGATGGCTCAGAAAAGTTGGAAGATGCTGTTGGTGGAATCAAAGAAACCAGGTGACATTGAAAGGGACAAAGAAAATGAAAATAATATTAAGGAAAAAAAGATGATTAGGAAAGCATCTAAGAGAAGTGTCATTATGAGGACACATTCTTTCTTTGGAAGGAAGTTTTGAGTGAAGGCCTTTAATGAAGTTATATTACAATAAATCCATTACAACACACATTGTTTTTCAGATGGTGCTAGTTTCATTTCTGTTTCTGTGAGGAAATGCAACTTTGGAGAGAGGACTTATAATATATTTGGCTTATAATTCCATCACAACAGAGAAGTCACTATAGCAGGATCTTGAATCCACTGGTCACACAAATAAGAGCAGAGATAGTAAATCTATGCATGCTTATATCTTTGCTTGTATCATTGTGCTCAGCTCTTTTTTCCACTCTTACACAACTGATGACTCCCTGCCTAGGGAATGGTGGTACTCACAGTGGGCTGGGTCTTCTCACATCAATTAACTTAATTAAGACAGTCTTCTATGGACATGTCCACAGGTAAACCAAGTATAGACAATATCTCATTAATACTCTCTTCTAGAGAGTTCTAGGTTGTATCAAGTTGACAATCAAAGATAACCATCACAGAGTCCCTTTGAAAACATGGCTATGCAAGCATCAAAAGGCACTTTCTGATGCCATGACTTAGATGGGACTGCGTGTTATAGTACAGCCTTTTACCTTAACTCAGAAGAAAAGAGAATTTGGAATGTGGTTTTACGTAATAAAACTTCTGTGTTAATCAGATATTTTATAACTTTAATAAACCCCTGCTATAATGATTGATAATTAGAAAGGATTCATTTGGCTCACAGCTTTGGAAGTTTTGGTCTATGTTGCTGCATTATGTGTTTTAGAAGCCTGTCATGAGGTAGCTCATTATGATGGAAGGATGGGTAGAGTGAAATCATTAATCCTGAGATGGAGAAGCAAAACAGAATGAGTAAATGTCTATGGTTATACTTCAGATGACCTGAAGACCCAATGCCATGCCCTGCCTTAGTAGGGTCCCATTAGACTCCAGTGGTGCCCCCTACAAAACAAGTCTGTCACAGATGAGCTTTTGGGAAACATTCTATATTGAAACAATGGGAGCTTCCCTCTCAATATTATAGAAACCAATGCCTGTGCATGCAACACACATATGTACTTTTAACCTATATATGTACATATAACATATATACAAAGCTTAATTTTTATATGTTGAATATATAAGAATATCTGAAGTAATAGGGTATAACTCACTTACCTGTTGACAGCTGTTTCTGCCCAGCCAAGTTCTGTAGCAGTTTGTTCCTAAAGAAATACAGAAAGGCTTACATTAAATATAAATTGGTTTGCCTATCAACTCAGGTTTCTTATTAACTAACTCTTACATCCCCCCAAAAGCATACTGTTGGCAATTCATAAACACCATTTAAGTGATTGGTAGTGGGGCCTCTTAAAATGACTACAAAGTTTTTGCAGCTAGAGCTGAGTCAAGAAGCCTCTTTTGAATGAGATGTGCTTGGCTCTAGCAAACAGAGCCCACCCGAGAAAATGTTGCTACAAAGAAGCCATGTTTAACCATGTTCTTTTGTGTGTAGAATTACTTTCCAATTTCTCTAAGGTTTTATGTGGATGTAGTTGTCCCCATTGTCACCACTTGTTCACAGAGG